>NC_092172.1:12159220-12861720 GCF_045791955.1 Oncorhynchus clarkii lewisi | reverse complement strand
ACAGTTCCCCTTCAAGTCCCCAGAGGGAAGGGCACTCAGATTCCTTGGGCGACATTTCCTCTCCTCTCACTGCCAACTCTGTAGCTGTTGTTTTTTATCAGCCTCCTTCACAGGGCTTGGCTCAGGGCACAGGGGATAAGGCAAACAAACACATGGGCAGCGCTTAGCAACCCAGATCAGAGTGCCTGTGAGGGGTCTGATAACCAGAAAGGCACAAGTGGGGGCGCCGTGCAGGGGCTCCGGAGGGGCAAAGCTGCCACTGGAGTGCTGCCTGACAGAAGAGGAACTGGGACTGGAGGAAGGAGCCATGGAGAGTCATCCAGGAGATACTCTGACCCCAAACCCGGACCCGTAGGGTCTCGCAGCACAACGGTCCAATATCATTCCATGCTGCAGTAAGCTACAGGGTTGGAGTCAATTCCATTTCAATTCAGGAGGTAAACTGAGTGTAAATGGAATTGACCCCAACACTTGTACAGTAGGTCACATACCGCACATCCTCAGTCCAGATGTTTTGCTCTTCACACCCATCCGTCATCTCTGCAGGTGGCACCAGACAGACGGTGTGAACTTCCTTCAGGCCAGGAGACACCATTATCTGCTGAAGTGGCATTGTTGCTGTGCAGAGTGTGCTGTCACACGTGCAGTATCACCTGCCAAGACACGGCCATCTGATAGGCTTGGCCGGGGAACAGTGCCAGTGTGTTGCCCTGGAGAGGAAAAGAGAAACACATGGGCATATATGTGAGATGAACCTCAGGAAGATTACATAGGTACTGTATATTAACCCTACTGTCTGCTGTTAATCATCCCCCCCCCCCCCCGTTCCTCAATACTGTCTGTCACACTAAGTATCATGATCTCAAAATGTTTATGAAACCTATGCACAGACTAGGCAGGCAGAGGAGGTCAACTTAACCGCTCATACTAAAGCCCATTAGGATTTAACCTTTGTCTACAAGAGACAACCTCATCACTGGGTACATAGTGTGCCTTGATTTGCCTGCCTGCTTGCCTGCCTGTCTCTGCCTGTCTGTCTCTGTCTCTGCCCGTCTGCAATGGCATAGGGGGCATGTTGTCCCAGCTTGTGTCCTCGGCTGGGCGGGCAAGGCGGGGAGGTCCCTGGCACAGCTGGTCCTGGCCAGGGGGAGAGAGAGAGAGGAGGGAGAGAGAGAGGAGGGAGAGAGAGAGAGGAGGGAGAGAGAGAGAGGAGGGAGAGCCCCTTGAACAGGTGGCCATTTCTACAAGGCAGGACCTGGGAGAGGAGAGCAGCCCCAGATCTACTTCCTGCTTGGCGGCTTGGCTGGCCGTGGGGCTACAGCAGACGGCCCCACAGAACTCTCTCTCTCTCTCTCTCTCTCTCTCTCTCTCTCTCTCTCTCTCTCTCTCTCTCTCTCTCTCTCTCTCTCTCTCTCTCTCTCTCTCTCTCTCTTTCCTTGACAGTACACACATCATGCAGGCACAGAGAAGAGTGGAAGAGAAAATAGAAAGAATGAGAGGATGGATGTGAAGGGGATGGCTGAGGGAGGTTATGGTGAAATGCAATCTTCTGTCCTATAGCTACTACTTGGGCAAGGGGAGTCTTTTGACCCCATAGTTCACCATTATACCTCTGTGCAACTACTTTAATAAGAAACAAAGCCATTTACTATAATGAATGTGCTTCATCTCTGTTAAGCCTTTCAACTAAAGCACTTTACCCCTCCTTTATCATAGTGTTATTAATGAGATCAAGGCCTCATCTCTCCCTTCCTCATAGTGTTGTTGTTTACAGATAGGATCCCCTTCCTTCTAATTGCCCTTGTCGGCTCCACTTCAAGGCTCTCACAGAAGGAGACACAGTGTGCAGTGCACATTATGGACCTCCGGCTCATATATCCTACGCTGCAATATTTAGACCTCCTCTCCAAAAATCTATTCAATGAGATGGTCTTTGGCTTCATTTCTTATTTCAGTATTGATTAGTGTTACAGTTATGTGCGCAATGTCAGGCCAATTAAGGAGAGTTAATAGATTTTTTTTCGTCACAAAGGATGGATTGAATTGGATTATGCAAAGCAGATCAAATAAAAGGACTCCCTAGCCTCACCTCTATGTCTAAAATACTGTTTTTAATGAGGAGGAGGGTACTACAAAGGAAATACACGCACCACCACTCCTGCTACTGTAGTCCAATGTGGTATTATTGCCTCTGATTTAAATGTAATGCTTATAAATAATATCCACAGAGAGGTCCCAATACAAATCTAAAACACTGGCTTTCAATAGAGAGTTAATAATGTTAAATAGAAAACACATAGTAACATAGCATATTTCAATAGAGAGTTAATAATGTTAAATATAAAACACATAGTAACATAGCATATTTCAATAGAGAGTTAATAATGTTAAATATAAAACACATAGTAACATAGCATATTTCAATAGAGAGTTAATAATGTTAAATAGAAAACACATAGTAACATAGCATATTTCAATAGAGAGTTAATAATGTTAAATAGAAAACACATAGTAACATAGCATATTTCAATAGACATACTGTATGTAAGACTAGAAATAGTAGCCTTAAGAAAACTCCTACTGTGGGTGCAGCTGAGTTCCTCGTGGATAAAAGTAATTTGTAAAATACTTTTAAAATACTTGAATCAAAAGGTAGGGTTGCAATATGCTAGCGGTAAATTACCAAAGTTACCAGACCATTCAGTAATTTTGGTCATTCAATCTATGGCAATCTATTGTAACTTTGGTAATTTAGACTCAGCAAATCTTCCAACTATTGACTTTTCTTCATAACTACCACCAGTTCGACACCAAAACATTGACAACAAATACATAGACGTAGTAAAATAAATATTAAAGATATTATTAAAGACAGTACAGTATGAAGGCTAAAAATGCTTCTCCAATAGAAATCCCCGATCACACTTATAGGCAATGTTATGGCGACGTTGGCTAGCGAAGCTCATGCGTAGAATCACATCATCAGGTTTAACATGCTGACCACACCGCTCTCGTCGCGTGCTCGAGCGTTGCAAAATAAGTGTACACATGTTATTCAATCATTGCACCCACACTGCTTGCGCGCGCCAACCAGCATCTGCGTTGCCAAGCTTTAAAATAGAAGTCAGGGCTATTTGTGACGCTGAACGCGGTGCAAGTCCTGCCTCTCCCATCTCCTCATTGGTTTATAGAAGCATATATCCACGTGCCATCTCCTCATTGGTTATACACACATGGGCGATTGAAAGATGAACTAAGGTCGGTCGGTTGTGGTAATACACCTTGTTATGAAAGTTAGATGCCAATCGCCATATAAAGTCCAAAGAAGAAAAAGCCTGGAAGGAGGAGAGATGACTAGAAACGATTCGGTTGACTGTTTTATGTGTGGATTAATTGTCGGAGTAGAGGACCTTGTGCATTTCAGGTAAAATAACAACTCAGTGTTTATATCCCAGGACAGATTAGGTAGCAACAGCAAGCTAGCTAAATAGGACAAATTAGCTAGCAACAGCAAGCTAGCTAAATAGGACAAATTAGCTAGCAACTGCAAGCTAGCTAGCCAAATTACCATAAATGTTTAATGCTTTTCGACCTGTCCCCAAATTAATATAATTGATTCGGAGTTTGTTTTGATATTTCAACCTGCGTGTCGTGATCGCGTTTGGTGTGGGGGGACAAAATCAACTTGCTAACGATGGCACACGCGGATACATGTGCCCGGCTTTGAGTTGTATGAGTTGTATGAGTTGTATGACAAAACTGCACATTTTAGAGTAGCATTTTATTGTCCCCAGCACAAGGTGCACCTGTGTAATGATCATGCTGTTTAATCAGCTTCTTGATATGCCACACCTGTCAGGTGGATGGATTATCTTGACAAAGAAGAAATGCTCACAAACAGGGATGCAAACTAATTTGTGCACACCATTTGAGAGATATAATATTTTTGTGCGTATGGAACATTTTGTGGATCTTTTATTTCAGCTCATTAAACATGGGACCAACACTTTACATGTAGTGATTATATTTTTGTTCAGTGTACTTACTTTTGTAGCTCTTGATAAGAAGTTCATGTTCAGTTGGAATTTAGACCGAAAGGATTTGACAAATGTGATTGGTTGACAATATGACATTAGCCTTGCTCTGCACAGAATATCAGATCTCAACAACGATTGGAGAAGTGTTTAACATCACCAGTACCACATCCTAATGATATACATCTTGTCAAAAGCACATCGTGACTGCAAACAGAGATCTGTATATAATGACGAGATGCTTATGTCTCCACCCTAACAATGGGAGTCAGGCAAAAAGCTTAGATCCCGCATTGGGCTTATTTTGGACAGATTTTGGCGAGTGAAACCTCTCGCTTCACCTCTTCCTCTCTGCTGCAAAATTGACAGGTTGGAATGCCTGACTGAAATACGGAACAAATCGACCTTTTTAGTAAATTACTTGTGTTAGAATTTCTTTTAGAAAATGAGGGACATGATTGTTTGGTTGCGGGACAAAGGGCCATGTGGTCACCCTAGTGATAAGGCCAGACGGTGGTCCAGAGATGATTACAGACACCTGTGATAATCTGAAGTACCCAAAAGGGCCACTAGATGTCTGATAGATTACATAAAATCCCTGAGAAATACCAACATTCTTGTAGTTTACTGGTAAAATGAGAAGGTTTCCAGTAATATACCCTCCCTTTGCAACCCTAATTAATAGGCTGTCAGACTTTGAGGGAAGACTTTCATACCAGTAACCTGAATGTGAAAGTGTTAATACCTGGGCAACGAGAAAGAGGGAGAGGGCATAATTCATTCAGCCCTGTCTTTAAAATAAAAACAGGTGTCTCTCTGTTTGGAAATTCTACAATGACCTTTATGGAGAGTCTCCTCTGATGAAATATTCATGGAGCCGGTACACAATATGTCATAGAGGCTAGCGGCCTAATTGGCTGCAGTTACATTCTGACTGGGGGTGTCTCTTTTCTCTCTGTCTCATTGTCTGCCGTCTGCACCGAGCTGGGTCCTGCTCTCCTGTCTAAGTGGTCTGGTCTCTGTGAAAAGCACATCTGAGGACTAGCGTGGGTTTATATCCTGCAGACAGACAGATTCTCTCTTTTAATGACAGCCACGTAAGAAAAAATGCACAAGTAAGTCTTTCAAGCGTCTGGTCATGTCATGACAACCAAGTCCAAATAAATGAATGTGAACGGGTGTGTAAATATATGTATCCATGTTTCATTTTCATGTGGCATTTACACAAAGTGTTTCATTTTCATGTGGCATTTACACAAAGTGTTTCATTTGTTTCACAGGTATACATTGTGATGGGTGCCGTAGTCAAAATGTTGTCTTGCCCGACCCAAGCCTCTGTGTCCCTGTAGGGAGTCGTTCGGGGATCAAATCAAATCAAATGTTATTTGTCACATGCCCCGAATACAACAGGTGTACACTTACAGTGAAATGCTTACTTACAAAACCCTTAACCAAAACCCTTAACCAACAATGCAGTTATACGAAAAATAAGTGTTAAGAAAGTATTTACTAAAATAAACTGAAGTAAAAAATAAAGAAAATAAAGAAAATAAAAAATAGAAAAAGAAAATAGAAAAATGACAAATAATTAAATATCAGCAGTAAATAATAGTAGCGGGGCTATATGCAGGGGGTACCCGTACAGAGTCAATGTGCGGGGGCACAGGTTAGTCCAGATAATTGAGGTAATTTATACATGTACGTAGGTGGAGGTATAGTGACTATGCATAGATAATAAACAGAGAGTAGCAGCAGTGTAAAAATGAGGGTGGGGCGGGGGTCAATGCAAATAGTCCGGGTAGCCATTTCATTAGCTGTTCAGAAGTCTCATGGCTTGGGGGTAGAAACTGTTGGCGCTCCGGTACTGCTGGCCGTGCGGTAGCAGTGAGAACAGTCTATGACTAGGGTGGCTTTTTAGGGCCTTCCTGACACCGCCTGGTATATAGTGATGTATTTGTCCGTACACACCACCCTCTGTAGTGTCTTGCGGACAGAGGCCGAGCAGTTTCCATATCAGGCGGTGATGCAACCAGTCTCGATGGTGCAGCTGTAGAACTGTTTGAGGATCTGAGGACCCATGACAAATCTTCAAGTCTCCTGAGGGGGAACAGGCATTGTCGTGCCCTCTTCAAGACTGTCTTGGTGTGTTTGGACCACGATAGTTTGTTGGTGATATGGACACCAAGGAACTTGAAGCTCTCAACCTGCTCCACTACAGCCCCGTCGATGAGAATGGGGGCATGCTCGGCCCTCCTTTTCCTGTAGTCCACGATCATCTCCTTGATCACGTTGAGGGAAATTTGTTATCCTTGCACCACACTGCCAGGTCTCTGACCACCTCCCTATAGGCTGTCTCATTGTGATCGTCGGAAAACTTAATGATGGTGTCGGAGTCGTGCTTGGCCATACAGTCATGGGTGAACAGAGTACAAGAAGGGACTGAGCACGCACCCCTGAGGGGCCCCTGTGTTGAGGATCAGTGTGGCAGATGTGTTGTTACCTACCCTTACCACCTGGGGATGGCCCGTCTGGAAGTCCAGGATCCAGTTGCAGAGGGAGGTGTTTAGTCCCAGGGTCCATAGCTTATTGATGAGGTTTGAGGGCACTATGGTGTTGAACGCTGAGCTGTAGTCAATGAATAGCGTTCTCACATAGGTGTTCCTTTTGTACAGGTGGGAAAGGGCCGTGTGGAGTGCAAAAGAGATTGTGTCATTTGTGGATCTGTGGGGGCGGTATGCAAATTGGAGTGGGTCTAGGGTTTCTGGGATAATGGTGTTGATGTGAGCCATGACCAGCATTTCAAAGGACTTCATGGCTACAGATGTTAGTGCTACGGGTCGGTAGTCATTTAGGCAGGTTACCTTGGTGGTCTTGGGCACGGGGACTTTGGTGGTCTGCTTGAAACATTTTGTTATTACAGACTTGGTCAGGGACAGGTTGAAAATGTCAGTGAAGACACTTGCCAGTTGATCAGCGCATGCTCGGAGTACACGTCCTGGTAATCCCGTCTGTGAATGTTGACCTGTTTAAAGGTCTTACTCATATTGGCTACCTTTAAACAGGTCAACATTCACAAGGGGTTAACCTACCTCCTCCTCCCTCCCTGCCAGTCCTTCCTGGCATTGTGAGTGAGCGTGATGGCACTCAGAACGTGTGTCTCCGTGTGTCTCTGTGCCCCTTGGTGGGCTGTCATCACTCCCTGGCATTGGGAACACAGCACAGCTGCAGGGGAACCGCTCAGCGGGGGACCTTCGTTTCCATCTGTCTCCTATTCAGGGTGGCACCTATTTAGAGCAGCTCAGCGGCTGTGCATGCCATGAGCCATGAGAGGCAGGGAGGGAGGGAGCGCTCAAGAGTGATGGAGATAGAGACAGGGAGAGAGGGAGAGGGAGAAAGGAGGAGAAAAGAGGGGAAGGAACTATAGGAGACTACACCTGTGGTAGTTGTGGTTTTACCCCCACTGCTTGTTAGATGTCAGGTTGTCTATAAAAGCAACACTATGAAGTTGTCAGTATTGTTAGATGTCAGGTTGTCTATAAAAGCAACACTATGAAGTTGTCAGTATTGTTAGATGTCAGGTTGTCTATAAAAGCAACACTATGAAGTTGTCAGTATTGTTAGATGTCAGGTTGTCTATAAAAGCAACACTATGAAGTTGTCAGTATTGTTAGATGTCAGGTTGTCTATAAAAGCAACACTATGAAGTTGTCAGTATTGTTAGATGTCAGGTTGTCTATAAAAGCAACACTATGAAGTTGTTTGCCAACTGGGGTACTTGGTTTATGGCAAACAGACATAATGAGCAAAATAAAAACACTGAACATTGAATCGAAATGTTTCCTCTGCACATTACACTCTTAGAGAAAAAGGTGCCATCTAAAACCTAAAACGGTTCTTCGGCTGTCCCCATAGGAGAACCCTTTGAAGAACCCTAATTGGTTCCAGGTAGAACCGTTTTGGGTTCCATAAATAACCCTGTCCACAGAGGGTTCTATATGTAACCCAAAATGGTTCTACCTGGAACCAAAAAGGGATCTACCTGGAACCTAAAGGGTTCTCCTATGGGTACAGCAGAAGAACCCCTTTGGAACCCTTTGTAGGTGTAGTGTAGGCTAGAATAAGTAAATGCCAATATCACAGTTTAATTGCTATTTGTCTTGTAGTGCTGCTTTTTTATGAAAATTGTCACTCAGAAAATAGTATATGGGATAAACATCTGTTATCTATAACATGTTAACATTTACGGTGTGTTTGCATATAATAACATGGTCACCATAACATTCTCTGCAAATATACATCAGTGGCTGCATGTGCTTGTGTGGTGAGTGGGTATGTGTGTATGAGAACGCGCTTAATTTAGCAGGTGCTCTTTGACAGTTCTTGAACGTGCGCCAAGTCTGCTGTAAAAAAAAACAAAAAAAACTCAGCATGCATCTGTGTGGGGCTGCGCTGTGACAGATGGGGACGGTTTAACTTATAGAGTTCGGTTAAGATCCGGAGGTTTCTGGGGCTGTCTGTGCCAAGCAGGTGCACATAAACACACCACAGAGAGGATGGAGGAGCCTCAGCTGCCATATTTCGAGGGGCTATTTAGGAGATGTCCATAGACTACTGTATATACACTGCCAAGGCTATAAGCTCAGGGAAATCCTCTTCTATAGCTCTCTGTGTCCCCGACAAACACTCTCACAATATCCTCCCGTACTGTACAAGACAGAAAGATAGGCCATCATAGTGGAATCATACCTCCAAACTGACAATTAACTGACAAGAACTAATATGCACCATCTGTCAAACCTACAGAGAACATAAAATAGAGAAAATTATTTTGATGTTTACGTTATGCGGACCTGGAAAAAAATCTGGGGAATCCCTAACCTTTCACCAACAGTGTCACGGATATGAATACCTAAAAACAAACAGCGTGACGCAGTACAGAAACAGAATCAGTGTTCCCAGAGTCCCCAGCCAGCCACAGTGTTCCATACAGTGTGTACCTGCGGCAGGAAAAACCCAAGTAAGGACTTGGTAAAGGTGAACGGTTCATCCACTCTGAAGTGACCAGGTGTCTGGCAGGAGGACTTTCCACCATCTGGCTGCTTCCCTCTCTCTTTATCTCTCTCTCCCTGCAGTCATGGGGCTTGTTAGACTTTCTCCTGATGCAAAAGGTGAAAAGTTCCTCTCGGCTTGCCTATATTTTATTTTACCCCATTTTCTCCCCAATTGGTAGTTACAGTCTTGTCCCATCGCTGCAACTCCCTTATGGACTCGGGAGAGGCTAAGGTCGAGAGCCATGCGTCCTCCGAAACACAACCCTGCCAAGCAGCACTGCTTCTTGACACACTTCTTGCTTAACCCAAAAGCCAGTGTGTCGGAGGAAACACAGTGCAGCTGGTGGCCAGAGTCAGCGTGCATGCGCCCTGCCCGCCACAAGAAGTCGCTAGAGCGTGATGGGACAAGGACATCCCGGCCGGCCAAACCCTGCCCTAACCCGGGCGACGCTGGGCCAATTGTGCGCCGCCCCATGGGTCTCCCGGTCGCAGCCGGCTGCGACACAGCCCGGGATCGAACCCAGCTCTGTAGTGGCGCCTCAAGCACTGCGATGCAGTGCCTTAGACTGCTGCGCCACTCAGGAGGGCCCCTCTCTGCCTGTTTTTAAAGCGACAGGACAGATTTTTGAGGATGAGCACGCATTACCAGAGATGAGACCACAACTCCGGTTTCAGAAAATGAGAAGGGAAATGTAAACAAAAATAGAAAGAGAGAATCTTTCATCTGAAACAAGGCTGGTATATTTAATGACTTTCCACCAGATTTGTTATCAAAAGTCCTACTTTTCCCTTCTGATGATTCATGGGTAAAGTGATAATTAGGGCTTGTCCGTCCTCCTGCTGTGTTTTAATTTGGGGAGAGAGGCCTGCGTGTCGCTGATAGAAGGATCTCTCTGACACGGCTAGTCTAGCCTGCTACATCTGTGAGCTGCGAGCAACAGCCGCTGCGGAAGATAAGGCCAGACTAGCCGCTTGCCCAACACTCCACGCAGCGCTCCACCATCTCCTCGCTCCGGTCCCCTCCCCAGTCCCATGACCTTATCTGTGGAGAGAAAGCACCGCTCGGTCACGATAGCACCTGCCAGGGCCAGAACTGGGCCAAAGTGATTATGTGGGAATCATTATCTCACTTTCCCCCCCCCCCCCCCCCAAAAAAAATATTTTATACCTGCCAACATCTGAGAGTAGGGGAGGCAGGCAGGGGCCTCCTCAGCCTAACACACAGGAGCATGCACATACACACTAATCCAATTGGGGCCATCTTCTCCTTCTCAGAAGGCAATCCCAGGGTTTGATTTGAGAACATACTATTACTCAGCGATTTCCTTTGGTCTTCACATGTTAACTCGCTGCACTGACATGTAGCCATGGAGAGGGTCAGTATGATGAGAGGTTTAGGAGTGAGAAATGCTGGACACACCTACATACAGTACATATAAGCAAGAAACAATTCCAAATTTGGTACATGTATTCATTCCACTGAATACTACATGGAGGCAGATTCCATCAGATTGGATGATGTCATTGGGAGAAGCTTGAATAGGCCAACAAATTATTTTTGATGTTGTATTTTTTTCCAAAATAATCTTCAATCTTAGTGCACAGTTGAGTCAGGGAAGGCTCTCTAACATAGAGAGCACCTAGAATACAAAAAGGAAATGAAACCAACTGACTGTCAAGCTATAATTTCATAGTTTCCAAAGTCCCAAATGTGTCACATGATTGAACACTGCCCTTCACCCCACACACCCGTTACTCTCACATCCACTCTGCTGTCCACCATCTGTGTGCTGGTTTCACTCTGACAGACAGATGGACGGCACATCTGTGTGCTCACATCCCCTCTACTTCTGTCCCAGCTACAACACCCCGTGTGATCTGCTCTGCGGGTCAGAGGGGTCCCAGCTGTACCCTCTCTGTCGTTTCACAGAGGAACCCCTGTTACTGATTTTACCTCACCCGGCCCTGCTGGAGCGTACACACACACGCACGCACGCACGCACGCACGCACACACACACACACACACACACACACACACACACACACACACACACACACACACACACACACACACACACACACACACACACACACACACACACACCACTGGGACACCAGAGCTGAGAGGCCAGGGCAGGGGGACACTTGACGTCTGGACTGACAGAACCACAGTAAGGGAGGACAGGACCCTCGGTATCTAACCAGGGGGTGAAGCAACACCCCTAAGGACAGCGTCAGGGGGGCAGAGCTATCCATAGGGTTCAAAGTTGGGGGTAGGGCTGGCTGGGCGGAGGGAAGGAGAGGTGGAGTGAAGGGTGTAGGGAGGAAGTGTTAGGAACAGGAGGAGCCCTGTCTGTGTCCGGAGGGAAAGGGAAGACAGCGCTGCCCGGCCACAGACACAGCTGGTTCCTGCCAGAGGAAGCCCCAACGGAGGCCGAGGCCTGGTGTCTACCGCTATCACAACCCAGCAGCACTGTTTACCTTCCCCTGGGGAACCACCCCTTTCACACGGCGGGGTCAGGACACACAGACACACACCCACACTGTTACAGTTGCACTCAGTCCCGGCTCACACGGGCGCCACTGCTCTGCTTTCACTGTGTGGACTAGAGGAGGGTTCAGGCCAGTGCACTGCCCCTCAGCCGGAACAACGAGGAAACGAGGAGCCACGAGGCTAGCTGACCTCCCCCTGCCACTCACACACACACACACACACACACACTGTTACCTCACACACTCCTGTTGAGTGAGTCGGAGAAAGAGAAGGGGAGAGAGAGACTACTGGGTGGAGAGAAAGAGCATCGGACACAGATAATTACACAAGTCTGGTGGCGCCGCGATCCATCTGAGGTGACGTGTCGTGGACGGGAAGAAAGTACGAGGTAAAGGAAGAGTCATTTGAAGACTGTTAGCTGCATAAAGTAAAAAGGAAGGGGAACTTTCGAGTCTTGTTCGAGTGGGAGGAAGAAGAAGTCGAGTACAAAAAGACATCTCTCTGTCTGGCAGCCATGTGATCTGGCTGTGCTGGGCTCATGTTCTAATCATGAGAGCAAGAGGACTCACTCTGTGATCTCCCCAGGCCTGGATGAGTCAGTCAGTCAGTGGGTTAGTCAGTCAGTCAGTCAGTCAGTCGGTAAGCACCCTAAGCACACAGGAGAAAGGACATCAACCCTCCGGTCTACACACAGAGAAAGTGACTTGTGTGGTTTAGTGTGTCCCCTGTCCAGTCGAGAGTTCTAGAAACACACAGAGGACAGGACAACGTTGTGGATTACTGCTGTGGGGAGGGGGGATGCAGAGTATGGCCGCCGAGGTCCACCTGGAGCGGCAGAGGAGGTCTGACCTACGGAGAGCCTCAACCTCAGCCTCCACCTCGGCCAATTTGACCGCTCCTCCCAGGGTTCCCACGGTGATGCTGACCAGTCACAGGGGGACGCTGTGCAGACGGAACCCTCACAGGCTGGAATCTGTCAACCCCAACTTGGCAACCAGGAGCCACCGCACAGCCAACCAAGGTAGGTGGTGATCCTTTTCTGTGTTATGAGAAGTACTACAGGCTGTGCCTCTGTTGGCAGCTCGCTACAGTGACGAGTGATTGTGGAGAAACTCCTGCTGTCACTTCTCCTCATTACGTTGGAGTGATTGATGTGTAATCAGGTTGCGTTGAGTTAGCGCCACATGCTCCAGACAAGACATGGAAATTAGCTTCCTACTGTAGCTCCTGTAACTATGGTGAAACGTATTTTAAAAAATTGTCATTTGATTTTCAAGGTCAAAGCAGACCCCAACTTGTTTTCATTACTGAAAGCATAGTGTGCTGTCAAAACCCTACAATGTAAAGACATTAGAAGTCAGTGGCACGTGTCCAAGTGGACAGGGAGGGAAGGGGGTTCAGGCTGGTGAGGACCTGAGGATGGGGACTTCCCTCTGGGCTTCCCCTGGTAGTTGGAGGAGCCCACTTCCCTTTATTGTGTTTCTGAGGGGCTAGGGGGAGGGTGGAAGGGTAGGGGGAGGGTGGAAGGTGGAGGGTTGAGCGAGGCTCATTCATTGTCAAGCCCAGGTCAGGACCCCGAGAAACACTACTGACCCTATCAGGGCTGTTAGTTAGGTTACTGGAGTCCCCTCCCTTCCCCATCCCTCTCCTGTCTGTTAGCTTCTAGCCATCTGACCAGCACACTCAACAGCATCACTGGCTAAGGGAGAAATATGGCATAACACTAAGGAAATGGGAGTGTCCTTGTTATCTTAGTCTCATACTTTCTTCCTTTCTCAAATCCCCTCTTTCAACACTGAGAGGACTGTTTTCAGGCACACGCTGTCAACAATGTAAATGAAAATCTGGTAACTGATTCTTAAAGAGGTGTAAAAACTGGAGTAGTACCTTTAGGTAAAAACTTCACAAATCAGTGAGGCCAGTAGCAGAGGAATGCATTAAAAGCATCAGACATTAAAGCTGTACTTTATAGACTCTAAATATTTAAAAGGGGTGCCGTCTTAGAGGAGAACTAATACCCAACATAGTGAATTACCTGCGGCAGCTCCCATTTCATGGCAGTAATGAGCTTTGTGGACATTTCAGTGATAAGCACTCTATAATTAGGCTTAGTCATAAGCGTCCCCTGTAATTCTCTGATAAAAAAACCAGCAGAACTGAGGTAAACGCTGGCCCCATCCGTCAGGCTTGCCTCATGTTCCAGGGAGGAACCAATGTCCCTATAAACAAAACTCTTTGTCTGATCAGGTAGTTTACCTATTGGGGGGGTACCGTTCAGGCAGCATCATAATGATAATGGCCTTGTGATATTTTCTTTGTGTGTGTGTGTGTGTGTGTGTGTGTGTGTGTGTGTGTGTGTGTGTGTGTGTGTGTGTGTGTGTGTGTGTGTGTGTGTGTGTGTGTGTGTGTGAGGCGTTATGAGACGCGGTGCAGGCTTCCTGTGAGGGAGCAGATGTCGCAGGGCTCAGGCACAGCTGCGGCGGCTGATAACCGCAGTGGCAGGGATATGTCGGCACGCTGGCTCCTCTCCCTGTGTCTTATCACCGCGCACACAGCACACAGCACACCACAATGAGGAACTGCCGCCCGCCAACACCAGCACACCCTCACAGCCGGCCCTGAGAGAGGGGAGGGCAGGGGAAGAGAGGGGGGCGGGAGAGAGGGAGGATGGAAGGGTGGACTGAATCTAGACAGAGACTTTGAGGGAAAAGGTGGAATGAAATCACAACGGAGCTTTGGATTATTCCTATCATAGGTTTCATAAAAGCTCAGCTCTTCCTAATCCCCCATGGCTAGAGAAAGGCATATGCTTTATGTGCATGAGAGACATTTATGTATTTACAGTGCACACGCTTCAATGGCTACTCCTGTGTTGAGGACATCTGGCTCCAAGGTTGACATATATTCTACCCTACCTCTCTGTCTTCATCAACAACCTTATCATCCTCCGTCACACAACTGGATTGTATTACGTGTTAGTTCTCTTAACAGAGAGGGGTATAAAACAAGGATGATGGGGGATGGGTCTGTGAGGGATATCATCATGAGAAAGAGAGAATTAGAGGGAGCGAGAGAATGTGAGAGAGAAAGGAGGGGGGAGAGGGGGGATAGAGAGAGAGACAGGGGAAAGAGAGAGACAGGGGATAGAGAGAGACGGGGTAGAGAGAGACAGGGGTAGAGAGACAGGGGATAGAGAGAGACAGGGGTAGAGAGAGACAGGGGTAGAGAGAGACAGGGGATAGAGAGAGACAGTGGTAGAGAGAGACAGGGGTAGAGAGAGACAGTGGATAGAGACAGACAGGGGTAGAGAGAGACAGGGGTAGAGAGAGACAGGGGTAGAGAGAGACAGGTGTAGAGAGAGACAGGGGTAGAGAGAGACAGGGGGTAGAGAGAGACAGTGGTAGAGAGAGACAGGGGTAGAGAGAGACAGGGGTAGAGCGAGACAGTGGTAGAGAGAGACAGGGGATAGAGAGAGACAGGGGTTGAGAGAGACAGTGGATAGAGAGAGACAGGGATAGAGAGAGACAGGGGATAGAGAGAGACGGTGGATAGAGACAGACAGGGATAGAGAGAGACAGACAGGGATAGAGAGAGACAGGGGATATAGAGAGACAGGGGTTGAGAGAGACAGTGGATAGAGAGAGACAGGGATAGAGAGAGACAGGGGATAGAGAGAGACAGGAGATAGAGAGAGACAGTGGATAGAGAGAGACAGTGGATAGAGACAGACAGGGGTAGAGAGAGACAGGGGTAGAGAGAGACAGGGGTAGAGAGAGAGACAGGGGTAGAGAGAGACAGGGGGTAGAGAGAGACAGTGGTAGAGAGAGACAGGGGTAGGGAGAGACAGGTGTCATGACGTTGGCCTGGGGGGTAGGTTTATGACAGTCATAAATACCTCTTTCCACCTTTTTCCTATCTCTACCCTACTGATGTTACATTTGCAAAACCCTTGGTTAACATAGAGATTCTGGGAACATCAGAAGGTGGGGGAAACTATATTCTGGTAAACCGACCAATGGAACATATGCGGTAGTACTTAATGAATATGATGTCAGTTCGGTTGTCATCTGAGACATTCTCATCAATGATAAGATGACATAAACTCTACAGTGGAAAGTCTACACATCAGAGTTATCAGATTCACATGGAATTGTTGTTCAATTTAAATGTTTGAATATGAAATTATTTGTGATGGGATGAAATGTGATTTTAGCTTCTAAAATGTGAGATTTGGGTTTTCATAAGATAGGGCTCTGCTCAATCAGTGGCCCGCCCCTGTGAAGGGACATGGGCTATAAAACTTTTCAAACACGCCCTCCTCTCTCTTCCTATATAAGCCCTTGACGACAATATAACTTCCTGTTTCGAGGATGTAGGACGACGGTCCGATGTCAGAATGGTTCAGATAATAACTACGGAATGAAGCCAACATCAGCGTGAGCTTTGGTTGCGAATGGTATGAACTTTCAACTCTTATTCACTACAGAAGTGATACCTCCTAGCCGTTGAGTTAGCAACAGCAGCTGCAAACATAGGTTAGGAAGGAACAGACAGAGTATCCCGTCTACCACACAAAAACGTTACTACAACGTATCCAATTGACAACCAGAGACATTCTTCAAAGGACTCGGTTGGGCAACACGGCCTTCCATCTACCACCAACCTACCGAAGCGCAGCTCAGAGTAAATATTTATTGCATTTTCCTTTTCCAAATGGGCGGTAATTTAGAATGCATAAGATACTGTATTTACGATAAAACAGCTTCGCCCTTTGTTCCTCAGTCTTCCCGCTCTTTCACTCAAACCCAGCCCTTTTCTTTTGTGTAACCAGCTGTCATATCTGTTCCGCCCGCTAGGGACGTTTTCCTTTATGACGTAATTTGTAATCAAGTTATGATTTAATTATGTGTGTGTAACTCTGTGTGATTAGTTAGGTATTTAGCAAATAAATAATTAAACCCAATTTTGTATTGCTGATTCAACTTGTTAGCCAGGGTTCGTGCAGATAACCAAGAATGTACAACTTTCAGATGAGACTGAATTAAGGTGACGATTAATATTGACTGCTACTGATGTAAAATATTACTAGGTCTTTAAGAGTTTATTCGGAAGATAACAGCTCAATAAATATGATTTTGTGGTGCCCCGACTTTCTAGTTAATTACATTTACATGATTAGCTCAATCAGGTAATATTAATTACGGAGAAATTATTTTATAGAATAGCATGTCATATCACTTAATCCGGCATAGCCAAACACACGACACAGGGATAGAGAGAGACAGGGGGTAGAGAGAGACAGGGGGTAGAGAGAGACAGGGATAGAGAGAGACAGACAGGGATAGAGAGAGACCGACAGGGATAGAGAGAGACAGGGGATAGAGAGAGACAGGGGAAGAGAGAGACAGGGGTAGAGAGAGACAGGGGTAGAGAGAGACAGGGATAGAGAGAGACAGGGTAGAGAGAGACGGGGTAGAGAGAGACAGGGGTAGAGAGAGACAGGGGGAAGAGAGAGACAGGGAGTAGAGAGAGACAGGGAGTAGAGAGAGACAGGGATAGAGAGAGACAGGGGATAGAGAGAGACAGGGTGTAGAAAGAGAGGGGATAGAGAGAGACAGGGGATAGAGAGAGACAGGGGGAAGAGAGAGACAGGGAGTAGAGAGAGACAGGGAGTAGAGAGAGACAGGGATAGAGAGAGACAGGGGATAGAGAGAGAGACAGGGGATAGAGAGAGACAGGGGAAGAGAGAGACAGGGGGTAGAGAGAGACAGGGGGTAGAGAGAGAGACAGGGGATAGAGAGAGACAGGGGGTAGAGAGAGACAGGGGATAGGGAGAGACAGGGGATAGAGAGAGTCAGGGGATAGAGAGAGACAGGGGATAGAGAGAGACAGGGGTTAGAGAGAGACAGGGGATAGAGAGAGACAGGGGTAGAGAGTGACAGGGGATAGAGATAGACAGGGGTAGAGAGAGACAGGGATAAAGAGAGACAGGGGTAGAGAGCGACAGGGATAGAGAGAGACAGGGGATAGAGACAGACAGGGATAGAGAGAGACAGGGGTAGAGAGAGACAGGGGGTAGAGAGAAACAGGGGTAGAGAGAGACAGAGGGTAGAGAGAGACAGGGGTAGAGAGAGACAGGGGTAGAGAGAGACAGGGATAGAGAGAGACAGGGTAGAGAGAGACGGGGTAGAGAGAGACAGGGGTAGAGAGAGACAGGGGATAGGGAGAGACAGGGGATAGAGAGAGTCAGGGGATAGAGAGAGACAGGGGATAGAGAGAGACAGGGATAGAGAGAGACAGGGATAGAGAGATACAGGGGTTAGAGAGACAGGGGATAGAGAGAGACAGGGGTAGAGAGCGACAGGGGTAGAGAGAGATAGGGGATAGAGAGAGACAGGAGATAGAGAGAGACGGGGATAGAGAGAGAAAGGGGATAGAGAGAGACAGGGGATAGAGAGAGACAGGGATAGAGAGAGACAGGGGATAGCGAGAGACAGGAGTAGAGAGAGACAGGGGATAGAGAGAGACAGGGATAGAGAGAGACAGGGGATAGAGAGAGACAGGGGTAGAGAGAGACAGGGATAAAGAGAGACAGGGGTAGAGAGCGACAGGGATAGAGAGAGACAGGGGATAGAGACAGACAGGGATAGAGAGAGACAGGGGTAGAGAGCGACAGGGATAGAGAGAGACGGGGTAAAGAGAGACGGGGGTAAAGAGAGACAGGGGATAGAGAGAGACAGGGGAAGAGAGAGACAGGGGTAGAGAGAGACAGGGGTAGAGAGAGACAGGGAGCAGTTATCCTCTCTATTTCATCTGCACCAGCTTTGCGGTTTCTGTGAAGAACAGATGTTCGCTACTTGATACAGTGCACCATGCCCCTCTCCTTGCTATCTTCAGTCCCAGCACTACCAACTGTCTGCACACACACATTCTCCCTCTCTCTATCTTGCATGCCAATGTGGACACAATTGCTTGCCTGAATACATGTGGATGTATTCAGGTGAAAACAGGGTAAATTGAGAACTTTCTACTGCTGCCCAATTGACTTTCTCTCCTGCTCCTACATCCCGCTCTTTAGTAAACATTTCACTTCAACGAGGTGCTATTTCCTGATCCTTTAGCAGGGCTGGTCACCAGCCACCGCTGACCTCGGGGTCTCCTCTTTCACAGACGCTGAGCTAAGCAGAGTACAGTGTGTGTGTGTGTGTGTGTGTGTGTGTGTGTGTGTGTGTGTGTGTGTGTGTGTGTGTGTGTGTGTGTGTGTGTGTGTGCGTGCGTGCGTGCGTGCGTGTCCTCTGGCCCTGCTAGGAATTCAAAATCATGTAGGAGAATTACTGTTTAAAACGAAGAGAGCGTCATTTTGAGTTTAAATTCCCATCATGCTTTGGAACGGCCACTTTACTGCACGACTGCAAATAGAATGTCAGAGGGTCTATATGGATGCAATTTGTAAAACCAGCATCAAACGTGTGCTTGACTAGACGGAGCAATGATCCGATGCTACATTATAGCAGAGGAGCTCTCTGTCTGTCTCTCTCTCCTCCTGCGTTTTATATTCCTTGGCATCGTCTGGTGGCTTTAAAGACGTTCACGACGCTGATATGAAAGCTGCCAGATAGCACACGGCTTCCACGGTCATACCACCTCAAAATAGCAAACTTCAACGTGAGTGTCAAAAACAACCATGGGAATGTTTCTATAGCGAAAAGCTTTCGCTACACCCGCGGTAACATCTGCGAAATATGTGTATGTGGCCCATTCAAATTAATCTGATTTGATTTTGCGTTTACTTTGCCGCACCAGTGCCGTGGGTTGCATCAGAAAGTGTAGCAACGAACACACAGTATAATCCTGAGCACGATATGTTTTCCATTTAGAGAGAAAGAGACGATTTTGTGTTAACCGCTTCTCCCCAAAAGAATGTACTTTTACACTGCTGCCTTTAATGGCAACTCAATAGCAGCGTCCACTGAATGTGGATCCAAGCAGCAGAGCACAATGGAGCTGCGTTCCTTTCAGACGAGAGGCACAGCGTCCTTATCTCTTTTCGACACGCCAGCCAGCCTGTGACTGGAGCGAGAGGAAAGGATTTACAATGTGTGAGTGGAGGAAATGCTCCAGTCCAGACCTCTGTGAGTTCTCTCCCCGTAGAGCCACCGCTGCCCCGTGTGTCCCCGGTCTGTCACAGAGACCTTCATTACCATACCCACACAATGATCAGCCCCTCAATCTACCCTGCGCATCTCAGACCAGTCCTCCACCACCATCAGATACAGGCAACGCAACGAGGTGGAGAGAACAAAAGAAAGACAGGGGAGAAAGAGAGAGAAAGAGAGAGAGAAAGAGAGAGAGGACAAAGCCGGGTCATTTGTGTTCATTGATGCCATCAAAGGGAAGTCAGGGTCTGAGGACGAGTGTCGGGAAAGGAGGGAGTTCAGTTCATTGAGGGAGATCAATTTAGTTCCCACCTTGTGTTTCTGTTGTGGGGAGGAGTTATCAGACGCGCCACATGGAGGGTCATCCCATCCAACACATCACCCGACAAAAGACAAAATTAAGAAAAGAATGAGGGGCTGTCAATTGGGGAGCTGACAAGCCGCCTGCCCATATTCCCAGAGGAGAATAGCACGCCGTCAATCATAATGCTACCATGGTGACAGGAATCCTTTTTGGTTTCACCCCATGCCCCACACACTGTCACTCATGGTCCCCCCTACCCACCCATCACCTCTCAACATCCAGTATTATTTACTTGAATTAAACCAAAGGACCCAGGTAAACATAAAACATAAGGATATTCAATCTAAAACATACCTTTACATTCAGTTTTACACACACATACACACACACACACACACACACAGTGTGTGTGGCCCTCAGATGGACCTGCAGGGCCAGGACATGCAAGGCTATAACTCCCCAGCAGGAGAGAGAGGGGCTTTTACCACTCCATCAAGTCCTGGGACGATCCACCATCCATCTCTCTGACAACCCAAATCCCAGGATGCCACATGGAGACCCTGATAGGATGGGTTACTTGCATTGGGGAGTGTGTGAGGGTCTGGGTGTGTGTGTTTAATTATCCCACCATTCTAAGCCCAATGCAGCACAGTAGCCAGTTATAGTGTTGGTGTCTGAATTATTAAAACAGCCACGGTAAGTGTTGAGAAATTGTTTATCTTCGGAAATGCATGGATTGGTGTGTAAACAACACACAACTAGCTCTCTTTCTCGAGAAAACTCTGAGTGAGGCAGACAGAGCTGTAGAATATCTGATTCATCCTGAGACTGCTCACTGGATGGATCAGACTTTGATATGGTAGAGAGAGAATCGTGGCAGCTGTCATAAAGAGAAGAACCAATTGCAATGGCAGGTACTACACAATATACCTTATCAGTTCTCCCCCCAACTGAGAGCAATAATTTTAGGCCACAACTCACTCACTCCAGTCCCTTATGCTTGGTTATAATGGCGGATAGAGATCCCTGTTCCTACTGATTTGCTTATGGGTCTGTGGCCATTCACTAATCATGTCAATAATCATACAGATTATAAATGTGATGGATTACCTCCAAACTGCATAGCCTGTTTGACATCTGAGATGGTCAGTAATACACAGAAACAACTCGTCCCCTTTAGACAGTTCCCCTTACCTGTATCTGAGAGAACACCTCACACCCCAGACAGGTGAGACAGGACACACTGGATAGCAGCTGTCTCTGTGTAATCTTGACTGACTTTGTTAGTTCTATAGACACAGTAGAGGTGAGGAGGAGAGTGTTTGTTTTGTCTTCAGTAGGCTACCCCTCTTCCTCCGTGTCTGCAACAAAGCGTAAAGGGCACACGGGTGTAGAATTCTCAGCTAGTGAAACCAGATGAACGGTGGTGCGCGACGGTTCAATGCATCAATAAATGAGCACCGTTTACTTTTAGAATTTTTCTAATTTCCGGCGTCTAATGCAAACAGGCCTACGCGGCAAACTCTTAGCTAACTAGGCATGGGCATTTGTGCTAAACGCAAAGCCATCATATGTATTCACTCAAACACACACACACACAGCATTCACTCAAACACACACACACACACACACACACACAGCATTCACTCAAACACACACACACACACACACACACACACACACACACACACACACACACACACACACACACACACACACACACACACACACACACACACACACAGCATTCACTCAAACACACACACACACACACAGCATTCACTCAAACACACACACACTATGAGGATGTAGGATGGAATAACGGTAGAACAGTCGCACTATGGTGTTGGCCTGCAGATTCTGGAGGTGCAAATCCAACCACTCACTATATTGTTTACAGACACCTTTCAGCCAAAATCACCTTTTGTGATAGCTACTGCACACCGGTATTTTTTAAAACATATTATTTTATCTATATTGTTGCCTATCACTTGTTTTCTTTGGTGCAGATAAATAAATGTGCCTTGACCATGGGCGAAAGTGTCATGTGAACAAGAGTAGGCCTCCCTAGGCTAAAGCAGACATTGCGTATTTATTTTCTACCATTGTCTGTTGAAAAGTAAGAGGAAAATGTTCACTGATTGTCAAGCGTCTGAACGAGCAGTTAATTGGGTGGCCATTGGTAGAAATGATGAGATGATGTTGAGGGCATTGCACTGGGAGATTGCCTAGGCGACGAGTGAGGTGGTTTTCGAGCTGCTGTCTGCTGATGTGAGGAAACAGCGGCCCCCATGGGTAGACTTGGGGAAATGATTCTCTATGGGGAAAATGTCAGACAATACAGAATGCATAGAGAATGGTATTAATACTAGAGAATGGTATTAATACTAGAGAATGGTATTATAGCTACTGTAGACGCCCGTATTTACACTTTATCAACCCCCTCTGACTATTTGATGTCGGCTATATATCCTAAACTAAATAATGGAATTAGGCTAATTTAACACTAGGCTACAAATATTCGTTGTTTCTTTGCACATAAAATAGGCCTATGCCAGTGAAGAGATTTAATAAATCCAATAGGGCTGAAGAAGTAAAAACCTCACCTGGGTGAAAACATTGCATTTCTAGAATTTACTAAAGAACATGATGTAAACTTCTGTACTTGTTTCCAGTATAAATCAATAGCCTAGATTTGTGCACAGTGCGTGTCTGTGTGTGTGCGTGAGGTCACAGTTTCATGAGTTTTATTATGCGTGAAAAAAAAAATTACAATATGGAGATTAGACGCGTGCTGTCAATTGTCAATGCTATTGCAGAATCGAGCAGCAAGGAGGCTGTCAACTCGTAGATCTGATGAGGAGAGAGGAGGAGAGGGAGAGAGAGAGAGAGAGAGAGCGAGAGAGAGAGAGGTTAGGAGCTCCGTACGCATCCTGATCCAGATGGCGATTTAAACGCAGACAGACGGCTACAGAGGGATAGAGAGAATCACAAGACTGCACACTAGACCCGCGAGCTCAAAAATAATCGAAAACTACAAAAACCAAAACACGAAATGAGCGACAACAAAGAGAACCATTTAAGCGCTCGAAATATGATGAATGTTTTTTACTGACTGGAGTTGACAACAGCATCTCAAGCCAATTGTTTCAGTGGAATGAGCGGTCCTCGATGCCTGAACAGTTGGATCGGTGGGCAAATGACGGTCTGAGAAGCGCGGTGTCTGCTGAGCAAAACCGAGTGTTTTCACTCGGCTTCGACATTATCAAACAAAGGGAGACTCATTTTACGGATGTATAAAGACTTGATATTGTAAAACTAATTTGCACGATTGTTTCAAAGTCGTCTACCGAGGAGTAGCATTTGGAACAAGAGGATCCATATGCCCAGATGAATTTCATATTTTTACATTGGATGTAAGCCCACGGCGCGCATCGGACACGGATTTGTGAAGTAGCCTATTTTCTCTTGACAATTTTAAGATTACACAAAATATTGATATTTTGTATCGGTTTGCTGACGGTGAGCACGAATGTTAATACTTAGCTAAATCAACGATCTATGTGGTTTCTTTACTGTATTATCCTCCCCTTGCTAACAGAACATGAGATCTAAAGAAACAGCTCACATTTAGATAACGGAGAGAAGTTGTGATTTTTTCCCCCCCATCTAAATCCAGATAAACTGTTGTTTTTTACCATCAAAAACGGGACAGTAAACCAAAGACGTCTATGTACTAAAGGATCGCACAGCTCTGTCTAGCTTTGCGAAATAGTTTTCAATTTATATATAAGAAGTGAATTACCTCATCATTTATTGAACCCGAAAAGTCAACAACACCGCTTTGAATCCAAAGGAAACAAATATTTTTGTTTGTTTGACTGTAAAAGTGTCGAATTTATCTTTTTTTTCTCCTCTCTCTCTCAATACCTTTCATTATCAGAGAGAAGGAATAACACCTTAATGAATGGTGTTCAATATCTCCGAAGGCTTTATCCTTTCTTCCAAATAATGAGGATCGGGGCGTTATAATCGTCTTTCTTTGGTCTGGATTATTTTCGCTGCAATTACCTGAACCTGAACCCGACCTTCACAAAGTAAGTCACACTATTAGGCTACATGTTTATTGCAAAGGATAAATTATAGCCTACTGATTGTGTGCTTGTTCGATGCGAGAGAGACGTTTGGACAAGGTTGCTTCTGGCATAAAGCACATATTGCATTTTATTGTGTAGCTTATTTTGTACCCTTGAATTTGTACACCAATTTTATGAACTATAGGCGAGGCTAGATGGTGAGGTTGGGTGATAATCACTATTTAGCTAGGTAGCATAGCATAGTAAAGACGTGATTTTACATGTCCCTGATGTTAATATAACTGCAGATATTATTATGCCGATCTTAAATGACAACCAATGCTCTTCCTATATTATGTCAAATAGCATGTCAAAAGTTGTATTTTCAAGGGCAATAAAATAATTCCCTTATCGATTAGAAATCATGTGTTATTATACCGTTTTTCTTGACTTTTTTCGTTGTTGCCTAAAGCATTGTCAGCTATTTTTACGGGAACTTTCATTCATGTTATTAAACTGTATACATTAGTGTTCAGTATAGTTTCAGTGCTTCCCCATTGGTGGCGTTGAATCAAAATGTTTCCCTATTAATGGTTTCATTTTGACACAGACACTGCAGTCGCAGTGGATGATGGTTCTCTTATTTGGAGAAAAAAAACATACAATTATAGGCTAAAACAATTGTGCCGATGTAGAATTTGTGATGAAGAGGCAACAATGTGTCAGCCAAATTGAAAGCATTGTAGCTTCGATAAGCCATATCAGACACTTGATAAGACAACTTTTCATAGGCCTATAATATTAATGGTAGACTAGTATCAATAACTAGTAGGCCTTTTTCATCGCAAACAACAGAGAAGATAATACATCTTTACGTCAACATAAATATGGATTTGACCACTTTTCCCAGCAATGTTTGTTCATGGCAATTGTGGGGCCATAAGGCGTCTGTCTGCCTTTCTCTGGATACAGGTGGTCTTAACATAAATGCGCTCTTCTAGGTATAGTAGGCCCACACAAATGAAGCTAACGGCACATGATGTGGTGTCTCTGCTGGTGGAGAGCTCCTTGTGTGATGGAACATGGAGGCGTAAATATACAGTTGCTCGGTCAAGGTTGTGGTTTCTAGGGCTTTGTGCTCTCGCATCTGTCGTGTCTTCCTTCCTGTGGCGGTACCTGTACCTCACCACAACTCCCACATCAAAGTACCGACTGAAAGTAGTCCCACATCTAGAGGCCTTGGTTTTGTTTTGATATCTTGTGGCTGCCGTCCTTGAGTGATACGTGATTGAAGGAAGGATGGATGTTCAAAGTATTCAGACCAGGTCCTGGCCTGTTGTCACAAATCAGTGGAAGTGCTGTGCTATATATTATTCTGTTATATATATTTACACGATATCATCATGTGTTACAGAGGCATGGTAGATGATGTATTTTGCACACCAACCGAACGGGCCAAACTGTTTCTAGAAGCCTAGGCTAACATGTGCACATAACCTGGAATAACCTGATCATCTCCCATGGTGTGAACTTCTGGAATAGGTGGCCTGGAATTGAAAGGCCTCTCTCACCTCTCTTTTCCCCTTTAGCGGTGTACAGGTGAAAGACAGCTGCCCGCCCGTGAACCCCCCCCCCCCCCTTTCCCATGCACTTACTCCGATCTCTCATCTCATGGGTGTGATGATCAGACTCCACAGTGGGTCAATTGCCAGATATTCAATTCACAAAACGGCGCCTCTCAGTTTCAAGGCCAGAAAATGCAATATGGAGCTGGTGTCTGTGCCAGCCAGGATAATGAGTGAGCAGAACTGTATTCGGCGTCAGAGAGTAGAAGAAGAAGCACATCGATGAGACAGCCTATTGGCATCGCTGCCAGACAGACAAAGTAACAACATTGCTCTAGCTTAGTGAAAGACCGAAGGAATTGGGTTGGAAGCAATAGTATTTAATGAAACATCTCAAACTAAATAGGATTAGAAGACATTCTAAACTAGATACACACTCGGTATGCCGAACATTAGGAACACCTTCCTAATATTCGAGTTGCACCCCTCCCCTTTTTGCCCTCAGAACAGCCTCAATTCGTCAGGGCATGGACTTTACAAGGTGTCGAAAGCGTTCCACAGGGATACTGGCCCGTGTTGACTGCAATGCTTCCCACAGTAGTGTCAAGTTGGCTGGATGTCCTTTGAGTGGTGGACCATTCTTGATAAACACAGGAAACTGTTGGGTGTGAAAAACCCAGCAGAGTTGCAGTTCTTGACACAAACCGGTTTGGCTGGCACCTAGTACCATACCCCGTTCAAAGGCTCTTAAATCCTTTGTCTTGCCCATACACCCATTCAATTGAAACGTGCACAATCCATGTCTCAATTTTCTCCTACCGTTCATCTACAGTGATTGAAGTGGATTTAATGAATTACGTCAAGAAGTGGTATATCAGACAGTAAATCACGGGTATGACAGAGCTTTCACCTGGATTCACCTGGTCAGTCTATGCCATGGAAAGAGCAGGTGTTCCTAATGTTTTGTATACACCGTGTATAAAAGACAAATAAATGTAACTTAAAAAAGATTACTCTGTGTGGATGACTCATCATGGCCAAAAAGCCTCCATGAACTCTGATATCCGTCAGTGGATTCTTCTCTAAATGCATCTGTAAAAACTGAGGACATTTTCTCTGCAGGACATCACATGAATTGACTATTCAATTGGCCCTGGCGGTAAAGAACAGCTGATAATAGACAGACAATAGATGGAGAGATCCAAAGGTGAAACCACACTACAGCCGTTCAGCATTACCGCACATTACCACCAAACATCCCCACCGCCCGCCACTCTTCTCCAAAGGCAGATGTCCCCACTTCATCATTAAGTGCGTCTCTTAAAGAAAACCATTCATTACCCCACTGGAGTTTATTCCATCTCTGCTACTACCACTCTTGTATGGATGTCTCCCTCCCGTTTAATGGGCAGACGGAAAAATACCACAGGAGAAGAAAAAAAAGTTATTTTAAAAGAGATACGGTCTCTTGTGCCAAAGCCACATGCCAATAGAGAGATGTTATAGTGCAGTGATGGAGTCTCACCGGCCTCCTCTGTGGAAAGAAGCAGAGAGGCAGACCATGCAGTGTGTAGCTCGCAGGCTGCTGCCTGACAAACACCAGTCCTCATAGACACTAAGAGCCCCACTTTGAGGCGTCATAACTCAGCCCACAGTGGTAGCAGAAACATACTGAAGGTATGACCAGGGGGTTGTATACTATTATAAACTGGGTGGTTCGAGCCCTGAATGCTGATTGGCTGAAAGCCGTGGTATAGCAGACAGTATATCACGGGTATGACAAAACATTTTGTTTTTACTGCTTTAATTACATTGGTAACCAGTTTATAACAGGAAAGTGTCCTTATTGGTCACTCATGGCAGGGTAGGCCATGCTGTTGGTTGAAGGTGATAGTGTCTGTTGCCTGGTCCCCCTGCCGGTTGGTTCGCCAGGTGACAATGTCACAGCACAGTGACCTGCAGCCGGAGTGTGCTGGGCAGCGGGGTGGGGAGCGGGGTGGCGGGCTTGTGCATGTGAGAGGTAATTATTGTAATTTGAGTGCGGGCGGTGCAGGTGAAGTTGGCCGTCTTCTAATTAATGAGAGGAGCAGATGGCAGTGGGCGGGAGCACGCAGCCGGCCGGCCGGCAGAGTGTGTGTATGTGTGTGTGTGTGTTTGTGCAGAGGAGAGGAGAGGAGAGGAGAGAAGGTCAGCTGGTCAGCAGAACACACAAACACCTGGACACACAGGCCAAACGACAATTGCCGGAGCCATCATCCCTGAATACGGCATATACTGTACTGTGCACCATAGAAACACTCACTACCATGACAACAGGATGACTAGATTCTCATCTGTGTAAAAAATAATGCATTTCATATGCGTGTATGTAAATATAGTATAATGTAGTTCTGAGTAACCTATTATAGAGAGTAGAGATAATAGTGTATACTAAAAGCAAGTAGGAGATTGGTCAGCATAAGTATATGGGAGGCATTGAGTATAGCAGTGTACTAAGAACACAGCAACTCTGCGTGGGCTGATTAGCCCAGTGCGCAGAGGCTGTGGTTTCTAAGCCATCTGTGTGTTGTGTGCAACAGTGGACTTACCGTGAATGTTCCACTGTCCTGGAATCCCAACCTGTAAGCAGCCGGCAGATTACCCTGTGAACCTAATTCCTATAATGCATTAATACTATTGTGCAATTACATGACCAGGGTACCACCCGGAGAGGCTACGCACCAAGAGACTGCACACAGGTCAGAGCTGTCAGGGTGTGAGCATCCAACTGTTTCCATGTATCTGTCTGGTATCTCACGCACAGCTCCAGGGTTCTGTCCTCTCCCATGATTTGAACATTAGCAGCCAAAGAGCGCGTTCAAGGGCCAGTTACGTTCCCAGGGAGACCAACTTCATCTCAAACAGAGAAAGGCTTTCTTTGGATGAGCTTTTTTTCTATTTTGTTTATCTGGCAGCGTCTGGCCATGATGAAGAGTGCAGCAGCTGAGAAATCCATAATCTTAGGTAGCGTGTGTGTGTGTGTGTGTGGGTGGGTGCGTGTGTGGGTGGGTGGGTGAAGAGAGGTGCAGACCGAGACTTTGACACTGAGATAGTGTTTTGGACAGGATCATATCTCAAATCACTGGGTTCTGAGATTGACACTGAAGTCTTGTTCTCTGGTAACAGTGATAATGGAGAAGCCCATTGTTCACATATTTGTTGATCACCTCACATGTTTATTAAATGACACTGTACATATAGCTCTGCAATGTGGATGGAATCATTTCAAAACCCCAAGGAGGCATGCCGAGACATGTTTGCGGGCCTCTGTGGGTATCTCTTATTGCCCATTGAAGGGGCCAGGCTCCAGCCCATTGAAGGGGGCAGGCTCCAGCCCATTGAAGGGGCCAGGCTCCAGCCCATTGAAGGGGGCAGGCTCCAGCCCATTGAAGGGGCCAGGCTCCAGCCCATTGAAGGGGCCAGGCTCCAGCCCATTGAAGGGGGCAGGCTCCAGCCCATTGAAGGGGCCAGGCTCCAGCCCATTGAAGGGGGCAGGCTCCAGCTCATTGAAGGGGCCAGGCTCCAGCCCATTGAAGGGGCCAGGCTCCAGCCCATTGAAGGGGGCAGGCTCCAGCCCATTGAAGGGGGCAGACTCCAGCCCATTGAAGGGGGCAGGCTCCAGCCCATTGAAGGGGGCAGGCTCCAGCCTTGGGAACCCAAGCTGCCTGTTGGGGTGGCAGTGAGCCCATAGTGATGGGTTCAGGCGCAGGCAGACCAGCGGTCGATCGCTATGGTTCCCTCCCTGTTTATTCGTCCAAACAGTGGGAAAGACTTTGGCGTTGGGAGCCCCAGTGTGCTCCACATGTGTTTGACATTACTGTGACATGGCCCCCTCTCAGGGGAGAATCAGAATGTCAGAGAGCAGAGGAGCCGTCCAGCTCCCAAACATCTGGAGTAACGAGGAACACATTGGCACCACAGTGTGGGAGCGGAGAGTTACGTCTAAACCACATGCACGCACACTATACACACACTATGGACACACACACACATATATATATATACACACACATATATATATATATACACACACACACACATATATATATACACACACTATACACACACTATGGACACACACACACACATATATATACACACACACACACAGCACCCACATGGAGACACACTCTCACTTGTTACAGAACAAACATATGCTGTACTATACTGCACTTTCACTCAAAACAAGATCTTCTGTGCTTATATTTCCTTTGTGTTCTTATTACACAGAAAAGTGGCCTCTCTTATTTCCCAGGGTACGGAGTGCAGCGCTACAAGACCCATATCACATTTTCTAAGAATTGTTTTACTTTGAGAGAAGATATAAATCTAATCTTACACGTATTATTTTAACCTGTCATGTCTCCGCAGGATAAACGCTTACAGTAAATTGCCCTCTAATTGTTTTGCTAGTCTCAGGTGTCAGAGCTGAGACTTCCTGTTTCAAAAGAGGACTCAATCAAAAGTGATTATTGTTGTGTTTTCTATGAAATTAGCACTCAACAACATTAGTAAAATAGAGAACACATTAACAACCCATTGACTTAAACCTTGCACCTCAGACACAATATTCTCTTTTGTGACATTGAATAACCAAGGGGTGCAGTCTGTGAACGCAGATGCATTGTGTCACTGACACCGACTTCATTATGAGAACTGAGCCTGTGAACTGGCGACAGCTACAACCAAAACACTCATGACAGAGAGAGAGAGAGAGAGAGAGAGAGAGGGAGAGAGGGAGAGAGAGAGAGAGACTTTATGTTAACCAATTGCCCTCCCTCCCTCTTCCCAACTTCCCATGGGATATGCAGATTAGAGACAGACACAGGAAACACGCTGGAATAATCTGCTGTAGCACTGAGCAATTTTTAATCAAACGTACAGCGGGGAAGTTCATATCGCTGCTCCTCACTCGGATATAATGAGTTCCTCCCTTTTCTCCCACCTCGCCCTCAGCCAGCCCCTTATCACACAGAGAGAGAGAGAGAAACGCTGACTGGAGATAGAGTTAAAGTTATTAAGTGTTCACACACACTCCTCTCCACAATGACTTCTAAGGCGTCTGGAAGGGGGCTGATGGGGGCTGTGGGCTCAGGCTGGGATTGGGGAAGGAAGGCAAGCCAGACGATCAGGGGGGTATGGCCTCCTCACATATTTGTGAAATTAGAAAGCTGTTATCTCGTGGAAACAGAAGCTTTGCCACAGATGGTTCCGTCACTCTTCAAGTGGGTTTGAGCCGAGTGCTAAGGATGTGAGGTACTGTATTGTAACTATACTGTTCCCACACAGATCAGGGATTTAATATGAAAAGTGGAAAGAGGGGAGATATTTCATTGATGTCAGAATTTTTGGAGAAAAAAAACAAAAGTGCTTTGAGGAGGGCCTATCTTCCCAGGGAAACTTTAGGGTTGAATCCCTGTAGGGATTCGGGGGGGGGGATAAAGTTTTCCAGCAGTCTCTGAAATATCCGGAGAGGGTACAGACGACAAGGTGGTGATGCCAGTGAACAAAGGAGGTAGATGGGCAGAAGTGGGGGGGGGTATAACTAAGCGAGAGCGGAAGTGAGGAAGACATTTACAAGTTGGAGAGAGAGCCAGAGAGACTGGGGGATAAACAAAGACATATGATGACACTTTCCCCAGAGCAGAGGGACAGCGTTCTGAAGGAGCAGAGGGACAGCGTTCTGAAGGAGCAGAGGGACAGCGTTCTGAAGGAGCAGAGGGACAGCGTTCTGAAGGAGCAGAGGGACAGCGTTCTGAAGGAGCAGAGGGACAGCGTTCTGAAGGAGCAGAGGGACAGCGTTATGAAGGAGCAGAGGGACAGCGTTCTGAAGGAGCAGAGGAGACAGTGGTGAGGGAAACCTGGACAGACACGACAGACAGAGTCAGGAGTTAACCCTGAAGTTGCCGTAGACTAGAAGATACAGGAGGATCATGTCTGTGTGGATTCTCTGTCTGTACAGGACGGTCAGCTAGGGGCTAGGCCTGTTTAACCACTGTGTGAATGGCAGCAGGCTACTTTAATTAGCCTATTAGCAAACACTATTACCCTGACAATTATGGGGCCATCTATATGACTGCTCCCTCTCACTGTTTTTTTTTTGGGGGGGGGGATAGGCCCTGGTTTGAATGGTGGATTCCAGCCGTCAGTCTGGTCCCAGAGGAAACACTGGTATGTATTTCAGCAGCTTCCAGTGCTGTAGGCTTCGGGCTAAATGGAGATTTGCAGGGGGAGAAGCCGTCAAAGCTTCTGTTTAACTGGTCACATGACTCCCCTGATTGGAGTCCCTACGCAGGCGGGTTGCGACCTATGGGGTGCTGGGGATGGAGAATAGCAGAGACACATCACCCACTATGTGACTGCCTCCTCGCTAATGTCATGAGCTATTGTGCATGTGCCTGGGGCATGTGAAGGGGTATGAGATAGGGAGTCACAGACCGGGGGAGCCATTAACAGGGATGCAGATGGTGTCAGTGGTGACAGACAGAACAGCTGTTTAACGCTGAGTGAAATACATGGTTCCAGTTCTCAACATTGCCGACTGAGAGGAGGTGAGAACAGCAAGACTCTGTGTTTGGTCACTTCGGTGCAGGTGTCAATTGGCTGTTTGTGCTCGCTGGTCACAGACACAGAATGAGAGAGAGGAAAGAGACAATAAGCCTTCACACATCCACTGATTAAAAAACGGTCCAACATTTAAAAAAACACACACACATTGTGTTAGAGAGAGATGGACAGGCGATGTGTGGTCAGTCAGGAGGTGTGTGTGTCGGGGGGGGGGGGGGGGGGTTAGGTTGAAGTCAGTTTGTGCTCCATAAATCAGCAGTAATGACGTAAGAGGCAGAGCAAACACAGCAGGTCTGGGCTGCAGCTGGCCGTGGGGCTGAGCTGGCCGTGGGGCTGAGCTGGCCGTGGGGCTGAGCTGGCCGTGGGGCTGAGCTGGCCGTGGGGCTGCAGCTGGCCGTGGGGCTGAGCTGGCCGTGGGGCTGCAGCTGGCCGTGGGGCTGCAGCTGGCCGTGGGGCTGAGCTGGCCGTGGGGCTGCAGCTGGCTGTGGGGCTGAGCTGGCCGTGGGGCTGAGCTGGCCGTGGGGCTGCAGCTGGCCGTGGGGCTGAGCTGGCTGTGGGGCTGAGCTGGCCAGAGAGAGAGGAGAGAGAGAAACACACAGAGAGCAGAGACGGCAGCTGTCAGACCCCGGTCCCCGTCCTCCTTCCCATCGCACACCTGTCACACAGGAAGTCCGGGCCTGCCACTGTTTCCTGGATGCGCCTCCTCAGCCAAACACACTCTCCTGCCTCCTGCTGCAGCCTCTAGAGCCTCTAACACAGAGATTGAGCTGGGAGCTGAGAGAGAGAGAGAGAGAGAGAGAGAGAGAGAGAGAGAGAGAGAGACAGAGAGAGAGAGAGAGAGAGAGAGAACATTGTGACGGCTCTGAATGCATCATTCATAACAGCCAAACAAAGTAAATAAGGCCCAGGGAAAACAGATCTATATTTGTGTCTGACGCAAACGTTTTCCATGTACTCTCAGTGACATGGCTCTGATGTTTATGCTAGTGCTCTATGACAGACAGAGAACAGATCACTGGACAGTTTGGACCTCTTCTCTAACTCTCCCACAGAGACAATGGCCCACATGCCCACACTTATGTGAGGAATATTCCCACGCTTGCTCCCCCTTCCCCTTCCCCTTCCCATGACCAATCTGAACTAATCCAGATGTACAGCTCGCAGATGGACTCACTATCACTACATGCCTCTCTCTCTCTCTCTCTCTCTCTCTCTCTCTCTCTCTCTCTCTCTCTCTCTCTATCTCTCTCTCTCTCTCTCTCTCTCTCTCTCTCTCTCTCTCTCTCTCTCTCTCTCTCTCTCTCTCTCTGCTCCCAGTTTGGCTCAGTCAGAAATGCTAGAGTGCTGTACAGGAAGTGATGTCACACAGCCCTGTGGCAGACGGTTGATGGGCGATGACGATGAGGCAGCCAGGCTGTTAACAGCAGCCGGAGCGTCAATGTTGTCATTGGCAAAGTTCTTCTTTGTTTTTGTCAGGATTGTCAAGGCGGGCCCTCAGGAGAGCTCCTCGCCCTATTCCCAAGCCGCCCTTCATGCTGCCTGTATGCAATTAACAGAGTAATTAAAAGCCTGATGAGCTAATTGGTGTTTGGTGAAGCTGCAGGTGTTTTGATAGGGGAGCTTGTTTGTGTAAGTGCACAGTATAAACAGATTCCGATCGAGGGTAATTTTTGGCACGGTTTCCCCCCATAATTTGAATAATATGGGTGTTTAGGGGAAAGCAGGTCCATTACTGTTACTGTTAAATAGGCCAAAGTTAATCAAATTGTCATAAATCTTAATCATAAGAGAAATAAACACTTTTATTCAAAGTTGTTCTGGAAATGTATTAAGTATAAACTCAATTTGGGGAGAAATTACATCATGTGAGGTCAGGTCTGATGGGGTCTTGTTGAACTGTGACCTCATTGTTGTCCAGAGAAGGTGGAAGAGAGAAATGACTTTCATTTAAACTTTTTTCAAGCTCAAATTAAATGTTGTTGTACCCTGAGGCAGAGCTCTCAGCTGGCAGGAGAGAGAGAGCGAGAGACAGAGAGAGGCTGAGGCTGCCTCTGTGAGAAGGAGCAAAGGAAGAGAATTGGGCCAAATAAGTCCCCCTCTCCTCCCTGCACCCCCTTCTCCTCCCTGCACCCCCTTCTCTTCCCTGCACCGCCCTCTACTCCCTGCACCCCCCTCTCCTCCCTGCACCCCTCTCCTCCCTGCACCCCCCTTTCCTCCCTGCATCTCTCTCTCTTGTTCCATGTCTTCTTTTTTGCTTCCCCTACCTCTACCCAACCCTTTCCTCTCCACCTCTCTTCATCTCTCTCTCTTTCTATGTCTTTATAGTGTACTTTATATATCCCTGTACCTTCCCCCACTCTCTCTTCTCTCTCTACCCGCCATGTTTTAGTGTTTTCTCTGTTCTGCTCTGTGCCCTCCCTCCCTCCCTCCCTCTCTCTCTCAGCGTTGGCAGATGTGCTGGTGACGGCTGTGTGCCCATGGCGCTGGCAGTCCCCAGGTGGCAGAGATGACAGTTATTGATGTTCAGGTGTGAGCTTTTTACAGTGGGCCTGGAGCCTCTAGCCAGCCAGCTCCACGCACTCTGAGCACGCTCTCCTGCTGAATGGGTCTGATAGAACAGCAGCAGCAAGAACACAAACAACACAGCAACAAGTCCACCTGAGAATTAGGGCTTAGCTGCTTGTGAGCACACAGCTGTGGACTTGTCTGATACGATTGGAAGTCCAGCTTTTCTTCCCTTTGGTTGTGTTGCCAGTATGAGTAGAATCTTGGTGCAAACTGCAGAGGCCATATTTTTTTGCTCAAATTAGGATGTTGACGGATCCAAACAACGGGCCAGTTAGTTCTTGTTGGTATGTGTATGTGTGTGAGATCCCCAGAGTGGCCGCACACTCGTCTCTGTGTCTTGGCCAGTGCCAGTGCCCAGTGCCAGTGCCCAGTGCCGTCCTAACACACTCCAGATGTGCCAGGCCGGGGAGTTGTTCTTGGCACGGCCCGTCTCGGCTGAATGTCACAAATACTTTCCTTTATTTAGGAATGGCTCTGGGTTAGCGGCTGGGGAGAAAGGGAGGGGAGGGGGGGAAGGAGAGAGGAAGGGAGGAAAAAGAGAGCTAGAGGGAGGGTAGGAGCAAAAGGAGAAAGGGAGGGGGGGATGGAGGAGAAACAGAGCTCCATGGAACATCTGGATTTTATTAGCAGCCATTGGGAAAATGTGAAAAGGACGGGTTTTTTTCTGTGAGTAGCGATATGCTCCATGTAACCACTTCACTGCCGAGCGACGCCCTCCCTGAAGAGAACAGATGGCCGCTAGACTTCAATACAATTATATCAATAACAGTCATCACAGCCGTCAGCGCCACATGACAAGCACACTAAAGTACAGAGAAGCAGGGAACCGAAACTTGTCTCACAAGTGCTGTTGTGTTGGGTGGGGAAGGAAGCCGACTCTGAAACGCAGGTCCCTCGTCAGGGCGTTTTCGTCACCATCACCATGAAGTCTCCCTCTCCCTCACAGTTCAAATCAAGAGCTGGCTTTTCCACCAGCCCGCCACTAACATTACCCAGAAACAGCAAACAGAGGGGGGATGGAGAGAGGTGGAGGAATAAACTGTTATGTAGTCGGTAAATGAATAAACACAAAGACGTAAGGGAATACTCATTGGTGCGCTGAACAATTCAGAGACAGAGAGTCCTATTTAAACATAAACAGAGAAGTAGAGAGTAGGGAGTACCAGTATTGGTTCCTTGTTTTCCATGTTGTTCTACCTTTCTCCCTGGCCATGCCTCATGTCTCAGACATCTGAGCACTGTATCTGCTGTCTCTGACTGGTGCAGACGAGGAGAGAGCTGATCTCTCCTGTGTATTAGACCGTTTTACACTGACCTTGTCCTGGTCTGTCCTGGTCAGCTCGTGTCCTCTGCCCAGTAACTCAGTGTTAACTAGGTCAGCCCAGGAACCAGTGTGTCTGGCCTCATCCCTCTCTCCTCTCCTCCTCCTCAGATGGATGGAGTGTCTGAGGACCCCCTCCTCCTCCACACAGCTGGGGTCTCAGCAGTTACACACCCCATGGGTCACCGCTGCACTGCCGCCACACCCTAAATGGTTTTAACATATATTCTGTGAGTTATTACTGTATGTGCTGTGAGGCTCCTGCTGCGCTCAGTCTAACTTTCCCTATGTTGTCATTCTTTCATTCTACACACACACACACACACATGGTCACACGGTCACACACACACACACACACATGCATTTTCTCCCTGGGCCTTTCAGTTCTCCATTATTAAACAGACATTTATTCCCCACTGAATGTTTGTTTTCACATATTTGTTCAACCCAGTCTGTGTAGTATCGCAGTGATTCTCAAGTAACAGGGTAACGTGTGTATTTTTTGCTTGTTCCGTGCTTGTACATTTCTGTGGAGGGAGCTGGGGGTGCTCTCTCTCCAAGGCTCTCTCCCACCCTGTCATTAGTGAACCTAAAGCCTCTGAACTCCAAATCAGCTCAAGATGATCCCCAGTCTGCTTTCTAACACAAAGAGAGATAGAGACAGAGAGAGAGACAGAGACACAGAGAGAGAGAGACCGAGAGACAAAGAGAGAGACACAGGGAGAGAGAGAGAGACCGAGAGACAAAGAGAGAGACGCATGGAGAGAGAGAGACCGAGAGACAAAGAGAGAGACACAGGGAGAGAGAGAGAGAGAGGGGGACAGAGTGAGACACAGAGAGAGGAGAGAGAGAGTCTGCCATTCAGACAGGTTGACTGAGTTCTCCCAGGCAGGAGGACCTTTACATCATCATCAATGCCAGGTTCATCCATCCAGCATGTCTGATCACTATCTAACCTACTATCCCTCTGCTCCAACATCTCCCTCCCGTCAGACCTAGTCTATTCTTTATGGTGCCTCCACCCACTCCCATGCTAAGGGGTCTCTGTCAATCCCTGGGTCAGGAGAGGGGCGATGGGGATGGGGAGTCAGGGAGTCTGGAGGGGGCTAGGGAGAGGGGTGCGGGGTCCTGGGGCCGAGGCGCAGGGCTCTAATCCCCATGTTTTGATGTGAGGCCTGTGTTTGTGTGGACTACTCAGCGGCCTGATGGGGAGCAGATGTGGGAAGGCAGGCGGGCGGGCACCGAGCCAGAGCAGCTGGGAGAAATTAAAAACAACAGCATTCCTGGAGACTGGGGGAATTATAGAGAGGGAGAGAGAGAGAGGGAGAGCGCTAGAGACAGGGAGCGATTTCGGGGTATGTGTCCCAGAGAGGAGCCCATTTGGAGAGAGGGAGAGCGACAGAGGAGCAAGAGAAGATCTCTAGAGACCACCTCAGAGTCTGTCTGCGTCTAAGGCAGAGTTACAGTAGCTCTGTTCTAATGTGAAGGATAGGCCATGTGATAACAGAGACACTACCAGCAGCCAACCAGCCTCTTAATGGCCTGTCATTACATGATGGTTTCTTGTGTGTTTGGTGGTTTTAGTGAAAGCGTATGTCCTGAAATCTATCAAGAGACCCAGAAATAGCTCCAGAATGACAAACTGGAGTGTGATCTCGCACGAAATAGTTTTTCATCTCGTTTGTAGCACAATAGGACTGAACTGAAACCCTTTTTAGAACACAGATTGCTGACTGACCGTTCCTTCCCTGAAAGCCATTTTTAGGCGTGATTACGGGAAACATACAGCTGTGTACAGGAGAGACTGACAGCAGTGTAATCAGCAAAAGCTTTTGACTGCATATTGTGGGCTGCAGCTAAGGCCAGAGCCAGCGCCGGGCTCCCAAATCCTCAGGGAGTCTATGAGGCAGCATTGTATCCTATTTTCTGTATTGATTACTGTGTAGATCCACTTTGAGTGGGAGATAAAAGGGCTGCGTGGAAGGAAGAAGAGGAAGGCTCAGAACGTCCTGTACCTCTCCCCTGAACAGGATCCACTGTGGTGCTCCGATGCCATGGTTCCTTAATTAGACAGAGGAAACACAGTGAAAGCAACAGGACACACGCTGTGGTCAGATGGACATGCTGGGGGATTGACAGCTCTACCCAGGAAGTCTGTTGAGGTGTGGACCATCAACTCTGTTTCTCTCTCTCTCTCTCTCTTACCAGTCTGTCCATCTCACTCTGTCTTTCCCTCTCTGTTTTTCCCTTGGCACGAGTCCTTCCTGTCCTTCAGCACAATGGGAGCACAGATGGCCACAGATGGGGGGGGGGGGGGGGGGGGGGGGGGGTCGGACAGAGCAGACTTTATAATGTATTAAAAATGAAATCCAGAGTTGTGTGTGAGTGTGTGTGTGTGTGTGCATCCTTTAGCTGGTCAGATTAAACAGCTGTGAGTAATCCCACAGCAGTTGCAGACAGGCCAGGAGGGCAGGACTCCTCTCCTCCTCTCTCCCCCAGGAGTCTCGGCCCTCCCAGCCAGGCCGTCCCAGAACCCCTCGGGAGCCCTAGCAGCAGTTGCCATGTGAAGGAGCTCTCCCCGAGGAGTAAATGAACAGCCCTGATTGAGGCATGCTTTCTGTCAAAATGGTCACTGTTTCAATCAAATCACAGTCAAGAGGGTGGGTCAAGATTGTTCAGTCGTCATGGAAATAGAGTGCGTGTACATTATGAGATTCGAGTGAAATGACCAATCAGGGATCGTCAGTCTGTCTGTATTTTTTTAAAGCAAAAAAGTGACAAGAACCCAGGCCTCAAAGAGTTTGTGTGCGGTCCTCTTTAGTTGTTTTGTTATTGTTGAAGTCAGTCAGTATAGCTACAATAGCTCCTGAACAGGAATACTGTTTGTTGAGTGTGGTGACTGATGGACGAGCCCTGCCCTGCCTGCCTCCTCTTCTCTCTGGCAGCCCAGCCGTGCAGCACAGGGCCAGGCAGGGTACCTGTCTACATTTGTCCATGGCTGGGAGTGGGGACATTGCAGTCCTACTGGCAGGAGCCACCAGCTCAATATACCAGTATTGATGCAGGGACTGGTTTGGGTTTTTACTTTACCTTCTATACCGGTATTTGAATGTTTGGTTTGTTAAATGTGATATGCCATGTGTAATGTCACTTTTTATAGTTGACTTCGCTACTTGAGTCATCTCTCTCCCCGTGACACTTTCCACACAGACCTAGCCACGCCCCCTGTCACTCAAGGAGCCCATTTGATGTTCCTCGACCACAAGACACTTGCGTTCAGTCTGCATGGTCAATGTAGCATATACAACAACAATACTGATGACAACAATGCTGTTTTCACTTTTCTTCTTAACATAAATCCACTAGCGTTCTATAGTGACACTATTAGTTTGTGTTTCTTACATCAGCAAACAGCTAGTTTGTCTTTTCTTAGCAAGTTGCCCTAAATCTTGTGAGACGCTAATTGTTAGCCGCTAAAGCTAATAGCTAGCTAATAAATGTACTGAGTAAGAGCAAACGTAGCTAGCTAATACAGCCTGACAATACCAGTGATGGTGTAGACCTAAATCAGCATGTTGTTTGTGCAATAGTATCTTCTAAATCAGAGAAATATGCGAAGCAAGAATATGTTGGCTACATGAAGTAGCTAAGAGAAAACATTCAATGTAGCCAAAGCTGATAGGGTCCCCTAGAAAACACTTATCAACACTAGTTCCTATCCTGTCACAAGAACTCCTCCCTGGCGTTTTAATTCGTTGTCATCTCAAACAACACTGTATTCAAAGTGCCCACTATTATATTCTAACTATAGAATTAGAATAGTCTTTATATTTATGATACTGCCCAATCCTTTCACTGGTTATTTTTTCTTACCCTGTCCATAGATTCGTTTTATATTTCCATGATTATTTTTTTTTTGCTCTAATTCGCAAGTCAAATCGCAATTGCAACATTTGGTTAAAAATACATCCTAGATGATATGCCCACATCATGCAGCACTGTGGAAATGATCTCCCAAACAAAAAATACCGTCCAATTTTTGAAAAATAAGGTGGTATAATATTTTGGCCATATCGCCCACCCCTAGCAGGGCTTCAATACTAACACCTTGTGTTTAGGGGGATCGGAGTGGTGTCCTGGTGAGCGCCCCTTGTGTTTGAGAGGACCACAGTCAGATTTTCAATGGCCATTGTAACTTCTAGAATCTAGAATAACACTCTTGAAAATCAGAGCCTAGCTTTTTGGGAGTTCTACATGCAAATATGGAAATAGCCCAGAGAAGAGAAGAGTTTAAGAGAATGTTAACTGTGGCAGGAATACTGTGGAAGGGTTCCATTCATACCATTGCTCTGGAACACAGTGTGCCCTGCATATTTTTTTCATAGTCAGCAGCAGAGGATCTGAGTTTAGTAGTTCAGTAGTAGAGAGAAGAGCAGTAAGGAGCTGCGCCTGTCCGTCCTGGCTGCAGAGGTGACTTCTCCCTGCCACCCCAGAAACACTTTAACCCCGAGGACCGCGGCACCCTCCTGCACCCTCCACCATCCTCCAGCTGCTCTCCCTGGAGGTCAAGACCTAATTATCCTCCTGTTGCTTGTGTGGCAGTGACCCGATGTGTTTGGTTATTTTTGCACTTGACAGTGGAGGCGGCAGCGGCTGCAGCTTAGCGGGTGGGTTGGGGTGGAGGTCTGTTCCAAACATGGTCTGGAGTACTACTACTACATGCTAGTGGGGTGCCTGTAGGTCTATGAGGCTCCCTGCGAGCTGCTCCCTGCGTGGCCGACATGATCCTGCTGTCCGAGTGGAGTTAACAGTGGAGTGAACTCCGAGACAGCTGATAGAGAGGCCTGGCTTAAATACCTTCCTCCTCAGCACATGCCTCTGTACTGGTCTAATGCAGATACTGGGTCCAGGACTCGCAGGGTATACGCATATATAAGTACGGTGTGTACACACACACATGGTCTCACACACTGTAAAGCTATCTTCTCCATGGCTGTGAAAGCCATCACACTCGGCAGCTCATGTTTTTGTAGCAGAAGGATCTCATTCCACCCACATCCCTCTGACGGCTGCTGCTTCCCCTGTTACACTCAGTGTTTACCATGGAGCATTTAACACTGAATACTCCAACACTGAGTCAGGGCTGATTACTCTCACTGGATAATGTGTATGCATGGCCCCCGAAAAATATATTAGAAAGATTATTACATTTTATCCACATTATTTCAAAGAACAAATATTATTTTGAATGAAAAAGTATGTGATTATGTGTAAACAATGTAGTTGAGATTGCAATCGATAGACCTTTTAATACTTCAAAAAGAAACCGACATTTACAGCCTTCTCTCTGCAGCTTTGCATAAGAAACTACAAGAGTTGTTGTGGTCGTAGTAGGAGGCAGAACGAATGCCAGTGTGGGGACTGGGCAGTGACAAGCCAGTGTGGGGACTGGGCAGTGACAAGCCAGTGTGGGGACTGGGCAGTGACAAGCCAGTGTGGGGACTGGGCAGTGACAAGCCAGTGTGGGGACTGGGCAGTGACAAGCCAGTGTGTCCCGGTGTATGTGGAAGGCGACAGGGCACGACAGAGGAATAGCAGCCCTTGTCCTATCTCCTGGAAAAGGCGATGCCACCTGACCGCTCCAGGCCGTCCCGTCCCTCCTGTCCCCGACTGGAGCAGCCCTGCCTTTCCTTGTTTGGTCCCGGCTGGGGGCCTCATTCCAGCCTCGTAGAAGTGTCTCTGTGATGGACAGCGGCAGATCCAGCTGCACTTGTCACTGACTGTCACGCGCCTGTCCATATGGAGGACGAGAGGGGACAGGCGGGGAGTATCAGTGGGACTGGGGCGGAGGGGTGGGAAGGGAGAGTGGGGGGGGGGGGGGGGGGGGGGGGGTTGCAGGACACTGATAGGCATGTCAGTACTACGGGTGGCGTTGGGGTGGGGGTGGGGGGGGGTCCCGTCAGCAGCAGCTGAGCGGACCAGCAGGTGTTACTTTATGTCTCCAAGAGCTCAAATATTTTGCATGTTGTTCCAAGCCCCCATCTCTCTATCTCTCTGCTGTAGTACAACATCGTTCACAGAGTCTCTGCAGCAGAAACAAGACCTCACAGCCAGACCATCAATACATTCTCTCTCATACCAAATCAGTGGGTCATGATTGGGTTTCAGATAATGGAAGCAACACTGATCAATAAATACAACTAGCTATTAAGAATTTTTTCTGAGAAGTAAATTGCTTGTTTGGATCAGATTTTTATCGTGTGCATTCTGTACCTGGATGTTTGCATCTGGGTGTGTTGGTGTCTGATGTGTCTTCATGTTTGTCTCTTTGTAACCGTCTCTCTCTTTCTCTCTCTCTCTCTCCTTCGCTTTCTTTCTTTCTTTCTTTCTCATTCTCTCACCCTCTTCTTTCTTTCTTTCTTTCTTTCTTTCTTTCTTTCTTTCTCTCTCTCTCTCTCTCCCTCTCTCCCTCTCCATCTCTCTCTCTCCTGCAGGTAGCACAGAACAGAAGGTTGGAACGATGCCCGATTCACCTGCTGATGTCAAAACCCAGCCCAGGTTGACTCCGCCCACAATGCCACCTCCACCCCCGGCCGTCAGCCAGGCACCCAATCGCAACGCTTCATTCACACCCACCACCAGTAGGTCAAGTAAGGCATTTTTTTTATTCCTTATTTCTCTGTTTGCACTCTAAAACATGTATGCATGCTATCTTTCAATTTAAAAAAATACTTATATCATATCTTACCTGGCATAAAATACTATTCTGTATTGCTACCATGTCTGTGTTCTCCCTTGAATGCCTGAATCCTCTTTGTAACTTTATAAAGAACCTTGTAAATTCCCTGAGGTAGTACTATGTATCTATCTTGAAGGTGTTTTTTGCAGCATTGGGCCGGGCAGGATGTGAACAGAATAGTGAGCTGGTAGGAGTGCTGCATCAGCTCTTCTCTGTCATTGGCACGGCTCTACCTCTGCGGCTGTTAGGCTGTTAGGAAGGGAACCTGCCTGGGCTTCAGGGAAACGGGCTGCTACAGGCGGCTGCTGGGCTCCATAGGCCTGGCTGTGTGTTTCTGATGATAGTGTAGCTTCAACATGATGAAGACTAGACTTCAGTCAGTTGTGTGTGTAGAATTCCCTGGTGGATCAAGTGTCTTGGAGTATGTGTGAGAATGGCTGTGGCACTGTCTCTGTGTGTGTATGTGTATCTGTGTGTGTAGTGGGGGGGGGGGGGGGGGGCTTGTTTACCGGCTGTAGTTGCACAGGAGGCATTGCTGGGCTCGCCGGGCTACAGACCACTTTCTTCCCTATATAGCAATGACAGTCCGTGTTGTTTCACCTGTTGTGGTGGTCACCAGTGTAGCTCGCTCTCCCCTCTAAAACCAGAACACAAGTGGCGGGTCACATGGTTAGCCCACATGTGTGCCGACCGGCCTGGCTCCAATGGAGAGATTAGAGTCAAGGGTAGAAATGCGAGGAACTGTGTTCAGAACATATATTCAAACACTACCATCTAACACACACTGTTGGCATACTGCCATATGCACTCCGACAAACTGGGGGAGAAATTAAACAGCCTGCAGATTGAAATGTTTTCAAACATTGGATGGGTGGTGGTATCCAGATCGTCATACCATCATCCTCTCATCTCCGCCCTTCTCTCATACCAGGATATACGGTCACACAAGGTGGCTCCAAAAAAAACGCAAAAAAAGGCCATTGGGCATCTGTTACCAGAATGCTAACAAAATTAGCACAGATATTAGCGAATTTCGATGGAGGCTGCTAGCTAAATACGCTAATGAGCACAAAACAAAAATAAACTAATTTCAGAGACAGGCAATTCTGCTACGAAATGTATACATATCTAGGTAGGCGCTACCGAATGTCATTTTTGGTGAGTTTGGACATTTACAAGCGAATGTGAACGAGAGACATTGTCCAAATGAACAAAGTTCCAGACGCATGCTTGTCTTAAGGAAGTACAGCACTGGCTCTGGATCAGCATGTATAGGCTACACTTGTGTCTGTGTGGAGTCTGGAGTTGCTAGGGAAACAGGCATGCCTGCTCTGCTCAGAGAAGAGGGGAGAGGAGAAGACAGGCCGAGAACTGAGAGGAGAAAAAATGCAAGGAAATCAAGATTGTGTAAGCTGTACAGGTAACTCATCCAAAGAGCTTTGACTTCTCAAACATGGTAGAAAGCTAACACAATATGATGCCCCGTCATCCTATTAGTTCAGCCACTTACTTACATTAACTTGCAAGTTAACTTAGGGGTCGAGTTAATGCAGATTTCTGCGTGTTTCACTCAGGAAAGAAAGATAAAACGCTTCAGAAATATCTTGCTGTGTTTTGTAAACGCAGATGTAAAATGCTTCTTATTGTAATTTCTGGTCGGCATCAGGCTGATTTCATACTTCAGTTGCACTTCTCCCCTCAGATGAGAATCCATGAATGGGCATTCTATCAACAGACAGCGCTCTGACTGATGTGTAGCTAGCTACCTTTTCTCCTGTACTTTTCTCGGTGTAGCCTACTTTTCTCTGGTAAAATGCAAGATTAACTTTAAGCCCAACATTAGGAAATGTAACGGGCTACATTCTTTCTATGATAAACATTAGAAATATGATGGCCATGCAGCTTATTTTTTCATTGGAAGCTAATTTACTTGTGTAGCTAGCTAACAGCCAAGTAGCGTTGCACTTCTGTTGTCATCTGATGAAAATGAAGCTGTTTTCTGCCGAATGTGTTGCACTAATGTCTTTTCCGTGACGGAAAAACTATAGTTGCATCTCCCTGATCAGTCTATTGAAGCAAAATAACACGGTTGACTTTCGATATAAAACGTGAGCTCTGTCAATACACAGCTGGCCTCACCTGCTCCTGCTTTCTCCTGTTGTGCTATTTCAAACAAACACGACTGGCTCCACTGTCCTGGGGGAACTACGGTGAGCTTCATAATGTCAAATAATGTGACAGGTGAAATGAAGAATGCGATCTGCTTCATCTCCTAACGTATTGCACAAGTTAACTAAAGGTATTTACTTAAAGAGTAGCTACAAATATGAAAGTGAAAAACCTCAAATAATTAGTTTCAATATATCAAAATACCCTGGTATACAGTAAATATGGTATACCGCCCACCAAGCTTAAAACATATATATTAAACTCACACATGCATACATCCTTTAACATCTCAATAATTCAGCCGCATACACCCAAGACTAAAAATAAACAAAACATAAAAACATCAGATTTATATACATTATACAGTATAAAAACAACCCATATCAGAAATATCAGAGGAAACAATAGTATACTATATGATAAGTTACAAATGAGTGAATTGAATATGATTTAATTCTGATTGAGACGTACATCTTGTTGTGACAGTCACTGAAGACAGAGGATGGAGTGTAAGAATATCCCACCAATATTGGGTAATGTACCATTCAGTAGATGAAGCAGGGGAAAGGTGGAGCGTGGAACGGAGGGAGTAGTGGAGGGGTGTGGAGCAGGAGTGTGGCAGCCAGGCAGGGTGGGGAGGTGGGGTGGGGGTGCCCTGAACCTGAAAGCTGCAAATCTACTTTCAGCTGGTGGACATGTGCAAGGACTGATTTAGAAACACACCTGCTATTGGAATAAACTAACACAGGCCACAGGCCTATTTTTGGCACCTCTTTAACACGTTCCTCTTATAGTTGTGTCCTACTGAGTGAGTGGGTGAGCGAAAGTTAGAAACAGACTGGTGAAGGGGAGGAGGGGCAGTGGGAAAGGGGGGGGGGGGGGTCAAACGGTCCCACTTGTGAGAGGCAGCTGAAGTTACTGCACACAGAGTCTTCACTCAAACTGGTATGAGCTGAGGCAGAGCACGAGCAGCAGAGTACGGGTTAGCAGGCAACAGTGTCTTTACCCAGCCTTAGTGTGTTCCCTGGCCTCAGCTTTAGTGTGTTCCCTGGCCTCAGCCTTAGTGCATTCCCTGGCCTCAGCTTTAGTGTGTTCCCTGGCCTCAGCTTTAGTGTGTTTCCTGGCCTCAGCCTTATTGTTTGCCCTGGCCTCAGCTTTAGTGTGTTCCCTGGCCTCAGCCTTAGTGCATTCCCTGGCCTCAGCTTTAGTGTGTTCCCTGGCCTCAGCTTTAGTGTGTTTCCTGGCCTCAGCCTTAGTGTGATTCCTGGCCTCAGCTTTAGTGTGTTTCCTGGATTCAGCTTTGGTGTGTTCCCTGGCCTCAGCCTTAGTGCGTTCCCTGGCCTCAGCTTCAGTGTGTTCCCTGGCCTCAGCTTTATTGTGTTTCCTGGCCTCAGCCTTAGTATGTTCCCTGGCCTCAGCCTTAGTGTGTTCCCTGGCCTCAGCTTTAGTGTGTTCCCTGGCCTCAGCTTTAGTGTGTTCCCTGGCCTCAGCCTTAGTGTGTTCCCTGGCCTCAGCTTTAGTGTGTTCCCTGGCCTCAGCCTTAGTGTGTTCCCTGGCCTCAGCCTTAGTGTGTTTCCTGGCCTCAGCCTTAGTGTGTTCCCTGGCCTCAGCCTTAGTGTGTGCCCTGGCCTCAGCCTTAGTGTGTGCCCTGGCCTCAGCTTTAGTGTGTTCCCTGGCCTCAGCTTTAGTGTGTTCCCCGGCCTCAGCCTTAGTGTGTTCCCTGGCCTCAGCCTTAGTGTGTTCCCTGGCCTCAGCTTTAGTGTGTTACCTGGCCTCAGCCTTAGTGTGTTCCCTGGCCTCAGCCTTAGTGCATTCCCTGGCCTCAGCCTTAGTGCATTCCCTGGCCTCAGCCTTAGTGCATTCCCTGGCCTCAGCCTTAGTGCATTCCCTGGCCTCAGCCTTAGTGCATTCCCTGCTCTCAGCCTTAGTGCATTCCCTGGCCTCAGCCTTAGTGTGTTCCCTGGCCCCAGCCTTACTTTGTGCCCTGGAGCTCTCCGCCTCAACCTTAAGGATGCATGTGCCATCACCACCCTCCTTGACCCTGTCCTCCGGCGCCCTCACACCGCATGACGTCTGGGGGGAGGAGGTAGAGGGACAGGAGGAGGATGGAGGAGGACAGCAGACTGGTACTGACGGATGGCCTCTCTCCCTCTCTCTCCCTGCAGTGCTGAACGGGAGCAGTCACTCGAGTCACTCGCCCACTTCGCTCAACGGGGCGCCCTCTACACCCAACGGCTTCAGCAACGGCCCCGCCATGTCGTCCACCGCCTCCCTGTCCAATCAGCAGCTGCCGCCGGCCTGTGGCGCCCGCCAGCTCTGCAAGCTCAAGCGCTTCCTCACCACGCTGCAGCAGTTCGGCAACGACATCTCGCCCGAGATCGGAGAGCGAGTCCGCAGTCTGGTGCTGGGCCTGGTGGTAAGTCCTCTTCTCTATCCCTCTCCCCTGTCTGTCTATCTCTCCCACTCGTTCTCCTACTTTTCTGAAGTTACAGTGCTTACTTAGTTGTGTCCAATATCTCTTTCTGTCTCTCCATGTTTTACTGTGAAGCTTCTTCCCCAAGTGTTCCAATCTCTCCCTTCCTCTGGTTTTTGACAGAATTCCACCCTGACCATAGAAGAGTTCCACTCCAAACTCCAGGAGGCTACCAACTTCCCGCTGCGTCCCTTTGTCATTCCATTCCTCAAGGTAAGCACATCAAAACCCAACGTAGACACACCCTCCCTTTTCCCAATAGGCTGCCTAGGAATCCCCAGGTTATTTCCCAGTATGTCCCTTTGAGCAGCTTCCACTTCTGATATTAGCTTGCATATGGAGATGGAAGGAAGGGCTTTCGAGAACAAAACCCATCCAAACAAACAAAGAATATTCTCCGGATGGCTGGCCAGTGTAGAAAGCGACCTGGTTTCTGTGCCTGTGATTCCTCCATTAGTGTGTGGGTGTGGAGCTGATTGAAGCTCGGTATATAAAGGGAGTAGGACCCTGCAGATTTCCAACCCAGTCTGCTGCCGCCTGCCTGGCGCTGGGCTGATCCGCTGGTCCATATGGCCATCGTTTGCGATTCATTAAAACTGGCACACGAGTGTTTACCCTGAGTGGCGCGGCGTGGAGCGGAGGGAGGGAGGGAGGGAGGGGAGGGTAAATAAGGCTCCCTGACAGATGTAGCCGGCCTGGGGCGGCTACCACGCAGAGCTTTTCACTCTGGCTGATGTCTTTGGCCTGATCCTGTTACCTGCATTGTCAAACCCACAGTCACGGAGACGAGAGCAGGGCGAGAGAGAGAGAGAAAGAGAGACAAAATCCATCTTTCCGAACGACTGTCATTATGAATAACACATTACTCTGCTGTGGTCCAGAAGTCACAATGCCAGCTGTTCAATACATAACACATGTAACAAATGTGACAGTAGGGAATAGGCCTTCAGGGACACTGCTGACGGTTCTGATGGAGGGAGGGGCAGTCATGCTGACACTGCGTGTGCGTGTCTGTGTGTGCGCGTGCCTGTGTCTGTCTGTGTGTCTGTGTCGGTGCTGGGTGCTGGCCGTGCTGCTTGGTGGTGACTAGGGCACACATTCCTGTCTGTCCCACACACTCTGTATCTCTGTCCCTCCTGTTTATTCCCAGAGCAGAGGGACATATGGGGGACAACAGGGGGGCGGGCCAAGCTGGAGTCATGCCTGGTTATTAACTATAATTGCAGACATGATGGTGGCTTGTAGGGTTGTGGATGGAATGTATTCCACACACCACATACCAACACAAATACATTCACATACATACAATACATTCACTATGGAGATCTTGGTTAGCTCAGTAAGGGAAAGATGAACTAGCAACTAGCAACCAGGCAGCATTCCCACAGTGTGCTAGATAGATAGATAGATAGATAGATAGATAGATAGATAGATAGATAGATAGATATATACTATAGATAGGTAGATACTATAGATAGGTAGATAGGCCAGTGTCTGATGGGCGCTAGCTGTCTCATTAGTGGAGATTATTATTATTGTGAGAGTGGCGTGGCGTGCCTCTAGCAGCATCCAGAGGATGGCTCAGGACCTTGTGTCAAGAGGACAGTTTTCCAGCCGGCCTGGTGTGCCATGAGGTTACACATCTGTGACATGGCAGCTAGCGCTGTGCTTTGTCAAAGTGACGGCCGGACTGAGCTCCCTGACAGCACCCACTTACCCCTCCTCTCTCCCCTCTTCCTCCCCCTGAGGGAGACAGACACTGGGGAGGAATGTGTGGTGGTGGGTCTGTGTTATCTCACCCTCCCTGTCTCATCCTCTCTCTTTCTCTCTCAATCTCTCTCTCTCTCTCTCTGTCTTTGTCTTTCCCTCCCACATGCTCTGGCTCTTAATTCTAAAACTATTTTATTTTTATGCCTTGTCTCTCCTCTCTCATCCTCCACCTCCCACCTTGACCCTCCTCCTCGTCTCGCCTTTTTCCACTTACCATATCTTCTTCTTTCATTCTTCCTGTCCCTCCTCCCTTCTCTCCCCCTTCCCTCTCCTCTCCCAGGCGAACCTGCCCCTGCTTCAGAGGGAGCTCCTCCACTGTGCACGGATGGCCAAGCAGACACCCGCCCAGTATCTGGCCCAGCATGAGCAGCTGCTGCTGGACGCCAACGCCAGCTCGCCCCTGGACTCCTCTGAGATCATGATGGAGATCAACGAGCATGGCAAGAGGAGGACCCCCGACAGGTACTGAGTGACCACCACACACACACTCAAAATACACACACACACTCAAAATACACACACACTCAAAATACACACACACACTCAAAATACACACACACACTCAAAATACACACACACACTCAAAATACACACACACACTCAAAATACACACACACAACACTCACACACACACACACACACTCAAAATACACACACTATGCAGACACGTCACATGCCACAGCTGGAAAACAACTTATCACTCCTCTCCCTCCATCTTACAGCAGAAACACAACTGAAAAAACACACACAGGCTTACACACACAAATAATTGAATTATTTCTGGGTATTTGGAAATGCCAAGCCACAAGGGGGGGTTATAAATCCTCTGTGCGGGAGGCGGAAGTCTGGGCAGCCCTGATGCCAGGCGGGTAGGGAGGGTGATTCAGGCTGTGCCAGCTGTCTGCGAGGGGAGGAGGAGGAGGAGGACAAGTCCAGATGCTGTGGACGTCACGCTATAACCACAGCAGCAGCAGTGGCTCTGTGTCAGCGGCCCCAGTACAGTATGAGGAGATGTCCTCAGTCCAACCCACAGACAATGTCCTCACTGTCCTATACACTTCCCTGCCCTCCCCACAGCAGCCTGCTGCCATATCCGCCCCACATAGTGGGCCGTATGGAGGGGCGGGTGGAGACACATCTGGAATTTAAGACAGACTAAACCACAGCACTACTCTCCACCTCCCCATCTCTCTCACTCCCCATCCCTTTATCTTTGGCTTCCTCTCCTCTCCTCTCCTCTCCTCTCCTCTCCTCTCCTCTCCTCTCCTCTCCTCTCCTCTCCTCTCTCCTGTCCTTTCCTTCAGTCAGCTAGTCAGTATGTCATGGATGTGTCCAGATCCTGCTGAAACCCTGCTTGAGCTTATGATGACGGGGAGGGAGGGAGGGGGAGAGAGAGAGAGGGTGGAGGAACGGGCAATCCCTCTGTAATCTGCACACCTCCGCCTCCCAACCCCTGGCTTACAGTGTCACGGTGGGCTGGGCCAGCTGTTGCTTAGATATGTGAGATATCGGTGGTGGGCTAGAGCACTGACAGAGACAGACACATCCCCCCCTCACAGTCTCACCCCACGACCCACAGCCTGCCAGAGGTGGAGAGGGTCTGCAGAGGGGATTGGGGGTAGAGGGTGGGAGGGGATTCATCACGTAAACAAAGAGGGGACAAATACCCATACACACACACAGACAAACAGACAGTAATATACACACACACGGACTCGTAAACAGAAACACACTCGCATCCACATGGCACTGAAATTCCTTTAATTTGCCTTTGATCCCGGGGAAGATGGAGAGCGATTTACCTCCGAATGCCTGGCTGTTTCACCAAGCTAAACACATGAATATCAACACCGGCGTTTAAACTGTCCAGATGGCTCCCAAAACAGGACCGCCACTGAACATCTGCCAAACACAGACTCACAACGGCCCCGTAGGTCTGTGGGAGAGGCTACACTTGCAAGTTACGAGAGTGAGTTGAGGGACGTTAGGATTAAGAGTTTGGATCCCAGCTCGAGACACAGAATATACAGAGTGTATTTTTTACGTATGGCGTACAGCTGTGCACACACTCTGGAGTAGATTCTGTCTGAAGTGAACAGTGAGCTTCTCAGCAGGGGGGATTCCTGAAACACTGTCATATTTACTGCTCATGTCTTCTAGTAACAACAACAGGTTAGCGGCCCAGTAAATCCAGAATGCGTGGACGTCCTGAATATAACACATCTCATTCCTGTTCCCTTGTAATTTCCTCAGTGTGGCATAGTAAAACAATAATGGATTTTCCTGATATTCTAAGAGATGTTAACAATTCTAGTGAGTGAAAGTGTCCGATTTGGTGGTGACACGTATAAAGGGAATGTAACCGTGTGGATCTGTGCTCTCTTCCTTCAGGACCAAAGACTCAGAGAGAGACGTGCACCACCCGGAGCACCTGGCCAAGCGACCCTGCACCATCAGCCCCAGCCAGCGCTTCAGTCCCAGCACTGGCCTGCCAGCCCACCCACCCCCCAACGGCCTGCCCACGCACCCCCCCAACGGCCTGTCTCACCCCAACCCCCCTGCCCCCCAACACTACCGGCTGGAGGACATGGCCCTGGCCCACCACTACCGCGACGCCTACCGCCACACAGCAGAGCACCGCGAGGCTCGGGACAGGCACCGGCAGACAGGTGAGAGAGGGAGGGAATGAGAGAGGAGCGAGGGAGGGATGAGGGAGAGAGAGAGAGAGAGAGGGCCTCATGGCGTCTCTAAAGAACAATGACAGGTTGTCACAGTTTGGTGTTAAATTCCCATGGTAGTGCATCTATAAAAGCCTATAGTGACACATGCTTGGGTATGTCCCCCTAGGAATCCAAATATGTCTTCCCTCGGTTAGAGCCGTAATGGCTCACACTGTATAAGGAAGTGTTAGAGCCCTAATGTCCTGTATGTGGAGGAGACTGGAGCCAGAATGGCTCATATATGGTGATGGTGCCTAAGTGCTGAACGCAGGACTGTGTGTTTGTGTTGCAGCCGTGCATGGAGCACGTCAGGAGGAAGTGATCGATCACCGCCTGACAGATCGGGAGTGGGCCGAGGAGTGGAAGCACCTCGATAATGTACGTGTTGCTGGGGTAGGGCTCCCCGGTTTTATCCTAATATCTCTCTAATATCTCCCAAATATCTCCCAAATATCCCCCATCCTACAGAGAAGTGTGTAGTAGAAATATTTCAACCTCTCGGTGCTGTAGATGATATGAAGGGAGGTGGGACAAGGGGAGACAGGGTGCTGCTGACAGATTTAAGAACTGAAACCTCAGCAGAGTTTGCATTTGATGGACAGCTGACCTTAGGGGGTCTGTAGAGGCTTGTGTCCATGTCAGGAATGGACAGCCGAGGCCTCTCTGGCCAGCATACTAATACTGGAGCAAGCACTCTGAGCTCCCCTTACCTTTACCAAGGCTGGAACACTCACTCACTCACACACACACACACACACACACACACACACACACACACACACACACACACACACACACACACACACACACACACACACACACACACACACACACACTCAGGCACTAAAAAAGGGCCACAGATGGAGCGAGGGACCCAGTAGAGGACAGCTCCAGCTGGGGAGAGCAGCTGAGACAAGGGCTGTAGTCATGGAGGGAACCGGCCTGTGCTGGGCCTCTGCCAAATTAGAAACACTCTACTGAAATAAATATAGCTAACAGAGAGAGAGAGGGAGAGAGAGAGAGAGAGAGAGAGAGAGAATATGGAAGGAGGCATATGGAAGGGGGCATTTTGCAGACCGGGGGTTAGAGGAGGCATAGGGCAAAGGCAGAAAGAGAAACAATGTTGAGAGAGAGAAAAGAGAGTTAGTGAAGAAAAATATCAAGAGGAAGGCAAGGGGAGGAGGTGTGGGTGAAAGGCTTTAGCAGACAGGGGTTTGGAGGGAGCACAGGGGTGGAATGAATTGGTTAGGCCTTTTCAATCGGTAGCACAGCTGTTACAGCCATTTTTACTTCACTGCTCTGTATAACCACTCAACCTCATTCACACACACACACACACACACACACACACACACACACACACACACACACACACACACACACACACACACACACACACACACACACACACACACACACACACATACTCAGCACCGCTGGCTCTCGCTGCTAAAACGGTGACAGGGTCACACGCTCCTGAGTGCTCCTTAGAAAGTATTGTTGCACCTAAACAGCAAGAACTGATTCTAGAGACACTGGATTACTCCCCAAAAAATCACTCAAATTACCACCAATGAAAATGTTCTCATACAATTTGACATCTTGATGAAGGTTAGGCCTGATTGTGTTTTTCATAGACTAAATTCAGAATGCACACTATACAGTACTTCCGAATAAAACTATGCGACCCTGATTTATCGGTACACTTTTAGGTGCAGAGGCTCCGCCATCCTTTAGCACCACCGAGAGCAGCTGCCTGTTGTCAGAGTCTGAACTGTAGGAGAAGAGCGGCGCTCTGATCATGTCTCCCCCTCCCTCCCTCCTCCTCCCCCCTGCAGCTGCTCAACTGCATCATGGACATGGTGGAGAAGACACGGCGGTCTCTCACAGTGCTGCGGCGTTGCCAGGAGGCCGACCGCGAGGAGATGAACCACTGGATCCGACGCTACAGCGACGTGGAAGATATGAAAAAAGGTGGGAGCAACGGCCAGCCACGCCCTCCTCCTCCTCCTGTACCTCTACCTCCTCACAACTCCTCCTCCAACACTCCTAACAACGTCGAGACACAGCAGCCCATAGGTACTTCCACCGCTGCAGACACCAGCACCAGGCTGTCACTCCTCACTCCACACCGTCACTCAGTCAGCAACTCTGTGTGTTCTGTCTGCTCTGAGGAAAGAGGGGAGCATGCTGGGGGATGAAATGAAATGTTACAAAGCAAAATGAAGCTCAAGTTTGAGTGTGTTCATGAGGTTGGGACGCAGAGGGCTGAATCCTAACTAGAGATCTATGCACGTAGCTTGGGCTTTTGGTTAAACCATGCACGTTCGTGGGAAATCTGTGCAAAATATTGAGTTATTTCCGGATAGGATTTGGCCCATAACGTGTGTATGTGTGGAGAGCGCGGTAGACTGACTGATGTTCTGGTCTGGATTGTGTTTCAGAGATTCATAGGGACTTCCTGCACAGACCTGCGTCTGGCTACCTACCTGAGGAGATCTGGAGGAAGGTTGGTGAGTAACCACATGTCCGCCCTGACTGAACTGTCTCTGTCCCGTCACCCTCACCGCAACCGCCACTGCAGATAGCCCTGAAGAGGGCCCTGCCTGTCCTGTTGCCATAGTTACATAAAGACAGGGATGGGATTGGAGGGCCTGTGACTGTCATGTGTGTCATTAGTGCTAAGTGCTTTCCACCTTTAACCTGCTATGAACGGCGACTGCAGTTCAGCTGCAGTGAAAATGCACTAACCATCCTGGTGCTGTCCAGAGCAGCGCATGCAGCAGAGGTGGGGCCTGCAGCTTAACTGGGGAGAGGGAGGAGGAGGAGGGATTTCCTCTGCTTAGGAGTAGTAAAGCTTAGTTCATATAATACTGCTTTTCAATGTGACAGCTTTTAACTTATTGTTTTAAGTATACTTGAACCAGCCAGACCAATTTTATCCTAATAACTGTTGGCAATCTGGGACCAAGCCCCTTATTCAGACTAAGGACTGTCACTATCATACGCAGAGCAGACTGATTCAGTTAGATGTAGCAGGGGTGGGTTAGCGTGTTGCAGTGCCTGGGCCTTATGTAGCTAGCATATAGCTAGCATATAGGAGGAGTCAGTTATGACGTAGCCTTGGTCCCACTGAGCACCAACACAATTATGCTGCAGTCATATTTAAATACTGCGGGGGGAAAGATGCTGCTGTCTGAGATAATGTGCTGCATTTTCAACAGCGGAAGAACTATTTTAATTTACAGTTGTTTTTCATACAGGTGCTACAAGTATCCCACTCTCCCCAGCACTGAAGCAACTCCAAAACAAGCAGGGTGAGTATGACAGCTCCCATCTGTGTGTGTGTGTGTGTGTGTGTGTGTGTGTGTGTGTGTGTGTGTGTGTGTGTGTGTGTGTGTGTGTGTGTGTGTGTGTGTGTGTGTGTGTGTGTGTGTGTGAGACCTCTCCTATGATATTCACTACTGCACCACCTCTGTCCTATTACCACTGCTCCCTCAGCAAACAGCATAACTGCAGTCCATCTCTTTAATTAGAAAAAGACACGTATTCTCTGGTGTCGGTCGGGTTGAGAGACTCAACAAGATCTGAAGTGTGAAAAAGGAAAAACCTGCCGAATCCCTCCGGAATGAAAACGTTAATATTGCTGCCCCTCCGTGTTTTGCATTAAGTGCTAATTGTCCTAGCATCTGCTCTGCAGGCTCCTTGATAAGAATTAATTACATTTGTAAACTAATCTTAGTGATGCATGCATTAAGCCTGATAATTGAGCAGCAGAGGACTGTACCGATAGTTAGGAAAAGGCATGCACAAATAAGGAGGGAAAACATGTAGAAATGAAATGATGGATGAAGGTAGAGACGGGCAGGGTGAAAAAAGCCAGGGAAGACTTGTGCGGGAGGTGTTGAGAGGATAAACGGAATACAAACTACTTCTCCAGATTCTGAGCAGAGGAGACCGACTCACACACACAAAGACATGCAGGCACGCACACACACGTCCTCATATTCAGCACATACACACGGGACTAGCCGCCCAGCCCCAGCCCAGCACAGCAGCCCCCGTGCCCCCCAGCCCCCGTGCCCCAGCCCCAGCTCAGCACAGCAGCCCCAGACAGCTGGACCAGAGGGGGAGCAGAGGGAGAAATATGACAGTTATTTATGACTCCTTTCCTTTACACCAAATGACTGGAAGAATCAGGGAGGGAGAATAGACCACAGTATGGCTCTCACATCCAGTCTGCCCAGAGGAGGCTCACTCACCTGGGAGACCATCTGACTATGTCTGTGTGTAGAACTGAGGGGAATCTGGTAATACAACTTCCCCTCCTTTTGGTTGTACAAGACATTTACTTATCCAATATACTGTACCAGTTGGCAGTTTGATATGATATTTTTCATGGCCATAAAATATAAATTTGGTGGTTGAACATGAGGATTTAATTTGTTGTATTATGTGGGGCAGCTGTTTTCTTTAGATGGAATTGTGCAAGAGCTAAAGCAAAATGAATCTCCGATGTTGTATTTTGTTCTCCTTGTAACATGAAGAAAATAATGAGCGGGATTGTGATTCCTTCCTAACCGGATAACCACTGTCTTCTAATGAGAACCAGCCTTAGCGTCTATTTTTTTCTAAAAACACTGCCTATTCGCTCACGAGTTGAACAAAGGCCATAGGACCTCTAACACAGTTAACCCCTGTTAGCAAAGTTATGCATCAATGATATGGAAAGCATTTTCACTCCTCAGTTCTTACGTCTGTTTCTTCTCTGTTCATTCACTCAGAAGTCACAGGATAATGGGTTAATAGGCAAGTTTATGAACAAAGTTTGGAGACATCTGCTGTTGTCAGCGCTGGAAATGATTGTTACCAGACGTCTTTTAATTAATTATTAACAGGCTTCTTTTTCTGACAGAATGTTTTAAATCTTGGATGATGTACATCTGTTTGCCGAGATAAAACAAATGGAGATCTTAGAGTGCCTCAATAAAGGATGACAGAGTAGGAGCGGTCATGGGGACTGACGCCTCTCTCTCCACAGAGGAGGCAGTGAACGAGGTGAAGAGGCAGGCGATGTCGGAGCTACAGAAGGCTGTGTCAGACGCTGAGAGGAAGGCCCATGAGATGATCTCCGCTGAGAGGTCCAAGATGGAGAGAGCGCTGGCCGAGGCCAGGAAACAGGCCTCTGAGGATGCACTGACCGTCATCAACCAGCAGGAGGACTCCAGCGAAGTGAGCATCACAGCCTTATCACCCACCCCATGCCCCCACACTCTTAAGGTTTCCACACACTTAACATGCATATAGCTAGCTACATGCGTGCACATTTTTTTTGAGCAACGTGCACTATTTTGGTAACATGTTACCTCATCAAGGTTTTCTTGTTCTCTTCTCATTTGTTGTGAAAGCAGAAGAAGAGTGTCTCTTCCCTTGCTAGCAAGTTGTCTAAACACTGCAAGCTAGCTAGCCTTTTAGCAAAGATTTTTTATAACTAAACCAAGATAGACCACAGCCTGTCGTTTCAAATGTAAACAAAGGAGTTATAGTGGGTAGAACAAGTATGGAGGTAGGCAGAGCCAAGCACGAGCTAGCGAGATCCTATTGGCGCGTTCTAGCATACAGGTGCATATTTCCGTTAGGGAGCGCCTACTCTGTGAAGTGTGCGTATGCAATAACTCAATTCGCCTTTGCACTCCTTCTAAACAACGCAATTTTTTCAAACTTTGACAAAGTCTATACAACTTTGTCCACTCTGTTCGTAACAGATTGTAGTTTTGGGAACAGAAAACTATTGATATCAAATGTTTAATCGATGAGAAAATTTGCAGAATGTCTGCCAGATCCATTTTTTTTCCATATTCTCCCACTGCCGGCCACTGGGCTTCCTCTCAATACCATATTTGGAAGTGAGTGGAAACGCCAAGCAGATGCTTCACATTTATACATCCGGATAAATATCTGTCTCATTGTTCAATCTGGGTTTTTAGCTTCACACATCGCCATGTGAAATTATCAGATTTATAATTCAATTATAAACCCTGGCAAAAATTCTTATACTTGCCTCTGTAACCTGTAAAATTATCCCAATTTGATATACCGCTTCAATGTATTCACTCCCATATCAGCTAAACATAGAATGTCATCATGTTTTGGTCACAGAAAAAAAGCTAAAATCTCTCAGCTGTTTTTAACAATAGCCTGGAATCAATAGTTAAGTTATTACTTCTAAACACAATACATTGGGGGGGTTCTAAAAAGGCTATAATGTTGTTTGGTTTATTGTTTGAACAGTTGCTGAGATTATACTAATTTATCCATGCTACTTTGATGCATAGCCTATAGATCAAATCAAGGAACCAAGCAAGCTTCATTGCCTATTGCCCCCATGACTACACAGGGAATGATACAGCGCGTTACAATTTTCAAGGAGCCACCTCTTTTGAGATGAAAAACGACATTGCTGCATTCTGCTACGACCCTTAGGGTCCGTCTCCGCAGAGTATAAATAGCCCTTATGAAAAATAGATGCTATCTAGAACCCTAAAAGTGTTCTCCGGCTGTCCCCATTTTAGGAACCCTTTTTGGTTCCAGGTAGGACCCTTTTGGTTCCCGGTAGAACACAGAGGGTTCTACATGGAACCAAAAAGGGTTCTACCTGGAACAAAAAATGTATCTCTTATGGGGACAGCCGAATAACCCTTTTGGAACCCTTTTTCCCAAGAGTGGACCCCATTTCCCACACCCTGTAACATACCACAGCACAGCAGCAGGCATAAAGAGAGATACACTCCTTACCCTACTGTCAGTAAACAGAGGCACACACTGCTGCACTGCATCACAAAGCACACTGTCACATTCCAAACCTCAAACTCACAATCAATCGTGAGACAATCGTGTCTCCTCAACCCACCAACCACCCGTTTTACATAACAAACTGTCACACAGCTAACTCACTTATTTTAGACCGCACAGTAACACTTCCTCAAAATAGTCCTGTCACACACACCTTCTCTTCACATGACTTACAGTCACACACACTTCATAACATGCCCCCCACCCCACCACCATCAACATTTGCTTCTCAGTAACAGCTCATTCACCAGTTCTATACAAGCCAGGGTCCTCAATGTAATGTATGTGTGTGTTCGGCCACCCAGACAGATTCTGCACAGAGCAACAGATTTTCACAGTGCCTGGAGCAGTGTTCAACCTATCAATTCTCTATCAAAATCCCATATTCTCTACAGAATGTGTATATCTTAAACAGGACACTGTCTGGTCGTGGTGTTAATGTGAGCCACAGCTGGCTGCACCTGGTCTGTGTCAACACCATGTTTTCATTTCATTATTAAAGAGTGACTCCAGCCGCTTGTTTGAATAACAGCAGCCACAAGCGGATGGTTGGAAAAACAGTGTCAGGGCCAGGACAGGCCAGGACAGGCCAGGACAAGACAGGACAAGACAGGACAGGCCAGGACAAGACAGGACATGACAGTCCACCTAGTGGTTTGGGGCATTTGTAGCCCCAGAAAATAAATGTGGGAATGTGTTGCCCAGAACATGAAACACTTCAGCTGTGATAGCATGACAGTATTTGAAAAGTGGTAACAATGATATTTGTATAATAATATAACAGGTTGACGACCAGAGATTTATTTTATCAACTCTATGCCTTCTTCCCACTGTCTCTCCAGAGCTGCTGGAACTGTGGACGCAAGGCCAGTGAGACGTGCAGTGGCTGCAACACGGCACGCTACTGCGGCTCCTTCTGCCAGCACAAAGACTGGGAGAAGCACCACCACGTCTGTGGCCAGGGTCTACAGGGCCTCCCCGGGGGCAGTAGTGTTCCTCTGGGCACCCCGTCCTCCAGCGCACCCCCTACACACTCAGAGAGCACCCCCCCTGGTCCACTCTCCCTGCCCGGCCAGACCAGCGGTGGTGGGGGAGGCAGTCTCTCCGGGAGTCCTAAGGAGGCTAGCTCCAGCAGTGCCTCACGCTCCACTACCCCAGCGACCCCTGCACTGCTGGACGCCACCTCTCGCTGACCCCGCCCTGCCACGCCCAGTCACTCCCACTGACGCTACAGTACAGCTGCCATCCATCCTTAACAAACAGAGGAATCTCCATCAATCTGCGCCCTTTCCTTCTTCTGTACTGCATCTGTAGTGGTCCATGAATACTGCACCGCCGACTACTTCTTAGCTACCTGAAGGCCTTGTTTTCTCAACTCCTCAACCTCCCCCCAAAACACGTTCTGACTGTCTCTCAGCCGCACAGACTTTCTCCCTGTCAAACTCGAAAACTGGTCAAGGGGTCCACTGTTGTGTTTAGCATGGCTAGGGCTTACTTTACTGTATGCTCTAAATAAACCAATGCAGAGGCAGAACTCCCTCTCTTAAAGTCAAATTACAACAACAAAAAACACCATACTTGGTTATTGAACTCTGATAATGTTGTGTGAAGATAAGCTTTGTTATATGCCAGACCAACACGTGGCCTCAGTAACATAAGCCCAGTCAACACCTGTGTATGTCGGGGGCTTGCATTGCATGGGACTCGTTATGGTACACGTCTTGGGAAGAAGAGATATCTAAATTTAGCACTTGGAGAGGATTTCCCTTTAACGCAGCAGGAGTGGGATGACTCTTAACCCCCAGCATGTGCACTAACAGCCCAGACCTCTGAGAGATGGATAGATAGATGCGTCTATAGAACAGGCTCCTCTGTGTACTGGGCCATGGACATGTCCTGATTGAGGTCCCCTATCTAAGAAGCCAGACACCAGTCAGGAAACCCCTCTTCTGATGGAGGAGAGGGGATAAGATACACTCATGGTGCGATTTATTCCTCAGAAGCTCTTCCATAATACGGCTAATTATTTATCCAATGATTTATTTTTGGGCTTTTAGGAAGACAAAGAAAAGTCCAAATATTCAAAACAAATAATAATGATTTAAAAAAAGTTAACTACCTTGCTAGCGAGCCAAGAAAATGACACCGGACTCACCTCTCTGTACCGATGTGAACCCAAATGAATTCAAAGAGGAAGGGAAAAAACATGATCCAAACCTTTTTATTACACTGCCAAAGTTACTAAGAGACAAGGAGAAGCACTCATCTTGTAACCAAACGCAAGCAACTTCACCTCCTCAGCAGCAAAGCCCTGGGAGATAAAGCCTGTAGAGCAACAAGTCACACAAAAACTCTATATTGAGTGTACTGGCCTCTGTCAGCCTGAAAATACCCACAGTGATCCACAGAGAGAGAAATCCAGAGCAAACATTTGGAAACACCTGCCACAAAAGACAATTGAAATGAAAGGACCAACCACTGAATGTGACAGTGATTTATGTGAATGGCAACGGAATGGACAAAGAAGCAGCTACTCAAAAAGAAGATGAAAGGCATTGGAACTGCCAAAAATAACCTAAAAAAACTGAGAACCTGTCCAAGCAAGCATTGTACAGTACAGACAAGACTTTTGTTCCTAATTATGTTTTTTTTTTAACTCTATCAAGAGGATACATTTCAGTGAGTCGTACATTTTCACCCTCCTTTTCCAAAGCATGACAAACAGACTAACGAGCCTCATAAGTGGTGTATACTCAGTTCTCTTCTCTCTCTCTTTCTACCTCCCCCCCTCACTTTCCTGTATGTTCCTCCCTAAAACTCTCTTGTCCCTCAGTCGTCGCTAACCCCTTTGGACATAACCTCTGAGCAGATATCTGGGAAGGGATCAAACCTGCTTGTAGATATTCCTTTCTTTGTTTCTCGCAACAACAAAAAATGGTCTCTGTGTCCACCTGTGCTGCCCTTGTGCGTTTTCAGAAAGAGGGACTTTTCTTCTTTTTAAGTTTGGGCTGAACATTGAAGCAGGAGCTAAGACACTCTAGGACAGAAAACCCCATGTTGTACTTATTGTTAAATTTGTTGTATCTTTATCAATGAAAAGAAAATCCTCTTGTAGAATATTTTATATTGCTCGCATTGTAAGACAGTGAGAGGACAGAGGTGCAATATGAAGAGAATTCAGCTACTGAATGAAACCTCAGCAACTACCCATAGGGGTCATATAATATAGATACATATAAATATATTTAAAATAACATCAGTAACTTAATGTGAATGTACATAGTATTTAAAGAGGTCCAAAAATGTGTTTGCCAAATATCAGAAACCTTTAAAGTAATGTACAATGTCCAGAATATGATTTCTTTCCAGTTCATTTTTTAATCAAAGGCATTTTCATTTCTCATAAATCCTTATTTTCTACCAGATTAGCAAAGTCTGCTGAGTGAGTAATCTCAAAAAGATGTTATGAGGAGGGATGTTGGCAGCGATAGTGGTTTTCTTCTGGAGTCACAGTTCTTATAGCTCCCCCTATAATTGATGGCAGCGTACAGCTCTGACTCCCTTCAGGAGGAGCCAGCTATAGCTCTCATGACAGGCCCAAGAGGATGGTTTTAAAGAGGAGAAAGAGAGGCTTATCACACATGGATTCTAAAAGCGTCCTAGCATGAGGCTAAATTACTCCACTACTCTGGATATTGGATTTAAAACGCAAGAATTTATGCCCAAAAAGTTATCTGTGAAACATTGCCATCCATTGGGCTGAAGTGCCACTGCAGTGGGCCACCTTTTACACTAAAAACCGTGTGAGCTGCCCCCAAAACAAAGCCTACACACTGGTCTGGAAGTCTGAAGCTTAACCTAACCGTGATACTGCCCAATCCTTTCACTGGTTATTTTTTCTTACCCTGTCCATAGATTAGTTTGTGACGATGCAGTCTCAGTCATTTATCCTCATGTAGGGCTAGGATCCTAGCAAGGCAAAAAGGACTCAGAACCTGGGAGAGTTGGAACAGATGTCTTCACAATCACAGACTAACAGGGAGGAATGCCATCTCATACAGTAATGTCATCACAAGCTATATTGAAGTTAAAACACCATTAAGTTATAATTACACACTCAAATGGCTTTCAAACATAGCCTTAAATAAGGACTGTACCTGCCATGTTCATATGAATGATATAATAATCCCGAACCAATTGGCCACATAACTCTAAAATGGACCAAACTTGAAGGAGCTTTTGTGTTGTTTTATCTTGTACTGTTACACGTATGGTCTGCCAGGCTCTTTCACATTTAAAACCTAGAGTCACATAATGACGGAGAAACGATTGGACGTCTATTAGCGTTGACAGTGTGTTTAAGTTATCACATGATCTATTTTCCTATATGTCAGTATCGAAAAGTAATATATAAATCGTTCAAGTGTGATAAGCTGCGAGGTACCCTGCATCTGCGTGTATATGTGTGTCGTATGTTATTACCGGTGTATTGAAATTACTTCAGCTTGTTTGTGTTTCTGAACCTCTTCAGCCCTCTGCTCTTTAACCCCCGCCTGAACATCCCTCCTGTCTCCTGACCCACCACAAGCTACCTCCTGTGACCCTGCAGCACATGACTGGGAGAGGTCACTGAGCTTTGGGAGCAGGGCTGCGAGCAGACATGCAAACTCACACAAACATCAGAGCAAATAGGAAACAAACCCGAAAGATCTAATACTGATAACTGTACTATGTGTATATTTTCGCACCTCAACTCTGTCAGTCAGAAATAGTGATCAAAGGAGGAACACTCAGATGATTTTGATTCTAGACTCTCTACGTATACTACACTGTCCAGGGTTCGATATACAGTAATTCCTTCCATACCCAAGCTGAACGTTAAACCATTACATTTGTAGTCCAAAACAAATAAAGCACAGACCAAAGTATTTCTGCACGGCGGTGGATTTTGAAATTGTGTCGAGTAAGACCAGAAATAAGGAGGCTTGAGGCCAACTATACCTGTTAACCAAAGTGTCTGAAATAAACACATGCTCAAAGCACAAGACAAAAACAAACAACCAACGCATCTGTGAAGGTGGAGATTTGTAGATTATTTATTCAAGCAATCAAAGCGCTTGTTTCTACATATCTAATGCCTCAGATAAGACTACAGAAACATCTCCGGAATGCGTAATGATTGCTTTCAGTTTTCTTCCTAAGCCTTGCTTACAGATGGAATAAATGCATGGTGTGTGTGTGTGTGTGTGTGTGTGTGTGTGTACTTGTTTTTCTCTTTTCACAGTTTCTCTGTACAAACTACTTGAACCTTCAGAGCTTTAATGAAACATCTCAGTCAGAATAATGGCAGAGAATTCTAAAGATGTAGCAGTGCACTGAGAGGGAAAGACAGAGTGAACTCACCCACCATATTAGCCACAACATTACTGTAGGTTTTGATGACATTTCAATACACATTATCCTTTAATGCTCTCTGTGTGCTTTGCTTGTCTGCGAATCAACCCTGAAACACAATAACTCTTTAATTTGTCACAACTTGTGGCAAATACTATTTTTATTGACCAAAAAAAAATTGTGTTTGTAATATCAATCACACCATCTCTCTCTTTCTCCGCTGTCCCTTTTTAAGCCCAGCATTGGGGCACATGTTATTTGGGCAGGTCTGTACAGTGGTTGGTGCTGTTGAACATTTGGCCATGTAAGCTGTCACTGAAAGGACATCTGAAGTAGAGTTAGCATGCTGAGCTCCTGTTCTGTGTTACCCACTGGAGAGAAGGTTTAACTAATTCACTTTTTCTATGACCAGACAAGAGAAACAAGGTTCCTAAAGTGGTATGGGCTCTGAGGAAAGGATTCATGTTCTGGACATGGAATAATGGAAGACCAACTGTGTGTGGAGCGTTCTATTTCATTCATGCCCTGTGATGTCATAATGGGGTAATAGGAGGACTGTTCCTGCCTCTGATGTGAAATCTACAAAGCCTGGAAGTTTCCACCGCTTATATATAGATAAAGACTGTCATTTATTCACATATACAGACCACTTTATTATCTCTTTAGGTTTTTAATACGGCATACATGAAGAGGGCAAATTCTGTGTTTTCGATGGCAAATACTAGCATGTTGGCATCAGCCTCTCCCTAACCATTTACCACCAATCTATCAATGGAGTTTCTTGGCTCATCTGATTTCAGTGATTGATTGCCCTGTGAAGCCCGCACTGATACAAAGCTGAGATGGCAAAAGTTGATACAGCACTTGGTCTCCCCAAGTTATGGTAGGGATGAAAGTGTTTTTATTAGTTGTTTTTTTTACATTATTATTTCAAGACAAACAAAGACTTGGTTTTATATGTGTAGGGACGCATTATATACTGTATTGTGCAATACATTATTACAGAAAAAAAAAAGTTTCTGTTCGAAAGGTTGGCGCTTTGAAGAAAATATTATTTTCCTCTTTAAGAGTCCTATTACCATTCTTTAGATGAAGTGAACTGTGCCAGAATAATTTAATTCTGATTTTTATTTATTTATTGCATGCTTTCCTTCCCTTTTTGCTATTCCCCTTCTTTAACTGTGCGCTATGTTGGATGTGTGAAGCTGTAAACATTCTAATTCAGGTTATCGTCTGTGTTGAGCTATGTAACTGCGTAATTAAAAATGAAATGAAATATCAATCATGTTTCTTGATTTTCTGAATCAAAAATCCTTATTTCAGCATCATAATGAAATAGTGCTGCACAGGTAAGTTGGAAAATCATATTTTGGTGTAGTGGTATTAAAAGTCGGGGTCGCGACCGGGAACTGCAGTGGGGTCAACAAAATGTAAATACACTGAACAAAAATATAAAGGCAACATGTAAAGTGTTGGTCCCATGTTTTATGACCCGAAATAAAAGATCCCAGAAATGTTCCTTACTCACAATAAGCTTATTTCTCTCAAATGTAGTGCAATTTTGTTTACATTCCTGTTAGTGAGCATTTCTCCTTTGCCAAGATAATCCATCCACCTGACAGGTGGTTATATCAAGAAGCTGTTTAAACAGCACGATCATTACACAGGTGCACCATGTGCTGGGGGACAATAAAAGTCCACTCTAAAATGTGCAGTTTTGTCACACAATCAATGCCATAGATGTCTCAAGTTTGCAATTGTGCAATTGTCATGCTGACTGCAGGAATGTCCACCAGAGCTGTTGCCAGAGAATTTCATGTTAATTTCTCTACCATAAGCCAATGTTGTTTTAGAGAATTTGGCGGTATGTCCAACCGGCCTCACAACCACAGCCCAGGACCTCCACACCCGGCTTCTTCACCTGTGAGATCGTCTGAGACCAGCCACGATGAAACTGTGGGTTTGCACAATCAAAGATTTCTGGATAAACTGTCAGAAACCGTCTCAGGGAAACTCATCTGTGTGCTTGTCGTCCTCACCAGGGTCTTGACTGGAGTTTGGCGTTGTAACTGACTTCAGTGGGAAAATGCTCACCTTCGATGGCCACTGGCATGCTGGAGAAGTGTGCTCTTCACGGATTAATCAAGGTTTCAACTGTACCGGGCAGATGACAGACAGCGAGTATGGCGTTGTGTGGGCGAGCGGTTTGCTGATGTCAACGTTGTGAACAGAATGCCTTATGGTGGCGGTGGAGTTATGGTATGGGCAGGCATAAGCTACGGACAACAAACACAATTGCATTTTATCGTGATACCATGATGAGATCCTGAGGCCCATTGCCGTGCCATTCATCCGCTGCCATCATCTCGTGTTTCAGCATGATAATGCACAGCCCCATGTTACAATGATCTGTACACAATTTCTGGAAGCTGAAAATGTCCCAGTTCATGGCCTGCATACTCACCAGACATGTCACCCATTGAGCACGTTTGGGATGCTCTGGATCAACGTGTATGACAGCGTGTTCAAGTTCCCGCCAATATCCAGCAACTATGCACAGCTATTGAAGTGGAGTGGGACTACATTCCACAGACCACCATCAACAGCCTGATCAACTCTATGCAAAGGAGGTGTGTCGTGCTGCATGAGGCAAATGGTGGTCACACCAAATACTGACTGGGTTTCTGATCCACACCCCTACTTTTTGTTGTTGTTGGTATCTGTGATGCATATCTGTATTTCCAGTCATGTGAGATCCATAGATTAGGGTATAATGAACATTTTTTTAATTGTTGTATGTTGCATTTATATTTTTGTTCAGTGTACTGTGTGTGTACATATATAACATTTAAGACTACAGATCATTGTATGGGACAATAAGCCTATACAAACGTTTTTGAGAAAGATAATTTGATAAATACATTTTTTTTAGTAAATGTATTTATTGGTTTCTTTTCGTTTTGATAAGAAATGAAATTGCAATGAATTTGTTGATGTAAAAATAGAAATTTACCCAATTTTATGTTGTGTCATTATTATTTTTGGGGTGGGTGGGGTCGCGAAAAATTATTGGGGGAAAAATGGGGTCTCAACTGAGTTTGAATGCCACTATAATCTGATAGATTTTAAAATGGCATTTGTAAAGGTAACTGTATATGTACCAGCAGAACCATTGAAGTACACAGGTGACTAGTCCAATAGGATTAGGCTACTTCGGACATTCAGACACCCTCCGTGGGACGGAAACAAATGTTAGGTTAACATTAAGGTCAATCGTAGATAAAGACCACAACAGGCTTTTTACTGTTATTTTCATTATATTTCACATAGCCAATAGAGGGGGATTATTCACAGCGTGTTCCAGCATGAGGTACGGGCAGCATTTGGACAAGTCACTTTATCCTGACATTATAATCAATAGCAGTTCGCATTGAAACCACACGATAATTACATGGTGACATTTATGAAAATAAAATGATACCTTATAGATTCATTTTTATTTTTATAAAATGCCCATTCAACAACTGATGGGGCGAGCCCACAAACATGTGATGCACAGACAGGTGATAATTAATTGACATTCCCCCTCGTCATATTGGACAGACAGGTAAGCAACCAGTATTGATTGACAAGGCGTGGGTAGATTCCGTCCGCGGGAAGATATTTTTATTTAATCCAAACAACCTTCTGTATATAGGCTACATTTATTAGCCTTATCAAAATCGGATTAGTGATTAAAGAAAACATTGATTGCATTGGAGTCTCCTACACTGGACTGGCTACAAGAGAGCGACGTCGCGGGCATTGAAGTGGCGTCCGCGGGCATGGGTTTGGTGTCTGCTGTTGACCACTGAATATGGCGGAGCAAAGGCAAGATATGTACATAGAAGGCGAGCTCGCGGGAGATCATTACATGGAGGACCCGGTATGTAAGAACATAAGACAATTGCATTCGGCCTTGCTTGATACAATTTGCAGGCTAGCCTACTGTTTTTTTCTTTTTTTTTTCTTGAATGCGCAAATGATTGTAGGCTAGGGATATTCCAGGTAGCCTATTTGTATTATTACTGCAGCACATATGCTATGTTACCTGATTGACATAGCAGTTTTGTATGTTTTAAACTGCATTATCTTGCCACAATCTATCCATCCACTGGGGCGCGCCTGCGTAATGTGGCAGCAGCATGTGTGGTTCTGAACAACAATATAATTGCATCCTCAAACTAACGTTACTTAAAAACAGCTGCTCATATAGGCCACTGAGATGCTAGGCATATGTGGGCCCGCTGCCACATTAGAACCCGAAACCTCAAGGCACTTGCTCATCTGATGCGTTTTAGACATGTTTTCATGTTGTCTGAAAGTTTATTTAAATTTATTGTCTCATACTGCATAGTCGTTGTGATACTGCATGTTTCAGATGTTTTGGCATTTCCCTTTCCATATAGGAGTTCGAAGCCATCAAGGCACGGGTGCAAGAGATGGAGGAGGAGGAGGAGCGGCTGAGAGCAGTGCATTATGAGGCAACAGAAAGCCAGATCCAGGCAGGTGAGCTCCTGTTCAGCCTAGCCAGCTGGCCCACACCTGAGCCCATCTACTGGGCTGGCCTGCCACGATGTGGCTCACATCATTGCCCAATGAGATGAGCAGTGAGCCGCAGCGTTCCAGAAGGGTATCCTCATTGCCCAAGGCCCGGCAGCCTCTATTTCAGGTTATCCCTTCCTCTGATGGAATGGGGCTGACATCTCTGGTGTCTTCTTGCAAACACCTCTTGATTAATATATCTAACTATTCCACAGTTCCTCTAGGTGTTGTAATTAGTTGCTTTGTGTTTGCTGTCTTTTGATTTCTGTCGTGTGCAATATGCTCCAGTGTTCTCTTCTGTTCAAAACAGCAGGAATGTTCTATACAATGACCCACGAGGAAAGGATAGATGCTGACAACAGATCTGTCTATGTGGGGAATGTAAGGTTTACTTTTTTATTAATGTCTACATTTACCTTTAGCATTCATGTCAAGTTATACACAATTCATATTTGATACGATATCCACAAAGTAACTGAGGGTCCTCATGCATAGACTAATGATATTTTATGGACACTAAACAGGTGGAGTATGGTGCCACTGCAGATGAGTTGGAGATCCATTTCAATGGCTGTGGTCCTGTCAACAGAGTAACCATCCTTTGTGACAAATTCTCTGGCCATCCCAAGGGGTGAGTTTAACTATCCGGCCCATCACGTGGGACATCCAGTTTTAATGCAAAGTCCAATTACAAATAGTTTATGCACCATTTTATTTGTTTCTTGGACATTTTGTATGTTCTGATTACAATTTGAGTATGTTATTGTGTATAAGTTGACAACTTTCTTTCTCCCAGTTTTGCATATATTGAGTTCCATGACAGGGACTCAGTGCAGACTGCCATGAGCCTGGATGAGACAGTATTCAGAGACCGAGTCATAAAGGTTAGTAGGAATGGAAACCTGAATTCTAAACTCAAAACACTTGATTTGATGAAGTTGCACATTCATTAATAAATTGAGCTGAATGAAGTGTTCCTGTTAACTGTAAATGATTCCAGGTCTTTTAGGTTGTTTCTGTGGCCTTTGGATTGCAGGTATTGCCTAAAAGGACCAACATGCCAGGAATCAGCACCACGGACAGGGGGATTCACAGAGGTCCTCGATCCAGGGGACGAGGTTTCCACCCACCCAGATACAATGGGTATCAACAAGGCAGGTTCCGATACAACATTGGCCCAGCCAGGTCAGTCTCACCACACCCCTACGGGTCCCCAGCTGGGAAGAGACACTGGGGGGTTCCTGAGCACCGTGAGCAGGGCCCTAAACGGCACCCATGCCTTCTCCTCATAACCCCACCCACTGACCACTCGAGGCCAGGGCACACTGGACACATGCACCCGCAGCAACACTACTGAATCACGTCTGGATTCAAGTGATTGTTTAATAAACATGGAATGTGAATTTCAGGAAATCGTGACTTGCTCGTTTCTACTCATTTGCAAATTATTTTCCATGCATGTTAATGGGCAGAAATTGAGACAAGCACAGATTTCAACCTCATTGAATTAAGTCATATGGCATCTTTTGTTAACAGCCTCCATAAAAAGTTATTGCAACTTAATCCTAACAAGTCAGACTTTGCAATGGCCATTTTGTCTTCTTGTAGGGGGAATGGGAGGCCAGCCTTGGTTTGCTGCTTATTACTGTAAAAGATTGTGCCTATGGTGGTTTATTTTAGTTGAGCACAGTTTTACTTTTAATTATTTACCCCAAGAACTGTTTGACTGCACAGCCATTTGCCATGTCAGATACTTTTTTTTTGTAAGGATGTTTTGATCAGATCACTCTGATGTGGCTATTGAGCTTGTAAGTATAGTTGTTGTTAAAAAAACAACACAAATGATAAAATTTGAATTGTGATTGGCTTTCTTTTGGCTTAACTATATTGACATGCAATTGGCAGTTTGCTTCAAGTACATAGCTCAATGTTTATCACTGTATATAATGTCAAACAATTTTTGCTTTAGAAATTAATAAATGAATTACACTTGATAGTGCTTCTTTGAAATGTCGTAAATGAGAGGTTCTAATGGACACAGTTTATTATGAGGCAACACAAAAAGGTTTCAGGAAATTATGTACAGATGTTCAGGAGGACAATATCAGCTAGCTTGCACCATCATTGCAGACACCATACTGTCAAATGCCCTGGAGAAAAAAAAGGTCAATCAGACAATAGCAATTTTGATAGATATACCATTGCATAACTGACACTGTGGTAGGGATAACTTACTTGGACTGAATGGTGTCCCCAGGATTGTAGAATGGGTTGCACATCACATCAGTAAATGAGTTGTGTAGCTTTCTGAACATCTGAAGGAAACAACTGTTAAGTAGTTTCAAAATTACCATAAACTGAAGCAATCAGATTCCCCTGAAAGCCATTAAGATAACATAAGAGAACCATACAGAGTCAGGGGTTGACTTACACTTCTAATCTCATTGTCCCGCAGAGATGTGTTTGACGAGTCCGCAACAATGACAAACTTCACCTTGGAGTTTGTCACATAGCCATATCTGGTATGTCGGTAAAGGAGAATATTTTCAATTAGGAGAAAAAACATGCAGATAGGAGTGTAATATACAATTATCATATGAGAAGGATACACTTTGTAGTCCTCAGTTGGGTACAGCAACCCAAGGTAAAGCTCTCTCTGGTCTGCCATTGCTTTGCCGACTGCTGAAATCTTCTCCTCCACCACATCCAGAGAGGTATGCACCGTGTAGTGGAACTTCAGTTCATTCTGTACGGGTACACTTCGGATGTACAGAGGGTAATTCTAACAGAATAGGAAATTAATTAGTGCAACCTTCCATAAAGCCTAAATTCACCACAAAAGATCATGTATATAACTGGCCAAATACTTGCAGATAGAATGTCTATGGTACTGGACCACAGGTTGAGGGTGAGCAAGCTTTTTGTTCCAGCCCAATACATACACCTGAGGGCTTAATGATGAGCTGGTTTGTTAACATTGGGTGCGTTTGGCTAGAAAAAAGCTTCAACCTTCTGTGGCTTGGACCAAGATTGAAGAACAGCAGTGATCTGCTCGCTATCTGCATATTAATTGAATAAGAATAGCTATCTACGTCCGGACCTTTCACCTGAAGTCTGACTTGATGCGTTATTATTGCATGCTTGTCTCTCAAATTAACTCTACGATAAACCATACTCAATGTATCTAGTTAGCCCAGTTGGCTAGCTACTAACGTTACCTAGCCTTATAGCATCACAGTCAACACTCAGGTTCGTAGAGGGGTTGGGTTAAATGCGGAAGACCCATTTCAGTTGAGTGCATTCAGGTGTACAACTGACTATGTATCCCCTTATAGGCTAGTACATACAAAAACGAAATTCAAATGTCGATGTAAATAGCGTTCTTGTTTCATTTTACCTCTTTTGCGATGACAGCAATACAGACCGCCATCTTGGAATTATGTCTGCTGTGCCTGCCAAGACGTATCACGTGACTGTGTGATAGATAAAGACAAGTAAGATAACTTAACTTTGATTTTGTGTAACAGTTTATGTAAAACAACGGGACTTATTATACATATTTTAATCGATCCAAAAATGTGTTTTCAAGCTTGACTACATCGGACAGAAAAGTCAGCTTCGCCATTTGAATATGCGCAAGTGTTGCGCTAAAAACGCTCGTGAAAGCAAACAATGAGAAATCGTCATGTGCTTCCTGAATGTGTTATCATGTGATCACTGCAATAGATGTCTGTCCAATTCAAACTTTGATATTGTTTTGTAGTTTAATATGTGGTATTTGGGCAGATAATCCTTCAAACAAGTCGACTCCGAGCATTGTCATCATTCTTATGGATGACATAAGATGTTGATGTAGGTTTAGTTTGAGGAGTGTTACTTTTGTGGCATGATACTTTTTCAAAATTATTTCTAAAACCTGTGGCATGATTACTCATATGGAAAGGCTGTGTCTGCTCTGATTATATGCCACGTATACTTGACACATATTGACATACAATACTACACAGACAATACTACACAGCATGCAAACATGTGCTTGGTATTTGGTCTCTGTCAGGAAATGGCAACCATTTCTCTGATCCACTGTCATTTGACAGCTTGTTCCTCTAATGTTTAGATGGGCTGGAGAGATGTGGGGGTGTTTGGCCAGCCCTCTGAGACCCCAAACCTTGACTTCATGGTTGGCCAGGGGATGCTGTTCCCCAACTTCTACACAGCTAACCCCCTCTGCTCTCCATGTCAGTGTCAGCTACATACATGTAATACTTGATTAAAATCCCAATCCTCTTGAATTCATAGTCTGGAAAGCTGGTGTGAACCTGACTGTCAGTGTGACAATCAATGATGACAATTCAATAACATTGTCATTGGAGAGGATAGTTGCAGTGATGATAACGTCACTGTGATGAAGTGGGATTTGGGTGAGAGGTTGGTGGTAGGTGCAGCCAGGAATCCTTCAAAAGCCTTTTGAAACAATGTGATGCATACATCAGAAGCCTAAGCTGTGTGTGCCTGGGTGATAGAGGGGAGAAGACTCATTATGCTAATAGGGATAATACACTATTGAAATATGCTAATGATACCTAATTTGGGAATTTGAATGAACGTGTTATGCAAAATAGATCGACCCTTTTCTTTTTTCTAATTAATATTTAAGCAAATAAGACCTAATCAATTGCTTATCTCATATGTGTGTGTGTGATGTGAGTGCCTGAAGGAAGCCAAGTGCATCATACCTGGCTATTTGTATTAACGCAACGGAGAGGGTATTAAAGGATTCAGCCACTGAATGTTAATTATAAATGTAATCATATACTGAAATGGTACGTGGCTTAATCACAATATCCAGGGTGAGCCCTCATTCTATATACACTGCTCAAAAAAATAAAGGGAACACTTAAACAACACAATGTAACTCCAAGTCAATCACACTTCTGTGAAATCAAACTGTCCACTTAGAAAGCAACACTGATTGACAATAAATTTCACATGCTGTTGTGCAAATGGAATAGACAACAGGTGGAAATTATAGGCAATTAGCAAGACACCCCCAATAAAGGAGTGGTTCTGCAGGTGTGGACCACAGACCACTTCTCAGTTCCTATGCTTCCTGGCTGATGTTTTGGTCACTTGAATGCTGGCGGTGCTTTCACTCTAGTGGTAGCATGAGACTGAGTCTACAACCCACACAAGTGGCTCAGGTAGTGCAGCTCATCCAGGATGGCACATCAATGCGAGCTGTGGCAAGAAGGTTTGCTGTGTCTGTCAATGTAGTGTCCAGAGCATGGAGGCGCTACCAGGAGACAGGCCAGTACATCAGGAGACGTGGAGGAGGCCGTAGGAGGGCAACAACCCAGCAGCAGGACCGCTACCTCCGCCTTTGTACAAGGAGGAGCAGGAGGAGCACTGCCAGAGCCCTGCAAAATGACCTCCAGCAGGCCACAAATGTGCATGTGTCTGCTCAAACGGTCAGAAACAGACTCCATGAAGGTGGTATGAGGGCCTGACGTCCACAGGTGGGGGTTGTGCTTACAGCCCAATACCGTGCAGGACGTTTGGCATTTACCAGAGAACACCAAGATTGGCAAATTCGCCACTGGCGCCCTGTGCTCTTCACAGATGAAAGCAGGTTCACACTGAGCACATGTGACAGACGTGACAGAGTCTGGAGACGCCGTGGCGAACGTTCTGCTGCCTGCAACATCCTCCAGCATGACCGGTTTGGCGGTGGGTCAGTCATGGTGTGGGGTGGCATTTCTTTTGGGGGCCGCACAGCCCTCTATGTGCTCGCCAGAGGTAGCCTGACTGCCATTAGGTACCAAGATGAGATCCTCAGACCCCTTGTGAGACCATATGCTGGTGCGGTTGGCCCTGCGTTCCTCCTAATGCAAGACAATGCTAGACCTCATGTGGATGGAGTGTGTCAGCAGTTCCTGCAAGAGGAAGGCATTGATGCTATGGACTGGCCCGCCCGTTCCCCAGACCTGAATCCAATTGAGCACATCTGGAACATCATGTCTCGCTCCATCCACCTACTGCACCACAGACTGTCCAGGAGTTGGCGGATGCTTTAGTCCAGGTCTGGGAGGTGATCCCTCAGGAGACCATCCGCCACCTCATCAGGAGCATGCCCAGGCGTTGTAGGGAGGTCATACAGGCACGTGGAGGCCACACACACTACTGAGCCTCATTTTGACTTGTTTTAAGGACATTGCATCAAAGTTGGATCAGCCTCTAGTGTGGTTTTCCACTTTAATTTTGAGTGTGACTCCAAATCCAGACCTCCATGGGTTGATACATTTGATTTCCATTGATAATTTGTGTGTGATTTTGTTGTCAGCACATTCAATTATGTAATGAAAAAAGTATTTAATAAGAATATTTCATTCATTCAGATATAGGATGTGTTATTTTAGTGTTCCCTTTATTTTTTTGAGCAGTGTATATATTTGTATTTGAAAATATAGCCTGACGCAAAACCCAAATGCAAAGCTCAACTCGGTTCATACATACAGTACCAGTTAAAGGTTTGGACACACCTACTCATTTAAGGGTTTTTCTTAATTTATACTATTTTCTACATTGTAGAATAATAGTGAAGACATTAAAACTATGAAATAACACATATAAAATCATGTAGTAACCAAAAAAGTATTAAATGAATCAAAATATGTCTGAGATTTTTGATTCTTCAAAATAGCCACCCTTTGCCTTGATGACAGCTTTGCACACTTTTTTTATTTTTCTTTTTTTTTTAAATATATATATATATATTTTTTTTTATTTATTTATTATTTATTCATTTTCTACCCCCTTTTTTCCCCCTGATTCCGTGATATCCAATTGGTAGTTACAGTCTTGTCCCATCGCTGCAACTCCCGTATGGACTCGGGAGAGGCTAAGGTCGAGAGCCGTGTGTCCTCTGAAACACGACCCCGCCAAGCTGCACTGCTTCTTGAGAAAATGCTCGCTTAACCTGGATCTGACTAGTTGTATACTGTGGAACTTTATGTAAAATCACATGCAGCCTCTCCCACATTAACTACGCATTCAGCTGATCATTTAAATAGTTTATCAAAACATGATGTTGATGTCTCTTATTCTATTACTCCTTAGCCAGAGCTTCACTTCTGACAGGACGATTACCAGTTAGAAATGCATTCTATACCACCAATGCCTATGCCAGGAATGGTGAGCTCTCACTCTCTCTTTTGAGTTATATTTTCCTTGCTGCTTTGCCCCACAAATTAATGTAACCCCTGACCTTTGCAGCCTACACACCCCAGGAGATAGTAGGAGGGATCTCAAAGGATAAAATTCTATTATCACAGGTACTGAAGAAGAAGGGTTACGTCAACAAGATCATCGGCAAGTGGTGGGGACCATTCATTTTTATCTCATTTGAAGTGGTAACAATAGTGACAATTCTAATTCTGTGTTTCTCCTTCCCCCATCTTTTTTTCCTGGCCTAAGGCATCTTGGTCACAGAGCTCATCACCTACCTCTGGAGCATGGTTTTGATGAATGGTTTGGTGCTCCAAACTGCCACTTCGGTCCCTACAACAGCAGCGACAGGCCTAATGTCCCGGTCTACAACAACTCTCAGATGGTGGGAAGGTATACACACACACACCCCACACACACTCCAACACTCATTCCCTCACTCACTCACACAGAACAGAAAACATAAAAATCCTCTCTCCCGGACTCTTTCAGTGTTTGGCTCGGCTGGTTGCTCCTCTGAATGAGGATATTTTTTTTACTCCTCTTCTCTGTACCAGCTGCGCTTGTGTATTCCATTTTCCGCCCATTTGTTTTCCCCAAAACAGCCATATGTGTATTCAGGGTCATTGGCGCTAGCAGGCGGGCGCTTTTTGCGCTTAGCCGTGGGTTTAATCAGCATAGCGTACCTGAGCCTGGACAGACGCACACACACGCACCCAGGAGACGGCAGGTTGCGTTGGCGGCGTGTGAGGACACCTGGAACAGCCCGAGCATGAGAGAGACGGCGGGCGCTGCTGCGTCTACCGTTCCACGCTTCAGTACTATCTCATAACAGTTCCCCTGCTCTTCAGAGACTTCTCAAATCTGCTTCTCTAAACTTCCCTCTAATCACAGCCTGGGAGGACGGGCTTCTCAAAGTCTGCTGCTGGGTTTTTGGAGTAAAATAAATAGTTTATTAAATAACCACAGTGTGAGTGTTGTGTATGAGTCCTATTTATAACTAATAACTATTGTACTTATGTAGATGACATGGAAACTAATGAACCACGTTTGTTTTCCAGATACTATGGGGAGTTTGGGATCGATAAGAAAATTGGAGAATCTAACCTTACACAAATCTACTTGGAATTAAGTGATTGAGTGGCAGACGTCCATCTCAGTTCTTCCTTACAAATACTTATTGTAATAGGAATTTCCAGGTGAACAAAAAGGAGAGCAGTCATTGATGACGTCAATCAAAACCAATCCAGTTTAATTACAAGTTACAACAGGGAGACACCTCCACCACAGAAGCAGAGAAAATGTCTAACTGTCCTTTTCAAAGCAGGCCCTTATATTCTAATCTCACAGCACCAATGTTCTGTAAACACCTGCTGAGGGGCAGGTAGGAAGTCACAACATCAACTGCTACAGAATCGCACACTGTCACAGAAAATAATAACAATCAATGTCCTCTGTCTTTGTACCTCCAGTCTAGCATCAATCACTATCAACAGCAGTGGCTGTTCTAGCTTGTATAGCCCCCTGGGCGAACCCCCACTATATATTCACATTATTATGAATGAATTGTGGTATGTGTAGCATTTTGTGGTGTGACTGATTTTACTAATTAGTACTGTTCAACGTTAGATGTGCGCTATTTGATAGATTCCCCCACTCCCCCTACCTCGGGCTTCCAGTGGGGAGACCTGAGGTCAACCTACCACCGCCCCCTCCCCATCTCGTACTTCTGAGTGGGAGACCTTCCCAGGCAGTAGCCTGCCTAGCTCACAAACTAGAATCAGGGCTCCCACTCAGACAAGGTTAACTGACCCACAGTCCCACTAGCTCACAAACTAGAATCAGGGCGCCCACTCTGACAAGGTTAACTGACCCACAGTCCCACTAGCTCACAAACTAGAATCAGGGCGCCCACTCTGACAAGGTTAGTTGACCCACAGTCCCATTAGCTCACAAACTAGAATCAGGGCGCCCACTCTGACAAGGTTAACTGACCCACAGTCCCACTAGCTCACAAACTAGAATCAGGGCTCCCACTCAGACAAGGTTAACTGACCCACAGTCCCACTAGCTCACAAACTAGAATCAGGGCTCCCACTCTGACAAGGTTAACTGACCCACAGTCCCACTAGCTCACAAACTAGAATCAGGGCGCCCACTCTGACAAGGTTAGTTGACCCACAGTCCCACTAGCTCACAAACTAGAATCAGGGCGCCCACTCTGACAAGGTTAACTGACCCACAGTCCCACTAGCTCACAAACTAGAATCAGGGCGCCCACTCTGACAAGGTTAGTTGACCCACAGTCCCACTAGCTCACAAACTAGAATCAGGGCGCCCACTCTGACAAGGTTAACTGACCCACAGTCCCACTAGCTCACAAACTAGAATCAGGGCTCCCACTCAGACAAGGTTAACTGACCCACAGTCCCACTAGCTCACAAACTAGAATCAGGGCGCCCACTCTGACAAGGTTAACTGACCCACAGTCCCACTAGCTCACAAACTAGAATCAGGGCGCCCACTCTGACAAGGTTAGTTGACCCACAGTCCCACTAGCTCACAAACTAGAATCAGGGCGCCCACTCTGACAAGGTTAACTGACCCACAGTCCCACTAGCTCACAAACTAGAATCAGGGCTCCCACTCAGACAAGGTTAACTGACCCACAGTCCCACTAGCTCACAAACTAGAATCAGGGCTCCCACTCTGACAAGGTTAACTGACCCACAGTCCCACTAGCTCACAAACTAGAATCAGGGCGCCCACTCTGACAAGGTTAGTTGACCCACAGTCCCACTAGCTCACAAACTAGAATCAGGGCGCCCACTCTGACAAGGTTAACTGACCCACAGTCCCACTAGCTCACAAACTAGAATCAGGGCTCCCACTCTGACAAGGTTAACTGACCCACAGTCCCACTAGCTCACAAACTAGAATCAGGGCTCCCACTCTGACAAGGTTAACTGACCCACAGTCCCACTAGCTCACAAACTAGAATCAGGGCGCCCACTCTGACAAGGTTAACTGACCCACAGTCCCACTAGCTCACAAACTAGAATCAGGGCGCCCACTCTGACAAGGTTAGTTGACCCACAGTCCCACTAGCTCACAAACTAGAATCAGGGCGCCCACTCTGACAAGGTTAACTGACCCACAGTCCCACTAGCTCACAAACTAGAATCAGGGCGCCCACTCTGGCAAGGTTAACTGACCCACAGTCCCACTAGCTCACAAACTAGAATCAGGGCGCCCACTCTGACAAGGTTAGTTGACCCACAGTCCCACTAGCTCACAAACTAGAATCAGGGCGCCCACTCTGACAAGGTTAGTTGACCCACAGTCCCACTAGCTCACAAACTAGAATCAGGGCGCCCACTCTGACAAGGTTAACTGACCCACAGTCCCACTAGCTCACAAACTAGAATCAGGGCTCCCACTCTGACAAGGTTAACTGACCCACAGTCCCACTAGCTCACAAACTAGAATCAGGGCGCCCACTCTGACAAGGTTAGTTGACCCACAGTCCCACTAGCTCACAAACTAGAATCAGGGCGCCCACTCTGACAAGGTTAACTGACCCACAGTCCCACTAGCTCACAAACTAGAATCAGGGCTCCCACTCTGACAAGGTTAACTGACCCACAGTCCCACTAGCTCACAAACTAGAATCAGGGCTCCCACTCTGACAAGGTTAACTGACCCACAGTCCCACTAGCTCACAAACTAGAATCAGGGCTCCCACTCAGACAAGGTTAACTGACCCACAGTCCCACTAGCTCACAAACTAGAATCAGGGCGCCCACTCTGACAAGGTTAACTGACCCACAGTCCCACTAGCTCACAAACTAGAATCAGGACGCCCACTCTGACAAGGTTAGTTGACCCACAGTCCCACTAGCTCACAAACTAGAATCAGGGCGCCCACTCTGACAAGGTTAGTTGACCCACAGTCCCACTAGCTCACAAACTAGAATCAGGGCGCCCACTCTGACAAGGTTAACTGACCCACAGTCCCACTAGCTCACAAACTAGAATCAGGGCTCCCACTCTGACAAGGTTAACTGACCCACAGTCCCACTAGCTCACAAACTAGAATCAGGGCTCCCACTCTGACAAGGTTAACTGACCCACAGTCCCACTAGCTCACAAACTAGAATCAGGGCTCCCACTCAGACAAGGTTAACTGACCCACAGTCCCACTAGCTCACAAACTAGAATAAAGGCTCCCACTCTGACAAGGTTAGTTGACCCACAGTCCCACTAGCTCACAAACTAGAATCAGGGCGCCCACTCTGACAAGGTTAACTGACCCACAGTCCCACTAGCTCACAAACTAGAATCAGGGCTCCCACTCAGACAAGGTTAACTGACCCACAGTCCCACTAGCTCACAAACTAGAATCAGGGCGCCCACTCTGACAAGGTTAACTGACCCACAGTCCCACTAGCTCACAAACTAGAATCAGGGCGCCCACTCTGACAAGGTTAACTGACCCACAGTCCCACACGGTGACATGATATCAATGACGTGACGTGCAAATGAGCGATGGAAAACTGATTGAGCAAATGTCACCATTCCCCCCAAAAATTTTGCGGGCGCCCTGTTCAGGATGCTGCCCATGTTGCCTATACCTAAATCAGCCACTGATCAACAGATATGAGAACAATCCATAATACCCAGTATCAAGTCTAGTTACCATCAACCCATACACAAATGAGTGTCCCAAATAGAACACTGGAAATCATGTGTATTATATAAAGGGAAAAGTTATAATATGCTAAGCATTGTGTTAATTACTTTTAACTGAATATTAACTTTATTCATCTTAAATGTTCCTATTGCACTACTGTTCTCTGTCAGATTTGTAGTGAAGTTTTTGGATGGTGTCTGGTCTGATAGCAGACTATGATCAAATGTCTTTCCTTTCAGCAGGGCCTTGACGTCATATTTCACCAAAACATGACCCAGTGGCCATTTCTCCTCTACCGGGCAGCAGACGCTACGCACGCTTCAAAACGGTTCCTGGGGAAGAGCCAGAGGGGGCGGTAGGATCACAACACTTGAATCTACAATTATAATATGTCAATAATAATGTCATATATAGAAACTGACACTGCAAAGTCTTACACAGAGACATGTGATGTGTTGCTGACAAAGCACGGAGCGTTTCTCCCAGAACAGAGGGTTTGGACACCATCTTGGTTATTAACCTGTATCATTGTTGGCTTTGTTGATCTGGCTATTAAAGGCCATAATCAGTACATGTCTCTTGATGATTTTCTACCCCGGTACAGTATTTCTGTTTTTGAACAATGTTTACCAAACTGGCTTGTTGTTTTAAAACTCTGCTTGGATCTCTGTGTCTTAGGCCATTGATGTAGGGGCTTTGTGAATGTGTGAAGTGGATTTTCTGTGCCTGCAGCAGTGTTACAGCGTGGGGAAAGTCATTAGCATGAGGCACTGCGTATTCTACTAGGTGATCTATTGCCCATCTCACACCTGGAAACGTGAGCGGAATTCGATGCCACTTGGAAAAAGACTCACGGTATCAACATGAAGATTCAAAATCGAAAATCAGAAAAATGTTGTAATAATGAAGAGAAGAAAAAACCTGTTTCCTGCTCTGAGGATATTTGTCAATTAAATGTAGATTTTCCACACCCCTTTGCCCCTCTGTCGTTGTGGTGAGGGTGAAGGGATGTGTTGCTCATCTGGGCTCAGGTCACTTAGTATTCCTCTCAGTCTCTGTGAATACTCAGGCCTCACTAAGCAGGCATTTCTTCAGAATGCCAAATTAGGTTTTTGTTGACAGAGAAATGGATCAGAGATGAAAAGTATTAGCCAGGTGCTTGGGATAGGTGGCTCACACTGAGATGGAACACTTTTCAATTTTTTCCAACAGGCTTTTAGTCCATGTTTTTTGTATGAAAACCCTTGTTGCTAAATACCAAATGTTTGATAGTAAATACCTAATTTACCTCCCTGTTTTCTAGGATATTGCAGCTTGGTTGTCTGTCTCTATGGTGAGTTGGGATTGGGCATTTGAAGTTCCTGAGATACTGTAGTTTGAATGGCTTGTGTGTGTACTGCAGGTACAGTACGGTGATTCAGTGATGGAGCTGGACTACGTTGTTGGACAGATCCTGGCCTGGCTGCGTGCTCTGGGCATCGAAAAGGACACCTTTGTGTTCTTCACCTCAGACAACGGGGCCGCAGTGATGTCCGGCCCCAAGCAAAGTAAGCGCTACACGCCATGATTTAGTCTCTCAACTCATCCCCTGATACCAACAAATGCAATTCCATGCTGTTTTCTTACAGTTCTTGTATACATGCCTGTATGGATAGATGTGAGTAATGTACTCAATCTCTATGAGTAGTATGTGTGGGTATTTTCTTTGTTTGGGGCCTCTTTTCAGTTGTGTATAAAGTAAGTTGTTTTAGTAATCTCTTTGTCATGGTGCTTAGTGTGTGAGTGATGTTCCTGTCCCCCGAGGTGGCAGTAACGGCCCGTTTCTCTGTGGGAAAGAAACTACATTTGAAGGGGGCATGAGGGAACCTGCCGTCACCTGGTGGCCTGAACACATCCCAGCAGGCACGGTGAGAACGATTTCTTTTTCTCTGTTCTACCTGTCCAGAACATCTCCAGGTTCCAGGTGTTCTAGATATGTTCTTGGTGTTCTACTTGTCTGGAGTTAGGGAACATCTCCTGGTATTTGCACACAGCTGTGAGTCACTGTAGTGCTATCTGTTTGTAAGAAGCTGGGTTTTCAAGCAGGTACCACATTAGAAAGTAATTACAATTAGTCCTTTCAGTAATTGTCTCTCTCATATCATTGTAGTTCTTTGTTTCGATTGTGTATCAATGTCCTCAACATCATCACAACTCAACTCTCCTCAGGTGCTGGCATTGGTTTGAGTGTGTTGGTGTGTGTGTGCGTGTGTGCGTGCAAGTGTGGACTTTTTTCAAATACTTTTTGAGGTGGCAAGGTTCATCTTCATAACCCCCCCCCTTTCCTGTCTTCCTCCTCTGTGAGCCTGTGAGGAGGACTTTCCCCCTGATCCGCTAAGCCTGTGCGTTTTGCAAATGACTTTTAATTGTATTAGGGGCAGCTGTGACACGGGGCTGTGGCGCAGAGGGATTTTTGGAGGAGCGAGCGGAGGAAGTAGTCTGTAGGCTGAAGTAAGCCCTGCCCCCGGCTCATATCTGAGGGGTGTGCTGTGGCCTGATAGCGCTGCAGAGTGGCGAGGGAGAGGGGGATTGGGAACGTGTTAAGCGGCTAATCTGTTTGTGTGTTTGCTGAGGTTGGATTGAGCTGTAATGAGGACTTCTGTATCTGAATATGCCAGGCGCACAGGATAAAGGACAGGAAAAAAGAGAAGTAAAGGGGTGGTTGGGAGAAGAGAGGGAAGGGTGCACCCGGTGCAGTGCTCTACAGGGTTGCTTCTGGAAAAGATGGCAGTGCCAGGGAGGTAGAGAGGGTTTTGTATGCAGGGTCTTTGGTGTGCTGGTGCAGTGCCATGACAGCTCAACCTCTGTGTGTACGTTTGTCTGTAGCACCTGCTGGTGGGTTAACTAGAGAAATTACTGCAGATGAAACACTTCTGAGAATGGAGTATTTTGAATGAGGCACCACTGTTATGCTGAAGAACAGGGATCATCAACTAGATTTAGCCGTGGGATGTTTTTGTCTTGAGTGGATGGTCAGCTGGCCGGAACATAATTACAAATAATTTGTAGACGGCAAATTGGCCGCAAGAAGCCTAAACAGATATAATATTTGACTAAAAGATAACAATTTCAAACCTCGCTTACATTTGTATACTTTTTTTTAAATTTTATTTTACCTTTATTTTACTAGGCAAGTCAGTTAAGAACAAATTCTTATTTTCAATGACGGCCTAGGAACAGTGGGTTAACTGCCTGTTCAGGGGCAGAACGACAGATTTTGTACCTTGTCAGCTCTGGGATTTGAACTTGCAACCTTTCGGTTACAAGTCCAATGCTCTAACCACTAGGCTACCCTGCCGATCTCATACATCTCTCTATTATACGTGGGAATACTTGGGAACAGATTTCCAAAATTAAAATCACTTGGAGCTGATTTGTTGTGGTTTTTACAGTCTTTTTTTTTCTTATAATAATACATTTGGCCCGCGAGGCAGCCAGTTGGGGAACCCTGCTGAAAGCCATCTGTGTTTGTAGTCTGTGGATCGGGCAGGAATACATGGGACTAGCTCCTCTGTGAGTCTATGACAAAGCAGATTTGTCGTATGGGTTTCGTTTCATCTCCCTGCTGTTGGGGGCCAAAAATATGATTTCCCTCTCTGTTGCTTTGTACGGCGCTGAAATCTCTCTGTTCATCTGCACATTGAAAAGTTTCATAAGCCCTGAACATAAACGCTGCGCATAATGAACAGCCACACTTGCCACGTTGCTTTTGTTAGGAGGATTGCTGGTACAGAGGCCAGCAAACATTAACAAAGCCAACTCTAAATCGTTTTGGATTAAAAACTACAGCTAGGTTTGGTTGGTCCAGTTTCAGGTTAGGCTCGGTAAAGTTATCTTCTAACATTCTCACACTCATTACAAGAATCGTCGACAGAGGATGAAGACTCCATTACAATCGATGTGATCGCCAGTCTTACTGCACAGTGATTTGATAGATTAAAGTAACAAAAAAAGTTAATCAGTGTGTAGGTAAACCTAGCATGCCATCGTGACTGTACTGTACATACAGTTGAAGTCGAAAGTTTACATACACCTTAGCCAAACACATTTAAACTCAGTTTTTCACAATTCCTGACATTTAATCCTGGTAAAAATTCTCTGTTTTAGGTCAGTTAGGATCACCACTTTATTTTAAGAATGTGAAATGTCAGAATAATAGTAGAGAGAATGATTTTTTTTTTTTCAGCTTGTATTTATTTCATCACATTCCCAGTGGGTCAGAAGTTTACATACACTCAATTAGTATTTGCTAGCATTGCCTTTAAATTGTTTAACTTAGGTCAAATGTTTCAGGTAGCCTTCCCACGATAAGTTGGGTGAATTTTGGCCCATTCCTCCTGACAGAGCTGGTGTAACTGAGTCAGGTTTGTAGGCTTCCTTGCTCGCACACACTTTTTCAACATATTTTCTATGGGTTTGAGGTCAGGGCTTTGTGATGGCCACTCCAATTCCTTGACTTTGTTGTCCTTATTGAGCCATTTTGCCATAACTTTGGAAGTATGCTTGGGGTCATTGTCCATTTGGAAGACCCATTTGCGACCAGGTTTTAACTTCCTGACTGATGTCTTGAGATGTTGCTTAAGTATATCCACATAATTTCCCCTCCTCATGATGCCATCTATTTTGTGAAGTGCACCAGTCCCTCCTGCAGCAAGGCACCCCCAAAACATAATGGTGCCACCTCTGTGCTTCACGGTTGGGATGGTGTTCTTCGGCTTGCAAGCATCCCCCTTTTTCCTCCAAACATAAGGATGGTCATTATGGCCAAACAGTTCTATTTTTGTTTCATCAGACCAGAGGACATTTCTCCAAAAAGTACGATCTTTGTCCCCATGTGCAGTTGCAAACCGTAGTCTGGCTTTTTATGGCGGTTTTGGAGTATTGGCATCTTCCTTGCTGAGCGACCTTTCAGGTTATGTCGTCATAGAACTCGTTTTACTGTGGATATACACTGCTCAAAAAAATAAAGGGAACACTAAAATAACACATCCTAGATCTGAATGAATGAAATATTCTTATTAAATACTTTTTTCTTTACATAGTTGAATGTGCTGACAACAAAATCACACACAAATTATCAATGGAAATCAAATTTATCAACCCATGGAGGTCTGGATTTTGAGTCACACTTAAAATTAAAGTGGAAAACCACACTACAGGCTGATCCAACTTTGATGTAATGTCCTTAAAACAAGTCAAAATGAGGCTCAGTAGTGTGTGTGGCCTCCATGTGCCCGTATGACCTCCCTACAATGCCTGGGCATGCTCCTGATGAGGTGGCGGATGGTCTCCTGAGGGATCTCTTCCCAGACCTGGACTAAAGCATCCGCCAACTCCTGGACAGTCTGTGGTGCAACGTGGCGTTGGTGGCTGGAGCGAGACATGATGTCTCAGATGTGCTCAATTGGATTCAGGTCTGGGGAACGGGCGGGCCAGTCCATAGCATCAATGCCTTCCTCTTGCAGGAACTGCTGACACACTCCAGCCACATGAGGTCTAGCATTGTCTTGCATTAGGAGGAACCCAGGGCCAACCGCACAAGCATATGGTCTCACAAGGGGTCTGAGGATCTCATCTCGGTACCTAATGGCAGTCAAGCTACCTCTGGCGAGCACATGGAGGGCTGTGCGGCCCCCCAAAGAAATGCCACCCCACACCATGACTGACCCACTGCCAAACCGGTCATGCTGGAGGATGTTGCAGGCAGCAGAACGTTCTCCCCGGCGTCTCCAGACTCTGTCACGTCTGTCACATGTGCTCAGTGTGAACCTGCTTTCATCTGTGAAGAGCACAGGGTGCCAGTGGCGAATTTGCCAATCTTGGTGTTCTCTGGCAAATGCCAAACGTCCTGCACGGTGTTGGGCTGTAAGCACAACCCCCACCTGTGCACGTCGGGCCCTCATACCACCTTCATGGAGTCTGTTTCTGACCGTTTGAGCAGACACATGCACATTTGGGGCCTGCTGGAGGTCATTTTGCAGGGCTCTGGCAGTGCTGCTCCTCCTTGCACAAAGGCGGAGGTAGCGGTCCTGCTGCTGGGTTGTTGCCCTCCTACGGCTTCCTCCACGTCTCCTGATGTACTGGCCTGTCTCCTGGTAGCGCCTCCATGCCCTGGACACTACGCTGACAGACACAGCAAACCTTCTTGCCACAGCTCACATTGATGTGCCATCCTGGATGAGCTGCACTACCTGAGCCACTTGTGTGGGTTGTAGACTCCGTCTCATGCTACCACTAGAGTGAAAGCACCGCCAGCATTCAAAAGTGACCAAAACATCAGCCAGGAAGCATAGGAACTGAGAAGTGGTCTGTGGTCCCCACCTGCAGAACCACTCCTTTATTGGGGGTGTCTTGCTAATTGCCTATAATTTCCACCTGTTGTGTATTCCATTTGCACAACAGCATGTGAAATGTATTGCCAATCAGTGTTGCTTCCTAAGTGGACAGTTTGATTTCACAGATGTGTGATTGACTTGGAGTTACATTGTGTTGTTTAAGTGTTCCCTTTATTTTTTTGAGCAGTGTAGATACTTTTGTACCTGTTTCCTCCAGCATCTTGACAAGGTCCTTTGCTGCTGTTCGTGGATTGATTTTTATTTTTTGCACCAAAGTATGTTCATCTCTAGGAGACAGAACGCATCTCCTTCCTGAGCGGTATAATGGCTGCCTGGTCCCATAGTGTTTATACTTGAGTACTATTGTTTGTACAGATGATGAACCAGACTTGTGGAGGTCTACAAAAAAAAAATCTGAGATCTTGGCTGATTTTTCGATTTTCCCATGATGTCAAGCAAAAGAGGCACTGAATTTGAAGGTAGGCCTTGAAATACATCCACAGCTACACCTCCAATTGACTCAAAATATGTCAATTAGCCTATCAGAAGCTTCTAAAGCCATGACATAATTCTCTGGAATCTTCCAAGCTGTTTAAAGGCGCAGTCAACTTAGTGTATATAAACTTCTGTCCCACTGGAATTGTGATACAGTGAATTATAAGTGAAATAATCAGTCTGTAAATAATTGTTGGAAAAATTACTTGTGTCATGCACAAAGTAGATGTCCTAACCAACTCGCCAAAACTATAGTTTGTTAACAAGAAATTTGTGGAGTGGTTGAAAAACAAGTGTATGTAAACCTCCGACTTCAACTGTAGCTCTAATGAAAGTGTTACTTGTTAGTATTGAGTGACAGAGAGTTTTGGGAGATGTGTTGGAATAGAGAGAAGAGGTTGAGCCGGGCACAGGTTCAAATTCCCCCGGTGACTGAGGGGCTGCGGTGGGATGAGGCTTGCTGGCTGGGATGGTGGGGGAAAGGGGGCTGCTGCTGCTGCCACTGTCACAATACCCTTTGTTGTGTTTATCAGCTGGGCGACACGGAGCCTGAGTGCATTAGACAGGGATAGCAAGTCTGCCACGTAAGATAACTACCATCAGGGTTTAACCAAGAACCACAGACAAAAGGCTGACAAAAAGAGAAAATACAGAAAGAAATGTACCGAATGGAGAGAAAAGTATAAATGGAAATAAATGGGAGATAATGAAATGGTCTCTTTCAAATATTTAGATTTTTTAAAAATGTTTTGCATTTTTTTGGTGGAGAATTTAGGGTTACCTGTGCTACCTGGTAGTCAACTTCATTAATTGTCCTTTTTATTTTTTTTATTCCGTGTTAAGAGTCAGAGTGCAGATAATGGAATGTGTTGCAGGGCCCTTTCTGGCTGGTGCAGTGGCTGCGGGAGAAAAAGGAATTCATTTTTGTGGTGTGTGTGCAGGCAGCTGATAGGAGCATGGAGGCACATGGCGGCGCAGCTGCTCTGGGCTGATAGCACTATCTGATTGTGAGCGTGCCGTCTCCCTCAAAGGGCTGCTCAGGAGAGAATGGAATGGAAGATCAAGGATGACAGTGAAAAAAATTGCATTTTATCTGAAAATAGTTCAAAGTTTATAAATAAAATAAAGCTCTTCACAGGGACTGGGGAAGGGAGATAAAACAGCTAGCGCTAGCCCGGGCCTCATCTTCTCTCTTTTTCCTCATTCCCCTTTTTCTCCTAATTTACAGAGGCGTTTGTGAGGTTTATAATAAACCTGCGAGCGCAGATTATAGAGGAGACTGAAGAAATGCATCATCAGGACCCCCCCCCCCCTCCATCCCATCTGCTGTAATGGTGGACTTTCATAGGGGGCGCATGCACGCTGTTTGCCATTGTGCTGTCATGTTGGGTTTCATGCATGGAGAGGGATCCCTTGGATCAGGCTGCTGGTGTATCACAGCCTCCCAGTAGTGTGAATCACTGTGCTCTAAGGAGAGGTTCTCTCTGCTCCCCAGCCCTGCTCTGATCACGGCGCTTCACAAGGTTGCCGCGCTGCGCTGTTCAGGATCCTAACATGGACACTCACTGCGGCTTTGGAGGAGACGCTCATGCATTTTGACAGGATATTCATTGATTAAACCAAATAAAGTGTTGTAATTTGGGAACAAAGTTTTTAAGATTTGTAATTAAATTGATTGATCGTTTGTGCATTGTTCTGGTGCATATGGATGCCCATGCAAGCTATCTAACTTCCTACAACAATCGCTGTTAAACTTTCATGTCAGCACCCTTAGACAATGAGATTCTATCTGGGTTTGAATTCCAGTGTGTTACGGTTAAATACCAGGACTCTTTCTCCCATCTCCAGGTGAGCCAGCAGCTGGGGACTGTGGTGGATCTGTTCAGCACCAGTCTGTCTGTGGCTGGCTTCAGCGTTCCAGACGACAGTCTCATAGATGGACTGGACCTCAGCCCTGTCCTCCATAACAACACACTCATCAACAGGTTAGAGCTCGCAGCTGGGAGAGGCGGTAGCGGTGCCCCCTGTAGGGAGGCTGCTGGCTGGGGCCCAGGGAGAGGGACCACCCTGGTGGATAAGGTGTTCCACCAAGCACATAATGGGATGAGCCATGGCAGCGTGGTGGTGGGGAGCGAGGAGGCGAGGGAGGGCCAGGCAGTGCAGCACGGGGGGGGGGGGGGGGCTGGAGCTGAGAAGGGGCTGCTGCTTATCACAGGAATCCAGCAGTCACCAATCCCATTTCACACCCAACAGGCCCATCTTCTATTACCGCGGCAATGAGATGATGGCAGTCAGGGTTGGGCCTTACAAGGCCCACTATTGGACGTGGAGCAATTCGTGGGAGGAGTTTAACCAAGTGAGTCACTCTCAGTGACTGTAGTGTGTATTTCGCTCTCTTGCTGTCTCTCTGACTGTAGTTTATCTCTCATTGTCTCTCTTGCTGTCTCTCTGACTGCAGTTTATCTCTCATTGTCTCTCTCTCTCCGACACACCCTCAACCAGCCATCCACAGTGCTCTCCAAAAACACACATTTGGTAGTCAGTGTTATCTTGAAAACAGCTCATCAAGTGGCTGTTGTGTACATCAGTGGCTAATGAATATTAATGAGGACACCCCACTTCACCAAAGTACTATCATTCATCAGCACTGGCTGTCGCTGGTGGAACATTCTCCCCTCCTGCTGAGTATCCCACTCCTCCCTCCTATGCCCTGAGGAGTGAGAATGTGTTCTCTCCTCCTCTTGTCCCCCTTTAAAATGTGTCCTGCTCCTCTCCCTCAGAAACCTCTGTTTCAAACGTGCAAGTTTGCATTATGCCCCATCGGTTGCTTAAATTGCTCTCTCCTAGAGGGCCGCTGAATCAATAGCAGCCTCCTTTATCAGCTCATGTGAACTGGAGTGGAACTTCACAAATAATGGCGTCTGATTGCCTGTGTGTTGCCTATCGATTGGTGTGTGCGTGAGCGTGTTTGTAAATGTGTGTGTCTGCGAGCAAAGGATGGTTTGAAGGGGAGGCTCTGGGTCTCCAAAGCTGACTCTGAGAGTTAATGTGTCGGTTCTTCACCAGAATGGGCAGCAGGCATTCAGAGCTTTACAATGACGCTTGACCCTCACATCTCACCCGAGAGCATCCATCACACAGAAAAACCACTCTTTATTTCAAGCGGTTTTAAACGGGTCTGAATATTGTGCTGAAACATTGATCCATCATTCAAGCTTACTATTTTCTCACCAGTTGTAAGTAATGTGGTGTATTTACTGTTTATGTTAAATTTAAGATAAAACAAGAATGGTGTGTCTTTTCTGAACTTGAAATTCAATCATGGCTTAATAGCCATGAGCTCTACTGTGATTTTTCTGGTGAAATCCAGGAGATTCAGTGATGTGCAAAATTAGACATTTCACAGGGTTAAGTGGTTTTCATTAGAAGCTCTTGTTGGATGGTGTGGTAATGGTGTGAGGTATTATGTTGCTTTGGGAATGGGAACGGTCTGCGTCTGATGTTATCTGCTCGGACTTGTCTTTGGTGGGTAGCATACGTTTAATATGACTCTTTATATCATATTTTTCTTTGAGGAAAATATGAAACCAAAATTCTACTTTTGCATTCCATTTTATGTCAATTTGATTCTTCTTATAATGTTGGCTACTTTACTCCATCTTTAAAAGAACATTGCTGTACGATCTGCTATCTTAATACCATGAGAGATATGGAGTTCTGCTGTGTCTTTTTCTTGGATAGAGATTAAAAGGGCTTTCTCACAGTCCAAAGGGATTTAGGCTCTTTTACATTTCAAAGACCAAAGCACAGAGACTGCTCCAGGACACTATGTGGGCAAGTCTGGATCATAGTGGGCTATGCAGTGTACTGAGGTAAGGTGTGTGCGCTCGTGCCTGTGCTCCTTTGAGCGTGACTGCTTGTGGTCCCAGAGGGGGGTAGGTAGAGTGCCTTACAGATGAGTGCTCTCTCAATATTAGTCGTGTTGCTCACAAGGGCACCTGAGAGGTATCCCCAGGGGGTCTGGAGGGGGCTGTGACTCAATCAGCCTCTGTCAGAGCCAGGCTGCTACCCCAGAGGAGGGGTGGAGGGGAGGAAGGTATAGAGGAGCAAGCCTGCACACTTTTGGGGGTCGACAGGACAATCGTAAAGGCCATGGCCCCACATTCTGACTGGCAGATAGAGTAGCCACATAGGTAACAGCCACAGGTATACCGTAACCCCAGGGCAGAGAGAACAGGTTGACAGGTTTGAAGTGAGGAAGACATGATATTATATACCAAACAGATATAGTCACACACATTATACACCATGTACTGTACACATCTACACTCCGCTCCCTTGGACAGATTCCTCCATATCCTCAAACAGAGAGACGGCATCAGGTTCAGGTGTGCAGTGAGAGTGTCGGTCTGTAGGTGGACATCATTGACAGTCTTTTTAATTGAATTTTCTTTTCAAGGGCACTTTCTCAGGGTCAGTTGAAATAGGTTATCTGTTACCACAACAGTCTCCATTGTCCTCTGTGAAGCAAAAGATCAATTGTGTGTATGTGTGTCTACTCTAACAGGGCATTAACTTCTGTCCAGGTCAAGAGGTGGCAGGCGTGACCACCCACACCCAACAGGAGCACACAATGCAGCCACTCATCTTCCACCTGGGGCGGGGCCCCTGGGAGAAATACCCTATCAGGTGAGTGCTCACTAAAACATACAAAGATTCCCTGGTGTACTGTTAGATTGTACTGAACGTAAAGTGAAAAGCAAGGGAAATATATACACAGGGCTTGGTGTTGGTCAGCCAATCTCCACACAGCTCAACAAACAGCAGGCCTCTGGTTAAATAAGAGAAGACAAGTGAGGAGGAGGAGGAGGAGGAGGAGGAGGGGGTTGTAGGATGTTGGTGGACAGGATCTATGAGATCAATACTGATCCAGTTGTGGGAAAGCGGCGCGGTGAGGACTGAAGATTGATCCTTGCAGACCCAGAATGGCTGATTAAACACTATTCTTTGTGATTGCAAATAGCTCTTTAAATCTCACTGTCTTGCCTCAGACCCACTGCTATAAGTTAAAATTGCAAGACAAATTGTTCTCATATAAATCGAGAGGGAGTGCTGTGTCATGGACTTCGAACATGACCCCTTAGTGGTGTAAAAAACAGTTGGGTGTTTTATTTAGAAGACCTTTTAATTTTTCTATATACATTAAATGTAATTGTGATGGTGTAAAAATGTGGACAAAAAAGGCCTTAATTGTACAAAATAACCATTATTCGGCGGCAGGGAGCCTAGTGGTTAGAGCGTTGGGCCAGTAACCGAAAGGTTGCTTGATCGAATCCCCTAGCTGACAAGGTAAAAATCTGTTATTCTGCCCCTGAACAAGGCAGTTAACCCACTGTTCCCCGGTAGACCGTCATTGTAAATAAGAATTTGTTCTTAACTGACTTTCCTAGTCAAATAAATGTTAAATACATATATACAGTGGGGAGAACAAGTATTTGATACACTGCCGATTTGGCAGGTTTTCATACTTACAAAGCATGTAGAGATCTGTAATTTTAATCATAGGTACACTTCAACTGTGAGAGACAGAATCTAAAACAAAAATCCAGAAAATCACATTGTATGATTTTTAAGTAATTCATTTGCATTTTATTGCATGACATAAGTATTTGATCACCTACCAACCAGTAAGAATTCCAGCTCTCACAGACCTGTTAGTTTTTCTTGAAGAATCCCTCCTGTTCTCCACTCATTACCTGTATTAACTGCACCTGTTTGAACTCGTTACCTGTATAAAAGACACCTGTCCGCACACTCAATCAAACAGATTCCAACCTCTCCACAATGGCCAAGACCAGAGAGCTGTGTAAGGACATCAGGGATACAATTGTAGATCTGCACAAGGCTGTGATGGGCTACAGGACAATAGGCAAGCAGCTTGGTGAGAAGGCAACAACTGTTGGCGCAATTATTAGAAAATGGAAGAAGTTCAAGATGACAGTCAATCACCCTCGGTCTGGGGCTCCATGCAAGATCTAACCTTGTGGGGCATCAATGATCATGAGGATGGCGAGGGATCAGCCCAGAACTACATGGCAGGACCTGGTCAATGACCTGAAGAGAGCTGGGACCACAGTCTCAAAGAAAACCATTAGTAACCACACTACGCCGTCATGGATTAAAATCCTGCAGCACACGCAAGGTCCCCCTGCTCAAGCCAGCGCATGTCCAGGCCCGTCTGAAGTTTGCCAATGACCATCTGGATGATCCAGAGGAGGAATGGGAGAAGGTCATGTGGTCTGATGAGACAAAAATATAGCTTTTTGGTCTAAACTCCACTCGCCGTGTTTGGAGGAAGAAGAAGGATGAGTACAACCCCAAGAACACCATCCCAACTGTGAAGCATGGAGGTGAAAACATCATTCTTTGGGGATGCTTTTCTGCAAAGGGGACAGGACGACTGCACCGTATTGAGGGGAGGGTGGATGGGGCCATGTATCGCAAGATCTTGGCCAACAACCTCCTTCCCTCAGTAAAAGCATTGAAGATGGGTCTTGGCTGGATCTTCCAGCACGACAACGACCCGAAACACACAGCCAGGGCAACTAAGGAGTGGCTCCGTAAGAAGCATCTCAAGGTCCTGGAGTGGCCTAGCCAGTCTCTAGATCTCAACCCAATAGAAAATCTTTGGAAGGAGCTGAAAGTCAGTATCTGGAGAAGGTCTGTATGGAGGAGGGGGACAAAATCCCTGCTGCAGTGTGTGCAAACCTGGTCAAGAACTACAGGAAATGTATGATCTCTGTAATTGCAAACAAAGGTTTCTGTACCAAATATTAAGTTCTGCATTTCTGATGTATCAAATACTTATGTCATGCAATAAAATGCAAATTAATGACTTAAAAATCATACATGATTTTCTGGATTTTTGTTTTAGATTCCGTCTCTCACAGTTGAAGTGTACCTATGATAAAAATTACAGACCTCTATATGCTTTGTAAGTATGAAAATCTGCAAAATCGGCAGTGTATCAAATACTTGTTCTGTATGTGTGTGTATGTATATGGGAATGCTTTTCTGCAAAGGGGACAGGTATGCTGCCCAGGCAGTCGCTCCACTGTCCCAGCCTCTTAGGATACATGGACACACTCACTATATATTACATTTTTTTCATTTTTTTCACTTTTTTATTGGCAAAGACACTCAGAGATGAACAAAAGCATGACACACATTCATATAGTTTCCATAATGATTTGATGAGGGAATACAATTTCCTATTATCTAGCTTTCTCTCTGATCCGTCTTCATTCTCCTTAATGTTTTCTTCAGTCGAATTAGCTCCTGTCCCCCAGGCTGTTTCCCACCCTCTGGCTCCCTCCCTCACCATCTCGCTATACGTCTCTCTTTCTTCCTCTCTCACTTTATCACTCTCTCCTCTCTTAATCTCCCCTTACTCCCTTTCTCACATGAAGGGAGATGGAATAATTAAACATTCATGTTGTTTTTGATCAGCCCATCTCATCTCTGCTCTCTTCCATTCAAGCCGCATAATTAAAAACAGACAAATCTATAGCCATGTTGTTTTGGAGAGTTAATTTGGCCGTGTCCCAGACTTATGGAGAGGAGGAGCTGGTTTGGCACCTGGAGAGAGGACCCTGTGTCCCCTCTCCCCACTCTAAGCGGGTGGGAGTCATTGGGGTGGACCGTGAGGTCACAATATTCCAGCCCCATCTCTCCAGCCCCAGTGATGACACCCAGCTACCATCCACCCCCACTGCCATCCCATCTCCTCCCTCTCTCTGTTTCCTTCTCTCCTGTCTGTGTGTCAGGCAGGCTGCTGGCCATGTGCTCCTTGGGCACCCAGCTGGACCGGCTGGCCGTCATTAATCTCTGTCTGCACCTAAAGAGCCACTTAAGATGATGTAGGGCCTGTCTGCACGCATACCTTCAGTTGTGTGGCAGGCTGATACTACAGCAGTAACACACGCTGCCCAGGCAGTCGCTCCACTGTCTCAGCCTTTTAGGATACATGGACACACTCACTAGAGACCTGCTGCATGAATCCAGGGGGATATAGAAGATGCTTTTCCATTCATATCTGAGTTAGGATATTTCATATTTTGTCTTTATCTCATTGATCTACAATAACAAGACACTCGCAAGCACACAGAGATCAGCATTCTACCGCTGTGAGATTTAGACAAAACATTTATTCAGATTGTCAGTGAATTTACGGTTAAGCGTTTTCAGACGGAACATGAGCACATGAACGTTTTCTTATTGGTCCTCTTCTATTGGTGTGGGAGATGACTCCTCCTGTGGTTAGTAGATCAGTGTGAAGGTGTGGCTGACTGGGTCCAGTGTATAGTAGGACAGCCCAGTTCTCCCTGCCTGTGTCCCAGTGGGACTGAGACTTAGCCCTGCCTCCTGCTGCTCCGGCTCACTTCCCCTGGGCCCTTGTCACCCTGTGCTGAGCACTTAAGTCCCAGCCAGCCTCGGGCTAATGTAGCAGGCAGCCCTGCACACTCTGGCCTCATCTGCTGCCGACTAGCACTTCAGCCCCCAATCAATAGTCTTCACCGATTCGCTCAATTTCCACAGGAGGAGGAGAAAGGGCAGAGGTATTTGATTGTCTCTTCAATTCCCTCTGCTTGATGCCTGCTGCTGTGTGTGTGTGCGCACGCGTGTGTGTGTGTGTGTGTGTGTGTGTGTTCGCTCTACCAGTGGGGTTATGAATCACTAATCAGAGTGTAGTGACACACCTGAGCAATGCCGCCTTCCCCCTGGGTGTCATGCATTATAAATCAAAAGAGTTAATTTGCATGCAGCGTTATTATTATTCCAGTTTTTGCTTTAACACCAGTGGGCTAAGGGTTCTAGTAATGATAATGAGGCTGTGCTGACTGGAGTTTTCTTTGTTTATTTGTGGAGAGGGAGGAGAGAAATACATATGTTTTTATTTATATTTTTTTAGGGTTAGGGTGCTCAATGCATAGACAAAGAATAGTATGTTGACACAAAAAGGGCTGAGTGTACACTTTGCACACCACATGAAGCTGCTGAGAGGAGGACGGCTCATAATAATGGCTGGAATGGAGTTAATGGAATGTTGTCAAACGCATGGAAATCACCACGTGTTTGATGAGTTTGATACCATTACATGATTCCGTTCCAGCCATTACTATTAGCCTTTCCTCCCCAAATAAGGTGCCACCAGCCGCCTGTGTTGCACACTGTGTTTGGTCCCGCTCTGATGTATGGTTCTAATATTTAGTGAGATAAAGCAGCTTCAGAAGTTATCTGAAAACGAATCACAGTGATCAATACAGAGCAGAGAACAGATAGAATGGTAATGAAATCTCCATCATTTTGATCAAGATATTGTCTTTGGTCCAGGAAGCTGAGTTTGTGATTTCAAATACATACATAGTCAAATTTAGTCTGAAATGAAACACTTGTTTCTATAGAAACCTTTACTCATTAAAGATATGATCAAGGCCGTGGTATGTTGTGTTTCTGGGTCATTCCACAGTATTGCGTCACCACGCAACCATAAGAAATAACCACCAAGCCAAGGCAGAGAGCAGATGGTAAGTTTAGACCGCCATGGCCTTGTTAAGGACCTAAAGGATGAGTTGTGGTGGGGAACACTGGGGCAGTAGAGTAGTGAAGGTGGGAGAGCAGAGGGTGTGAATATAGGAGTAGCACATGGCTGAGAAATAGGGGAGCAGGTGCTATTGTGTGTCAGAAGCCCCACTGCCCTCTGGGAGGTTGAGAGGGGGGGGGGGGGGGAAGGGAGGTGGAGGGTATGGGAGGTGGAGAAGGACGAGGGGAGATGGAGGGCGGTGTGAGCCGGACAGGGCCTGGGGTTATTACACTAATTGACACTTCACCTCACGCACACCCTCCCCAGGGGCCAATCAGAGAGCTGGCTTTGGGGAGGGGCGGGGGGGATGGAGCTGGCACAGGTGCTGCTTGCGACTGTATTATGGGTGTAATTGCACTGGTGATATTTGTCTATCCACGTGTCGCGCCACCAACCGCCCACTCCCCCCAAACACACAGAGCCCATTAACCCTACAGGTCCTATTGAGAGCAGACAGAGCAGTGTTCCTTTGAAACACTTCAGGGCCTCTGCGTTTTACACACTGAATATAATAATGCACAGAGGTGCTCCGCCGTGTCCAACAAGAATAATTGAGAGACAGGGGATGGGGAACATGGCCAATCCTGCTGAGAGGGCTCCCCAAAGGGTGTGTGTGTGTGCGTGCGTGCGTGTGCGTGCGGGCATGCTTTCAAAAGGCTCTCGTATGAGTTAAGCTTGTCGGCTTTAAACTGTTTCAGTCATTAGTGTGTACATTCGCTATGGATTACATCAGTTGTTTAAAGGCAGGCAGGTGTCATACAATAGGTCATTTTAGGCTGTACAACACATGGAAGACTAAGCTGTAGATTTATGAAACTGATTTATGAGAAAATGTTTTACTAATCACACAGAGATTGTTATACACTGGTCTATATTGTAGGCCTGCTGTGTTTGTGTGAATGTGCATTTGTGTGAGCAGTGACTACTACTACTTACGTCTGTGTGTTTCTCTGCAGTGCTGTGACTAAGGAGTACCAGGATGCACTGAGTCGGATCACAGCAGTGGTGGAGAAGCATAAGAAGGGTCTGGTACCAGGTGTGCCCCAGCTCAATATGTGTGACATGGCTGTCATGGTAAGATCAATACTACACAGAATGTCCATTCCCCATGTAGCCTCCTTTAACTTGTTTGATATAATACATTTTGTTTCATAGTATTGTTCTGTGGCTTTTGTTTTCAGTGTTAACATCACTGACTTGTGTGTTCTTTCTCAAAGAAAATTATTTTAGAAAAGAAATGGATTAAGATCTTGCTGTAGTGACTCCTTTTCTCATTTCCTTTATCTTTTTATAATGCTGAATGCTTTCAGTAAACTATGTGGGCACAATTTCAGATCTGTTTACCAGAGTTATTTTCCTTCCCTTTGTTCGTAAAATAATAGACTATCTTATTGTTATTTGTGGAAAAACACAGCAGTGTGATTCTTGGACCTTTTGTCTCAGCAACTGTTCCTGTGGGTTTTAAGCTGCTTTTGGAAAAAAAATAGGGAGTGTCTGTCTCATTGGTTTTGGTTTTTACAAAATAGCTAAAAATGAAAATTGCTTTCTTTGTATGCTCATTGCTGAAGCAGTTTGTCCATGATTCTGAGATCTGTGTATCGCGAGTGTAGCAGCAGCTCCCCCATGTGGTTTCCTTGGAGAACATCATTTTAATCATGTTCAGCTCAGGTGCATGAATGTGTAAGAATGTTTTCTGTGGTTTCTTTCACTGACAGAACTGAGCACCTCCAGGATGTGAAAGGTTAGGAAAATGCCTTAAAGCCCCCAAGTCACAGCCGTGGAAGTGTGACTGGCCGCATTTAGCTATCTGTTTCAGCGCCACCCTGGAAAAAGGGAGGATGTCAGCGAAGATGCTGCCTTGATGAAGAGCCATTTTCAGGAATTCAACTTGAATTTCTATTAGTTTTTAACTTGTAATGTTGAAACAGAACAACATATGGCTTGAATGGAGGACGTTAAAATGGGATGAATGCTTTCTGGGTACCATATGATTATTAATTGAATGAAGCTGATTTGCAATAGCTTTTTTTTAATGATGCCATCTCTGTAGATGTTTTCTCTCTCTTTACTTACTTATACACTACTGTGGAAGACATTGAAATAGGGCAACAACAACAAACTGTTTTAACTAGAATAAAACAATGTTTCATTTTTATGCAACGTTGTTTTTCAAAATGTTCTTAATCTTAACAGATGTTTTCTAGTGGGCGGCAGATTGAAGATTTCTGCATCAATCGATGGGTCGTCACTTGCTTCCACTGTCACAAAGTCATATCAATAATAATTTATTAAACTTCGAGCGCTTTTTATAATAGAAATCGCTTCGTAAACAACGCGTCGTAAACAAAAAACAAACAAATAAACAAGCAATATATCATGACAGATCAACCAAAAGAGGCCAAGTGTTTGCTTCATGCTTTGCAGATGGAGAGGGTCATCAGTTCGTGGCTTGAGCGGAGGGAACTGGTCAGACGATGGTAAATGATGGTGATGAAGTCTGCTGATGATCTTGTACAGGGCAAGTCTGAACCAGCCCGAGTTTTATAGCCACTGGAATTCTCTTCCACTCTGTGAAGCATCTACTTGGGATCGGCATTCCTCTCACTATTATGAGAGGATAATTATATTATAGCTAAATCCCGCCCATTTCTACAGTGTGTGTGTATATATATATATATAATTGTTTTACACCCAACCTTAAGCACCCTGCTAACCGTATGTCTAACCCTAACCTTAAATTAGCTCATTTTTGTTGTCATACATTTTTACGATAAAGGCAGTTTATTCTGACTTTGTGACTGGGGAATCTAGTGAATACCCAATCGATGTCTCGAAGTCTAGTGGGGTTTCCACTAGATAGCATATCTATCGAATTGAAGGTTAGGCATACGATCAGCATTGTAGTTAGTTAGGTTCAATTAGGTCTGATTTTAAGAAGATACATTGTACAAACAGGCTGAGTTTCTGACTTTGTGGCTGTGGTAACTAGTCACGACCCGAATGTTGTCACATGACTACCAGGCATCTGACCTTTTGCCTCAAAGTCCACACAGACGATTCCACAGGAAGTTAACGCTCAGTTTGCCATGGCAGTCCACACGAGAGAAGCTAAATTAGATTTGGTCACCAAACACATAAAACCTTTTCCTGATTTCCCAAGCAAAGGAATACTTTTCAGGTAACTATTAGGTAGTGAATGATAGATTATCGCGATAAACCTAGCTAGCGTTACGTTCATGTGCTGAGTTAGATAGCTAGCCATCTTTGCAGTGCTAGCTTTCTATTCTAAATAACGTGCATGCGTGTAATACTATTTTGTAGTAGCTAGCTAGCTATGTTGAAATGCTCGATAGAAGATACATTTTACGAGAGAGCTAGTTAGAATATTTATTTCAACAGCTAATGTGAATTGTGTTTTTTGGTGTGTCACACAGAGACATCTGTCCAATTCTCAAAGACCCGGGTGCATTGACAGCAGTCATCGATCTTTTTGAGGAACATGTGAGGCAGACTCATCCCCAAGTAGAACTGATTGTCGGTGAGTCATCCCCATGGCTGCGTTTAGACAAGCAACCCAATTTGGTCTTTTGGCCAATCAGATCAGTTCTGAGAAAGATCTGATGTGATTGGTCAAAGGACTAATTGGTGGATAAATATCAGAATTCGGCTGCCTGTGTAAAAGCAGTCACTGTCATATGCAGCTCCTGAGGAACATTAACATGAGAAGCAATGGGGCTGGCGCATGTGTCACAGAGGACACCATGCAGCTCCCCAGTTCTCTTGCTGTCTGGGAATTAGGCAATTCTGAGGTCATCGAAGGTTGCAGCTGTCATTTAACCACATATTTCCTTCAACACCATGGATGGCCACTGTGTTCTAACAGCGGGATCTGTGTCCTGTAGGTCTGGATGCTCGGGGATTTCTCTTCGGACCCCTCCTAGCCCAGAGGTTAGGAGTGGGATTTGTGCTGGTCCGGAAGAAGGGGAAGCTTCCAGGGCCTACAGTGTCTGTGGCATACAAACTGGAGTATGGAGAGGTGAAATTGGCTGATGATGACCTCTGTATTACCTCCTACACCCTTCTGTCCTTTCATATCTCAGCTCCAAGCCTCTGAAAAGTACATATGTATTGGAACCTGCTATTTGTTTATAAAATTCATTTTCAATTAATACTCCTTAATCAGGCCGAGGTTGAGGTCCAGGAGGATGCAGTGGCTCCAGGAGAGAAAGTGCTGCTCATCGATGATCTACTAGCCACTGGAGGTGAGGCATTTCACTGTTCGTGGGATGTATTTTGTACAAATAAGTAGACAGTATGGCAGATAAAAATGTATATTGATTTAACTAAGGGAACTGTGTTTCATTGGCATTACCCGTCTTTGTTTCGAGACCAGTGTCGATGACAATGCCTCCATATTACTCAGTAGTACTCTACCTAACTTTCTCTACTGTTTGTCAGGAACCCTGTGTGCTGCCTGTGAGCTCATGAAGAAACAGAATGCGGAGGTAATGGGCTGCATGGTGATCATTGAGCTCAAAGAGCTCAACGGGGTTGAAAAGCTGAAGCCAAATACCCTCTTCTCCCTGGTGCAGTATTGAGGTCAAAACAATTCCAAGTGTTCCATTCAGTATGGTTTAGAACACACCACTTTGATGCAGTTTACTGTCTTACAGTTCCTACCCAACTGTAATGAATTGTGATGGAGACCTTTTTTCTGGGGTTAATTTTTGTTACAGGTAAACTTTCCAAAGCATTTCTATGAACTATAAAGCAAATGCCATTCAATTTATAAGTATACATAGTACGCCTGTGACGGTTATGGAATTTTGGAAGACTATTTGGCCATCCAAATGAACACGGTCACTGTAATAACTGTTCGAATAGCAGCAACAACAACAAAAACATTTTAACACACACTTTTCTCCTCTCCTCCACGTGCCATCATATGAATAGAACGGGCGTCCCCATTCAAGTCAATGATGGCATAATGGGTGGACTGGCGAAAGCAGGAAGAGTACCATAGAGAAAGAGGCGAGAGGATTCTCTCTTCCCAAAACCGGTTCATGTGAGATTAACCCTTTTTTGTATGGAACTCTTGTTAGATTACGTGACGCTTCTTTGATAACAATGTGCAATTGAAAAGCCACTTATTCTTACATTGGTTCAAAATACTGTCACTCAACAAGGTGTAGATGAGAGAAATAACAAAAATTGCCAAAAGGAGGTGCCAGCTGGCTGGCTTGCCTCTGAAGCTAAGCAGGTTTGTCCCTGGATGGGTGACCCAGATGCTGCTGGAAGTGGTATTGGAGGGCCAGGAGGAGGCACTTTTTCCTCTGGTCTTAAAAAATGTCCCAGGGCAGTGATTGGGGACATTGCCATGTGTAGGGTGCCATCTTTTGTATGGGATGTTAAACAGGTGTCCTGACTCTGGTCACTAAAGAGCACATGGCACTTATTGTTAATAGTGTTAACCCCGGTGGCCTGGCTAAATTCCCAATCTGGCCCTCACACCATGATCACCTAATCATTCACCTCCTCTTAGTTGGTGCTGTACATGACAATTTAACTGGTAGAATAAGGGTTACATGATCTAAATGTGGCATTCTGAGAAACTTAATGTTGCACGCGTATCTTCCTTATTGGCATTTCTAATGTTTGAGCAGTCACAGCTTTGTCAATATAGACCATCTGCGTGTACCCATCAATGTGCTGTTATTTTCATTACGGTCTTCATCTATAACCATTAGTTGTGCTAGCCATCATTTATATGCAATAAGTATCCATGTCTAAAGATGCCTTCTGTTATGTACTGGTGCAATTGAGTCATTTTGTCAGTATACTTGTTCTACCATGACTGGCTAATTGTTTCAAACTTCTGCAGAATAAAAATGAACTGTTCACATTGGAGAAACATGTGCACTACAGAATAAGAACCTGCTTGTTGGAAATCTGTGCCAGCAAAAAGGGCAGTTTGACAAGGGTAACTAGAAAGGTTTTGTTACAGAAGTAAGACAACGGTGTCATACTACCTAATCAACCAGAAACAGTTTCCCGCAACTGTAAAACCACCCACAATGAGTCCGTGTTAAAATTGACAATCATTGCAGTGTTAATCTATACAAAACTTACACATTGTTATTGAATTGGTACAAGTTATTTTACTTGTACAATAATCAAAGACTTAAAGTCATATATATATATATATATATATGTGTGTACACACAAAGGACAATATGTCTCTATTCAAATTACACATTGAAAATCATAGCTTTTAAGCTTCAGAGGCTTTCTTCCTCTTTGGACTTCAGCTTCTCCAGTACCACATTCAGGTCCATGGTCTTGTTCAACTTGAGATAGAAGTCCTTTCTAATTGTGTAAATCGTAAGCCATTCAGGAGTCAGTTCTGCCAGCAGGCGAAGGTGCAGCTCCATATCACCTTAAAAAAAAATGTTGGCCAATGTCAAAACGAATGCACTGAAAACCAATGATGTTTTTAAAAGTTAATATAGGATTTCATCAGGCATTTCTTCAGATGACTCACCCATGCTCATGGCAGAGCGGTAACTAGAGACCATCCGGTTACAGGCCACCTCCATGATCAGTGCGGGTTTCTTCTCTGCCACAAAGACGTTACGCAGGATCCGAGCCAGCTCCTCCAGCCGTGACATCATCACAAGGCGCTCCTCCTGCTGAGGGTTCCGGGTCAAGGCAGCTTGGAGCTTCTGAGCCTGCTTTGCTCGGATCTACAACAAAAGAGAGGGGTCAGTCCCAGTCCTCACTGCATAGGGCATACTGTACTACATACACACATTTGTGTCCTAAGTCAAACAGGAAGGTGACCTACCCTCTCCAGCAGGGACTGAGACACCCCTTTGAGGGCACTGTGAGTTTCAGCGGGAGCTACGGGAGTATGTGGAACAGGCTCTTGCTCTTTTACACAGACCATCTCTGCGGTCTTCAGAACCACGTTGGCCAGTGCTTTCTCCACCTGGAAAGAGCAAAATGAATACCAAACAATGCCATTGAAATGAATGCCCATCAAAGTAAAGCCCAATCCAATCAAGTACAGAGTTTACGGCAAGTATGATATATGCAGTGAAATGCTTACTTGCAAGCTCCTGCAACAGTGCAATAAAATGGAAGTACACAATATAAAGTGGCTAGTGTCTTCGTCATACAGTTATATAGATAAAACAACAGCATTGACTGTGTATGTTTTAAGGGTTGGATGTGTAAATGAGATTTTAGGACAGATGGGTCAGTAAGTACCTTGGGGGTCATCATGGAGCGGGCCTTGTCCAGAACCTCCTGGGCAGTGGTTAGCTTCTCAGCTCCCCGTGGGGGCTGGGGTAGCTCACCGGGCAGGACATTGGGCACCTCATCCACATTGAAGCGAGGGTGCCAGCGGGTAAGCTTGTCATCTGGGACTCTAATAGGAGGATTCAACTTGGCAAGGAACGCCTAAAGACAACATATACAAATTGGTTCCCAAGTCAGGTCAACTCAAAGTATACAGTTACAAAATATTATCTTATAAATGGTGCCTACCTTGTGATGCCCTTTCATAATGCTGATTAGGTTTTGGTGGAAGATACGTCGCCTCTCTAACAGGCGGGAAGCAGCCAGCACTGCCTTGCTCTTATCTGAGGAACAAAAACAGACATCAAGAGAGACTCAGATCAGCAGTTAATTAAAATACACTCATCTGTGTTGAAAGAATACAAAGCATCATGAGACCATCCCCTCACCAGCTTCAATGACAGGCTCCACTGTGAGCTGGTAGCTAGACTTCTTCACTGTAGCACTGAAGGTAGGAATGTTTCTCTCCTGGCGGAAATGGTAGGCAGTAGGATAGACCGACTTAATCTGGCCCACATGGGTCTCTTCAAAACGCCTGTGAAATAAAAAGTGATGAATATTTCTGCTGCTCTTTCCCATGGAATTCTACTAATCCAATTAGACAAGTGTAGTTTGCTCCATACTTGTGCATCATGTCCTGGACACCCTGCTTCACTTTGGCAAAGGTAACAGTCTCTGAGCGGTTGAAAAGCATTCCCACTATGGTGTCCATGCTACGGAACATTCCAGCAAGCAGTTTGTACTTGAAGGGCAGGGTAAGGCCAGGGGGAGTATCCTGGGCAAGAGTATGGTACCGCTGATAGGCTGGGAGCTTATCTCTGAAAAAGAGCATATTACAGATCAGGACAATGGATGAGTTATAGTCAAAGCCACTACAGCAGCCTCTTCTCAAATAACACTGTTTCCCAACAAAGACCCGTAAAAAAGGTGGCTGAAACATGTGCATCAAATGTCACTATTTTGAGCTTCACCCACCCTGGCTTAATTTAATGTTGTCTATAATTTAAATAATTGTTTAATTCTCACCCATCCTCGGTTATTGGGCGATTATTTTCCTCAGTAGATCTGGCCTCTGCCAACCTCTCCGCCTTCCGATGTTGTGCCTTAGCAGCAAGCTCTTTGACACAGGCTAGCTTTGTCTTCAGGTCTGGGGCAGTAGACCCTGTGGCCGTAGAGGGCAGGTTCTCAGCTCTCTGTGCCTGGTCCTTGATCTTCTGAAGTTGGAACTTGAGTGCTGCAACATCCTCTTTGGAGAAAGTCTGATGTAGTAGGGAAAAAAACATAAAAAATAAAAAAAATCAATACCATTGAAACATGTGAGGATGCTGTCCATTATGTTATGACTAAGGAGTAACTTGAGGGGATAAAATGAAACATTCTCCCATAGAATTGAATTGTGGCCAGGTGTGTAGACTTAACAGCGAAGAGCAGAGGTGAAAGCCTACGCCACCAACAATACTGTACCTTGTGCCCCTCTTTTGGTTTTGAGCTGCCCTGAACATGTGGTTTGCCCGTTGGAGAATGGTTGGCACTGCAATTGACTAAATTCTTTGATTCTTTATCAACAGGTAGGGAATAGGGTACCTGCAGGACATCTTTAGCCAGATGCTGGGTTGCCTAAAAAATAAAAGATTAAGTAGTGACTTGTACATTTTCAGCCCCCTTCAATGTCTTCAAATTATTTAGCTACTAGTAGCCAAACTAGGAAAATAAAAATGAATTGTTGTAAGGTCTGTTGTGTCTAGCTTATGATAAATAGCTAGTTAACCATTCTGGACCAGACTTGCTAGGTTGTTATTTCTAGAAATAGGTCGCCAGTTTTTAGCCCTTAAAGCTGTAAATGGTGTTAGCTTATGACTATAATATCAGTCAGTTAACATGACCTTTATTACGCCGTTGTACTTGTTTTGATTAGCCTACGTAGAAGTGACGTTATTTTGACGAAGATTGTCTTAGAACGACACGTAGTTATGAGATCTAAGCCTGCGTTTACCACACACACACACACCTTAATTTACGCAGTTTATCAAAATAAAAACATTAAAATGACACCATGGCGGCGTACGAAAATATGCCATTATTAAGCCAACATTACCTTTTCGTCGTCTTCGAAGAGAATCAATTTCTTCCTGACCGCCTTCTTCACAACTTTAACTGGCCCAGGACTTGTCCCTGCAGCGATGCCATGTTTTCTTGCCTCGATCCGAAGACGCTTCTTTGCGATTTTATGTTCAGCAGTGGCTGAAAATACAGCTGATCCAAGATCGAACTCAGCATCTGTAGAGGTCCTCTTGGGAGTACGAGGGCTGGAGAAAATGGTTTGTTTTTCCGAGTTAGTCCTCGCCAGCACAGCAGACACGCTCTCCACCTTATTGACCGAAGTCGCCTCGTCAATAACCCTCCAAAACTCCTCTTGTACACTGTTTTCAGAACATGTGTATTTTGAAGTCTTTATCATAACATTTGTTGTAGATGCTGCATTCTTGCTTTTTGACCGAGTTGATATTGTGCTGGGATGACTTGTTACAGTGTCCACAACTTGGGTTATATTGCAATCACCATGCGCATCCCCACTAGCATCTTTCTTTCTCTGGACGTAAAAATCGGTGACCCGCGCCTGAGACATAATGATGTCAAATCTAGAACCACACAATTCTCTTCTGGTCAGGAAAGACGAACGATAAAATTCCAACTCAACAGCTTCAGCCATCGAGGTATATATGCAGGCTTGATCAAAGTCGCTATGACCAGAACATCAACACACTTTCGCGCGAAATGGACACGTGACCTTCACAAAGCCTCCTCCCGCCCCGTTTCAAATAGATTTGTTTAATGATTGATCAATGCCTAGTACCTCACCTTTTTTGAACGAATCAGTTGTGATAAGGCTGTCTCAAAGGACAGTACAGTATGTAGTTAAGAAACTGTTGTGTGATTGATGGGATTATATTCATGATTAGCGTTGATTGAGTTAGAGTTGAGCCGTAGCAGGTTTAGGATAATTTACGCAGTATGTTAGGAGCATTAAAGTAGGTTTGGAGATTTAGGTTAAAGGTTAGGAAAATAGTTAGGATTAGCTAAAATTCCAAAACATTTTTTTTTTTTTTACATCAATTTGACAAAAACTGTATCGCATCTGTGACATTACCGCGCGAGCCAGTTGCTCGGTTCTCCCGGATGGCAACGTGAAGTAGTGAGTAGGATTCTGTTTTCATGTGCAACGGTGGTTGCTTTTTTCCCCTTCTTTTTACTAGTTTCCCTCATGTAATAATTTGTATTTGCATGCAGTGAAAATATGTAGTTTTTATTGTACGGTAGGTCAATGCTATGTTATTTCTATATTTTGAGTTTGAGTTGGTGATGGTTTCCTATCTGGCCATGTAATTTTGAGATTATTGTAGGTCATGCATTCTGGATGTCTATGAGTTAAGTAGTGTGATTATCTGACTGCTTCCTCTTTTTTTATGGAAATGATTTGAAGAGGGTTTTCTTTGTTTGTAAACACACCCCATAGAGCACCTGGACAGCAACACAATTAGACCCAATCAAATCATGAGAAAACAAAAAGGTAATTACTTGACACATTGGAAACAATTGACAAAAAAAACAGAGCAAACTAGAATGCTATTTGGCCCTAAACAGAGAGTACACAGTGGCAGAATACCTGACCACTGTGACTGACCCAAATTTAAGGAAAGCTTTGACTATGTACAGACTCAGTGAGCATAGCCTTGCCATTGAGAAAGGCCGCCATAGATAGACATGGCTCTCAAGAGAAGACAGGCTATGTGCACACTGCCCACAAAATGAGGTGGAAACTGAGATGCACTTCCTAACCTCCTGTCCAATGTATGACCATATTAGAGACGCATATTTCCCTCAGACTACACAGATCCACAAAGAATTCGAAAACAAACCCAATTTTGATAAACTCCCATATCTACTGGGTGAAATTCCACAGTGTGCCATCACAGCAGCAAGATTTGTGACCTGTTGCCACAAGAAAAGTGCAACCAGTGAAGAACAAACACCATTGTAAATACAACCCATATTTATGCTTATTTATTTCCCCTTGTGTACCCTTAACCGTTTGTACATCGTTGCAACACTGTATATTTACGTAATATGACATTTGTAATGTCTTTATTGTTTTGAAACTTCTGTATGTGTAACGCTTACTGTTAATTTTGATTGTTTATTTCACTTTTGTATATTATCTACCTCACTTGCTTTGGCAATGTTAACACATGTTTCCCATGCCAATAAAGCCCCTTGAATTGAATTGAGAGAGTGATGAGTTGGGCTTGGCGTACCGCTAGATGACGCTAATGATTTACCAGACAATATTTATTTAGAAGAATGTAGAGTCAATTTCAAGCAGGTTACAGCAGTGTGAAACTTCTTCAAAAGATTACCGAGTACGAGTTTTCGGGTGTATAATCTCAAAATTCATAGGCTACTGGTTTTACTACGCGGTTAAGGTAGGGTTATTTATTAGCATGTTGCTGTAGGAGTGTCACATAGCAATATTTCACCTATAATTTCCTACCATAGGCTAAAGTTTGTAAGTGTCATGTGTCAACGCAAAACGACGATGTGCTCAAGTAGGAAAATCGCAGGCGATGGTGCTGTCAGTGAGAGATTTTCAAACATGCGTTGACTATGATATAGAATAGCTGAATAGGTTGAAAATTAATTAGTTTCTTTCGAAATTACCATACATTAATTGGGTATGCTTGTGGGATAGTCTTCCACGTGGACAGGTTGCTTTCGAAAACACACATTAAAATTGTTAGGTTATGAAGAGAGAGAAAAAATTCAGAGGAAGTACCAACCCAGTGAGAGTGAATTGGATTTACAGCGACTGAAATAACAGTTCATCTGTTGCAGTAGGCCTACTGGTGAATCACTTTTTCCTGGAAGATATTGCTTTACAGGGAATGTTCAGTCCAAGGGGCGGCAAGAGAGGAGAGTTGTTTCAATACGGGAGAGCTGGTAGTTAGTTTTGTTTACAATTTCGTGAGAATACATTTTATACCCCCGCAATGTGAGGAGGTGAAGATGTCTTGTGGATTTACAGAACAAGAACCGCAATAGTCCGCATTGGTCCATCACTCTGGAAACTTGAAAAAGTTGAAAAAGACTTTTGGAAGTCATATGTCTGTCTAGTGGAATGACCGCACCGCTTTATTTTCTCGGTTTAAAAGACTGTTTTAAAACCATGAACAATTATTGCGGACTGGGTTTATTAAAATTGATTGGGTGGAATGTAACGTTCCGTCGAGGAATGTCAGCGAGGCTGTAGACTGGAGTTAAGCAGTGCATTTGGGACGCGCACTCATGGAACTTCAGGTGGTATGTGGACTGCTCTACTGCTTCCTTTTGCCGACGTTCTTGTTAGCAGGTAAATTGTCAGTGTTTCCATTGTGAATTGAATTAAGACAGAATTCAATGTTACTGCTCAATAGGACTAAATGATTGATATTATGTTATTTTGCTACATATTCAATTTGCATGTCATGCTATATTATTTGTTGTTGTCTACTTTTTGGGATTTTTGTTCATGTCATTTCAGGCAGGGGTAGGCTACAATAAAAACATGAACATACAGAACACTGACAGAATGACATTGATAGAGCAGATAAAAATCACATAATCTGAAATTGGAATCACTTCTGTATGAATATGATTATTATGGGTTAAGTATACCATATATATATATATATATATATATATATATATATATATATATAAGGGTTCTTTGGCTGTCCCCATAGCATAACCCATTTTGCTTCCAGGTAGAACCCTTTTGAGTTCCATGTAAAACTCTGTGGAAAGGTTTCTACATGGAAGTCTAAAGGGTTCTACCTGGAACCAAAACGGGTTCTTCAAAGGGTTATCCTAGGGGGACAGCCGAAGAATGCTTTTAGGTTTTAGATTTAGTGCCCATTCAAAGAGTGCACACCATTGTTCATACTCCATTCTTGGCCTATATAATGGTAGGATGCTGTGCCACAGGACAATGCAAGTGTAAATGGTAGTTTAAATGAAAAGTTGGTTTGTATTTGAAGCTTCAAGTGTAGTAGGCCTATGACTTGGTAAATGAACTGAGGACTATTAGTATCATGTAAGTGTTTTTAACAGGAAACCGTCCTCAGTTGTGTCATCTCTAAAGATTATTTTCTATCTCAGCCTTCTTGTCCCTGAAACTTTCCATTCCACCAGCCAACTTTAAGGCACTAAAATCCAGATTTTCTCCTACTGGTCTTACTAAGAGCTCTGTGGCGGTTATAGATATGGTTCAGACTGTTGACAGGATACTGCTAGAAGATGTGGCATCTCTTGTCACATGGGTTCTCCGGGGCTCACAGGAAACAGAAAGTGTCTCGCGAGCCTCCTTACCCGTTACACGTGGCCAACCAATCTCCACTCATTTCCACTCATTGGCTCGAATCTCCACTCATTTGCTGCAACTGTTTCAATCTAAGGTCTATGTCTCACCCACACGCCTGATTTCCCTTTTGTGACCGCATAATGTTGCTCTTCACATGTGGTTTAGAAGTTGCAGGCGTCATCATACATGTCCTCTGTTTTTTTTGTCAGCAAGATCTGTTGGTGCTCATCTGGATGCAGACCGTAACCCTGCCATCTTTGTGGTCAATCCAAAGCTGGAAGGTGCACATCACTGAGGGCAATAAAAATGCTCCAGACAGTGGGTCATCCTGACCAGTGCATTGTTCCACATGAGGCCACACAGGACCTGATTAATCAAGACCACATGGTTGGCTTGTGTGTTTACTACTACCGTTTGAAAGTGAGACAATGAGAAGATAATGAACCTGTATCTTAGTGGAATAAAGATTTTAGAACAGGGTGGAATATGTGAAGAGCGGACAAACACAATAAATCAAATTAAATCAAATGTTATTTGTCACATGCGCTGAATACAACAGTTGCAGACCTTATCGTTAAATGCTTACTGACAAGCCCTTAACCAACAAGGCAGTTCAAGAAATAGATTTAGGCAAATATTTACAAAAGAAAATAAAGTTAAAAAATAAATAAAATCAAAAAGTAACACAAGAAAATTACATTAACGAGGCCATATACACGGGGTACCAGTACCGAGACAATTTGCGGGGGTAAAGGTTAGTTGAGGTATTTATAAAGTGACTTTGCATAGATAATAAACAGTCAGTAACAGCAGTGTAACAACAAAGGGGGAGGGGGGGGGGGTCATTGTAAAAACAGTCTATGACTTGGGTGACTGGAGTCTCTAATAAGTTTTTGGGCCTTCCTCTTACACCCTATAGAATTATTAGAGACTCCAGTCACCCAAGTCATAGACTGTTTTTAAAATGACCCCCCCCCGTTACTCACTGTTTATTATCTATGCATATTTATATATATTTATATATATATATATATATATAGGTCCTGGATGTCAGGAAGCTTCCACTATATTCAATTGGAAATTTGGAGAAAACCTGGACTTGTTCGATGCAAGCAATCAAATATAGTTCAAATAATGACCTACTGCATCAATGATATTTTCTACTCACACAAACACACACGTGTGATAACAAACACACCCTTGTGTGATATGAACTCTTTCATTTTGGAACACGTCTGTTCCGTGCTGGCGTCGCCTACCAATACTGTGGTCTCATTTGTCTCATTTGTACATATATTTCCATTGGCAATGTGAATATAAATCATTTCTCATACAAAACCCCATTTAAATGACCAGTGAGTGCCCTTTCCTCCAATGATGCAACACTGTCTTTGACAAACAATACTAGGCAATCAGTGCTCATTTAACGACAATGCAAACCCAACCCACTCTCCAATCAAGCAGCTATCAAATCAAATTGTATTTGTCACATGCGCTGAATACAACAGGGGTAGGTAGACCTTACAGTGAAATGCTGACGTACAAGCCCAAAAACCAACAATGCCGTTTTCAGAAAAATAAGTGTTAAGTAAAAAATATAAAAATAACAAATAGTTAAAGAGCAGCAGTAAAGTAACAGTAGCGAGGCTACATACAGGGGGGTACCGGTACAGAGTCAATGTGCGGGGGTTAGTCGAGGTAATTGAGGTAATATGTACTTGTAGGTAGAGTTAAAGTGACTATGCATAGATAATAACCAGAGAGTAGCACCAGTGTAAAAGAGGAGAATGGAACATGGGCCCTGTGCTGTGTGAGGACAGTTGTGTGTGAGGTTAAGCTCATGGGGCGCGCAGTGAGTCTGCTGCATAAGTCTGATAAACCGTGCGTTTGAGTCTCCAGCTGCGGTACATAGTGAAAACACCTGTAGCCTGTCGCTCCAGCACAGCTTAAATACACCCATTAGCTAGAACGATGCTCCAAACACTTAACATTACACAGCCAGGAGACAGCTAATGTATAGAGAGGGGTTTAAAACATTCTTTTCAATCTCTACCTTTTGATTCAACTGGTTGAAGTGTAAATCACAGCCTTGAAGTGCTATTCTGTTGAAGAGCTGTTTGAGAACGTAAGATAGCATCGATCTATGCTAGTTCTCCTTTTGTCCGGTGCCAAGGATAGATCTATGTTTTATTTGGTCACTCACTGCCAAAAAGATGAGTTAGTGTCAGTGAGATGTAAACCTGCAAGAGGCCTATTCTAGGGCCCTACTCTGGGCTGAGACTCTGCTTCCATAAGAAGAGAATGTGAGAGGGACATGACTGGCAAAGTGGGTGAGGAAAATAGTTCACCCTTAAGTCCTGGCTTGCTGCTCATTACCTCATGTTCAAAGCTATAAACAGTATGGTTGGCCTGCTCTCTAAATTGTGTGAGTACATTGCATTACCTCGGTTAATCCCATTTGTTTTTATACCTAATAAGAGACAATTATGCCCATTCCCAATAATGAATGGGGGTGGGCTTACTGGGCTAAACTAAATCGCAGATGTGTCTGGTGTGTTTTAGTGTTTAGAGATTCACAGTGGTCTCACAGCAAGTTGGGGAATAAAAGGTATATGCTTGGTTTTACTTACTTAATCCTCCGTACTGGCCTTTGATTATCACGGCAATTCTGATCCAACCATTAATTTATACATTGTGCCCCTGGCCTGAGAGGATGGCAGTTCAATATGTAGCTAGATGTAGAAGGCTAATGTTAACTAGCTAACTTTGCACATGAAAGCAAGCATTTTAGCCAGGTAGCCTAGGACAACAAAACTAGAAGTGTGTACAGTATGACAGAGTGATATACCGTTTCGTCAACATGAAGGAGAGGAGGATGTCATCGGTGTTTCACTACAAGTAGGGTGGGTCAACATGTTTTTTCTTCTGCCACTGTTTGTTTCCTATTGTCTCGGCCTTTAGGCCTATATATCACTGACGCAAGGCATATGAACTATCTGGTTATAGACGCAATCTCAACAGATTTTTTTTCTAGCATCCCCAGTGATTTTACCCACACACTGCTACACGTGTGTGTGTGTGTGTTTCAGTCTGAGTGAGTCAGAACTAGTTGAGACGAAGCAGCTTTCACAGTCTAGTCTGAAATGTGACACAGGCCTTGTGGGGAGGGCAGGGCTCTATCCCCGGCTCATCTAGCTCCGCATTAGTAACGACCCACAGGAGGCACGCCTGTTTACAGGAGCCGGCTAGCAGAACCACTGCCCTTAAATTACCTTTAACACCCACACATTGATTGCGTAGCCCAAAGCCGAGTGTTTGTTTTACTATGTCCTGGACACAGGCCCACAGTCAATGGTACCGCAATTCTCTGGCAACAACTCTGGTGGACATTCCTGCAGTCAGCATGCCAACTGCACAATTGCAAACTTGAGACATCTATGGCATTAATTTGTGGGACCAAACTGCACATTTTATAGTGGCCTTTTATTGTCCCCAGCACAAGGTGCACCTGTGTAATGATCATGCTGTTTAATCAGCTTCTTGATATGCCACACCTGTTAGGTGGATTGATTACCTTGGCAAAGGTGAAATGCTCACTAACAGGGATGTAAACAAATTTGCGCACAACATTTGAGAGAAATCAACTTTTTGTACATATGGAGAATTTCTGGAATCTTTCATTTCAGCTCATTAAACATGGGACCAACACTTTACATGTTGCGTTTATATTTGTGTTCAGTATACATGAAGTCAGTTACATGTTCATGTATGGTAGTTTGAAAGTTGAATCAAAGCATGTAATGGTTTTCCGTTACTCAGTGAAGTTTATTTTGTGAATAAACTGAGTGTTGTCATTTCCACTAGCTGTAGCTACGGCCCTCAGTGTGTCTCGACCTCACCCAGACGTTCAGATTGTTTACCATGGTATTACCATGGTAAAGATGAGTGCCATGGCAACATCCTGAGATGAATCTCGTACTTCCACCTTTAGACTGGCAAGTCAACTTCTCAGAAAGTTAATGTCACCAGTACAACTAAATACAAAGTCCTATGTGTCTTCTTGCATTTACACAACTTTGAGTTTGATGATTCATAAAGTGAAGGAAGGACGATATTCACGTGAAAGTTGAGTAATGTGCAATAGTCTCACTGCTGCTAAAAGGAGGAAGTAAGACATTTTGGCCAAGTGCAGTACAGACATCAAATAACGGCTTTAGAGAACGCACAACCTGCCATAGATGCCACGGTTCAGTGTGCTTATTACTCCCAAGTGCAGAAATGTGTCCCACACACACAGTCCTGAGTGTAAATGCCCTTTCCATCCCATGTGTGTTAACCATGAAGAAGAAAATGGATGATAGGGTAAGGGGATACATAGTCAGTTGCACAACTGAATGCATTCAACTGAAATGTGTCTTCCACATTTTTACACAACCCCTCTGAATCAGAGAGGTGCGAGGGGCTGCCTTAATCAACGTCCACGGGGAGCAGTTGTTGTTGGGGGTTAACTGCCTTGCTACTGAGGAGACAATTCGGTAAGTGTTCCGTGCACTGTGCATGGTGCCTGTCTTTGGTGCAGTGATGATAATGGCAGATAGGTCACACTTTGAATGTGTATTAGCTGTGTTTTTTGTATTTTTATTTAACCAAGGTCTCTTTCTCAGATGAGCCCTGTATACCCACCAAACACGTCAATATACACTATATACATTAATATTCACACCAATACACTAAAAGCAAAACACAATCATCAAAAACAAACACAATCTTGAGTTAAAAGGTCCTCAATCAGCCTTTTGAATTGCCATAGAGGCACCAATTCATCCAAGTTTAGAGAGCCTTGGAAATCATTCCACAAGGCAGGTGCCAAAAAACGAAAAGCAGATTTACCTAACTCAGTGGAGATAGCCATTTCTGAGACCAGATCTGGTATACTGTATGTCTAGTGCAGTACTCACAGCAAAGACTGAGGAAAACCCCTGTATGATTTAAGATACTCTAGTATTTGAAGAGAGGAAAATAAAAATATTTTTACCATTCAACCTCACACAATGTTGACGTTTTTTATTTTTAAAAACTCATAGTGAGTGAAAATGGAAGCATTTTCAACCAAAAACGGGTGTGTATCAGTTTTTGGATGATGGCCATGGATGTGAATGGCGGGCCTCCATGTGTTCCCTTCCTCTGGATGTTCACATTGATATTCAGTGTGTCACATCCTGTTTGTTAGAGTGCTCATTGCTTACCCTGCAGGTTTAACACACAAAACCTGTGTGTCACCGTGGGCACAATGACCTGAGAAACTACAATGATCTCATAGCTGCTCTACTAAAGAGAAGTTGACATAGAACACTGATAAACTTGGCAGGGTTAAAGGGTTATCAGGCTGTGCCAGAACTGTGGTGGAGTCTATTGACTGACTGTCTTCTCGGTGCACATATGTACACTATATATACAAAAGTATGTGACATGTAAAATTGAGCACACAGCTATGCAATCTCCATAGACAAACATTGGCAGTAGAATAGCCTTACTGAAGAGCTCGGTGACTTTCAATGTGGCACCGTTCATAGGATGCTACCTTTCCAAGCAGTCAGTTCGTCAAATTTCTGCCCTGCTAGAGCTGCCCCGGGTCAACTGTAAGTGTTGTTATTGTGACATGGAAAGGTCTAGGAGCAACAACGGCTCAGCTGCAAAGTGGTATCCGAATCCACTAATTTGAAGGGGTGTCCACATACTTTTGTACATATAGTGTATGTCACGGTTTCCCAGACATCACAAACTGACAGTTAAACTGATAATCACATATCACACACACATCCTGGTTAGTGCTCTCAACTGCTTGGCAGTGTTTCTCTCAGTGTCGAAGTTTGACTGGGATCCAAGTGTCTAGAGAAGAAAATAAGGCCATGGCTTTTGTGTTGCCTTTAATTTAGGGCTGAGATGCTTATGATATGTTTGTAAACCTAACTCTGACTTAAAACTTACTTAGACACAGCAGCATTCTGGAAAGTTACACGCCTTTGGTTGCTGTGCTTTGTGAAAATTAAATATAGACTGGAAGAAATGCTGCTCAGCCAGAAATACCTAAGTCAGTTCTAGCTACATATGTATTTAGGTTAAATCTACCCTCAAATTCCATGGAGAAAATACTGAAAATTTCCGTCCCATACAGATGAACTGCCCCAGTAGAGTTACTGAATCATGAATGGGACAGACAGTTCATTATATCTGAAGATCCACTTTCCCGTCGTCTTCTTGCAGACAAATCCAAAACACTTCTCACGACTATAAAACCAAATGAATGATGAAAAACGTCTGAAATTTGAATGACTTTGATCATATATTTTTTTAACTTGGGGCGGCAGGGTAGCCTAGTGGTTAGAGCGTTGGACTAGTAACCGGAAGGTTGCGAGTTCAAACCCCCGAGCTGACAAGGTACAAATCTGTCGTTCTGCCCCTGAACAGGCAGTTAACCCACTGTTCCCAGGCCGTCATTGAAAATAAGAATTTGTTCTTAACTGACTTGCCTGGTTAAATAAAGGTAAAATAAATAAAAAAACTGTCGGTCGTTAACATCTGTATGATGTGATCAGTAGCATTGGAAGACCAAAGTTCAAATTGGCCCCAAGCAAGTGTATGTTGATCTGTGCTATTGCCTTAATCAATTACCAAAATGTATTCAAACAATGCCGGAGATACATCATCAGTATTGTTTGCCACTGACTTTTGTTCACTATGAGCAAGTGATCAAGTATTTTATAAGTGAGACACATTCTGGCCAGTGTAGGTATTCGGGAAACACAATTAGCAGAGATTTCAAACCCAGAGGCACAACATCGCAATAATTCCAGGAACGCGTTGCCAAGCAGACTAGACAGACCAGACTTGGGGTTTGGTAAATCAATGGGAGAGGTGAAACATGCATCCTTATTTGTTCATTTTCTCAAATTCTAAAGGCTAAACCTAGATTCGAGCCGATGTCTGTCATTACTAAAGCATGTGAAAGTGACACGCTTTTAATTTTGTAAAGTACAATTTTATATTGACTTAGGCGGTTTAGTTTGACAGCCTTCACGTGCGCAGTTCAGCGCGACACAGACCTGATGAAGTGTTTCTGCGCATGAGCTATGCTAGCTAACGTAGCAATAACATCGCCTACAAGTGTGATCGGGAATTTCTATTGGATAATCATGTTTTTTTTATCCTTGTTTTTCTCCATAATTTCGTGGTATCCAATTGTTAGTAGCCTCAGTATTGTCTCATCGCTGCAACTCCCGTACGGACTTGGGAGAGAAGAAGGTCGAGAGCCATGCATCCCCCGAAACACAACCCAACCAAGCCTCACTGCTTCTTGACACAATGCACATCCAACTCGGAAGCCAGCCACACCAATGTGTCGGAGGAAACACCAGTGGCGGGCCTGGGCCGCTAGTGCGCGATGAGACAAGGATATCCCTGCCGGCCAAACCCTCCCTAACCCGGACGACACTGGGTCAATTGTTTGCCGCTCCATGGGCCTCCCTGTCATGGCCGGCTGCGACAGAGCCTGGACTCGCGCAGTGCCTTAGACCACTGCGCCAGGGATATCCTTAGACCACTGCGCCACCCGGGAGGCCCCGGATAATTAGTTCCTGCTTATCTTCATCAGGGCAGCGGTTTACCTCACTATTCTCTTTCACACACACATACACACACACAGCTGTGAAGGTGCTGTCATGAGTGTCCTTTGAATGAACTCGGACATAATTCTCCATGTAGGTGCTGCTTCTGTCAGCGTAATTGGATTGAGATGAGTGGGAGGAAGTTGAATGTTGAACTTCAACAAGACATAGTTCTATAATGATAAACATACTGCTTGAACGCTCAATTAAATGCTATTACTCACACATCTATCTACAGTACAGTACTTGGACTCAGTCAGGGAAGACTAGCTTCTCTGTTAGGCCCCAGAACCACTCAGTTTGTATGTTAGATCCGGAATCTGATACCAGTCAGCGCCATCCAAAGTCATTATTGGTGAATTAACAGTGAGCTAAGGACAGGTGTGGGACTGGCCCGGCTTCAGAGCTTTGTCTTTCAGGCTGCAGTAAAACATGATACAGATGGAGGTTACTCATTAAATGAGAATTTGACTGCCTCTGGCTGACCTGTAACCAGATAACAGACTGCCACCGCACTGGCCTCATGCTGGCCAGTCACCACAGACACAGACAGGAGTGCTAATGCGGTTTTTAATGAGGAGCATGGAGCTCCAATGAACAACACCAGTTGCGGGCACACATTTAGATGTGCTGAACTAGCTAACTGCCTGGGGCTGAGGCTGGCTGACCACGGCCAGAGAAAACCCTCTCGGATATTTAGGGCATTGGGCAAAGCTGGGCCTGCAGCCAGGCCAACTACCCAGTGGTCCAGTCCCTCCAAGCAAAAGGATATGGCACAGCATGAGTGAGTAAGGGAGAGGAAGTTGAGCTTCCTCACCTCACTGAGTTATTTTATGAAGAGATTCATTAGAGATTGAAATGGGATCTTCAGCACTTTATACTTAACATATTGTACGAATTGGAATTCGTAACATATCATGTGAATTGCATGAAGAACATACAGTGGGGCAAAAAAGTATTTAGTCAGCCACCAATTGTGCAAGTTCTCCCACTTAAAAAGATGAGAGAGGCCTGTAATTTTCATCATAGGTACACTTCAACTATGACAGATAAAATGAGAAAGAAAAAAATCCTGAAAATTACATTGTTGGATTTTAAAATAATTTATTTGCAAATTATGGTGGAAAATAAGTATTTGGTCAATAACAAAAGTGTTTCTCAATGCTTTGTTATATACCCTTTGTTGGTAATGACAGAGGTCAAACGTTTTCTGCAAGTCTTCACAAGGTTTTCACACACTGTTGCTGGTATTTTGCCCCATTCCTCTCCTCTAGAGCAGTGATGTTTTGGGGCTGTTGCTGGGCAACACGGACTTTCAACTCCCTCCAAAGATTTTCTATGGGGTTGAGATCTGGAGACTGGCTAGGCCACTCCAGGACCTTGAAATGCTTCTTACAAAGTCACTCCTTCGTTGCCCGGGCGTGTTTGGGATCATTGTCATGCTGAAAGACCCAGCCACGTTTCATCTTCAATGCCCTTGCTGATGGAAGGAGGTTTTCACTCAAAATCTCACGATACATGGCCCCATTCATTCTTTCCTTTACACGGATCAGTCGTCCTGTTCCCGTCCTGGTCCCCAGGTCTACAATTTTGTTTCTGGTGTCCTTTGACAGCTCTTTGGTCTTGGCCATAGAGTTTGGAGTGTGACTGTTTGAGGTTGTGGACTTTTATACTGATAACAAGTTCAAACAGGTGACATTAATACAGGTAACGAGTGGGGGACTTCTCTTAAAGAAGAAGTTACAGGTCTGTGAGAGCCAGAAATCTTGCTTGCCAACTACCAAATACTTATTTTCCACCATAATTTGCAAATAAATTCATTAACATTTTTTAATGAATGTGATTTTCTGGATTTTTTCTCCTCATTTTGTCTGTCATAGTTGAAGTATGATGAAAATTTCAGGCCTCTCTTATCTTTTTTTTTTTAATATATTTTTTTTAAATATATTTTTTTACCCCTTTTTCTCCCCAATTTCGTGGTATCCAATTGTTGTAGTAGCTACTATCTTGTCTCATTGCTACAACTCCCGTACGGGCTCGGGAGAGATGAAGGCTGAATGTCATGCATCCTCTGATACACAACCCAACCAGCCTTAACACATCGCGCGTCCAACCCGGAAGCCAGCCGCACCAATGTGTCAGAGGCTACACCGTGCAACCTTGGCTAGCGCGCACTACGCCCGGCCCGCCACAGGAGTCGCTGGTGCGCAATGAGACAAGGAGATCCCTACCGACCAATCCCTCCCTAACCCGGACGACGCTAGGCCAATTGTGCGTCGCCCCACGGACCTCCCGGGCGCGGCCGGTTACGACAGAGCCTGGGCGCGAACCCAGGGACTCTGATGGCACAGCTGGCGCCCTTAACCACTGCGCCACCCGGGAGGCCTCTCTCTCATCTTTTTAAGTGGGAAAGCTTTAACAATTGGTGGCTGACTAAATACTTTTTTTGCCCCACTGTATACAGTACCAGTCAAAAGTTTGGACACACCTACTCATTCAAGGGTTTTTCTTTATTTGGACTATTTTCTACATTGTAGAATAAACGTGAAGACATCAAAATTATGAAATAACACATGGAATCATGTAGTAACCCAAAAAGTGTTAAACAAATAAAAATATATTTTAGATTTTAGATTCTTCAAAGTAACCACCCTTTGCCTTGATGACAGCTTTGCACACTCTTTCCATTCTCTCAACCAGCTTCATGATGTAGTAACCTGGAATGCATTTCAATTAACAGGTGTGCCTTGTTAAAAGTAACTTTGTGGAATTTCTTTCCTTAAAAAGTTTGAACCAATCAGTTGACAAGGTAGGGGTGGTATACAGACGATAGCCCTATTTGGTAAAAGACCAAGTCCATATTATGGCAAGAACAGCTCAAATAAGCAAAGAGAAACAACAGTCCACCATTACTAAGACATGAATGTCAGTTAATCCGGAAAATTTCAAGAACTTTGAAAGTTTCTTCAAGTGCAGTTGCAAAAACCATCAAGCGCTATGAGGACATGAAAGGAAGACCCAGAGTTACCTCTGCTGCAGAGGATACATTCATTAGAGTTAACTGCACCCCAGAAATTGCAGGCCAACTAAATGCTTCACAGAGTTCAAGTAACAGACACATCTCAACATCAACCGTTCAGAGGAGACTGCGTGAATCAGGCCTTCATGGTCGAATTGCTGCAAAGAAACCACTACTAAAGGACACCAATAAGAAGAAGAGACTTGCTTGTGCCAAGAAACACGAGCAATGAATATTAGAACGGTGGAAATCTGTCCTTTGGTCTGATGGTTCCAACCGCCATATCTTTGCGAGACGCAGAGTAGGTGAACGGATGATCTCTGCATGTGTGGTTACCACCATAAAGCATGGAGGAGGAGGTGTGGGGTGTTTTGCTGGTGACACTGTCTGTGATTTATTTAGAATCCAAGGCACACTTAACCAGCATGGTTACCACAGCATTCTGCAGCGATACACCATCCCATCTGGTTTGGGCTTAGTGGGACTATCATTTGTTTTTCAACAGGACAATGACCCAACACACCTCCAGGCTGTGTAAGGGCTGTTTGACCAAGAAGGAGAGTGATGGAGTGCTGCATCAGATGACCTGGCCTCCACAATCACCTAACCTTAACCCTATTCATATGGTTTGGGATAAGTTGGACTGCAGAGTGAAGAAAAGGCAGCCAACAAGTGCTCAGCATATGTGGGAACTCCTTCAAGACTGTTGGAAAATCATTCCAGGTGAAGCTGGTTGAGAGTGCCAAGAGTGTGCAAGGCTGTCATCAAGGCAAATGGTGCCTACTTTCTAAAGGCAAAAAGTCTAAAACATATTTTGATTTGTTTAACACTTTTTTGGTTACTACATGATTATTTCATAGTTGTGATGTCTTCACTATTATTATACTATTCTCATGGCATATAATTATTTTTTGCAGAGCGTAACATATCGTGCGAAATGGATGACTGTACACAATTGTGCACCATTTTCAGGGACCTATTTTTGGCTTGTGAGCGCTACTTTCAAGACTACTGGCTGAAATGATACAACACCTTTTATAATACATCTTTAAGCAAGATGATATTACAGCTGGTTAATGTATCTGCTTGCCAGGCAGGCATCTCTTTTTTAGCTTCTATTTAGGATATAGCTCAAAAAAACCTGATTTGTTTCATTGAAACTGTTTTAATTAAGTTGCGATTTTGTGATATGAGGGACATTTGTAACACTGCCGGTCTACATAGTTATGAATATTGGACATTATGTTACAGCTTGCTGCTGAGTCTGAGCCATATGACAGCTGTCTCTTATCTCTGGCACTAATAATAACAGTAACTGCTATATTGCCGAGGGGCCCTAGACCCATGGATAGATGACGCATTTGAAGGGTCTTCTCACTGTAACTCAGCCCACTCTCTGGTTTCCAATGACATGTAAGTGAGTGATGCACTTATGGGGTTTTAAGGTCTCGCTAAGATCTTCCACTCCTCATCTAATCTTCATGGGAATGAATGATGAGCATTTCACCAGCTCTAAATCCAATTCAATGTTAAGCTATTTTTGAGCTGTCAAGCCAAGTATTACGAGGTCTGTTGCAATGGAAAGGATTTGTCTCTCTCTCTGAAAATGTAAATCGCAAAAATCTATATATTTCTTTTGAAATGAATACCTTGACTTACGTTGGGTTTCAAAGGTGAAAGCTCTGAGGTTAAGGGCACTAGTTTGGATAATATGTAGTGTAGGTGCTCCTATGTTTGTGTGGTGTTGTATGTCTGTTCCAAACGGTATGGGTTATACCAATAGTATTAATTGTGTTCTGTCCAATCATGCTTATTCTGCATTCATGGTTTTGAACCTGACTGAGGCTAGTCTGTAAGGAAACACTGTAGGGAAGTGTAGTTCTTCTGAATTTCAAAATAATTGCACTTCAAACTATATCATCGCTTCTTGCAACTGTAACTAGGCCATATGGCCTAGCAAACTCCCGAAGCAGAAATGACAGCCAAGTGGGAGCTACAAGCTAAAACTCTCACCATTCAACGTGTTAGATTATTCCTCTCTGTAAGCATTCCTTACACACTTGCCCTGACAAGTCTTGTGCTTTTTACTTTCCATTCCTCCAGTAACTGGATTACAAAATGACCCTGATCTCCCTGCTTGTTAGGGGAGGCAGGCAAGCATCAGATGATGATGATGATGATGAGAGGGCAGAGTACAGAGTCAGGGAGAGGGCTGTGAAGTGTTGAAGAGCAGGCTGCAGGCTGAGGTGAGAACTGGGCATATCAAAAGGCTTTCTGACTTTTACGACAGGGTCCACATTCTGTTCTTCACGCTGAATGCTACTTCTGTTATGGGCCGTTTTATGGGAAATTGCTTCCTCGTGCCGTCGTCTGACTGCGCCGCTTTGGTTCTGGATCTGAATTGAGGTGGTGGTGCAATATCCTCCCCACACATGTTCTCAGAGCCTCCGCTGCCTTTACTGGTCAAAGAGAGAAAGAGGGAGGGAGTGAAGGGTAAGAGTGACAGTCTGTTTAGGTTGCTTGGCTAGCGCCGTTATCTTCTCGGGCCACATGGCACACGCCTTTGCTCTCTGTGTCCGTCGGGTGGAGAAGTCTCCCACCAATAGGTGGAGAGTGGTGTTCATTTTTATCCTTTAGAACAGGGTGATAGATGGGTTATTATGTATGCAGAAATAGTAATAACCCCCTTGAGCAGAGCATGGCCATTCAGACCTCCAAAGGGCAGACCTGGCTGTTTGTCACAAGATACTGCATTCATACTAATGGAAGTATTCATAGTGTTTGAAAGGGGCACGTATTAGATGCTTATTTTCTATTTTAAGGGCAAAACTTCTCTCACAGAGCTGTTTCCTCCCCTGGCACCCAAGTGGTTTCCTCCCCTGGCACCCAAGAGCATTTCGTATTATTCTGTACATAAATCCGAGACACTCCATTTAGTATGATATGTTACGTTTCGTATGGTATGTATTCATTTGTGGATCTCCATCATCCGTTTCGTATGATATGTTACAAATTACAATTCACATGATATATTATGAATTACAATTCATACGATATGTTACGAATAGCAATTCGTACAATATGTTACGAATTTGCAAAACTGGTATGTTAGGAATTCCAATTTGTTTTTGCTAACGTTAGCTAGATGGCTAACGTTAGCTAGCTCTAGTGTTAGGGTTAAAGTTAGGAGTTAGGTTAAGGGGTTAGGGAATGGTTAGCTAAAAGGTTTAAGGTTTGGGGAAGTGTTAGCTGAAAGTGTTAGGGGAAGGATTGGCTAACATGCTAAGTACTGTAGTTGCAAAGCAGCTAAAAAATAGTAAGAAGCTAAAGTTGTCCTTGATGAGATTCAAACACACAACCTTTAGGCTGCTAGATGTTTGCATTCTATGCTCACTCATCCACCCCGACCAACTGCCCTACTTTCATTTTTGTTTGAAGTAACCTGTCTTATGTAACCATACCAAAAGTAACATATTATATTAATTTCAGTGTCTCGGATTTACATTTACTATGTCTAATCTATGAGACCAGTCTGCTGGCACAGAAGTAGAACAGTTTCACCCATCACGGAGGGAAGGGAAACCAAAGGGGAAGTGATTGTTTAGAGGATTGAAGAATGAGCATTGTTTCATAGAGCTGCAATGTGCATGGACAGATGGATAGAGATTGACTTGGCAGCATGCACTTCTTGCCATGCCAGCTAGTTTGTTAGGAGTTGACTCAGATTTGTTCTCAGGTTTCAGTAGGTTATATGAGTGAATTGTCTCCATATTATCTCCATATCCAAGTTCCCCATTTCTTATTCACACACCACACATACTTAATGGCGCTTGCAAATCTTTCATTCCTGCGGCAAGGTGTCTTTCAGAGAGCGATTCTAGTTAACGAAGTTCCCCTCCGTTGCTCTGGCTTGTTTAGTTTTGTCTAGTTGTCTCTGTTTAGGCCCTACTAGTGTCCTGCGGATCACACATGAATGGCTTGTATCCTTTTTAAATTGCTACCCTTAAGGGCATTGACTTTCTCTCTCTCTCTCTGAAATGATAACAGTAATAAAATGATAACAGTAATAGCATGCAGAAACGGGAAAGTTTGAGAGTGAAGTAAATTAACTCTTGTTTGTCGAAAGGAATTCCTCTGTTTGGAAACATGAAAATGAGCGAGAATGGAGGTCACAGTGGCCGCTAATTCTCCAGGAACAGACACTGACAGGAGGGCTGGTTGCATTCAGATTCTCAGTTCTCCTCGCTTTTTATTTTCCAATTCCTCGCGGGCACACAAGCAGATTTTTGCGGGAAGCTCAGTATTTGAGCAAACAGTATGTGCAGTGTGTGTGTGGGAAAGACAGAGGAAGGGGGATTGTCTCTGGCTTTAGGCCTCATGCAGGGCCTGCCAGATCTATAGGCTTTAGCAGCTGGCAATGGGATTCATCATCCTGGAAGCCATTCACGGCCTGCGCTCCAGGGAGGGGTTGTCTTTCTCCACTCACCCCTATAACCCAGCTCTGTGTCTGGCTGGGAGAGCTGCCCTGACTCTGGCTCCCCACCATCTCCTCTCTCCGTCAGAACACAAGAGCTGGGATCAGGCTCCCTGGGCCGGCCTCAGTCCAGGAACAACCCATTCGCCCTAGTAGATATGAATGGATTAGAATGGTAGGCTATCCCGCAATATGGCAATCTAGAGCTGCTATCATTTGGTTTTAAGCCGTGGATCCACAACTGTGGACGTGGCTTTTTCTCCACTGTACTGGAGAGTTGCAGTAGAGCATGCATGTAAAACTGTCAGAGCTCTGTCACATCCAGACTGGCCATTTTATTTTAATTATCACATAAAGCCGTCCTCATTAGTTGATCGCTCCACTGTCCACATGGACATTGGGTCCTATTTAAACACGCAGTTGATTACTTAATGGCTTCCATGAACCATTGTTTCTCTCCCTGAGCTCAGCTGACATCATGGAACACTGGGGGCGGCTATGGAAAACGGCTCCCTACATTTCCCCTTAAGCCCCTCTCTCTTCAGCTACGCAGGCTCCTGCAGAATAATAAGACCAGAGTGAGTGCCGAGGTGATAGACTGATTGTAGTGAGCCTAGTTAGGGTACTTTCCACTGGTGAGTTGAATAAGAGGGTCCTTTCAGCTGTATAGCAGTGAAAACACAAGACATGTTGAAGACGGCAGATCTGGGATCGTTGCAATGGAAGACCTCTGTGTGACTCATTCTAACCAGAGCCAAAGAGTCAGGAGGAATCATAGATCCATAGAGACCCATTGAACCCACACCGCTGTATGAGAGAGACGTACAGTGCCTTGCGAAAGTATTCGGCCCCCTTGAACTTTGCGACCTTTTGCCACATTTCAGGCTTCAAACATAAAGATATAAAACTGTATTTTTTTGTGAAGAATCAACAACAAGTGGGACACAATCATGAAGTGGAACGACATTTATTGGATATTTCAAACTTTTTTAACAAATCAAAAACTGAAAAATTGGGCGTGCAAAATTATTCAGCCCCCTTAAGTTAATACTGTGTAGCGCCACCTTTTGCTGCGATTACAGCTGTAAGTCGCTTGGGGTATGTCTCTATCAGTTTTGCACATCGAGAGACTGAAATTTTTTCCCATTCCTCCTTGCCAAACAGCTCGAGCTCAGTGAGGTTGGATGGAGAGCATTTGTGAACAGCAGTTTTCAGTTCTTTCCACAGATTCTCGATTGGATTCAGGTCTGGACTTTGACTTGGCCATTCTAACACCTGGAAATGTTTATTTTTGAACCATTCCATTGTAGATTTTGCTTTATGTTTTGGATCATTGTCTTGTTGGAAGACAAATCTCCGTCCCAGTCTCAGGTCTTTTGCAGACTCCATCAGGTTTTCTTCCAGAATGGTCCTGTATTTGGCTCAGTCCATCTTCCCATCAATTTTAACCATCTTCCCTGTCCCTGCTGAAGAAAAGCAGGCACAAACCATGATGCTGCCACCACCATGTTTGACAGTGGGGATGGTGTGTTCAGCTGTGTTGCTTTTACGCCAAACATAACGTTTTGCATTGTTGGTTTTGTTGGCATTGTTGGTTTCATCTGACCAGAGCACCTTCTTCTACATGTTTGGTGTGTCTCCCAGGTGGCTTGTGGCAAACTTTAAACGACACTTTTTATGGATATCTTTAAGAAATGGCTTTCTTCTTGCCACTCTTCCATAAAGGCCAGATTTGTGCAATATACGACTGAATGTTGTCCTATGGACAGAGTCTCCCACCTCAGCTGTAGATCTCTGCAGTTCATCCAGAGTGATCATGGGCCTCTTGGCTGCATCTCTGATCAGTCTTCTCCTTGTATGAGCTGAAAGTTTAGAGGGATGGCCAGGTCTTGGTAGATTTGCAGTGGTCTGATACTCCTTCCATTTCAATATTATCGCTTGCACAGTGCTCCTTGGGATGTTTAAAGCTTGGGAAATATTTTTGTATCCAAATCCGGCTTTAAACTTCTTCACAACAGTATCTCGGACCTGCCTGGTGTGTTCCTTGTTCTTCATGATGCTCTCTGCGCTTTTAACGGACCTCTGAGACTATCACAGTGCAGGTGCATTTATACGGAGACTTGATTACACACAGGTGGATTGTATTTATCATCATTAGTCATTTAGGTCAACATTGGATCATTCAGAGATCCTCACTGAACTTCTGGAGAGAGTTTGCTGCACTGAAAGTAAAGGAGCTGAATAATTTTGCACGCCCAATTTTTCAGTTTTTGATTTGTTAAAAAAGTTTGAAATATCCAATAAATGTCGTTCCACTTCATGATTGTGTCCCACTTGTTGTTGATTCTTCACAAAAAAATACAGTTTTATATCTTTATGTTTGAAGCCTTAAATGTGACAAAAGGTCGCAAAGTTCAAGGGGGCCGAATACTTTCGCAAGGCACTGTACATAATCCACTCAACTTCTGTGAGGGATCTACATGTCATTCAACTATCCATATTAAAGATTTGACCTTGTGTTATGTAGCAAAAAAATTAAAGACTACAATTACGCCCAGTATTAACCAGGCCATCGTGATGAATTTGAAAGAAACATAAGATTGCGCTCAGGATCATTGTGTGCTTTAACAAACTTTAATATGTAAACATTGATCTAGTGTTGTCTTCTTTGAGCGTCATAGTTAGTCCAGTTACAGCGCCAATTATAGTGCAGGATTACTCATAGCCACTGTTGACGAGGACGGTTACGCAGTTGCCAGTTTAGAGTTTCCCAGATGTTTTGCTTGACATCAGCACCCTGCTGTTCATTCCAAAGATGTTTCCATGTTCCAGTATCTGTCCCTCCTCTCACTACCCTTTACCCACTTGGCTCATCCAAGATGCTTACTCACCCACTCCTCTCCCATATCATCTCTCTCTCACTCCCCCACCTCTCCCTCTCTTTATATCCTCATTTTCTCCTTGCTCTTCCTTTCCATCTGTCTCTTTTTTCCTCTCTCTCCTACCCTCCCCCTCTGTCCCTCTCCAGCCATCTCTCTTCCTGTCTCTGTGACCCGTGCCGGACTGAGCTGTGTTCACATACCTGTAGACTGAGGTCACTGTGAGGGCCAGCTGTGGGCCCCTGGAGTCATGTAGCTGTTGGCTTCACTGGGCCTGGCAGGCAGACACACTTGCTCACAGACCCAAACGAGTGATCGCAGTTGGCCTTGCTTCTTATGTTTTCCCTCGCTCTCTCAACTTCCTACCTCCGTTTTCTGCTGCTAAAGGTTATTTGTCATTTTCAATCGCCTTTGATGTGACTGCCATGAACCATCTGGGGTGTGTGTAGTGTGTAGTGCTTCTGCGGTGGGGTAGCTCTATTCTGTATGCACATGTGAGCTGCAGTCACATGGCACTTTCTGTTGACAGTGTTCTGTGGTGTGCCTGCCTTTTGGCAGGACATGCCTTAGGTATTTGATTTTCTTTCTCTCACGTTACATGTGGTGACACGGTCATGTTGCCGTGCCTCCACTATGATTCAGCTAGCTCCAGGGAGATGCTAAGATGTGATTGAGGAGCTGCTGTCAGGACCAAGGTGAGGTCCCTGAAAACTGGACGTCTGCCCATCTGATAAACAGGCATTTGGCCACGCTACCGGGGAAGGAAAGCTGCAGCGGACTGCAGAGATCATATTGGCGCCACTGCCTCTTAGTATTTGTCAAAGCACTGCTTTGTCTGAGCGAGAGGAGCCTTTAACTGACTGGGTTGGTTTCTCTGGGACTCTGCTTGTCACAGTCACTGTCTTGCCACGTGTTCTCAGAAGCACCACTACACTACACTGAAAACACTGTAAATACATGGAGGGTGGAGAGTATTGCGATCCATTAGCTCTGATATTAGACAGATCCACTGTGAGTGTGTTGCTCATGACCTGTGGCAATTACGCACATTGGAAATGTATTTTAATCAGATTTGGCTCTGGCAGTGAAACTGAACACTGAAAACTGTGATCTGAGATGATTCACTGCTGATCTGTGTCACGTCTGCTCCCGCTCCCCGGCGCTCGAGTGTGCCAGGCTGCCCTGCATCACTCACTCCTATCATCTATTACGCACACCTGCCTTCCCTCATCACGCGCATCAGCGATATTGGACTCACCTAGACTCACTCATCATCTGTTTATTTCCTCCCCTATATTTGTCAGTTCCCTTGTTCTGTTCCCCGCTGCTGCATTAATTGTTTTTTGTCTGTATTATTAGTTTGCTGACGCTGTTACTGTCTCGTTCCATGTCCGTTCTTTATTAAATGTGTTACTCCCCGTACCTGCTTCGTCTCTCCAGTGTCATCCCACGTGACAATCTGCTTTACAGACAGGCCCATACAGTTCAAAAAATTCAATCACCACTATCTACTGAAGCTAGTTTTAGAAACGATACAAATTTGTTTTTCTAAACATAATCTTAAAGTAGCAGAACGGCGATCAGATCAGCAGCTTGGACTCTCCCAATAGTCTTTGCCTCATGGAGATGATGACATTTTGAGTGTCCACCGGAAAATGACAACCATTTTGAGTGTAAAAGGTCAGCTCCCTCTTCAGTGTTCTTCCATTGCAGGTTCATGTTCAGTCAGCTTAGCAGGATTACTCTGTTGAGACCTTTCTATTTGCCGTACAGTAAACAACCTCAAGTTCAGGGAAAAACTGCCAAAGCCCTGGAAAGATTGGCAAGAACATTTCAATACAGGAGAGTCCCTGACTGTAAGTCAGTGGAGATAAGGAGTCACATCTCCTCCCTCAGTCAACACAGGAGCTATAAAACAATAACGTGCCAGATGGGAAACATAGAGCCTCTCTGGCCAGGAGTTGGACGAGGTGGAGTTGGACTGGGTGGAGTTGGACTGGGTGGAGTTGGACTGGGTGGAGTTGGACTAGGTGGAGTTGGACTGGGTGGAGTTGGACTGGGTGGAGTTGGACTGGGTGGAGTTGGACTGGGTGGAGTTGGACTGGGTGGAGTTTGACTAGGTGAAGTTGGACTGGGTGGAGTTGGACTAGGTGGAGTTGGACTGGGTGGAGTTGGACAAGGTGGAGTTGGACAGGGTGTAGTTGGACTGGGTGGAGTTGGACTAGGTGGAGTTGGACTGGGTGGAGTTGGACTGGGTGGAGTTGGACTAGGTGAAGATGGACTGGGTGGAGTTGGACTAGGTGAAGTTGGACTGGGTGGAGTTGGACTGGGTGGAGTTGGACAAGGTGGAGTTGGACTGGGTGGAGTTGGACTGGGTGGAGTTGGACTAGGTGGAGTTGGACTGGGTGGAGTTGGACTGGGTGGAGTTGGACTGGGTGGAGTTGGACTGGGTGGAGTTGGACTGGGTGGAGTTGGACTGGGTGGAGTTTGACTAGGTGAAGTTGGACTGGGTGGAGTTGGACTAGGTGGAGTTGGACTGGGTGGAGTTGGACAAGGTGGAGTTGGACAGGGTGTAGTTGGACTGGGTGGAGTTGGACTAGGTGGAGTTGGACTAGGTGGAGTTGGACTAGGTGTTGTATATATGAAGTGTGACTGTCTATTGACATTAAGGATTAGACTACTGTTGAGTCAACAACTATTTAATGGTTAGATATTTGAGAGAGTAACATGTAAAAAGCCTGTTAGCCTTTGCAGTTTGCAATGCCTCATGTTGTCAGTAGTTTGGTCCATGGTTTGGTTTGGTAAAGGATTGACAGTGATCAAGACCCTCAAGAAACAACCATTCTTATTATTTTCACTAATTAAGAGGAATCATATTGAAATATATGTTGGTGGTGAGATGTGCTCCAGAGACACACAGGTATCCATTTGTAAACTATTCCCAGAAATAGCTAGGCAACTCTAAAGGACAAACATTGGCAGATTTATTATTGACAAATTAGAGCTTGAGACTTAATTCAGTGTGATGTCTGCGGAGTATAAATGGTACCTCTAAATGAGCCAGCTACAGTAAGTGTAGTCCAAAGGTGTTTTACTATAGAGCATAAGAAGGCCCTGGGCATAAGAAAACAGCTTTTCACCGTGTTTGACTCTGCACAGGGCACAGACCAAGCTGGGACACACACACACTCACACACCCCGAGTGTGTTCCTCAGAGATGCGTCATGACCCCAGCTCTGCGGCATGCTGTTGATTTTTCCAATCTCGATTACCATAATTTCCTGAATCTATCCGATGCATAGTTTGAGAGTCTATGGGCTCTGCTATTTAGAGTCGTTGGTGGTGGGAGTCTAGGCTGGGATGTTAGGGCTTTGACCCTATAGGAACAACCGAGTGAGGTAGTGCTGCTTTTTGAGAGGAGGAACCCACTCCTCTCTCTGGATGGCTAATTGCCCCCTTGATCACATGGCCTTTCTCTCTGTTTCTGCACCACAGGATCTCTGATCTCAGTACTCTGTCTGTCCCACTCACGCCACACCTGATTGACAGATGTTTGGTGTGTTTGTTTGAGAACGTCTAATACTGCTACTCATCCGAGCCGCTCATCTCTCATTGATTGTTAATAAGGAGATTCTTCAGTAATTGAACAGTGGACATTGTTCATACAGTATTAAAGCCCCTGAATTACAGTAATCCTGATTTGCTGACCTCTACTTTCCTAGCCGGGTGCAATAGTAGTAGTGTAGTGTAACTGCTCAAGCAGTCAGGCAGCCAGGCAGGTAGGGGAATGGAAACACTGGGGTTATGCTACATAGGAGGTAAACAGACGGCCAGCCAGTCAGAGAGATGGAGGAAGTGCGATGGAAAGAAAGAAGGAAACGCAGGATGAACTCCTCACACTGTTGAACTTTTTGAGTTATGGCCCATTTTTCGGCACTGTGTCACAGGCTGGTTTAGTGTGTGGGTATGAGTGCGTGTGTGGGTACGAATGCATGTGTGCACATGCGAGCGAGGGTGCTTGGGATTCAATGCCCGGGGAGAGAGATTGATAGAAAGGAAAAAGCTCTCACTGCCTATTAGCAGCACATATTTACAGTATAATAAGAGCAGACTAGGGGCATTCCCCCCCTCTCTGCTCTCTGTCGAAGCCTGTTGATTGTGGGATGAGAAGCTGATGACCTCACTCTCTGATCCAGAACAAGCTGATTAGAGACAGACACAAGGCTGCTGGTTTTTGACCATAGAACCTCCCTGCAGCAGTCTGTGGTCAGTGTTGAAAAGATGAACTCGAATCACACACATTCTGAGGTAGACCTCACCCTTGGCTGGGCGGGGACTAGAGACCCAGTAAACTAGAGTTGACATTGTCACTTTTATCAGCCCATCTAATGCTGCCCCCCCTCCCAGCTGCCCCCCCGCCCCCTCTTTTGTTTATTGCCCTAGCTCTACACAGCTGATTCAAATAGCCAATTAATCATCAAGCTTTGATTCAGTTGTGTAGTGCTATGGCAGGAAATTAAACTTGCACAGGGGGGGGCAGGACCGAGTTTGGGAAACCCAGCATTAGCTCATGTCACATTACATCATGCGTGGGTGAGGTAACCATGGGATTATGTACATTAAGTCAAAACAGTAAGTCGCAGTGACTCGCCCCTCAGCCAATGTTGTCAGCCAGCTGGTCCATCCTCAAGATCAGTTTGCTAAAGACATTACACTGCACATGACACTTGACATTTTGCACGCATGCTATATAAAATATATATATATATTGTCCCTATATGATCCACATGAAAGAAGGAGAGAGTGAGAGCTGTTGAAGTTTTGCTAACAATTAAGCCAGAATTAGTAGAAAGGCTCCCTGGAGTGGGCCAGTGAAATCCTTAGAACAAACAGCGCTGTGGGCCACACGCTAGCTAGCTCATTGACTCTCACTTATAGGACAAAGCCTGTCTTTGTTCTCCCATTCTGGTTGTGTTAATTATAGATCTGTAGCAGACTGTAGGCCGGGGCGGAGCGCCTGCGGGGCTGGGACACAGTACTGTACTGGGTGACTGACTGCCGGGCATTATTATGGTGGATATGTTGTGATGTGTAGGGTGGGCTCTCTGCCGTCAGCTGTGGACACTGTGCGGTGCATTGCTGCGTTTCCCTGCTGCGTTTCCCTGCTGGGTCTCTGTGGGGCAACCCTCAGTGGGGTCGGTGTAAACCGGAAGCATCCGGTTTTCAGAGGAAAAGCAGAGAAGAGGTGAAGCCTGAACCGGATGCTTATGGGTTCTTCCGACCCTGCTCAGCCGTTTCTTTTACGCCTGCTACTTTAGGTTACTGAGGGGCAAACCCAGAGGGCCAGAGGAGAGTTGGTTGTGTGAGGATGAAACGCTGTGAGACGGATGGTTGTGGCAGGACTCTTAACAGGCCTCGATCCAGAGCCCAAGGAGCAGAACACAGCATAGGGGAATCAGAGCGCTGGGATCCCAGCTCCCCCTTCCAGTCTTAGAGCTCAGCCAGGGAGCGGAGAGAGAAGAGGAGCGGGGGTGTGAAAGCAGCCCTCCCAGGGCCCCAGCAGGCGGTCTGGAAAGCCCTTGTGTCCCCTGGCAGACTCTCAAATGACCAGCAGCTAGCTAGTTCACTGAACACAGGCTGAGTAACCAGCTTTATGCCTGGACAATCACAGGGTCTGCTATATTATCAGCATAATAATCATCATCATCATTATTAAAGGAATGTTTAGTGCAGAGCAGGCCACTGTTGGCTTGCCATCCAGCTCTGTGTTACTGTTAACACAGTCCAGCGCTGCGGCTTTCACAGGGGCCTGAGAGAGCCCTGCTTGTATGTAGACTCATTAGATGTTCCACCGTTTTCCAGTAGGGGAGGTGTGTGTGGATGTGTGAGGCATGCGGTTACAAACCAAGAGGGTGTCAGGGAGGCCTGGTGATGAAAGGCAGAGGCGTTCATTCTCAAGCAATTCAACCCCAGTCTCAGCCCTCACCCTTTCTCCTCTCTCTGGTTAATTGAAAAGTCCGCACATCATTGTGACCTCAATTCACAGATTTGTACCCAGATCATTCAACCACTCAGAAAAATTGCTGTGTATTTGTCATTGACTAATGTTTGTCTGTGTCGTGCCTCTCCTCTGACCTCTGACCTCTGTGTGTCCCCAGCCTGCCTGTTTCGCTACAATGCCCTGTCTCTGGTCTACCTGCTCTACCTGCTGCTACTGCCATGGTTCCTGTGGCCCAACAAACACACACTACGAGGTAAGACAACACGCCAGTCCTTCCCTTCATTTGGCAACTCCTGCTTGTTTTAATAGTTTCAAGCGTGGGTGGGTAGGTGTGGTTGTAAGTGGGAACGCCGAGGTCTCTCACCGCAGCATTGAGATTGACGTTGATCAAATGGTGCGGTGTTTGGAAGTTGTGCAATATAACAGAAAAGCCAGACAAAACATTTGCAATACGATCCAAAATGAATTGTGGTTAAAAAAAAAAGAAGGATGAAACAATGAAACAGGTTCTCAGAGCATGGTTCACATCCTCATACATACCACAGCGTCTGTGTTGTAGTTGCTTTCAGACAGACCGCTTCTGAAGATTACATGGCAAAATCTTAACCAATAACTTCTATCTATATTTTACCTCCAAACCTATGAGGACTGGGCTGCAACTCTGATACACTTCAGGAAATACAGGATCTTTGGGGGTTTATAAGTGATTGTTTTTTTTCCTCTCAACTATTTAAGCAATAAGGCCCGAGGGGGTGTGGTATATGGCCAATATACCACGGCTAAGGGTTGTGCTTAGGCACGACGCAACGCGGAGTGCCTGGATACAGCCCTTAGCCGTGTTATATTGGCCATGTACCACTAACCCCCAAGGTGTCTTATTGCTTTTATAAAAACCGGTTGTCGTCAGAGTAAGGCAAGGAACTACACATCTAAATTGAAAATGTTGCTTTAATAAATGAATTCATAATAAAAAGATTCCGCCAGAAAAAGTAGTCCTAATATCACGTATACTCCCTCTCCGGCCTCTAGGTCATTAGGCTGCTGATTATCCCACACACCTGTCACCATCGTCTCGCGCACCTGCGCCTCATGACACTCACCTGGACTCCGTCACCTTCTTGATTACCTTCCCTATATCTGTCACTCCCCTTGGTTCTTTCCTCTGGTGTTATTGACTCTGTTTCATGTCAGTGCGTTGTTTGTGTTTCGTGTTTATTTATTAAACAGTCACTCCCTGAACTTGCTTCCCGACTCTCAGCGCACTCGTTACATCGGACAAAAGTCTTGTTCAAAATCAAATCAAATCAAATTTATTTATATAGCACTTCGTACATCAGCTGATATCTCAAAGTGCTGTACAGAAACCCAGCCTAAAACCCCAAACAGCAAGCAATGCAGGTGTAGAAGCACGGTGGCTAGGAAAAGGCCAAAACCTTGGAAGAAACCTAGAGAGGAACCAGGCTATGTGGGGTGGCCAATCCTCTTCTGGCTGTGCCAGGTGGAGATTATAGCAGAACATGGCCAAGATGTTCAAACGTTCATATTTGACCAGCAGGGTCAGATAATAATAATCACCGTAGTTGTAGAGGGTGCAACAGGTCAGCACCTCAGGAGTCAATGTCAGTTGGCTTTTCATAGCCGATCATTCAGAGTTAGAGACAGCAGGTACGGTAGAGCGAGAGAGTCGAAAAACAGCAGGTCTGGGACAAGGTAGCATGTCCGGTGAACAGGTCAGGGTTCCATAGCCGCAGGCAGAACAGTTGAAACTGGAGCAGCAGCATGACCAGGTGGACTGAGGACAGCAAGGAGGCATCAGGCCAGGTAGTCCTGAGGCATGGTCCTAGGGCTCAGGTCCTCCGAGAGAAGAGAAAAGAGAAAGAGAATTAGAGGGAGCATACTTAAATTCACACGACACTGGATAAAACATGAGAAATACTCCAGATATAACAGACTGACCCTAGCCCCCTGACACAAACTATTGCAGCATAGTTATATTAATAGTTAGGCCTACATAGCTACCAGTTATATTGTCAGGGTACATTAAAACCGAGCCAGTCACCTGCATTGCTTGCTGTTTGGGGTTTTAGGCTGGGTTTCTGTACAGCACTTTGTGACATCAGCTGATGTAAGAAGGGCTTTATAAAGAAATATTTATTGATTAGAATGATTTAGCTAGCTAACAGTTACATACCATATGTAGCCATTCACTGGTGGGCAGCTTTGTCACGCCCCTCTTCCCTCAACTTTTTAATTACGCCGACAGACACATTGTTGCTCGTTGTGAATTCGGTGTCCTTCTGTACACTCCATGCCAAACTGAGAGGCGGGTCGTTGATATGTCGGTTCAAACCAGCATAGCTGCTCATCCCATATTCTTCGCCATTCATGTTTCTCACTGAACCATACAAGTCCCATAGAATGACGTTCAGCTCCGTTTTTGTTGTATTCCCAAACTCACAATGTATCCCCAAACTCACAATGTATCCCTTTTTCTGCACACCAGTCAGTGAAGCAGGTAAGTGCCCACTTTGTTTCACAATATTATTTTCGGTTTCTCTCAAATTAATCTAAACGCTTATTTTCTACATCGGCATGTCGAACTACTGTTGATGTAGCCATTTTATCGAGGTGAAAAGGCACAATGATATAAAGGGGGAAAGGCTAAACGTCATAGTCATGGTATACGGTCTCACATACACACGGCTGAATGCTGCTTTAGCCAATCAGCATCCCGTATCCAAACTACCCGGTTTGTAATCTCAATTAGACAGCTGGAGGAGATGTTTGTGGGTGTTATGCAATATTAAGCCATGGATTAGAATCAGGTGTGTGGCTTTGCCCTCTCTCATTTCCTCTGTGGAGGCTGGCAGCTGTGTGCCCTCTGGGCTGGGCGGTGTCGGGATGATGCCAGGTTAGCCAGGCAGGTAGACGGGCACTTACAGAGGGCTTTACATCCAGCTTTGTATGGGTCTTGAGTGAGAGCCTGGGGCCTGCCAAAACACACAGCAGGTGACTAAACCAGCTCCCTTTTGATATTGCCCAAATGATGCACTTCCGCTGAATGGAGGTGTTGATTTTTATGAATATTTCATGTCAAATGTATGAACTGACTGACAAACTGACAGTCTTTAAAATGCAGTCAGCAGCTGCCAGTCCTCAACTGGTACCCACAAAACACCAGTCTCAACGTCAACAGTAAAGAGGCGACTCCGGGATGCTGGTCTTCGAGGCAGGGTTCTTCTGTCCAGAGTCTGTGTTCTTTTGCCCATCTTAATCTTTTATTTTTATTGGCCAGTCTGAGATATGGCTTTTTCTTTGCAACTCTGCCTAGAAGGCCAGCATCCCGGAGTCGCCTCTTCACTGTTGACTTTGAGACTGGTGTTTTGCGGGTACTATTTAATGAAGCTGCCAGTTGAGGACTTGTGAGGCGTATGTTTCTCAAACTAGACACTCTAATGTACTTATCCTCTTGCTCAGTTGTGCACCAGGGCCTCCCACTCCTATTTCTATTCTGGTTAGAGCCAGTTTGCGCTGTTCTGTGAAGGGAATAGTACACATGAAATAGCCTTCATTTCTCAGAACAAGAAAAGACATGAGTTTCAGGAGAAAGTTCTTTGTTTCTGGCCATTTTAAGCCTGTAATCGAACCCACAAATGCTGATGCTCCAGATACTCAACTAGTCTAAAGAAAGCTAGTTTTATTGCTTCTTTAATCAGAACAACAGTTTTCGGCTGTGCAAACATAATTGCAAAAGGGTTTTCTAATTAGCCTTTTAAAATCAATTAGCCTTTTAAAATGATAAACTTGGATTAGCTAATACAACGTGCCATTGGAACACAGGAGTGATGGTTGCTGATAATGGGCCTCTGTACGCCTATGTAGATATTCCATTAAAAATCCACCGTTTCCAGCTACAATAGTCATCTACAACATTAACAATGTCTTACTGTATTTCTGATCAATTTGATGTTATTTTAATGAACAAAAAAAATGATTTTTTTTTCAAAAACAAGGACATTTCTAAGTGACTCCAAACTTTTGAACGGTAGTGTATCTTATAACTGCCTCGAGCTTAGTTCGACTGTCATACCCATCAAAACCCAAAATATACGCTTTTTTACTCCAATGTTTGGAAACAAAGTCAATGTAAACAAGCATGGTTAAAATATTTTTTTTTATCTCATAGATGGTCAGGTCAGTCCTGGCATTCATAACTCTGTCTATTCATTTGAGAGTGGTTTCTATTTCTCAAGCACCATCCCTTAGCTGTTTACCAAAACAAGTGGTGGGGTACCCGCTTTGTCATTTTTTTGAACTCCGGATTTCCCCTTTAAAGAGTGATTGAATTTGGGCCTTTTGACTATAACACACAGGGCCACCCAAGCTCTAATTCTATTTCCTGGTTACTTTTATGTGTACAAATGTGTGGTCTGGTTAGGAATAAAACCTCATTTGCCGAGAAATAGCTATGATATTAATGTGGGAAGTGAAAAACCTTAATGGTCAGTGGCAACTAGACAGGAATTCATCTGAAAAGTACAGAAACCTATTATTCTTGACTCTGCTCTGGAAGCCGAACTTCATTACCACAATACACTCCTGTTGAGAGTTTTTCCATCTCTACCTTCTCATGATTTGATGGTACGGTATTTTCCCTCAGCCTTCCCTCGATATAAAGTTCAGATTTCACCGTACTTAGTTGCAGTCTGTGTTAATCTCCTGCGGACATGATAAAAACACAGCAGATGTTGTTTTTCAGAACTGTACAAAGAAAAATTCTGTCAGCAGCACAAACCTACAGCTCAACGACGTCCTTATTCTATAGTAAAGAGGGTGTACAGAAGTATAGAGCTAACCTCATGACAGCTCTATTCTTTTTTTGCCGACGCTGCTCTTGCTCAGCAAAACCCAAGTGGTTTCATTGATTTACTCTACATAAATATTGCTCTATTTTAGACAGACAAATCTCCTGGTGTGCTCTTAAAACCTCTACAGGATCGGTGGGTCCCCCGCGGGACGGTTGAGCTAACGTAGGCTAATGTGATTAGCATGAGGCTCTTAATCAAATAGCAATAAACAGTGGATATGATTTCAGGTCTGGAAAATCCGCTCTTTCCACATCCTGCCCCTATCCTCCACCCACATCCCTGTCTGTGGTAGCAGTTTAATGGTCTATGGTGGCTGTAGAGCGAACAACAGAAATGGGACTAATTTTTAACAGCACAGATAAGCACACACACCCTGCACCCAGCCTTAACCCCCAGAGGCTTGTTTATCCAACATATCAACTGGCTCACGCTCCTGAGAGCCAATGGGCACTATCAGTTCCTGTACTGGTCTACAGTGAACCAGACCCCGTTCCTGCCGCCTCTGGGAAAATATACACAGAACCGGAAGCACACTTATTATAGATAATTAAAACAGTTGAATTCTCCCATTCTTTCTCTTTTGTTCTTTTTTTTCCCCATCGATGAAAGGATGGGAGATTATATCAACAAGCTGCGTTTAATACTATTCTGTCTCTGTGCTGTTAGGGTCAATAACCCATGTTTCTTTTAGAGGGGAAAAGGAGGGAAATCTGAGCATGATAAACTGTGCGGGGTCACATGACTGTTCCTGGGGGAACTGAATATGTGTAAATGGTGAGAGGTTTATTTCAGTGGAACTCGCTGGTGGAGATGATTCTCTGTAGGAAAATCCCAGAGTCTGCCAGCCTCTATAAAATAAAGCCTGACAGAGAATAGGATTAACGGTTTTAATGAAAACCATATTGAATCGTTCCCTGCCTCCAATTATCAGCACATTTCTTGGTCCGGGCCGCCATGGGAGGACCAGATGCATTTAAGAAAGGGGGCAGATGGATGAACTAGGAGGATTCTGGAGATGTCAAGCAGAAACGACCCCTTCGCCTCACCTCCACGTGCTCCTCCTTTCCAGGGAAAATGTTATCTCACCCTCCGTGAATGTGGTGGAGCATGGGGGCATGTTAGGGTTGAGAGTAGCCATGGTCACAATTTCCTCTGTGGTTAAAGGAGCCGTCTTATGTCATACTGCCCTGAGAGCTGACCTGGTTACAGACGCTCTGGCCTGTCTAGAAGGAAACTATGACTGTTACCGGGGACTGAGAGGAAGACCGAGAGGAAGCTTATTCCATATGCGTTACAATTAATACAGGCTACCACATGCATGTGCGCTCTTGCTTTCCCCTTTGTGTCATTGAATCGATCCCATATTGTTGTCATCCATCCATTAACGTAAGCTAAGACTCAATTAAGTGGATCTCACCAACTGTATTGCCCATAAGGGATAGTATCATTGGATTCATTGAGGCCACTGACAGAGAGGACCGTGATAAGCCTTAATAGTCCCTTTCAGCTCCTCCCCAGCCCAAATACACATCACCTGATACACCGTGTTTGACATTCCCTTCAAAAGACTATTTTCCATAGCTTGCTCCCTATTATCTAAATCCCCCGTATTGTACAATCTGGACACACTGTCGCTTCCCCAGAGCTGATAAGTAAAAGGACAAATATTGAACACCTGTCTGGAGCCTGCTGGGTTACACTGTTCCCAACATAGGAAACATATAGGGGATTTATTCGCTGGTATTCAGGTCTGATGCTCGCAGGGTGTTGCGTCAAATCTCCTCCCCTGTGTATTTTATTCACACCTGCTGGGGCTTTACAACGTCCCTTCCTGAGGCACCGCTGTCGAGACATCGCCCATATCCACAGCTTTCATGTCGCCGGGGTAACAGCAGTTTGAGACATGGAGGAGTTGAATGTCCCCTCTGGTTTTTGTTTTGTGTGTCATTTGTTGAGGAAGGCGTCATGTGGCTTTCAAAGGCCCAAAAGTCCAACTGTCACAGACTGTCATGCTGATAAATGAGGGATTGTGAGGGAAATGCACACCAGGCCAGGCCTCCCTAAATGAGTACTCAAAGCCGACCACAGCTTAAACTGGGCAGAGAAAAAACTTAGGGAAGGGCCGTAAATGCCGTTGACAACTAGTTTGCAGGTGATTTCAGATGATTTCTGTTCCAATTCTGATATATTGGACAGGACAGCTGTCTGTTTTCAGACAAATATGAGTCCACTATTTGTCATTTTCCCCTATGGAGAAATGGAGCAGGTTTAGCCATTGAAAATCCAGTGAGCCCAGCATTTTGAATAATGAGAGAGAACTAGCATCAGTATGTAAGGTATCTGTCCACTGCCACATGGGACAAAATGATCTACTGCTAGTGTGCACTGAAAAGAGACTGCATATTTCATCACAAACCATGTCAACCTGTAAATCATTTTAATAATGAAAACAAATTACAACACTATCTTCATTTAAATGGCATGTAAAGTACACCTACAAACACATTGGCTATATTATGGATATTTGCCCAGCTTGACCCTTTCTTTCCTTTACCGGCTAGGCAGTGGAGGCTGCTGAGGGGAGGACGGCTCATAATAATGACTGGAATGGAATGGTATCAAATGGTTTTCATCTGTTTAATACTATTCCATTCACTTCATTCCAGCCATTACACTCGATTCAAGACATTATTATGAGCCATCCTCCCCTCAGCAGCCTCTGCTGCTGGGAGTTATGTGGGAGGCAGGGTTGCGGTCAATTCCATTTCAATTCCAGTTGTCTTTAATGCTTTTCAATGAAGAACATTTGGAATTGAAATGGAATTGACCCCAACCCTGGTGGGAGGAGTGAGGGCCGGTGGACCCCTGTTTGGTTGTTTCTCCTGGTTTGATTAGTGCCCTGAGAGTGAGAGGCCATTATTCCAGAGAGGAGCTTTTCCCAGAGGCATGCCTGCTATGTGCCCTCCGCTCCTCTGCCCCCAACAGGAACTGGGATTCCACACACCACTGTTATTTCAGCAGTCTTCTTACGCAAACGCCAGCTTTTCTCACACCAACGCAGCACTGCGACAGGACAGGATGCCAGAGAACAGCCCAGATAAGCATAGGCAGCAGGACATGGTGTAAGATCCAAACACGCAATGCAAACAACAAAACAGAAATGTCGGTGTTGTCAGTCATTTTTGTTTACTATCGGGTAGCTGTTTCTTCGGGTAGCTGGTTATTGTTGCTGATTGGTAGGGTTTTTTAAACAAATGTAGCTTAGTGTAATGAGTTTACACACATAGAACATGTGAATGAGATCCCTCTAGTAAGCAGATCAACTAGCAGGGTGAGTGTGTTGTCTCACTCGAATATTTTAGCAGTACAGTACGGGTGGTGTAGGCCAGAGATACAGTGTGTACCGTACGGGTGGTGTAGGCCAGAGATGCAGTGTGTACCGTATGGTGGTGTAGGGCCAGAGATGCAGTGTGTACCGTACGGGTGGTGTAGGCCAGAGATGCAGTGTGTACCGTACGGGTGGTGTAGGCCAAAGATGCAGTGTGTACCGTACGGGTGGTGTAGGCCAGAGATACAGTGTGTACCTTACGGGTGGTGTAGGCCAGAGATGCAGTGTGTACCGTATGGGTGGTGTAGGCCAGAGATGCAGTGTGTACCGTACGGGTGGTGTAGGCCAGAGATGCAGTGTGTACCGTACGGGTGGTGTAGGCCAGAGATGCAGTGTGTACCGTACGGGTGGTGTAGGCCAGAGATGCAGTGTGTACCGTACGGGTGGTGCAGGCCAGAGATGCAGTGTGTACCGTACGGGTGGTGTAGGCCAGAGATACAGTGTGTACCGTACGGGTGGTGTAGGCCAGAGATGCAGTGTGTACCGTATGGGTGGTGTAGGCCAGAGATGCAGTGTGTACCGTACGGGTGGTGTAGGCCAGAGATGCAGTGTGTACCGTACGGGTGGTGTAGGCCAGAGATGCAGTGTGTACCGTACGGGTGGTGTGGGCCAGAGATGCAGTGTGTGTGTTTCCAGTCAGTGGATGGTGTTAGGAATTGAAAACCGGTCAAGGTGTGGAGAAATGCACGAAGCAAAATACAAGGCAAACAACTTCTATGTTTAAAGGTTTAATAGACAGACAACCGGACGGACGGACGGACAGAGACAAATAGACATGCATAGATATAGGAAGTTATTACTTTGAGAGTTTCACAGCAAGTCTCTCCCCCTCCAGAGGGGAGGGCAGAACTAAATACTCTTGCCTTATCTCTGCGTTGTTTCACCCTTCCGTGCCTGGTGTCAAAGCATTAAATCAAGGCTGAGACCTTGGGGTTGAATAGACTATACATTTGAAACGTCTTAATCGCTTAAGGACACCCATGGCTGATTTTATGGCTCAAGGGCCCAGATAGCAGTTACTTAGTCCTGCTTTACGGTGACCTCTAGCATTAGAGAGGGTACCTAAAGGCCAAATTCCATTAGGGAATAATCATCAGAAAAGAACAGGCCCACAGTGCCCTCATTTAAACCACAACGCCCTCTGTACCCTGAACTGTTGTGTCCGGAGGCTGGCCCCGCAGACTTCTCTACACAACAGCCCTGTTTACACTAGCCATCTAAACCAGCTTTTTACGATGTGCTGGAAAAAAATAAGCCATTATGTCTGAGGTCCTCTTTTTTCAAATCTCCCCCTTTTACAAATTATGTCTGAGGTCCTCTTTTTTCAAATCTCCCCCTTTTACAAATTATGTCTGAGGTCCTCTTTTTTCAAATCTCCCCCTTTTACAAATTATGTCAATGCAATTAAAGAAAATACATAGTTTTTTTGTGTGAATTAAAACAAACACAGCACAGTATTACTCAGAGTGCCTGGCAGGAGTCGGCTCATTTCTCAGGGATGAAACTCAATTAGGTTCTGTTTTTCGACTTGTAACTATTATTCCCATCTCCCTTCAGTCTAAATCGTGTACAGGAATAAATAAACCCAACAGCTGCAGGATAACCTCCAGACCAAACTGTGAAAGTTGTGTGGCTGTTTAGCGGCCTGAGAATTAAACACAATACCCTGCTCTTTTAACATGCACAGTTTTTCTTTCCACTCTAACCCGGGCCCAGGAACCCTGCTGCACCCCTCCATGTTAGGTGCACTACAGTCACAAGACTTGTTAGAACAATGTTCAGAGTTACTCTCGTAAATGTTAGAATTCCTCCAAATGACCCTGTTTCATGGAAAATCCAGTAATGTCACCCCAGATTGCAGATTTTAGTTGAGGTTATGACGCATACAGCACCAGGGCGAGTGGGGGAAGGAGGGCGCCCGCTGAAACCGTTTTTTTTTTTAAAGAAGTCACCAGAGCAAATTTCTGCCTGTCTCTGAAAATATTAACTAGAAAAGGCGAACATGGCCTAGAAAAGGTCCTGCAATTCACTGAGTTTGGGTTTGATCTCCCTGTAGTGAACTACACTACCCAGTGGCCTCTGCTCACCTCTGACTTTCACCTAGAACACTGCTACCCCCACTCAGATCCAAAACCAGACCTTCTCAGATAGTTCACTATCTGATGAGACATGATGAGGCAATGATTGCAATGGCTGTCATGTCATGCTCCCGAGTGGCGCAGGGGTCTAAGGCACTGCATCTCTAGTGCAAGAGGCGACACTACAGTCCCTGGTTTGAATCCAGGCTGAATCACATCCGGCCGTGATTGGGAGTCCCATAGGGAAGCACACAATTGGCCCAGCGTCGTCCGGATTTGGCCGGTGTAGGCCTTCATTGTAAATAAGAATTTGTTCTTAACTGACTATTCTAGTTAAATAAAGGTTATATAAATAAAATACATTTAAAAAATCCCTGGTGTGAAGGTGGATGTGATTTTAATATAATGTTTGTGTTATGTGTTGGTAGTACTTAAGCATAGTGATTGCAGGTCTCAGATGTCGTTTCCACATTGGTGGCTGTGCTGGTCTCTCCTCAAGAGAGATCTCCATCATATGAAACCTGCTCTGGAAAGAACATTACATACCATGCTCTGGTTCCCTGTGAGGAGCTGTCTCCCTCTGGCCTTGTATTAAGACACTGGAATGCACCTCCACATTCCATTCCTACTTTTACTCTTGGAAAAGGAAACTATCCCAAAACTTTGATTACGGCGCAGATTACTTAGTGTTGTGCAATGACAGTGTAAATACAGGTAGGTGGGTCTAGGCGTGCATAGTTTTTAGACGTTTTAGAGGTCGTGTTACTCTAGCTGACGGTCCTGAGTAATGTAACGTAGGAATGTAGTAGATGGACAGCTTCATGACGACCCTGGAAAGAACGATGATAGGTTATGCTTATAGCCCTTCAGGTCCTACAGGAGAGGGAAGGACTCAATAGCCTTCAACTATACTGTGACACAGGACACATGCTGGCGATTAGCGAGGCAGTTACAGAATTTGTTTTGGAGTTGAGTTTTAAAGAGACTGTCCATGTAATGGCAATGACATCATGATTTTCCAGTAGCAGGGGTAGAGAGCCAGGGGATTGAAGAGAGGGAAGACGGTGCAGTGAACTTAACTTAAACACACACACACACACACTTGGGGACAGATGAGCTTATGTGCAGGGGTTTGGGTTGCAGCGGTTGAGTAGAGCTGTCTGCAGTAAGTCAGGATGACCTCGTCCTCAACAGGTGGTCTTGGTTGTGTACAACGCCTCCCATATTATTTACTCCTCTCTTGGACGGGTCCCTTCTTTTCCAAAACACACACTGAGATGTTATTAGCATGTGTGGTTACAGTAGGCAGGCTGTGTGTCTGACATTTGGTCAGCTCTGTCACGTCTCTCTCTTTTTCTTTCCATCTCATACATGGAAAGATAAACATGTCCAACACAAAGAGTGGCTGTGATGGATCTTGATCCTGCACAATTGGAAAGGAGGGGGGGGGACAATCTTAACCTTTTCACAAAGTTCACATCACTGAGTGGTGCGCGTGAAATCAAACGTGAATGGTTGACTGTGCGTGAAATTATTTAAAAGGATGAGGCTCAGAAAGCAGGTCCATGAATAATCCTCTCTCACTGCTCTGGTGTGCTACCTCTAGCTAGCAATGCCACGTTGAATATTATTTCATCTTCAGGTCGAGTATTAGTCATAAATGTAAATTGGTGTTCGTGGAATAAACTTAAATCTGGGATCAGGGATAAGCCTGTAAATGCAGTACCTAGCCTCCTGTCTGCTGTAATTGAGGGGGTGGTAGAGCAGCACTGAGCCGTTAAACTACCCTTTGCCCTGTAGGCCACAGAGAAAAACAGCCCTATAAAACACAATCAAAGCCCTAAGCTCGTCCCTTGACACTGACTTGTAGCTGCTAATTTTCTTGAGCCAGTCAACGCCTGTAAAGGAAAATCCCCCAGGATTCCACAGGGACCTGCAGCGTTCGTTCACTACACTGGGAGTTTGTGCCTGTCTTAACTGTGGCCTGTTTTACACCAGCGATGGGAGCTGACAGCTTTATGAGGAGACCAATCAAAGCTGCCTCACACAAACTTTTGGCGAGGAGGGGATTTGGGGCTAGTGCGGGCAGGGGGGCATTTTATGGTCAGCAGCACAGTTCGGCACGGGCAGTACCTCCATGCCATCCACAGGCTTGATAATAGTCCAATGTTCCCATTTAGTTTAAAAACGGGCAATTAACTGTTACAAGCAATTCCTGCTTAGACTATAAACGTACTGCTGTGATTACTAGTGCCTCCATGGCCTCAGTACGTGTTCTGACTGATGGAAAATGGAGCATCATTTGAAGGTGGGATGATGTTGAGGATGTTTAGTTCAGTCAGATCAGGACAGGTCCTTGGAAAACACTTCAACCCACACCCTCTATAAAGACCCGCTGTCCTGTTCATGCTCGGTTAGTACTGTGCACCCTGCTATTTCCTGAACCTATTTAACCTGAGGGATGGGAAGAACTGATTGTTATGTTATCCTCCCTTTCAAATTCTACATTGTCCCCCTCCCCCATTCCCCTCCTCTAACTCCATCTCTCTCTTTTCTCCAGGACATACTGGACGCTTCATCAAGGCTCTGTTCTGCACCAGTCTCCTCTTCCTGCTAGCCCATGTCTCCTTCCAGATCTGCCTGTACACTATCCCTGACCTGGACCATGCGCTGGGAAACAACTGTGAGTTAATATAGACGTCTTTGACACAGGCCGTTCCATTGCCATGTTTTCAGTCAGCATTTCTTAACAATGGCCTGTGCCATACATAAGGGGCTTGTTTAGGTTCAATCAATCACTTAGACCTCGTGTCAAACTCATCCCACGGAGGGCCGAGTGTCTGCGGGTTTTCGCTCCTCCCTTGCACTTGACTGATGAATTAAGGCCAGTGATTAGTAAGGAACTCCCCTCACCTGTTTGTCTAGGTCTTAAAAACAACAAAAAAACAGCAGTCACTAGGCCCGCCTTGGAATGAGTTTGACACCCCTGACTTAGTCGAAAGAAACTCCATGAAATCATAGCCTCCACCTCTGATTTATTTTGACACTTTAAGTCCAGCTCTCTTCACGCTCAGTCGACTGCTCTGTCATTAGCCACCAGCGTGGAATGCTATAAGGGATGCTTGTGAATGCTCCATGCTTTACAACCGTCCGCCTGTAGAATATGTGGATTTTGTTTTGTGGTCTGCGCTTATTTTGGCCAACCCAAATACATATGTCCTCAAGGAGCTTTGTGTTCTTTGATGTCATATTATTTGCTTCTCTGTGAGCTAGTCCACCATGCTGACTCCAGCTTCAGTCTGTCCATGCCTCACAAACCCGTTCAAATACCGACACGGTGGCTTACTCCCAGAGATACTGGGGGCTCATGGGAACATCTATGGTAGCTGTACGCTATGTTGTAGTTTTTCTGTAGAGTCTGCCTTGTATGACCCCCCCCCCTCCTAAACAACACTCCGTGGCAGAGACAGAGTGGTCTGGGGAGAGCTGGTAGTCCTAACACTCTCTGTCTTTACAGGTAGTTTGTGGGAGACGCTATCGAGGCATGTCGGTGTATCCAGGTATGTGAGGAATATTTGGAAACAGCACATTGGGTCTGTGTATCTTGTCACTGAGGATCATGCCTCCCTGAACTGTGTGTGGAGATCATTTACTGTTATTTGCAGAATTTAGCCAATGTTCACTCTTACATCTCTTTTTGTTATTTCTGTTTGTTCTTTGATCTTATGACTCACTGGTTGTGGTACATGTTATTGTTTATGTACCCTCTTTACTGTCTTTGTGTAAGTGTGTGAGAATGTACACGTTGTAGTTCCTCGTTAGGTCTTTGATGACCTTTGACCTCTGCATGTGTCTCTTTCTTCTAGGCTGCCCCTGGATGACCCGTGGGGTGTGGTGCGTCTGCTGTCTCCTGACCTGGGGGTGTTTGTGATCTCCCTGGTTACCCTGGTGGTGTGTAACCGGCTGGTCAAGAAGAGAGATGACGTCACCTTCCTGTCCGTAGCCTCAGACTCCACACAGGGGGTGAGTGGTTATCTACTCTATAGACACAGACTGGGCCTCACCGCTATGCTGCTAATAATATGGGACATATGTGGGACATGCACACCCCCGCACATTTCTCATGCAAGTGCTAGGTAAAATACCCCAGGAACACTTATATCCAGTGCTACATTTCTCTCCATTTTGGACTGATTTGTTCCGGAACCTATTTGGCCAGACCTGGTATCTTTCATGTCATGAAAAATAATTGTCACTTTTTGCAATATAAAAATTAGAATAAAAGCCATCAAAGTTCCTTCGAATTGCTTATTTGTTCATTCTCCTGCGGCCACAAAAAATGTGAAAAAGTAGATTAAGAGTTGATTTGGTTTGGGCCGGGCCGGGTTAATGGTTTGCGCAACACTGTAACCTATGTTTGAGACCAACGCATGGCTGTGGCTGTGTGAGAAGCGCGCCAGTATCTCTCACATAACTAGAATGAGATTCACTTTCCATGATCCCTCTCTGCTCTGATAGGCATGAACCTGCAACTGTCATCTCTCCAGCATTGCACTTCATGTATTTCCTTATTTAAAAAATATATATTTCACCTTTTTTTAACCAGGTAGGTCAGTTGAGAACAAGTTCTCATTTGCAATTGCGACCTGGCCAAGATAAAGCAAAGCAGTGCGACACAAACAACAACACAGAGTTACACATGGGATAAACAAACATACAGCCAATATTACAATAGAAAAAAAGAAAGTCTATATACAGTGTGTGCAAATGACGTGAGGAGGTAAGGCAATAAATAGGCCATAGAAGCGAAGTAATTACAATTTAGCAGATTAACACTGGAGTGATAAATGAGCAGATGATGATGTGCAAGTAGAGATACTGGTGTGCAAAAGAGCAGAAAAGTAAATAAAAACAATATGGGGATGAGGTAGGTAGATTGGGTGGAATATTTACAGATGGACTATGTACAGCTGCAGCAATCGGTTAGCTACTCAGATAGCTGATGTTTAAAGTGAGCTGAGATAAGGCGGAGCTTTACCTAGCATAGATTTATAGATGACCTGGAGCCAGTGGGTCTGGCGACGAATATGTAGCGAGGGCCAGACGACTAGAGCATACAGGTCGCAGTGGTGGGTGCTATAAGGGGCTTTGGTGACAAAACGGATGGCACTGTGATAAACTGCATCCAGTTTGCTGAGTAGAGTATTGGAAGCTATTTTGTAGATGACATCGCCAAAGTCGAGGATAGGTAGGATAGTCAGTTTTACTAGGGTAAGTTTGGCAGCGTGAGTGAAGGAGGCTTTGTTGTGAAATAGAAAGCCGATTCTAGATTTGATTTTGGATTGGAGATGCTTAATATGAGTCTGGAAGGAGAGTTTACAGTCTAGCCAGACACCTAGGTATTTATAGTTGTCCACATATTCTAGGTCAGAACCATCCTGGGTAGTGATTCTAGTTGGGCAGGCGGGTGCCGGCAGCGAATGGTTGAAAAGCATGCATTTGGTTATACTAGAGTTTTACAGCAGTTGGAGGCCACGGAAGGAGTGTTGTATGGCATTGAAGCTTGTTTGGAGGTTAGTTAACACAGTGTCCAAAGAAGGGCCAGATGTATACAGAATGGTGTCGTCTGCGTAGAGGTAGATCAGGGAATCACCCGCAGCAAGAGCGACATCATTGATATCTACAGAGAAAAGAGTCGGCCCGAGAATTGAACCCTGTGGTACCCCCATAGAGACCGCCAGAGGTCAGGACAACAGGCCCTCCGATAGAATCATAGCCACGCGAAGGGTTCTGAAGGAACTGCATCACCCCTGGTAAATTGAAATACATTTGACAAAGTTATAGAATTAATGCTGTCTGTTCAGAAATAAATTAAATCATTCAGAATAGCCTACTACACCATGAGAAGGCCTATCATTTAGCCACAGATGATCAATAGCTTCTTTTAAAAAATAGCCTAGCTGTGGATTATAGTCCAATAACCTAACAAGGAATAACCTACAGTCGGGAACGCGCAGCAAATATGTCAGTGAAAAAACAGCATGCAGATTAAACAGGCCTTTTGCAATATTTCAAATACAATCGAGGGAAAATACAGGTTGGAAAGCAAATTTCTCCTGCTGAGAAGAGAACTTCCAAATATTGTTTAACAAAAGAGAAAGAGATGCTTTTGGCACGACTGCATCAGCCATCACCAGCGAGTGAGTTCCGCATCATTGGGTGAGTCAGTGAAAGTGGGAACCATTTTAAGGACTATAATTTCCTCCTCGATCTGTCTCCACACCTAGACCTAGGCTATTGCTGGATTCAAGACAAGGTCGTTTTTAGTTATCTCAGTTTGTCCGTATCAAAGTAGCCTGCCATTTCGATCATTTGTGCAGTATTCAAAAATATTCTGCCAAAGTCTCCAGTCATGTAAAATGATGTAGAATTGCATGAAATGCGTTTATAAAAGTCCCCCCAAAAATGTCCCATGTGTGCAACTTCTGTAAGTGCCTCTACTCTACTGCTCGATGCCACTATGCAAATGCGATGATATGCATGCAATGCTCTATTATAAGTGTGATTTTTTTTCATACGTTCCGGTATCTCGTCACACCCTTCTCGCGCTCACTTTTTGGTCCGGCACCTCCCGATTGACAAATTAAGCACTCCTTATATGGTAATACTCCGAGCCATATATAGAGTAGTGGAAATGGTCTTGCGCTGCGAATCAGTGAGTCACAAATAATAGGCAGTGTTCCTGGCTTCCACCACTCAGGAAATGGAAGTGGTTGAGTCACTGCTGCATGGGCTGCTATATATAATGGAACTTTAGAACGGTACATTCTAATGGAACGTTATGGCACCCAATGTCTCTGATTATAGAGGAGGGTTATGGCTGAGGTCAGTACTGGAATGAATGTCTGAGCTGGGCTGGCCATGTCCGCGCTTGCCTCAAGCCCTTCCACACTGTTCATATTAATTTCATGTTTTGTGCACAGCCGTTTCTTAAATGAAAGAATTCTTGAGTAACACACCAAATTTGTGTATAATTACTTCCCTTTAAACATATTTCAAAATTGCAGATTATATAGGACATCACATTCAGAATATTCACAGAAGACGCACAGCGGTGTGCTGATAGCACTGTTGCGCAATCACTGCTGGTAAGAGAGAGATTATCATTCTCTGTATCTTGTGGTGAAACAGTGTTGTGGTATGCTACAGTAGTTTAGTGTTACTGCTCTCTGGTGTGTTAGTGTTTGTTGTGGTGTTACTGGAGCAGAGAGAGACACAGGGAGTTAATGGGGAGTTTCCCTCAGACCTGGTGTTGGTGACAGAGGTAGGTATTGTTCCACCAGCTGAGAGATGCTCCCCAGACGTAATGCTGCCTCCAACGCATGGGCCTCTCTCACTCTCTCTCTCCCTCACACTCTCTCTCTCTCTCTCTCTCTCTCACACACACACACACACACACACACACACACACACACACACACACACACACACACACACACACACATACACACACACACACTCACTGACGTTTCACCAGCCAGTCTATTAGTGGAAGCTTTTCTCTTCCATTTTCATTGTCGCCGACAGTCTCGGCTGCTCTTCACTCTCCAGACTACGTTCTACTTTCAATCTAGTTTTTTTCTCTCCCTCTTTTCGTTCTTTCTGTTGCCTTGTGCCATCCGAACACACTCCCTGTACAGCTGCCCGGAGCAACAGTTTTCTACTCCTGTCGTAGCCAGGGCAACCATCCAAACAAACACAGCCTGCCCCAATCTGTGTCAGAAAATGAAAAAAGGGCCATGACTCGATCAATGATCAAACCAAACTGCTGTTGAGCCTCTTGTCCACTCTCTATTACATTGCATCAGAAGTGCTGTGCTGATTGAGGGAGCACTCTGAAGATTGATTGCCATGTGTTGACTGGGTGACAGGGGTTGCCTCTCTGCTCTGCTCAGACAATACGTTGTTCAGACAGACGACCACTAGAGCCCTGCCATCGGGTGCACTGCAGTTCTCCCTGACTGTGCAGTACACTCAACACCAGTTGAGCAGCGTTCTCTTCTCCCACGCACCCACTTTCAGACCTGCACACACATCAAAAACAACATTCTCACAACATCTCTGTGATGTTGCTGTAGCGTTCCGACCGCAACATTCTGCGTCTGTTCCTGTGTTTGGGAATGAGCGGCTGCCTCCAGCCAGAGAGGCTTAGACAATGGTCTTTGATGTGGCCGGGAAACGGGAGACTGTGTTTGTGAAGTGGGCAGTTTAGTCACATCCTTTAACACATACAGTATACCTCACCCCACCCTCTCATCATACGGCGTTCACTCTCCCTCTGGCTCCCATGGTTTCACTCAGAACTACATATAAGGGAGGACAGGGGAGTCAGCAGTGGTTTGTCAGTAACATAAACATTCCTGTCTTATTTTGTAGAGGAGGATTAGTCTTCATGAAAACTCCATGTGCAGCTCCAGAAACAGAATCACATTTGGTTGTGCACGTGGCTAACCCATGACCCTGTCCCCCCTGCTGATCCAGGGTGTATGGGAGGGATGTCGTGAGGGTGACAGGTTGTGCATGTGTATGAGGGATGGTGTAGTTAAGGGATGATGTACTGTATGTGTGAGGAATGCCACCCTAAGCAGGATTCCTCAGTGATGAGACTCCCGTGGTCAGCGGTTGACTTCACACGCTGGGGGTGTCAACGACTCCCCTGGAACAGGTCACACTGAGAGGAGGCTGGAATCATGAAGGCCAGGCAGTCATCAGAGCAGCGGTTTAGACCGCAGAGGAGCCACTGGACAGTCAGGAGAAGAGAGGGGACATGAAGGTAGGGAAATAGGGAGGGATGTGAGGGAAAGAGAGGGAGAGTATAACAGACGGAGAGGGTGTATTAGGGAGATGGAGCGTGATGAGAGTGATGTTGATGATGGTCTCTTGGGAGGAATCCTAGATGAAGGAATGTTCTGGGTGCTTGACCGTTCTGCCTCCTAGCAATACTTCTCTCACAAGTCCTCATTAGAAGGTTAGAGAGGTGCCTGAAAGAAGGGAATAGTTAGTGAGAGGCAAGCATCTGTCTAGAGATACTTCTGGTCATAGGATGAGATAGGAAAAGCGTTATTAAGGAAACATAAGGTAGAGGGGGGAGGGAGGGGCCTACTTTCCTTGTGTCTGTCTTTTGATCATTCTACCACTGAACAGTCAGCAGCACACAGACTAACCCGAACGCTCTAGGTTAAACAGAAGACTACAGGGACTCCGGGTAGTTGGAATCCCACACACACAGGCACACACACCACACACTCTGCCTCTTATACAGTATTCCATCATCGAGAATAATGTTGCTGATGCTTACGATAATGCATTTTTGGTAATGGAAAGTTGTAGATAGCTATCTAGTGTACTATCTAGAACCTTAAACGGTTCTTCAGCTGTTCCCATAGGAGAACCCTTAGTAGAACCCTTTTTGGTTCCACGTTAAACCCTTTCCAAAAATGGTTCTACGTGGAACCAAAAATGTTTCTCCTCTGGGTACAGCCGAATAACCCTTTTTTTTAAGAGTGTATGGGCACACTGGGTAACTAGTAGTTGAGATGTGCTTTGGTGCAGGTGTTTGTCAGGGAGTTTCCTTTATTCCACACATCAATAGTTATCTTCCTCTTGCCAGACTCAAACAGACACATAAAACAGCATTATAAACTCTCTCCCACTGCCTGTTATTCTATTCGGGAGTGTAACGGGGTGAGACGGCCAGCCGGTGGCTGGTTGTCTCCTGCCAGCCAAGTTAACCAGTGAGAACCTTAGATAGCAGCATTTAATGAAACTAAACACAACAACCCAGCCCAGAGTCTAAGGGGGATAATAAAAAATTGTATTAGGACTTTACATTTAATTCATTCGGAGAAAGAAAGAAAATCAGGTTATGAAGCATTTAAAAAAATATATATATATATATATATTTACGCTACCGGTCCAAGGTTTTAGAACACCTACTCATTCAAGGGTTTTTCTTTATTTTTACTATGTTCTACATTGTAGAATAACAGTGAAGACATCAAAACTATGAAATAACACATATGGAATCATGTAGTAACCAAAAACGTGTTAAACAAATCAAAATACATTTTATATTTGAGATTCTTCAAATAGCCATCATTTGCCTTGATGCTCAGTTTTGCACACTCTTGGCATTCTCTCAACCAGCTTCACCTGGAATGCTTCTCCAACAGTCTTGAAGGAGTTCCCACATATGCTGAGCACTTGTTGGCTGCTTTTCCTTCACTCTGCAGTTCGACTCCTCCCAAACCATCTCAATTTGGTTGAGGTTGGAGGATTGCGGAGGCCAGGTCATCTGATGCAGCACTCCATCACTCTCCTTCTTGGTAAAATAGCCCTTACACAGCCTGGAGGTGTGTTGTGTCATTGTCTTGTTAAAAAACAAATGATAGTCACACTAAGCCCAAACCAGATGGGATGGCGTATCGCTGCAGAATGCTGTAGTAACCATGCTGGTTACGTGTGCCTTGAAATCTAAATAAATCACAGACAGTGACACCAGAAAAACACTCCTACACCACAACACCTCCTCCTCCATGCTTCACGGTGGGAAATACACATGCGAGATCATCCATTCACCCACACTGCGTCTCACAAAGACACGGCAGCTGGAACCAAAAATCTCCAATTTGGACTCCAGACCAAAGGACAAATTTCCACCGGTCTAATGTCCTTGCTCATGCTTCTTGGCCCAAGCAAGCCTCTTCTTCTTATTGGTGTCCTTTAGTAGTGGTTTCTTTGCAGCAATTCGTCCACGAAGGCCTGATTCACACAGTCTCCTCTGAACAGTTGATGTTGCGATGTGTCTGTTACTTGAACTCTGTGAAGCATTTATTTGGGCTGCAATTTCTGAGGCTGGTAACTCTAATGAACTTATCCTCTGCAGCAGAGGTAACTCTGGGTCTTCCTTTCCTGTGGCGGTCCTCATGAGAGCCAGTTTCATCATAGCGCTTGATGGGTTTTTGCGATTGCACTTGAAGAAACTTTCAAAGTTCTTAAAATGTTTTGTATTGACTGACCTTCATGTCTTAAAGTAATGATGGACTGTCATTTCTCTTTGCTTATTTGAGCTGTTCTTGCCATAATATGGACTTGGTCTTTTACCAAATAGGGCTATCTTCTGGACCCCTACTTTGTCACAACACAACTTATTGGCTCAAATGAATTAAGAAAGAAAGAAATACCACAAATTAACTTTTAAGAAGGCACACCTTTTAATTGAAATGCATTTCAGGTGACTACCTCATGAAGCTGGTTGAGAGAATGCTAAGAGTATGCAAAGCTGTCATCAAGGCGAAGGGTGGCTATTTGAAGAATCTCAAAAATAAAATATATTTGGATTTGTTTAACACTTTTTTGGTTACTACAGGATTCCATATGTGTTATTTCATAGTTCTGATATCTTCACTATTATTCAACAATGTGGAAAATGGTAAAACAAATAAAAAAACCTGAATGAGTAGGTGTTCTAAAACGTTTGTCCGGTAGCGTATTTTCTTTGTGTCTTTAAAAAAAAAAATTGCCCTTTTTTATGATATCCAATTGGTAGTTACAGTCCTGTCGCATCGCTGCAACTCCCGTACGGACTCGGGAGAGGCAAAGGTCGAGAGCCGTGTGTCCTCTGAAACACCTTCCAGCCAAGCCGCACTGCTTCTTGACACAACGCCCGCTTAACCCAGAAGCCAGCCTTACCAATGTGTCGGAGGAAACACTGTACACCTGGCAACCTTGACAGTGTGCATTCTGCCCGGCCCGCCACAGGAGTCACTAGTGCGCGATGGGACAGGCCAAACCTTCCCCTAACCCAGAATACGCTGGGCCAATGGCCGGCAGCAGCAGAGCCTGGACTCGAACCAGGCTCTCTAGTGTCACAGCTAGCACTGTGATGCAATGCCTTAGACCACTGACCACTGGCTGGAAAAATATTTTTAATTTATCTTTTCAAGTGTCTTTCTAACCTTTTTATAGTGTCACGTTACCCCAACCTCTTGTGACCTATGAAATAAGTCCTGGTGTCCTGAACTGTAGTCAATGACACAGAATCTTATGGAGCAGATAGATACCATGTTTGAGACTCTTCCCTCTGGTTGGTTGGTTGGTTGGTGGGTGGGTGGGTGGGTGGATTTTGTATTGCATCTGTTCATGACCCTCATGATAATCAATGTCACACATGTACTTAGAGTACAGTACAAACACAAATACACTCTTACACATCAAGGTTAGGAGCAGTGGACAGACAGGATACCAGGCCCAGTGTATTTACGAGGGGGAAACACAGTGGAATTAGTTATAAGCGCAACAGGACGTGACTACTCAGGCCAAGGGATAACCAGGGTGACAATGTGGCAACAGATGCCACCTGTTGGTGGCACGTTAATGTGCTGTGACAGATGAGATGCTGGGTATATTTGTAAAGCTATAAGTTATAAAAACCCTATCACAGTATTAGTTCACCCAGGCCCGGTGTTTGTGTTATCTCCTTGTGGCTGGGGTGCTGAGCAGGGAGGGATTTGAATGATGCTGTGACCTCAGTATCATGTCTCTAATGTCCCGGTTACATCTGGCCCTCTGACACACTCCTGTCAGTGATGCAAATACATTTACCACATCATTCACAGTGTCAGAGGGAAATGACTGTTATGAGTGCTACACCACTCTTAGGGCGTGCTCTTAGCAGTTTGTGGAAGGAACTATGAATGCACCCCCAAAACACACAAACGCGGTCACCCTCTCGTTCTCTCACGTTGGTACAGTGTGCCAACCTAACACCTGTGATTGACAGGTGGTTTCCTCCACACCCCATTAGATCTTGGTCCCTCCTGATAACATGGGGTTAGAGTGACAGGATAGCCACTCTGTTGTGCTCAGGGCCACTCTGTCGTCTCGTTTGTGTACTCATCCTCTCAGTGGGAACATTCTCCGTCATGGTAGCAGCCGCCGGTCTAGGTCAAGATGCCTCTGGCCCGCTACTGAGAATAGTGACAAGCACTGCCAAAAAGAAGAAAAGACAGACAGTACATGAGTCACCATGGTAACAACACAGAACCTGGTAAACAGTCTCACTGGTTAGTTTTATAAAACGTCTCATGACACACCTGATTTCTACAGAATCGTCACAAAGGTCACATCATCGTTGTGTTTTTGAGGGGTTTGCTTGGCAGGTCTCTCCATAAAATTATATGTTGTAAAATTGAAAACACTTTTATTGAGTATTGCACCATAAAAGCATAACATTGTTATGCCTGGACAGGCATATTACGTTTGTAACTGAGCTCTAAGTTGAGAGCATGTTTTATCTCAGATTCAACACTCCCTATGCGCTCCCTATGTTATCATTTCTGTAATTCGCGTTTATTATCTTATCCGTGGTGCCAGTTTCTGTGCAAGTCTTTTTCCCTAAGCTGGAACAGATGCTGTGTGCTTTCCCTGGCCACTCTGGGACTCTAGTGTGTACAGGATTGTAATGAACTTAGTGCCCGAGTCAGAAAGTGATCTCTATGAGTGTGTAATGTGCCATGTCAGTTTGACCTTTTACAATGTTGACCTACTGTATGCACGTAACTATAGATGACAAGAATAGTATTGCATATCTATGTCTGATGGTTATGCTTTGTGCCAGGTTCTTGTCATGGAAGTTAAGTGCTTTTGATAACGGGGATACAGATGGCGTTGGATCTGAGATTTTACCGCTCTGTTGACGTTACACTTTATTGACGTATTTGTTCTCTTCCGTTTTATTGTTTAATTGCTGCTGGCCTTGTGCAATAGGGCTCCCTTGCAAAAGAGACCTCGGTCTCAATGGGACTCTCTGCCTAAATAAAGGTTCTATTTAAAAAAGTATGAATTCCATTTACCAATATCTGTTTACTTTTGGCTCATGCTTTGGTTCTTTCCAGACCGAGGATGAGTCAGAGACAAAGGAGGGTGAAGAGGAGGAAGAGGAGGGAGATGAGGAAGGCATGTCGTCTCCCAGTGACCCCGTGGTTTCTGCAGCAACTCGTGCTAAGCAGCTGGCGGCCCGGCTCCGAGCCACAGCCCAGAAGGTCCTGAGGGACCTGGGCCGGATCCTGGCCATCACCCTGCTGGCTCTGGCTGGTGAGAACTGGAGGGAGGAGAGGGTAGAGTGGAGTGGAGGGAATAACCTCTGTATTACTGCTTAATTATAAAAGGAAATTAATATACTGGTAATAATTTATTTATATGTGAAATAAATGTTTAATCATTTTTTCTTTAAACTAATCACTATTTTGTTCTATAAAAATGGAAATTAAAGCAGGGATGGGCAACTTTGATGGAGGTGGGGGGCCACAAAAAATCTGAACTTCTCATGACGGTCCGCAGTTGTATTCTACACATTTTCTCATAGGGTGGAGAGAAATTTTTGCAGTTTTTAATATGATATCTGAGTGAGACTGAATAACAAAATCAATGCCCCCCCCCAGGCTCTAATTCGACCTTGATTACTACATGTTTAGTTAGCTGGCTACTCGACTAACTTACCATTCTAAAACATTTTTGCTGATATGGGCTAATCAAGATATAAACAGTTGATGCACAACCACATTTCTAAATTCCACCTTTTGTATTCTACCTCGCAACAGTAAGCTGAGACCCTGACTGAGTTCCCCAAAAAATGTCATGTATTTCAATTTGTAATTTTGGTGGGAAATTTATCGGAGGGCCTTCAAAAGGGTGGCAGTTACCCATCCCTGCATTGAAGTGGGGGGGGACTGCTTTAAGATATCCATGTATGATTTGTTGTGTATGAGAGACGACGTGCAGTCTGTATCTCTGTTCCCCAGGCATCACCTTACCCTCGGCCTTCTCTGCAATCTACTTCCTGCTTTTCATCGGCGTGTGCACGTGGTGGGCCTGCCACTTTCCCATCAGCCACCTAGGCTTCAACGTGCTGTGTGTGATGGTGGGCTTTTTCACGGCGGGCCACCTGGTGTGTCTCTACCTGTACCAGTGCCCCATTGCCCAGGGCATCTTCCCCCCTGCCAGCCTGTGGGCCAGGTCAGTGCCCCACCCTACCTCGACCCAAATAAGTCATTATATTCTGTTTTAGTCATTGTTTTCCATGTCTCTAGTACCTACACAGCTTTACTTCTCACAGGGACTGGCCGCAGCCATAGCGATGCTCCTGGTTGGCACACTAGCTCAAGATTGTGATTCAAACATATAGAATCAGAAGTGATTTGTACGCAATGACTCACATGGTTCTGATAACCTTAAACATATAATCTTTTTGGGGTTGTGATCTTGTTGAGACAGTTGCAGACTGCACTATTACCTAACAGCAGATGAATGGAAATGAGACACTTCTCAGTTTTGTGCCATAGTTCTAAGTATCAATGGAGTGAAGGAGGGGGAAGAAGAGGAATGGAGTGAAATGAGAGGGGAGGAGTGGAGGGAGAGTGTGAAAGCTATGTGAGGAAATACTGGCAAGTTGTTTTTGGAATATTACCAAATGGGGTGGGTGTGATGAAGCCGTCCTGTAGCATTCTATCTCGGTGCCTCTGGGTTTTGGCATAGGATGCTAAAGAGAGATAGAGGGAGAGAGATATGTAGTGCTGTTATCAAGGCCTCCCAGGTGGAAACACCTGTGATCTTTCCTTCTATCTCTCCTTCTCTATCTTCACCTCTCTACCTCTGGCTCTCAGCCATCAACATTAGAAGTCAGTTCCAGCCCACAAATCTAACCAGACATTTCCCCTGCCTTGAAACTATAACCAATGGGTGTCACGGCAGGGTGAACCCAGGGCTAAACTGTGCGTTAAAGTTTGATGACGTTTCACAGAGAAACCATGTTTCCTCAACTCAACTCCATATACAGGCTTCTGTTACATTCCCTCTCCCCTCTTCTCAACCCCCAGACTGTTTGGCCTCAAGGATATCATCAAACCTGGCAACTGCTCCGCCTCCTATGACCTCATCCTTAACACGGAGCATGATTGGCCGGTGTATGTCAACCCCGGGATCCTGCTTCTCCTGTACATCACCGTGGCGACGGTCCTGAAGATCAGCAGCCACCGTGGATCGGCTGACAAGGTACTGACATCAGCACTCCGAGGCATGAAATACATCTGTCTGTCTTGATTGACATGTGCTGCTTACTGAATCAGTACTTGCTTATATGACAGGGTGAGGAGGGGGCCCAGCTAGTCAAAGGAACAGAGGCTGGAGGAGGAGAGGTGGAACTGAAGCCCTGGTCCGCTCAGAGACGACCCAGCCAGGGCGACACTGAGGTGGGCATGAGATACCTGATAGCATCCCTGCCCTGCTCCATGCAGTCCAATGTACTACTGTCCGCCATTCTCTGACTGTGCGTTGGTGGTGTTATTTATAAAGGTGTGTTGTGTATGTGTTCCAGAACACGCTTCAGTCTATAGAGAGCACAGTAGACGGCGTCACCAATAGCTCCAGTCATCAGGACTTGGGCCCAGGGCTCAGTAGCGCCCCTGATGGACAGCACGGGGACCACCCTCTGCACCTGCTGGGTAGAGTGGTCATGCAGCAGAGCTACGTGTGTGCTCTCATCGCCATGATGGTAACTCTGAAATCTTATTCACATTCTAAATGTATCCTCTCTGTGAGCCCTATGGGTACATTAGGCTATGTTCCAATATCCACACTAGAATACCACTAAGAATGCATGGGATATTGGAACCAAGCCTTAGTTCTGTGACCGCAGTTCTCAGTGAGGGTATGTCATGTCTTTACCTGAACTCCATCTCCCATGATGCCCCTCTGCAGGTGTGGAGCATCACCTACCACAGCTGGCTGACGTTCGTGCTGCTGCTGTGGGCGTGTCTGATCTGGATGCTGCGTGCGAGGCGCCACTTCGCCATGCTGTGCTCTCCCTTCATCCTGCTCTACGTCCTGGCCCTCTGCTTCCTGCAGTACGTCTGGGCCATGGACCTGCAGCCGGAGCTGCCCCGCACCGTGGGCACCATGAGCCTCAGGCAGCTGGGTCTGGACCGAGCCCAGTACCCCTGCCTCCGCCTGGGGGCCATGGTGAGGAGAGAGGGGGTAGGGGCGGAGGGGACAGGGTCAGCAGTGGGACAGAGGCGCTGGGAAATGTCAATGAATGCAGCCTGTTAAGTGCCTACAGGAAATTGACAGTGCAGTAGTCTGTATTCTGAAGACTCAAGTGGTGTAGGAAACATGTCCACAAGGTATAATTAAGTGCGTACCTGAAAAGTTCAACCACTCAACAAATCTTTTATGTGTAAAACATGCCTGTCACATATGCTGAATAGGCTGTTTAACAGTATATGCTCCTGCACTTTCTTAAAGGTGTAGAACCACTTAATAGTGCAGTCCTGCAGTCAATCTCCCAAACAGTGTCAAGACTATACTCCGATGGTGTCTCATCTCTCTCCTCCGCTCCTCTCTCCCTCGGTCTGTTTTGTTGATCCTGTCAGCTGCTGTACACGCTGACGTTCTGGCTGCTCCTGCGCCAGTCAGTGAAGGACAACTTCAGCAGGAAGAAGGGCGGGTCTGCCCCTCTACAGGAGGTCACCACTGGAGGTGAGAGGGTACACTTCCGATTCACACTCTCTCTACAAAATGAAGTACTTCACGAAAGTTGTGAAGTTCCCAGGTGTGTGCTTTAGTATGGTCTGGCCCAGTAACATTCTCTCCCACTATCTACATTTTACATTTGAGTCATTTAGCAGACGCTCTCATCCAGAGCGACCTTACAGTAGTGAGAGCATACATTTTCGCACTGACTGCGAATCATGTGCGCCGTGCACTATGGCAGTGTCTTCAGTTTGGTTAGTAACAAGGTGCTCCTTCTCCCTTTGGGTCCACAGAGGGGAGCGGGCAGAACGAGTCGGTTCTGAAGGTTGTGGGCAGACTGGTGATGAGCTGCTATGCCAAGTACTGGATCTACGTGTGTGGAGGCATGTTCATCATGGTCAGCTTCGCAGGCAAGCTGGTGGGCTACAAGATCATCTACATGCTGCTCTTCCTGCTTTGCCTCTGTCTCTACCAGGTAGGTAGGCACCATCAGTCCAGGGGGGTCACACTCTGAAGTCCTTTTAACCTATGACCCCCATCATCAACTCCTTGTGATTTCCATATTACAACACTTTATTGGTCCAACTGCTACTTCGTACGTGTGTTCTCTGCTTCTGCTCTCAAACCTCCACACAGAAACAAACATGAGTGTAACACAGGGTCAGCCCACAGGGTCAGCCCACAGGGTCAGCTTCAGTGCAGCACACAACAAACTGCTTTTATGCGGCATATTTCCCCCTGGTCGCACTGGGGATAACTCAGTTACCTCGATTTGACCTGTGGTCAAACTGACTGGTCATTGACATGTTAATGAATGTTGTTGTTCTCCACCCCCACCGTGACTGTCACTGTAACCTATATCGTCAGGTGTACTACTCTCTGTGGAGGAGGCTGCTCAAGGTTTTCTGGTGGCTGGTGGTGGCCTACACCATGCTGGTCCTTATCACCATCTATACCTTCCAGTTTGAGGACTTCCCTGCCTACTGGAAGAACTTCACCGGCTTCACTGAAGAGCAGTACGTTCCCCCCCACCTCACTGTGTGGTCAAGACTAATACACACTTTCTTATTAGGTTTGTCATTATGTTTGATGATGAAGTGGCCTATATTAACATCAATCTGGGTTCATGGATGTGGTTTTTCCAGATTAAACAGGAGTTCCTAATTGTCATCAATTTCCACACCAATATCCAGTTTTTCCAGATGTTCTATGGTGTCCTGATCACTCCCATCTGGGTTTGAGGTGCACAATGAGTATAGTAGAAACCTCTGGAAATTCAAGCGAGTCCTGCTCCTCTGTCTCCCTGCAGGCTGGCTGACATCGGCCTGGAGACCTTTAAGCTGACCGAGCTGTTCACCAGCATCCTGATCCCTGGCTTCTTCCTGCTGGCCTGCATCCTGCAGCTGCACTACTTCCACAAACCCTTTATGAGGATCACAGACCTGGACCACGTCACGCCCATACACAGGTACGCTCCTCTCGGGCTCCTCCCACACAGTATGACTCACTGCCAGACAGAGGATGATCGAGAATATGCTCCTCAAATGCCCACGTAATAGAGTCCATAGTGAATGAGAGTTCAGTCGTGTGCTGTCCATCTCATTTAACATCACTGCCGGACAGAGCCGTTGTCCACCTCTGCAGAAAATAATATCCTATATGTTGACATTATTTTGATCCCACAGGAAGAGGAACAGGCACAGACCAGAGGTCCGGCGCTGTGATGATGGGGCTGTGTTTGAGGAGGATGACCTGGTGACGGATCTGAGGGATGACGAATCAGAGGATGATGGTGAGCACAGGTGTTGTTGAGCTTCATGCAGTCTCCGGGCAACCCTTTATACATTGGATTTGTATGGTGCTTCTCTAGGACCCAAAGACCGCTTACAATTGTACAAACAAAAACAGTACAAGGCAAGTGTCTCTTCATTTGTGGCGTGTCTATAATGGTGTCTCGCTCTCTTTCTCTCTGCTGTACAGAGATGATGCCCAGTAAGTGGGGTTTGGTGGTGAACAGGCTGGTAGTTCTGTTCAGGAAGTTATCTGACACGCTGACCCAGATCCAAGTGTTAATCTGGAGGGTCCTGGAGCTGCACATCCTCAAGATGGTGGCCTTTTTCGTGGTCTGGGTGGCACTGGGTGAGGTCAGTAGTCCACAGGCGTCATCTGTTAAAGTCTATTATGCACCGTGTGAATTTGGAAGCAAGCCCTTATCCCCCCCTCTTTTTCTAAACTGCCTCTCTCTTTGTCTGTCTCTCTCGCACTCTCTCTCTCTTTCTTTCTGTCTTATTCTCGCTCTCTCGTTCTTTCTGTCTGTCTGTCTGTCTGTCTGTCTGTCTGTCTGTCTGTCTGTCTCAGCCGTCTGTGATGAACCTGGTTCTGGTGGTGCTCTGGGCGTTTGCCATGCCCTACTCCCGCTTCCGTCACATGGCTTGCTGTCTGTCCACCGTCTGGGTCTGCATCATCATCGTCTGCAAGATGCTCTACCAGCTCAGCATCGTCGACCCTGTCGAGTACTCCAACAACTGCACTGTGGTGAGACACCAGTCTGGAAAGACACACAGACAGTGGAGTACAGATGAAAGTGTACAGAGCTATGCTCTCTGTTTATATTGATAGCATTTTCACACTCCTGCTGCCAGCGTTCTGCTGAGTGCATGCTATGCTAGTGTTTACCCCTGGTGAGAAGCTAATACCTTGGTGCTAACTACAGGCAGTTTCATGTGCGAATTCTGTTGACGTGTTTAGTCTACCTGCTTTACGGCCGTTTAGAGGAGAACAGCCTTTTGTTTATTTTTCTGTGATTTGCAGAGACGTTTGGCTGCAGTTCATCAGTTTCATATATACTCACTCTCTCCCTCTCTCTCTCTCTCTCTCTCTCTCTCTCTCTCTCTCTCTCTTCCTCTCTTTCTCTCTCTCTCTCTCTCTTCCTCTCTTTCTCTCTCTCTCTCTCTCTCTCTCTCTTTCTCTCTCTCTCTCTCTCTCTCTCTCTCTCTCTCTCTCTCTCTCTCTCTTCTCTCTCTCTCTCTCTCTCTCTCTCTCTCTCTCTCTCTCTCTCTCTCTCTCTCTCTCTCTCTATCTCTCTCTCCCTTTCTCTCTCTCTATCTCTCTCTCCCTTTCTCTCTCTCCCTTTCTCTCTCTCTCTCTCTCTGTCTCTCTCTCTCTCTCTCTGTCTCTCTCTCTCTCTCTCTCTCTCTCTCTCTCTTTCTCTCTCTCTCTATCTCTCTCCCTTTCTCTCTCTCTCTCTCTCTCTTTCTCTCTCTCTCTCTCTCTCTCCCTTTCTTTATTTTTCTCTCTTTCTCTCTCTCGCTCCATCTTCCATTTTTCTTTCTTTCCATCATAGCCCTTAGCCAATGAAACCAATCTGAAAGATGCTGAGGTCCTGAACTCCACTCTGTACAGAGAGCCTGTAGACCCAGCCAACTGGTTTGGCTTCAGGAAGGATGTTACCGTGCTGGGCTATAGCAAGGTGAGATCAATGCTCTTCGGGACAGTTTTTTGACTATGATTATAAGGAAATGTCATTGAGCTATGTTCGTCTTCATGATTCATTTTTTTATATGTGTACTAGGCAGGGTTGGGGTCAATTTCAATTCCAGTCAATTCAGGAAGAGCCCTGAAATTCCAATTCTTCATTGCTTTTCAAGGAGGAACATTTTTTTATTAGAATTTGGTTTACCTTCTAAATTGACTGGAATTGAAATTGAATTGACCCCAACTTTGGTACTAGGTCAAATAACAAGTGTACTGGACCTAACTCATGCTGTCGTGTTTGTGTCCTTCTAGAACCACCTGCTGGTGCTGATGCTGCTGGTGTTTGAGGCCACAGTGAACCGCCACCAGGACCACCACTACAGGCAGCAGCAGAGGTCCCCTCCCGTCATCCCAGCCATCTTCCCCCAGGCCACCAGAGACACCCTGGACCAGGGCCTGCTGGCCTGCATCAAGTACCTACTCAACTACAGCTTCTACAAGTTTGGCCTGGAGGTAGGCCTCTTGCTGCTGTTTGGAGTTACTATTCAAAAGCATGTTGGTGTATCTCTCGATGCTTTGGATTCCTCTCATATCTTACCATGTCTTTTTCTGTCCATGTGTCATTCCAAGATCTGCTTCATGATGACAGTGAATGTGATTGGCCAGCGGATGAACTTCCTAGTCATAATCCATAGCTGTTGGTTGGTGGCCATCATGGTACGGCGTCGCCGGGCGGCCATCGCTCAGATCTGGCCCAAGTACTGCCTGTTCCTCAGCATCTTCATGATCTACCAGTACATACTGTGTGTGGGCATTCCCCCTGCACTCTGTATAGGTGAGTGGGGTTCATTAATCTCCACGTATCACCATTGTTGCCAGCATCCCAGTAGCTGTACAAGAACATCACCTTCTTTACCTACAGTACCTGACAGTGTATGTCCCTCCCTCTATAGACTACCCCTGGTACCTACAGTACCTGACAGTGTATGTCCCTCCCTCTATAGACTACCCCTGGTACCTACAGTACCTGACAGTGTATGTCCCTCCCTCTACAGACTACCCCTGGTACCTACAGTACCTGACAGTGTATGTCCCTCCCTCTACAGACTACCCCTGGTACCTACAGTACCTGACAGTGTATGTCCCTCCCTCTACAGACTACCCCTGGTACCTTCAGTACCTGACAGTGTATGTCCCTCCCTCTACAGACTAACCCTGGTACCTACAGTACCTGACAGTGTATGTCCCTCCCTCTATAGACTACCCCTGGTACCTACAGTACCTGACAGTGTATGTCCCTCCCTCTACAGACTACCCCTGGTACCTACAGTACCTGACAGTGTATGTCCCTCCCTCTACAGACTACCCCTGGTACCTACAGTACCTGACAGTGTATGTCCCTCCCTCTATAGACTACCCTTGGTACCTACAGTACCTGACAGTGTATGTCCCTCCCTCTACAGACTACCCCTGGCGATGGAACACCCCCGTCATAATCAACTCAGCACTCATCAAATGGATCTACCTCCCAGACTTCTACACCATCCCCAACTCCAAGAACCTCATTGGTGAGTCTCCTGTCTCATCTGACCCCTGACCTCAGTGATATTGTGGCCTACTAACGCTACGACCTGTGTTTGTTTGACCTCTAAATATCCTGGTCATAGATGCATAATCTAAAAAATGGTTAATTAGCAATTTGCTGATGTTCTACTGTAGCGTTCCTCCTGTCTGATGCTGATGGTTGTGTCTGTATCTGGTCCCTCCAGCGGACTTTGTCCTCCTGATGTGTGCCTCTCAGCAGTGGAAGGTGTTTGAGGATGAGAAGAGGGAGGAGTGGATGGTTCTGGCTGGGGAGAACACAGACGACCCTAACCCCATGGACGAGCGACCTTTCAACCCTGCCCCCAACTTCATCAACTGCAGGTACTGTATGACCAGACACCGATAACAACTGACCTAACAGCAGCCTCCAACTCAATCATCAACAAGGCTAATCTGAAAACAAGACTCCCCAAATTTTATCAGCATATCGATTGCGCAACCAGGGGAGGAAAGACCTTGGACCATTGTTACTCTAACTTCCGCGACGCATATAAGGCCCTGCCCCGCCCCCCTTTCGGAAAAGCTGACCACGACTCCATTTTGTTGATCCCTGCCTACAGACAGAAACTAAAACAAGAGGCTCCCACGCTGAGGTCTGTCCAACGCTGGTCCGACCAAGCTGACTCCACACTCCAAGACTGCTTCCATCACGTGGACTGGGAGATGTTTCGTATTGCGTCAGATAACAACATTGACGAATACGCTGATTCGGTGTGCGAGTTCATTAGAACGTGCGTTGAAGATGTCGTTCCCATAGCAACGATTAAAACATTCCCTAACCAGAAACCGTGGATTGATGGCAGCATTCGTGTGAAACTGAAAGCGCGAACCACTGCTTTTAATCAGGGCAAGGTGTCTGGTAACATGACCGAATACAAACAGTGCAGCTATTCCCTCCGCAAGGCTATCAAACAAGCTAAGCGCCAGTACAGAGACAAAGTAGAATCTCAATTCAACGGCTCAGACACAAGAGGCATGTGGCAGGGTCTACAGTCAATCACGGACTACAGGAAGAAACCCAGCCCAGTCACGGACCAGGATTTCTTGCTCCCAGGCAGACTAAATAACTTTTTTGCCCGCTTTGAGGACAATACAGTGCCACTGACACGGCCTGCAACGAAAACATGCGGTGTCTCCTTCACTGCAGCCGAGGTGAGTAAGACATTTAAACGTGTTAACCCTCGCAAGGCTGCAGGCCCAGATGGCATCCCCAGCCGCGCCCTCAGAGCATGCGCAGACCAGCTGGCCGGTGTGTTTACGGACATATTCAATCAATCCCTATACCAGTCTGCTGTTCCCACATGCTTCAAGAGGGCCACCATTGTTCCTGTTCCCAAGAAAGCTAAGGTAACTGAGCTAAATGACTACCGCCCCGTAGCACTCACATCCGTCATCATGAAGTGCTTTGAGAGACTAGTCAAGGACCATATCACCTCCACCCTACCTGACACCCTAGACCCACTCCAATTTGCTTACCGCCCAAATAGGTCTACAGACGATGCAATCTCAACCACACTGCACACTGCCCTAACCCATCTGGACAAGAGGAATACCTATGTGAGAATGCTGTTCATCGACTACAGCTCGGCATTCAACACCATAGTACCCTCCAAGCTCGTCATCAAGCTCGAGACCCTGGGTCTCGACCCCGCCCTGTGCAACTGGGTACTGGACTTCCTGACGGGCCGCCCCCAGGTGGTGAGGGTAGGCAACAACATCTCCTCCCCGCTGATCCTCAACACTGGGGCCCCACAAGGTTGCGTTCTGAGCCCTCTCCTGTACTCCCTGTTCACCCACGACTGCGTGGCCACGCACGCCTCCAACTCAATCATCAAGTTTGCGGACGACACAACAGTGGTAGGCTTGATTACCAACAACGATGAGACGGCCTACAGGGAGGAGGTGAGGGCCCTCGGAGTGTGGTGTCAGGAAAACAACCTCACACTCAACGTCAACAAAACTAAGGAGATGATTGTGGACTTCAGGAAACAGCAGAGGGAACACCCCCCTATCCACATCGATGGAACAGTAGTGGAGAGGGTAGCAAGTTTTAAGTTCCTCGGCATACACATCACAGACAAACTGAATTGGTCCACTCACACAGACAGCATCGTGAAGAAGGCGCAGCAGCGCCTCTTCAACCTCAGGAGGCTGAAGAAATTCGGCTTGTCACCAAAAGCACTCACAAACTTCTACAGATGCACAATCGAGAGCATCCTGGCGGGCTGTATCACCGCCTGGTATGGCAACTGCACCGCCCTCAACCGTAAGGCTCTCCAGAGGGTAGTGAGGTCTGCACAACGCATCACCGGGGGCAAACTACCTGCCCTCCAGGACACCTACACCACCCGATGTCACAGGAAGGCCATAAAGATCATCAAGGACATCAACCACCCGAGCCACTGCCTGTTCACCCCGCTATCATCCAGAAGGCGAGGTCAGTACAGGTGCATCAAAGCTGGGACCGAGAGACTGAAAAACAGCTTCTATCTCAAGGCCATCAGACTGTTAAACAGCCACCACTAACACTGAGTGGCTGCTGCCAACACACTGACACTGACTCAACTCCAGCCACTTTAATAATGGGAATTGATGGGAAATGATGTAAATATATCACTAGCCACTTTAAACAATGCTACCTTATATAAATGTTACTTACCCTACATTATTCATCTCATATGCATACGTATATACTGTACTCTATATCATCGACGGTATCCTTATGTAATACATGTATCACTAGCCACTTTATACTATACTATGCCACTTTGTTTACATACTCATCTCATTTGTACATACTGTACCCGATACCATCTACTGTATCTTGCCTATGCTGCTCTGTACCATCACTCATTCATATATCCTTATGTACATATTCTTTATCCCCTTACACTGTGTACAAGACAGTAGTTTTGGAATTGTTAGTTAGATTACTTGTTATTACTGCATTGTCGGAACTAGAAGCACAAGCATTTCGCTACACTCGCATTAACATCTGCTAACCATGTGTATGTGACAAATAAAATTTGATTTGATTTGAAACCACACTCCTCCTCTTTATACCCTTCAGGCATTATTATGAGGGGTGGGAGTTTTTCCTGACCATGCGACCTGACCAGGAAAAACTCTGCACTAATTATTATACATCCTCAACTACACCTACCAGTATACAGTATCAACATGAACTCTCGTCTCTCTCTCCCCCTCTCCTCCAGGTGTTACCTGGACATGGCCAAGGTGCTGGTGTTCCGTCACATGTTCTGGTTTGTCTTGTCGGTGGTGTTTGTGACGGGGGCTACCAGGATCAGTGTGTTCGGCCTGGGCTACCTGCTGGCCTGCTTCTTCTTCCTGCTCTTCGGCACCAAGCTGCTCAGGAAGCCCTCCCGCACGCGCCTGGTCATGTGGGACTGCCTCATCATCTACAACGTGGCCGTAATCATCTCCAAGAACATGTTGTCTGTGAGTGGCTATGCACCTCGCTGTGACACCCACATACTGTAACCATACGCCTATACAGGGTGGAAATGAACCTGGTTAGGTGAACTGCTAGGCTTGCGTACATTTTAAGTGAGAGTGTGTGTTGTCCCCAGATCTTGGCCTGTGTGTTTGTGGTGGAGATGCAGAGAGGTTTCTGCTGGGTGATCCAACTCTTCAGTCTGGTCTGCACAGTGAAGGGTTACTATGACCGTGAGTACTCAACACATACAGATGGATACAGTTATTTTATCTCTATGAGTGAACACACATCACCCTCCAAATTGGCAGGTAAACAATGATATTATAGAATAACCAAAGCGGACTTTGTATGCTTGTGTGTGTGTGTTCTACAGCTAAGAGTGTGAGCGATAAGGCGTGTACTCTGCCTGTAGAGGAGGCAGGGATCATCTGGGACAGTATCTGCTTCTTCTTCCTCCTGCTGCAGAGGAGAGTGTTCCTCAGCTGCTACTTCCTGCACGTGACAGCCGACCTGCAGGCCTCTGCCCGCCAAGCCTCCCGGTGAGCACTGGTCTCCACAGCACCCCCTGGAGGGCACCCTAAAAGCCACGACATTCCCCTGCAACACAGTTTTGATGGACTCACTCTGATACTGTTTTGCTGTGTGTTCAGTCTGTATGTACTGTATGGAAACATGTTATGTTGACCTGATGTTTTGATTGGGACAGGGGCTTTGAGCTGTTCAGGGCCAGCATTGTGAAGAACATGCGCTTCCACCAGGAAGTAGAGAAGAAGTCCCTCTCGCAGCTCAAGAGATCGTGAGTAGCCATAGAAACGACCGCTTTCCTTGTTCTCAACACATAGAGCCATTCCTCATGTATCACGCTAAAACAGGCTAATGAGAGAGCCAGCTCTCATAACTAACCAATAGCCAAGAATGGCCACTAGCAAGGCCATTAATCTCCCTCTGAATATGTCTGATGAATGTGACAGCAGATGAACGATCTCTGGAAAACACATGTCCAAAACCAAGATTGTAGTGTGGTCAAGTGCCATATATGACCGCATAATTATATACAACTAATGTAGAAAAACTGAGAGAGGAATGAGAGAGAGAGGGTAAAGTAGCCAGTGCTCATCATTATGACATCAGACTATGTCTGCCCTTCCCCTCAGTATGGAACGGATCCGCTCCAAACAGGAGAAGTGTAAAGAGGGCCATCGGAAGTTGGACACCAAGGCGGATCCGGCATCAGGTACTCTACTTCATTACTCTGTACTAATCCAGCAGGCATGAAATGAGCTTTGGTTTGGACTTGTGCTCTCGCTGTCATGAATCATCCTATTAACCGTTAATAAAATGTTTTGAAGAAATTCAACAACCCACCGCTACAGATTATGGTTTGAGGGTGGTTGTGTTGTGTGTTTGCTGTTTGGTCAAGCCTGAGGCCCTTCATCTCACCCCACAGAGCCACAGAGGGAAAAGAGAAGCCACAAGCGTGGCAAGAAGTGGCAAGAGCCCTGGCTGGACCATGCTAAAGGTTTGCTCCATAGCCCACCACTATATAGCCCTCTGTCTGTGTATATGTCAGTGCCAGACTGACTCTCTCCACATCCCTCCATCTCCACAGTATCTGACCCCGCATTTATCTCACACCAAGTTCTTAAGTGGATGTGTTTGTGCATGCAGCTGCTTGTCGTGTGCCTGTATGTGCATGTTCCGGGTGTGTCTATGAGCATCCATGTATATAATATTGTATATGTTTATGTGACTGTGCACTCTCTATCCTCTGTAATGCAACTGTGTCTGAGAGACTTCTTCTGGAAGATCATGCAGTCAGTTAAAATCACGTCATTACTCGAGGCTGGGCTGTGTCCCAAGATGCCCTTAGCTCAAATAAAATACCTTCCATTTGTCTGCCTCAGGAGGTCCGGAAATTAGATTTGTCTGGGATCTTTGATATTGAAATAGGAGTATTTTTCTCCTGCGGTGAGCGGCATCTGCATCTGATGTCTTCTGTCAGTGATGGGGAAATGGTTGGCTGAGCCGGCCTGCACTGTTTACATGCACAGTCAGAAATCTGGAAGAGTTTGCCTTAGGACAGAACCAATCAGAGTTTGTCACAGTTTATTAGCAGACCTATAGTGTTTCATAATGGAATAGGTCTTACACATGGGGGTAGTACACATATTTATCTATACTTTTTGAATTGCAGGTGCAGTCCAGTAAAGGATTGTAATCTCCCGGTCTATTTGGCCTGTCTTTCCCCATATCTGTTTTCATTATTTCCTTCCTCAGACAGAACGGCATTGTCCAATGCTGCTAGTCAGTTTCCTTAGTTTCAGTTTTGTTTGAAAATCAGGCACTAAACACTCCTGGGTTTGAAGTGGTCTCGGTGTATATGAGTTATGACTAGGTGTACTACCGGAGAATGCATTCACTACCCATGGTCTGTCCTGTCCCCGTGTATTGATATCATCTGGATGGTTTCTGTTTATCTCTGCAGTGTTGCATTCTGGGGATTACTACTTGTTTGAGTCAGACAGTGAGGAGGAAGAAGAACTATTTTCAGAAGAAAAAAAGCCTCAGAAACAGACTGCCTTTCAGGTGAGTTCACCTTAGACAGTAAACACAGCCTCTGCCACCACAGCATTGTCACAGTGTTAAATTGCACTGAAATGTGCAAAAACAACAATATTACTCAAGATACTCCAAAGCTTGCTTTTCACAATGCAGTATTGTGCCCTCACAGCTGGCGTACCGGGCGTGGGTGACCAGCGCCAAGGCAACACTGAGGGAACGCCAGGAGAGACAGAAAGAACAGAGGAGGCTGGAAAGAGAGGAGAGACGGCAGAGGGAACAGGACAGCTCTCCAGCATCAGGTCAGAGCTCACACACACACACACACACACACACACACACACACACACACACACACACACACACACACACACACACACACACAGTGTTTAACTTTTTGTTGTTTTTTCTGTTACAGGTCATGAAGGTAGTCTTGAATTTGAAGAAAGTATCTCACACGAAGGGATAGACGACAATGACGAACTTGAAGGAGAGGGCTCAGGTATTTTGGGGATTTATTTCATATTTTGCCCACTATATTCCCAGTGTTTTAAATAATGCCATTTATTCATTAAGTTTCACACATGTTTTTGTCTGTATGACCTAGTGCAATGTAATCTCATGCTGTGCTCCAGGGAAGGCAGACATCGTGCAGAGGATCCTGGACATCCTCATGTTGCTGTGGATCGTGTTCCTGGCCATGGTGGATGGCCTAACAGAGTGGCTCAACCTCATTACCAAGCAGTACGTGGACACCTCCACCGTGCTGTGCAACGAACGCTACCACCTCATACACAACGTCAGCCAGGTCAGTTATAAGGTACCTCCCACAACCAGAAGTCCTCTACTGTCCCAGTATGACCAGTGATGGACCCTAACACTGTGTGTTTTACAGGGATCTCTGAGGGAGCCCATGGAGGATCAGCTGTCCCAGTATGACCAGTGATGGACCCTAACCCTGTGTGTTTTACAGGGATCTCTGAGGGAGCCCATGGAGGATCAGCTGTCCCAGTATGACCAGTGATGGACCCTAACCCTGTGTGTTTTACAGGGATCTCTGAGGGAGCCCATGGAGGATCAGCTGTCCCAGGGCAGCGAGAGCCCCACTATGGAGACCTGTCTGGGAGACATAGAGGGAGACACGGACCACGTGAATAGAACCAGTGCCACCAGGTTGGTGAAGGTGATAGCCCATTTAACCTATTGGGCACATTAATATTGAATATCTCTTTCGAGGGAGGAAAATAATAGAATTTAACAGAATTTATATGTCCTTTTCTTACTAGTTGTAATCATCTACACCAGTGGTTCCCAAACTTTTATAGTCCCGTACCCCTTCAAACATTCAACCTCCAGCTGCATAGCACCAGGGTCAGCGCACTCTCAAATGTTGTTTTTTTGTCATCATTGTAAGCCTGCTACACACACACTATACGATACATTTATTAAACATAAGAATGAGTTTTTGTCACAACCCGGCTCGTGGGAAGTCACAAAGAGCTTTAGTAGGACCAGGCACAAATAATAATATATTAATAATCAATCATTTTGCTATTTATTTAACCATCTTACATATAAAACCTTATTTGTTCATCGAAAATTGTGAATAACTCAGCACAGGTTAATGAGAAGGGTGTGCTTGAAAGGATGCACATAACTCTGCAATGTTGGGTTGTATTGGAGAGAGGCTCAGTCTTAAATCATTTTCCACACACAGTCTGTGCCTGTATTTCATTTTCATGCTAGTGAGGGCGGAGAATCCACTGTCACATAGGTACATGGTTGCAAAGGGCATCAGTATCTTAACAGCGCGATTTGCCAAGGCAGGATACTCTGAGCACAGTCCAATCCAGAAATCTGGCAGTAGCTTCTGATTAAATGACATTTTCACAGAACCGCTTGATGCAATTTCGATGAGGCTCTCTTGTTCAGGTATCGTTAAGTGGAATGGAGGCAGGGCATGAAACAAATCCAGTTGTTTGTATCATCCGTTTTGGGAAAGAACCTGCGTAATTGCGCACCCAACTCACTCAGGTGCTTCGCTATATCACATTTCACATTGTCCGTAAGCTTGAGTTCATTTGCACACAAGAAATCATACAATGATGGAAAGACCTGTGTGTTGACCTTGTTAATGCAGACAGAGAAGAGCTCCAACTTCTTAATCATAGCCTCAATTTTATCCGCACATTGAATATAGTTGCGGAGAGTTCCTGTAATCCAGGATTCAGATCATTCAGGCGAGAAACAACATCACCCAGATAGTCATCATGTAAGTGGTCTGACAAGTAAAAACTTTAAGCTCGTCTCTCAATTCAAAACATCGTATCAATACTTTCCCCCTTGATAACCAGCGCACTTCTGTATGTTGTAAAAGCGTTACATGGTCGCTTCCCATATCATTGCATATTGCAGAAAATACACAAGAGTTCAGGGGCCTTGCTTTAACAAAGTTAACCATTTTCACTGTAGTCTCCAAAACATCTTCAGGCTGTCAGGCATTCCCTTGGTGGCAAGAGCCTCTCGGTGGATGTTGCAGTGTACCCAAGTAGCATCGGGAGCAACTGCTTGCACGCGTGTTACCTCTCCACTATGTCTCCCTGTCATGGCTTTTGCGCCATCAGTACAGATACCAACACATATTGACCACCAAAGTCCATTTGATGTCACAAAGCTGTCCAGTACTTTAAAATATCCTCTACTGTTGTCCTGGTTTCCAGTGGTTTGCAGAAGAGGATGTCTTCCTTAATTGACCCCCATAAACGTAACGGACATAAACCAGCTGTGCCAGGCCCACCACGTCTGTTGACTCATCCAGTTATAACGCATAGAATTCACTGGCAGTAATTGTTTCATAACATCTACAGCCATGTCACTGATGAGTCATGAAACAGTTTTGTTTGATGAAGGCATTGTCTGTATAGTTTTTTTTGGCCTTTTCCCCCGGCATTGTCCCAGCCATATCCATGGCAGCAGGAAGAATAAAGTCCTCCACAAAAGCCACTCAGTAGCTCACCATAAAAGACGCTTCTAGCCCCTTCTTATTAATGGCATCTCTTCGGCTGCATCAGATTCACAACTGTCAGTGTCCATGCTAGCTGGGCTAACAACAAATGTAGATTTACTAATGCTAGCATTGGATGTGCTCGTGGAAGCAGAACAACTTGTGTTGTCGACAAGTGCAGGTGTAGTACTGCTGGTAGTAGCAGTACTACCAGTAGAGCTGGTATGTGTCTCTATGGACGTGGGCCTTACTTTTTTAACCATTTCTGAGCAAACTAAATGAGCAGCAGCTACGTTTGGCTACACATGGACCGTTAGTGGAATTCCTGCGAGAGAGTAACGGTTAATGTGATTGGATGTTAATTATTTGACTAGGCTATCTGTATTTGACATTGTGTTGTTATTTCGCTGAACACTAGATGGTTTGATTTTATTTATGGCAGTGAAACAAGGCTACTCAGGCGAGGAAAAAACCTCACCCAAATGTATAGCCCCGTTGGAAAATATACATGGACTGTTTGAAACTGGGAAGAAAATAAACATTAATTTTTTTTTTAATGTTAATCACATTTTTATTTGGCGTAGCCCCGACGGCTTTGCGCGTACCGAAGTTTGGGAATACCTGATCTACACTGAACAAAAGTTTAAACGCAAAGTGTAAAATGTTGATCCCATGTTTCATGAGCTGAAATAAAAGATCCCAGAAATGTTCCATGAGCACAAAAAGCTTATTTCCCTCAAAGTTTGTGCACAAATTAGTTTACATCCCTGTCAGTGAGCATTTCTCCTTTGACAAGATAATCCATCCACATGACAGGTGTGGTATATCAAGAAGCTGATTAAACAGCATGGTCATTACACAGGTGCAACTTGTGCAGGGGACAATAAAATTAGCAGTTTTGTCACACAACACAATGCCACAAATTAGGGCCTAATACATTTATTTCAATTGACTGATTTCCTCATATGAACTGTAACTCTGTAAAATCTTTGAAATTGTTGCATGTTGCATTTATATATTTGTTCAGTATATAATTCAGTCAGTGTTAAGTGTTTTGCTTAACTGTGTGTTATGTTGTAGTGGGTTGGAGCTGGAGGAGCTGAGTGAGCGTGAGCAGAGCGAGCGTGAGCTGAGCGAGCGTGAGCGTCACAGCGGCACCACCCTGTGTTGTTCAGAGCCCACTTTGGAGCTGCTGGGGGTGGAGCCAGAACCACAGGACATAAGCCGCTACCGCCACTCCAGGACTGCCAGCGAGATGCTCACTGACCGGTACTGACATACACCTTACAATGTTCCCAGAAGATCTCTAAATGCTACAGACTCCAGCTTCAAGCCTGATCGACTCAAGACTGAGAAATGTCCCCACGTGTGTATGTCCTGCGTGTATGAACTGTACTGACCCCAATGTCTCTATACCTCTAACTCAGGCAGTTCTTTGTGGAGGAGCTGGTCCAGTGTAGAGAGTTCTACTCCTCTCAGAACCGTCTGCTGAAGCTGCAGTTTGCCCTGTACAACCTCCTGGCTGCCAACTCAGAGCTGGTGTGCTACTTCATCATCGTGCTCAACAACATGGTGACGGCCTCTGTCATCTCAGTGGTGTTGCCCATCCTCATCTTCCTCTGGGCCATGCTGGCCGTGCCACGCCCCACCAAGAAGTTCTGGATGACCGCTATTGTCTACACTGAGGTGGGTCGTTGTTGGTTTGAAAATGTTGGTACCAAGACAGAGCTGGTTTATGGATTGTTATTGTTGCACCGATGTGGCATGGTAGTGCACACCTATGCAAGCCTGTTGAGACATGGTGAGCGTCTGCACCTGTGCAATGCTATCTTCTCCCTCCTCTTGCCTTCGTTGGTGGTGTAAACATGCGTAAGATGTGAAGTATGTCATGTGTAAGACTGTTTTTTATTGAACACCTGGTGTAAACCAACGGTAGAAACCAAATTGCATTCCAGATTTCCAGGCCTAATTTAGGGCTTTATTCCACTCTGTTCCCGTTCCAGGCTGTTAGCTTTTACAAAAATAAATACAAATAACATTTAGCAGATGGTCATGTATCAGATACGTTTCGTTATGTTAAACTATGTTTCCCTCTGCATTGTTCTGGTTGGTTCCGGTTCTACTCAGGTCATGGTGGTGGTAAAGTACCTGTTCCAGTTTGGTTTCTTCCCGTGGAACAGTGTATATGAGCTCACACTGAACGAGGACAAGCCTTTCTTCCCACCTCGTATCCTGGGCCTGGAGAAGACGGATAACTACATCCGCTATGATCTGCTGCAGCTGCTGGCTCTCTTCTTCCATCGCTCACTGCTACAGGTATACCAGCCCACCATTGAACTCTCAGCCGTGACTCTGTTGGCCTTGGCATTCATGATCATACGTTTTTACCACAAGATTTGGATTCAATACTCATAACGGTTTTGTTTCTTCACTGTCTCTCACCAGCGGTATGGCCTGTGGGACCAGGAATGTGCTCTGGAGGAGAAGCCCTCGCGGCCATCAAAGGAGGCCAACAAGAAGGAGGGAGAAGGGGTGGATGTTCTTGTCCATCCCAGCCCAGGACTCAGCCTCATGGACCTGGAGGAACTCAAACCGGACAAGAACCAGAAGGCCGAACCAGAGCCCGAACCAGAGCCCAGCACCAGCGTAGCCCCTACCCCAGAGCCGCCCCCCAGCCTGCCTGTGGAAGGACCCAAGAAGAAGGGCAGCATCATGCGCTTCCGCAAGAAAAAACAACTAAGCAAAGGTGACTTAAAGAAACTAGCAGTAGAAGGGAGAATGAAGATGTTCATGAATTAAGGGCTTGTGTGTCCTTATGACTGCCCTCCTCCGAGTTACAGTGAAATGATTTGTGTTCTGTTTGGATCCTAGAAGCCTTAGATATCAAGGCTGAGGAAAAGGAGCAGAAGAAGAAACAGACGGGTAAGCGTAGAGAGGCAGCCAGTAAGAAGCTGATAGCAGCGGGAGAGAAGATCAAGCACTTCACCATCACCACGTAAGTACACAGAAGTCACTCACTGGAGAGCGCGTCAGACAATACAGACGTCACACAATTACATAACAAGTGGATTCTATAATGTTATTATTGTTTGTAAATCATTCTGTGGGGTTTGATTTGCATTTAGAAGTGTAGTTGGTTGTGACACGTGATGTACTGTGATGTACGAATCAGTGGACCTCTATAATCTTGAGACGGTGATTTGATTCCCCAATCCTCTTTGTAGTGTGCGGGATGTCTACAAGCCTTGTCACGAATTCATCAGTGACATCTTACATGCGCCGTACCGTGCTGCCACTGATGTGTACGCCCTCATGTTCCTCACTGACGTGGTGGATTTCATCATCATTGTCTTCGGGTTCTGGGCCTTTGGAGTGAGTACTGTTTACATGACTGCAATGAAATTCACTTTGTGTATGAGGCCACTCTTGGCCCACAACCTATTCCTATACCTGCGCCGGCAAAATCTCTCAAACTTTTCAAACCTCTCAAAACAATTCCGATATTGTATTACTCATTGTTGCGTCACCCCCTACATGTTATTCCGACTTAAACCATCAAAACGCCATCTTTAGAAGCTCTGTGCTTGGTCACAGGACACTATAACAGCATTCTGTGGACTTAACGGTTCACCCGTTGTGCCTCAGAAACACTCGGCCGCAGCAGACATTGCCTCCACGCTGTCAGAGGACCAGGTACCCGAGGCCTTCCTGGTGATGCTGCTCATCCAGTTCAGCACCATGATCATCGACCGAGCCCTCTACCTCCGCAAGACCGTCCTGGGCAAGCTCATCTTCCAGATCATCCTGGTGTTCGGCATCCACCTCTGGATGTTCTTCATCCTGCCTGCTGTCACTGAGAGGTGAGGAAGAGGAAGGTGTGTCCGCAGAGTGATGCACCTCATTACATCTAGTCTATTTAATCACCCTTAGGACGATATGTTTGTCTATCTTCGTGATGTTTGACAGTCCTTAAGCGCTGTGCCTATTGCATAATTTCTCTGAGGTGTGTGCTGAGGTGTCTCCCTCTGTCCTCTCAGGATGTTCAGTCAAAACTCGGTGGCTCAGCTCTGGTACTTCTTCAAGTGTATCTACTTTGCCCTGTCGGCCTATCAGATCCGCTGTGGCTACCCCACCCGGATCCTGGGCAACTTCCTCACTAAGAAGTTCAACCACCTCAACCTCTTCCTCTTCCAAGGGTGAGTCTGTCCATTCATAATCTCCTACTCTGCCACACCATATCATATGTTTGTGTCAGGGAGTCTCCCTGTTCAGGGAGGTGATGGGATGAGGTTGGGTCATACAGGGTCATATTGTCTATCTGTCTGCTCTCAGGTTCCGCTTGGTGCCTTTCCTGGTGGAGCTCCGGGCAGTGATGGACTGGGTTTGGACTGACACCACTCTGTCCCTCTCCAACTGGATGTGTGTGGAAGACATCTACGCCAACATCTTCATCATCAAGTGCAGCCGTGAGACAGAGAAGGTACAAAGACCTCTAGGTTACAAATGCAGTTGATAAAATCCCTTGCCGTCTGTTGTAGTATGTGATTAGGCCAGCGGTTCTTACAGCTGGTTCCTCTTCATCCGCAGAAATACCCTCAGCCCAAAGGCCAGAAGAAGAAGAAGATAGTGAAGTATGGGATGGGAGGACTCATCATCTTCTTCCTCATCTGCATCATCTGGTTCCCGCTGCTCTTCATCTCATTGGTCAGATCGGTTGTGGGCGTGGTCAATCACCCTGTGGATGTCACAGTGACCGTCAAACTAGGAGGATATGAGGTAATTACTGGGGGGAATTATAGTGAGCACAGTTTACACTCTAAGGGCAGCGGACCCATACTGCCCATGGTCATGTTCAACAGCAAGTCTATTCCAGCACTAAAAAGCAAGCAATGGAGAATCTATGGAAGATACATTTGAAATGTGCTCATGTTAGAGTTGTTGTACTGAAACGTTAACCGTTGTCCCTCTCCACAGCCCTTGTTCACCATGAGTGTCCAGCAGCAGTCCATTCAGTCCTTCACTGAGGAGGACTACAACAAACTCACCACCAACTTCTATGACAATGCTGTACGTAATAATACCTCCAACTCTACTGTAAAGAGCTCAACTAATTTCCTTCCTGCCCTGTTTTAGAGTATAATTAAACAAATTGTGTACAACTGTGTGACTGTGAGTAAGTGATCCCTGTTGGATGATGAATACTGCAAACATGGACTTGAACTCTGCTGCTTTCTATTTGCCTCCGCGGTAGGCAGTTGTAACTTCTGACTGTCTGTGTGTGTCCCCTGCAGAGGGCTATGCAGTTCATCACCCTCTACAGCTATGAGGACATAGTGACAGCTAAGATCGAGGGCAGCTCAGGGTCAGTGTGGAGGATCAGCCCACCCAGTCGACAGGAGGTGGTCAAGGAGCTGCTGGGCAGCCCTGTGGACATGACCCTACGCCTGGCCTGGACCTTCCAGAGGTCCGCTGGGTGTGGTGTGTGTGTGCATGGGTGTGTGTGCACCTGTATGTGTATGCTGCTGTTTGTGTGGGGTTTCAAGTAGTTGCCCTGTGGTTTTCTATATTTCAGATATGCTTGTCTGTCTCTTTCTTCAGGGACCTTGGCAAGGGCGGCACTGTGGAGCACACATCTGACAAGTACTCCATCGATCTGGATCCAGGCAACCCGGTCAGAGCAGACCTGGCTTCACTGCTAGTGGGGAACCGCACAGACCCTGTGTATGTTCTGCTCTCCGTTCAAAGTCAAATGTAGTATTTACATTTCTGTTGTTTGAAATCCTGTCCTGAATTCTGTTTGACATGATCTGTTTTTTTATCAGACGTGTGCCTCACATGTTCCCCAACTATATCCGAGCACCGAACGGAGCCGAGGCCAAACCAGTCGACCAGCTGTATGAAGGTCAGAGCGGCTTTTATGTATAAACATCCTTCTTGCCATACAGTACTTGAAATATAGACGGGTTAGCTGACAACGTCACGAAAACTATGCACACGCTTCAAAGGGGTAGAAGGCAGTGTGTTGTGGTTCTGGATGGCCAGATACCTAGCAACAATGACAAGAAACTGCCCTGTGGTGAATCGTAAGTGTCTCGTTTCAGCTTGTTTGATATTGTTCTTGATACCATGTCATGTTTTGTCTGATGTCACGTCAACTAATATGGCAAAAATTTGCTAGCTGTGACGACTTATTTGACAGACAAGTGCTCATTGTTCAAATTTCTTTCTTTTTTCAATAAACGTTGGAGGCGATATATATAGTTGACATGTTGTCAACAATCTAAGCCAACTCCGTCTGTTTTGCCCCATAGTTGCGCACGCATCGGTTTTGTTGCTAGACAACCAACCCGATAAGGAAGCTCAAAGCTGAAACATAGGCAGTCAGTCTGTGTTACTGTCTCTCTGACACCATGTTATGTTGCAGGTGACGAGGAGGGCTACCAGGATGTAACACTGTCTCTGATGAGGGACCGCTCTCTGAACAGCACCCGTGGGGCCCAGGAGTGGTGGGACATCAGCATCGCCGACTGTCCTCCGTCCACAGGGGCCTGCGGCGTCCTGCCCATGGTCATTTTCAACGACAAAGTCAGCCCCCCCAGCCTAGGTTTCCTGGCTGGATATGGGTAAGGATCTGTGCCTACCGGTCTCCTCAATGGTAGCCAAGTCCAGCTAATCTAATACACTCGATTTACATTCAAACTATTGAGTGGGAAATGACTGTATTTTGAATAGAAGAGAGGTCTATGTTCAATTATGCTCATTCTACACTTGTTCTCTGTTGCAGGATCATGGGTCTGTACGTGTCTGTGGTGCTGGTGATCGGGAAGTTTGTGAGGGGCTTCTTCAGTGAGATCTCGCACTCCATTATGTTTGAGGAGCTGCCCTGTGTTAACCGTATCCTCAAGCTGTGCACAGACATCTTCCTGGTCAGGGAGACAGGAGAGCTAGAGCTGGAAGAGGAGCTCTACTCCAAACTCATCTTCCTCTACCGCTCACCAGAGACTATGATTAAGTGGACAAGAGACAAGCTATCAAGTGACAATCGCTAGCCCCCCTCCCCCCAGCTGTCCTGTCCCATCCAGAGCACCCCTGGTTGGGGCTGTCTCACACACAGGGGTGCCTCTACCTGGTCTTCTTCTAAAAGACCCAATGCTAGCTCCAGTGGGTCTAGTTTCACTGTGCACTAACCCCTTCTCTTAACCAGGGGGAAAGGGATGTTTTGTCTGTTTCTGTACACTAAAGAGTGCTATTTGCCTCTGCTGGTGGGCTGTACTGAGAAGACAGTGAGCCAGAGGCTGTGTGACGGCCAAGGGTCTGCTCCAGTGCCTGTCCCCTGGTTACGGAAGGATTGGCTAGGCCTCTCCAATCAGAAGGGCAGGTTAGATGCTTTGCACTTTGCCCACAGACAAAAGCCAGGCTCCTCTTGTCTTATTGCCTGTGTTCCAACTTATTGCCTGTGTGATGGCCGGCTCGACCTACAGACACTACCCCTTAATGAAGAGCCAGGCCACCAGACAGATCACAGGCTGGATCCTCACTACGCTGACCAGCACAGTGTGGACTAATGCAGCGCCAAAGGGGCCAATTTGAGAGAAAAAGGACCCAAAGTAGGGTGTTTGTATCTAATCAAAACATTATTAGATCATATTCAGCCAAATCTCTGAATCTTACTCAAACTGTTTACAAATTGAAACACTTCAGTTGGGAGGAAAGCTAACTTTGTACATTGCAACAAGTTACAGGCTTATTGATGGCAAGACTTGAATCTTACATTTTTTTACAAGTGTAAAATATATTGTGGTTAAATGAGAGTATAGCGACACTGTACAGAGTAAAGACTGAAGCATACAAAATGTCTCCATGCTGGACTAATGCATAAGGCAACATTAGCCCCATCTCTAGAAAATGTCGTGCTAGAGTAGTTTGACAAATTGTGACACTATACAGGAAACACATCTACCATTGTGCCTTAAATCTTATTTTCTGAACTGTTACAATATGGTTCAACCATTGCTTGAGTAGTTGCCAATATGCATAAATCTATATGCAAAAATGTAAAACCAAAACCTTTCCTAACTTTAATAAACATGTGTTTTACTTTATTGCCATATGTTTGCTCTCATTTTCAGAGAACCTGTGTGATGCTGATGGGAGTTCTAATGTAGAACCATGTAGGTTGTTGCTATGGGATCTCTGTTGTGGAAGAATAATCATTTCTATTTCCAATATAATGTGATTCAGCTCCTAAACCAATGAAAATATTGTTCATGTGTACAAATAAATGATCCTTCTCATTCCTGACATGGAAAAACAAATTGTTTCAGCATCATATATTCAATTCATTAGTTAGACCTGAATCAATGTTAGATTCACCACCAAGCAGTGCCTTGTACAAATCATTTTGGGTGCAGTTAAGATTGATTTAAACTGTCTATAGTTGTCTTATAGACAAATAATGAATAAACTGACTGAAAACAAATAATACAAGCAATTGGTATTTGTTTATATTGTGACAAACAGCCTTGGCTGTATAGTTGCCAAGGGAACAGTGTCACTGCAGTGCCGATGGACGGTGTCCAGTCACTATGACCCATTGACCCTCGGGATGGCTTCATTCTCTTCCTCATCTAGCAGGAACTCACTGATCTCCTCCCTCATCTGAGACCTAGACAAGTCCATAAAGAGAAGTAACAAGGTAAATAGAAGGATGTGCAATTCTACTGGTAATAACTCAATATTCTATGCAGACATTACGGGGAAATTATTTCACAAGTTGTTCTTGTTTTTGAGTAAAGAATGTAGTTTTAATCTCACCGTCTCCTCTCAGCCTCTGACAGTATGTACTGGGGAAGGGCATCTAATGCAGTCTGTAGAACAGAGAAAGGCCATGGTTCACATTGTCCTGCTGTAGTCTTTGTAAAGATTATCTTGGTCATGTTTAGGAGTAATGTGAAGTGATGGATGTCCTTTCCCTTACCATGTCTTTGATGGTCAGTCTACAACTGTAACACAACAGGCTTTTAAGATCCACCGTCTCTGGCTCCCTGAAAGAACACACACAGTATTCTATTCATTCAATAGGATCAACATCCCAAATTAAACACAGCCTCTTATTGTACAAGCTGTTGCTTGGCACTTCACCCTAAAATGTAAACACGTGAATATACACCGTGTTCAAAAGATGAACAACACCTGCTCTTTCCATGACTGACTGACTAGGTGAAAGCTACGACCCCTTAATGGTGTCACTTGTTAAATCCACTGTGTACATAATCCAGCTGTACAGTAATGCAAACATTGGAGACGTATACATTGGGGACAGGAGACATGAATGCCTACTGACTTAGCAGAGGAGCAGCAGCCCCCATCTCCAGTCTCACACCCCTGACTCTGGCCCCCTCCAGAGGAGTGGTCCTGTCCTGCCGAGGAGGCTGGAGGCGAACCTGGAGCTGCTGCTGTACCAGGGGTGAACTCAGGGCCTGGGCCCCGCCTCTGAGACAGCTGCTCTGAGATCAGTGTGGCCTGGTAGGCAGAGAACTCCTCTACAGTACAGGGGGAGGCAGAGAGAGATAAGAGATATTTACGTGATTAGGGTATTACAATTTAAATAAAAAATACAACTTGTTTCAGTACAAAATGACATGTATTTTTATTTAGTGAGTACAGTACATTTCCGTGATGTGATGCCATCTTAGTACATTGGCAGTGTGACTCACCTAGTTTAGTGTCCAAGGCACAGACACACAGTAGGCACTTAGCAGAGAGTTGTGTGTTGGTCTTCTGAGGGGGACATGCTGTGTGGAGCTTCTCACTGGTCCTGGAGGACAACCATCACAGGTGTTCAATACCAAAATCCTCAAACATTATCAGCAGCTTTCTTCACACGAGTCTAGATGCATAACAGGCTCACTTAAGATTGATATAGTATCCTTCTTTTAACAAAATCCCCTTTCAACTGTTGGTTCCACTTTTCTGGTCTCTGTTATTTACTTAAATAAGGAACACGCAAAACGTGCACTTATAAATCATAACAATTTTTATCAAAATACAGCTGTAGACAGAAGTCAAAGATCAAACATACAACTGGTGTCTCCTGAGTTCTGCCCCGAACAAAAGGATCTCCTATGTCAAAACCTGCATGTGCAGCTAAAAAAACAAGTTATTCAACACAAGGTTTCTGAGAACCTGTCTCAGCAGTATGCAAATCTGCCCTTGTTTCAGAGAAAAACAGACGCCGTCTCTCTGGTTCTCGCTATCCCCCTCGGTCCCTTCTCTCACAGACGCCGGGCTGCGGGTTTTGGCAGAGACACAGACCGAGGCCTCAACATTCAGCTATACAGTGAGCATAAGTACAATGGCACGTAAGCAAACTAATAACAACAATCAATGGTGGGGTTCTTTAGAAGACCCCCAAAAATCTACTTTAACCCCTCTTTACAAATACTGCACCATATAGAAGTCGCTCTTACAACTGGTTCCTAGTGTGCCTTCTTGTGCTACCCATCCTCACCTGTAGATTGTGCTGACAGTAGAGGGGAAGTCCGTCTGGAGTTTGGTGACAAAGCTCTCTGTCAAGCGCTGGATGCTGGCCTTGTCTTGTGCCTGGAAGAGGCGGTGAGGAAAACTCTAAAATACTCTTGAAAATAATACTGGCTGGGCACACAGTTCCACACTGGACAACAATGGTAGTAATCAGAACACAGTCGACTATCACCTTAGAGTCCAGGCCAGGGATGAAGACCGAGGGGATGTCAAACATTCTGTTGTAATAGGCTATTTCTTTAGAGGAGTAGTCCCTCATGGGTCTGACAATGACCACGTCTCCGTGGCGAGGATCTGAGAAGCCCTGTGAACATAGCAACATTTCAAAATGACACAGCTGCTGCTGCCAGAGCTCAATACGCAATGTATGCCTACGTGGGGTAATGCTACGTTGATGCTTTCAAACGGTACTTTAAATATTGCAACGGAGGGGCATAAACATCATGTTCACTATTTTACAGCTGAAAGAGGGAAGGTCTTTTTCCCCTCACCGTGTCTGTTGCCAGCGATGCCCCTCGCCCCAGAGAGATGTTGCTGAGTAGTTTGATGGCCAGGCGGGAGCAGCTGTCCCCCATCATCACCTTGGTGTAGCCCTGCGTCCTCGCTGTGTGGAGAATCAGGTGCTGCCTGGACAAAGGCACACGTTACACCTGTCAGAAATGGCCTTTACACAAACTAGACCTTCAGAAGCATTTCATACATGTTCATCCCCCATATGCTTGGATATGTAAATGGCATGTCTCAGAGATACTGTCTAATCTCTCACCTCAGTGTATGTAGCAAATCCTCTTTGGCTGTCGGCGTCCTCACAGAGGCAAACAGTCTCTGAAGGGCTTGGGTGTGTTCATGGGTGATGGGGCTGGTTACTCCATTCTGGACCTCCTGCATGCTCAGATTGGACAGGAGACTCTGGGCATTCTCCACAGAGAGGTCTGGGTGCTGGTTCTGGTTCTTCCTGGTCGGGATGAAGTGGTCCACAGCAGCTTTATAACTCGACCCAGTCTGAGGTTTTTCCGTTGCCGAGGATCCTGCCTCTAGCACGGAGCTGGGGAGACTGAGTACCTGAAACACCATGGGAAGCGAAAGACAATAAGACATGATGGTGCAACCATATGTTCGAAATCAGTGGTTCCCAAACTTTTTATAGTCCCGTACCCCTTCAAAACATTCAACCTCCAGCTGCGTACCCCCTCTAGCACCAGGGTCAGCGCACTCTCAAATCATTGTAAGCCTCCCACACACACACTATACGATATATTTATTATACATAAGAATGAGCATGAGTTTGTCACAACCCGGTTCGTGGGAAGTGACAAAGAGCTCTTACAACTGCTTGCACGCTCGTTACCTCTCCACTATGTGTCATGGCTTTTGCGCCATCAGTACAGATATCAACATGAGCAGCAGTTACGTTTGGCTACACATGGACCGTTAGTGGAATTCCCGTGAGAGAGTTACAGTTAATGTGATTGGATGTTAATTATTTGACTAGGCTATCTGTATTTGACATTGTGTCGTTATTTCGCTGAACACTAGATGGTTTCATTTTATTTTTGGCAGTGAAACGAGGCTACTCAGGCGAGGGGGGAAAAAAACACCAAATGTATAGCCCCGTTGGAAAATATACATGACTGTTTGAAAATGAAGATTATTTTTTTTACAAAACAAAACAAAAGACTTGGGGAATACCTGCTCTAAATAATGACAAGCTATAATACAGTGCCTTTGGAAAGTATTCAGCCCCCTTGACTTTTTATGTTACAGCCTTAATCTAAAATTGATTGAATCGTTTTTTCTTTTCTTCTCATCAATCTACACACAATACCCCATAATATGACAAAGCGAAAATAGGCTTTGAAAGTTTTGCAAATGTATATATATATATATATATAAAAAAACTGAAATATTACATTTACATAAGTATTCAGACCCTTTACTCAGTACTTTGTTTAAGCACCTTTGGCAGTGATTTACAGCAGAGTCTTTTTGGGTATGATGCTACAAGGTTGGCACACCTGTATTTGGGGAGTTTCTCACATTCTTCTCTGCAGATCCTCTCAAGCTCTGTCAGGTTGGATGGGGTGCGTCGCTACACAGCTATTTTCAAGTCTCTCCAGAGATGTTAGATCGAGTTCAAGTCTGGGCTCTGGCTCGGCCACTCAAGGACATTCAGAGACTTGTCCCGAAACCACTCCTGTGTTGTCTTGGCTGTGTGCTTAGGGTCATTGTTCTGTTGGAAGGTGAACCTTTGCCCTAGTCTGAGGTCCTGAGCAGGTTTTCATCAAGGATCTCTCTGTACTTTGCTCCGTTCATCTTTTTTTATTTTACCATTATTTAACTAGGCAAGTCGGTTAAATTCTTATTTACAATGACGGCCTCGATTATGTAAATAAAGTACCTGTTTTTTTACATTTGCAAAAATATTTAAAAACCTGTTTTTGCTTTGTCATTATGGGATATTGTGTGTAGATTGCTGAGGATTTTTTTTTTTTATACACATTTTTGAATAAGGCTCTAACGTAACAAAATGTGGAAAACGTCAAGGGGTCTGAATACTTTCCGAAGGCACTGTACATATTTAATTCCGGTACATATTTAATTCCAATGATCAAAGCTCAGTCTCACACCCTAGACAGAAGTACAAAAAAAAAATTTCTGACCCATCTCTTGGCAGCTCACCTGCTCCAGGTGGACTATGTGGTAATGGTAATTAGTGGCTCTGAAAACTGACTCCAGTTGAGCCACTGCCCTCTTCCGCTCTTCCATGCTTTGACCACTGGCACCGCCCTCTGTCAAGATACAGTAATAGACAATCATCACATATGAGCTAGTCTAATGGGCCAGAACCACCTGCTAAGTGACAAAAGAAAAAAATAATTGCCAAAGAGCAGCGATGATCATCTGTGCATTACCATCTATGTAGATAATTCCGGGGACAAATCTCAACTTCTTGGGTGCGTCTCGACTCAAACCCTGAGAGAAGAAAATTGTTCATTTTCACTCAAAAAACAAAAACAGTTTGAAACCCTTAATAATTTGAAGACACTGTTAATGAGTTACATCTAAAATGTCAGCCCTGTGATATTTCAGTAATTGCAACATACATCTAGAAAGACATTGACCCAACTACCTCTTGAACCTGTGACAGCATGGAGCAAGAGGCTGGCCCTCCAGACACTGCAAGAAGAACCTACGATAGAGAAACAATGCCAGCTCAGTTGTTTGATTTATGTAAGACGCTACAAACATGTTAGAGATGGATATTCAATACCTTCTCTCCTGGGAAAATGACCCGGTTCTTTCCCAGCATGGCCCGGAACTTGTGTATGAAGTACTCCTTGAAGCAGCCCCTGGCCAGAAGACATACCCAAATAAATGCATTACTTTTCCGCTTGGGTAGCTTAGCTACAAAGAGCATATGTGCTGACAATGAGAGCAAAAAATGCACAACTAACTATAAATTAGCACTAATTTTTGCAGTACATTCTGTGGGATCAGTTCTTGAGACAAATACATCTAGTTTGTGATAATTGAACTTATTTTTGCAAGTAACGTTACCTGCAAAATGCATCTCCAGCTCGGATGATCAATACAGTTGTATTTTCTTTGCATTTGACACACTTCTTGGAGACACTGCGATAAAAAATGTATTGTGAGCGGTTGGAAGCAGTTGCTATAGCAGACAAAACTTTAAGTAGCGAAGCTAAGGTTAGCTACATTAGCTTGACTGCAGCTAAAGCAACTGGGTAATCTAGCTGTTAAATGGGCAAATAGTTTACCGTGGGGTCACTCTGTGATCTAGCTGTCCATTGTATTCCTCATCAACCTGGCACATGGTCGAGTTGCAAGAGTTAGCAAGCTATGTGGAGCTCTAATTTATTGTAGCTTGCTAGCTATTGCAGAATGTGGTTGTAACAGAGTTTTCGGTTCAAGCTTGCCAGCGAGCCAGTTAAAACTATGTGAGCAGATACCAGCGTTTTTGGAAACTCTATTTAGCAAGATAAATTCATTAGATTAGTTTAGCTATTTCGAGATGTATTTAACTTTAACCTATTTCTTATAGCTGTTAAAAGGCTGGTGCTGGAATAACAACATAGCGCATTTTGATGACGTTATAGATTCTTTCCGTAGTCATGTGAAGAGCGTTTTGTGGTTGGATCACTGTTCTTTTTGTGGATGTATCACATGAATCAATGTTGCAACACATACTTAAAAGAGAAAATTATAATTCTAATAGCGTAAACATTTTACAACACAATGAAACAATGTATTCTGGGACTGTAGTTTGAAGCAGCTGTAAACTGAATTGGTGACATCGCTAACGAGACTTCAATGCCCAGAAACGTAATCTTTTTGTTGTAGCTGTACGGCTTGTTCGTGAGAGTCGCACTGAACTTGCAGTTGTGCAAATTCCCCGATCTTTTAATAATCTGGATATATTTTGGTCAGTTGTATGTAAATCAAAATGATTTGAAGATCGAATAATCTGCTCAGCGCCCGGCTCGGGTCCTCTCAACAACCAGCACTGTCTTGTAATGTTTACTTCTTTCGTGCTTCGGCGTGTCCTCTCGAGCGCTTGTGTAGCGGACTGATGTAGTGTCTGTTTGCTAAATTATTTTACACAAACAGTTCATAGGTTGCTCGCACTTCATACGAAGGATGTCCATCGTGCACAATCGTTGAAAATACTCAATGTGAATACACCCAGGTAGTTGCAGCCGAACGAAGTGCGAGCAAGATCCTCGTTCATGATGGCGATGTTTCGCAGTTTTGTGTCGGCTACTCATCAGCTCAGGCAGCATCAACAAAACGGGGCAGCCGTGGCTGCCACTGGCGAGAGTCTCGAGAGCCAGTTCTCCTGCCCAATTTGCCTGGAGGTGTATCATAAACCTGTCACCATTGGAAGATGTGCCCACACGTAAGTTGACGGATTTGTGATCTCTTGCTTCTCAGACAAGTCTCTCACTTAAACAACAACAACGTGCTATTGTATATAGCATATAGTCTCTCGTATTTGTATTAGTTGTTGTCACTTATCAGTCTGCAGATACTGAGCTGTCAATCTTATTTTTGCTTGTCACTTAAAGTAACGGTTTTGTTATAAAATACTTATGATTCACAGCGAAAATGGCACATATATGATAGAAAAAACGTCACTGATACTGGGATAGGGATAATGTATTTGTTTTTCTTGGGATGCCAACTTGCCAAATGGAATGCAAGGGAGCTCAGACAGTAAAACAAAGCGGGCTAGGTGGTAGTTCAGTGCCTCTCGAAACGCAATATCGACGTAAAATATTAGCTAAGCTATTATAGCGGATTTGATGAGAAATGTTGGACAACAGCTTTTTTTACAATAAAGACGTAATAGCTATAGACAGAGGAAATGCGTGGCTAACTCAACACAAATTAGATTAGCAGAGGCAGCCGATAGTGGGCACTAGATGGTGCCCATGATCGGCTGCCTAGGCTAAAATGAGACGTGTTGTCGAAAAGAGGAAGACCGTTTTGTATACTTTAAGCCAGCACTAGGATATGTGGAAACAACAATATTCAAATGTTGAATGGGATGTTTTGGATCCTCATGATGCTCATTGCATTGTTTGATCTATCATGTTTTTGTAGCGTTTTAGCATTCAGTCAGAGAATAAGCCGAATTATTCATGGTTTTTTTCATGTTTGTTTCCCACCACTGAATAAGCTTGCCACAATGTCCTTGACTAGTCCTCGGGAACGTGGGTAATGTAACCTCAGTGTGGCACATGAGAGTTGGCTTTGATCTGTGAGATGCTGCCTCTGGAACATTGAGCAGAGCTGGAACACTGAGCGGAGCTTCTGCCTGCACCATTCTCTCACTGTGATCAATTCACATTTCACATGTACATGAAAAGACTGCAGCTGTGAAAGGAAGCTCACTGAATAGTGGTTGTAAAAGTTAGGTTGAGAACATGGCATTAATTTTCCTCAATAAGACACATTTTTACAATCGTTAGGCCACACTTGTTTTGGTAGGAACACACACCACAAGGTTGAAAACCAAGGGGTCTGAATGCTCCAGTTTTATAAGCCATTTGAATGAGTTTAAAAAAGCTATTTTGAGGAGCCACATCTTCACCGGTTATTAACCAATTGTGCCTAGTTCCCCTAATGTGAACATGAATGAACATCTGTGTAGGGCTGTAGCCGAAGTAACACCGCCTGTGTTTTTGTGTTTTTTTTGCCTCCTGTGAATTTCATCACTAACAGTTACACAGAAAAGGTCTAGATGTAGTCTACTCTAAAATGTTCTTTTTGAGGGCAACTTGATGCCCATTCTTGTGCTGTCAACACTAAAGATGACTGGCGTTTTGAAAACAGAAAACAGTCCCATTCTATTCTTCCTTTTTTGACACCTTCTGTGTGTCTACAGGAATGAATGTGTAGGGTTGACTTGAAGCTGACTGCATTGTCACTCGCCAAACAAACCGTTCCTCCCGCCCTTTTGAGGATTGCATTTTTCTGACAGTGGGAGCGCTAATATGGCCGCTCATTTAAAGACGTGAGTCAGACAGACCTCAGAGCCCCATCTTTTTGTTTTTTTTTGGTCTGTCTTGTAGGAAGTGGTGTAATGTGGGTCTGGTGGGTGGATTGAATAGTCTGCTCTAGATGTTGTTTGCTGTGTGGCTGTCTGTTCGCCTGTCCCACCAGCAGTACTGAGTTTGCTGATGACATTTGGGTGAGGTACTCAGAGCAGCTCCTCTCACTTTCATTTGCCTGCTCCCTCCAGTGACATACGGCTTTTCTGTGGCTCACTTCTATCTGACATGCATGTAGGCTAGTCCGATCTGTGTGAGATTGGCTCTGTGGATGTCAACATCTCACATCACACACACCACTGCTGAGGTTAACACTTACGCGAGCCTTCCTCTTCCTCGTCAGGAGTTAGTGTCCAAGCAGATATCAACACCCATGAAAGTGTGTAGAAAACATGACATTGTGTAATATGGGATAATGCTGTACATTTTTATTTTGTGTTTAACGTTAATTCAACTAGGAGTGGTCATGTCGTTGTCTCTTAAGTACAAAAAATGTTCTCTGCTCTGTATTCATACAGTGCAGTGCCAGTGAGGGGCATATAACTCTCCTTTGGGGACATATGCATACAGTCAGTCTAATTATAGAAATAACCACAGGGAGAATTAATGTATTTTCTATTAAACCTCATTATTGAGGTCAGTGATTCTGGTTGAACCCAGAACTAAAGGTCCTGTCTGTGCTATTATCCTGACAATAACACTTGAAGCATGGAATGTACATGGATGTAATCCAGCGGGAGAAAACAGGGCTGGGGATGATGGAATTACACACTGTTGTCATGATTGCACTACCACACACGCAGAGCTGAGTAGAAAAGTACACTTGCACGCACATTTCCTGGCGCTGCTCATTGTCATGGTGACGCTAAAGGCCTACTCACGGCATAATAATGGCTGGAATGGAGTCAATGGAATGGTATCAACCACATGAAGCCAGGTGTTTGATACCTTTCCATTGGTTCAATTCCAGCCATTATTATGAGCCGTCCTCTCCTCTGAAGCCTCCAGTGACTCACAGGTTTGTATCCATGTGGACAACTCATTTTTAGCCATTGATCTTGGTATGAGAAGACTTTTAACAGGTGTCTGCATTACCTTGCCCTGGACAAAACTGAGAGACTCCGGTCTATCAGCATTATAGACAATATTATGAATAAGATCAGGTCATCTAATCAAATGTCTACCCAGACTATTTGCATTGCCCCCCCCCCCCCCCCCCTCTCTGTTGTTATCATCTATGCATAGTCACTTTTTAATAACTCTACCTACATGAACATACTACCTCAACTAACCGGTGCCCCCGCACATTGACTCTGTACCGGTACCCTCTGTATATAGTCTCGCTATTGTTATTTTACTGTTGCTCTTTAATTACTTGTTATTTTTTATTTCTTATTCTTATCCGTATTTTTTAAAACTACATTGTTGTTAAGGGGCTCGTAAGTAAGCATTTCACTGTAAGGTCTACCTATACCTGTCCTATTTGGCGCATGTGACTAATAAAATTTGATTTGATTTGAGATAGGAACCGTGTATCATTTTGTAAATTCCAAATCCCTCACCCAAAAGGACCGCTCCACAATCCCAACGTTATCTCACTCAGACTCTCCAGAGCATGCACGTTAGTCTTCATCGCAAACCCCAATCTGTTGAAACCTCAGAGGCCAGACCTAATCCGTATCCCACTCAGTGGTGAAGTCTCCATCTGGCTGTTTCAACCCCTTACCCCAATCTTCTCCTGAACATAAGACAAAAGCTTCAATGGAGAAATGGGTGCATCTCTTACAGTGTGCATCAGCATAACCGTCCAGTAACACCTGCTCAAAGCCTTTACCTAAGCTTCGTCCCTCGCCTACTCTCTTTTTTGTATCTCTCTCCCTCCATCCCTCTCTTCCCCACGTGGTGTTGTTAGTGGACTGAACCCAAGGCAGCCTGACTCCTACCCCACCTCCCTCCTTGTCTGGGGGGATTTGATGAAGTTTGCCTGTTGAGAGAGGGAGGAAAGGAGCAAAACAGGAGCTTTTATTCCTTCAAGGTTGTTCTGCATTCTCACGTTCTCACTCAGCTATGCAGTGTGGCGGCATACATTTCGCTGTCTCTCGTTCCATTCTTTCTCTCTCCCCTGCTCTAGCCGAGCTGCTGCTGGGGAGATTGAACAAAGATCTCACATGAGAGCCTCTTACTGCTCCCCCAGGCCATGGAGGAGACTACTCACTACCTTCTACACTACTGTGTGCATGCATTGCTTAAGCATGCAGTCTCACTTGCACACAATCACATACACACGGACTCATGTACCTGCTTGCCTCCTGTGGCGTTGGCATGGATCCCACTGTTGGATTTGAAATCTGTTTCCTCTGGCCAATATGGCTTTCTAATCAGCTCTCCACTCTGCTAAATGGGTCTGTGGAAAAGGGCAATACACTGTTTAACTATTGTAGCAACAACAACAAAAAACAGACTACTAAAGACTTGCCAAGCACGATTGGCATTGCAACCTGGCAGAAAACTGATCGTGCACTTTGTGTGGTCTGATGTTGCATCAGGATACCTTTAGCTGAACCTTCCTGTGTGGGTGGGTGGGTGGGCGGCAGCCTGAAAGGCTGACTTAAGTGTCTTTCATTTAGTTGTCTCAGTACAGTGTCAGAATTGAAGGGTTTGTTTTGCCTCTCATGCAGATGATAATTTGCAGAAACAGTCCTTAAATGTCCTCAGATCTATTTTGGTTCTTCTACAAAGAGAAGGTGGATATTTTTAAGCCATTACTGAGACTGTTCTTGGCTTCCTCTCTGTAACGATGTGTGCTGAAAGTCGGGAAGCAAGTTCAAGGAGTAAGTGTTTTAATAAGTAAACATAATACAAAACAAGAAACAATGACTCCTATGGAAGGAACCAAAGGGAGTGCCATATATAGGGAAGGTAATCAGGGAAGTGATGGAGTCCAGGTGAGTCTGATGGTGTGCAGGTGCGCGTAACGATGGTGACAGGTGTGCGTCATAACGAGCAGCCTGGTGACCTAGAGGCCGGGGAGGGAGCACACGTGATGGTACCCCCTCCCCGACACGTGGCTTCAGCCGCAGGACGCCAACCAAAGGGACGATCCCGGGGATCAGGAGCAGACAGGTCATCCCTGCTGAGGCAGGGGAGCCTGGCAATCCAGTGAAGGCATGAAAGCCTGACGAGCCGGCGGAGGGAGAGAGGAGAATGGCGAACCGGCTATGGCAGGGGAGCCTGGCGAACCGGCGGAGGAATGAAAGCCTGTAGCGGCTCCCGAACCCAACGTCATTTCACCTGACACAAAAATATAGATAAAATCCCTTATACTTTCCTTAGGCGAGGCGTTATTTTGTAACAATGTGCGCTGAGGTGTCCAGGTGAGTCTGATGACGTGCAGGTGCGCGTAACGATGGTGACAGGTGTGCGCCATAATGAGCAGCCTGGTGACCTAGAGGCCGGAGAGGGAGCACACGTGACACTCTCTGTGAAAAATGTTTGTTTCACAACCTAGCCTACTGCTGGATTTTCATTCCTAGTGCTCACTATGATGTACATTCCACTACAGTCTTCTAGGCTATACTGTGAGATCCATGGGAGCGATTCTCTTGCACGTTGAAGCTTTTCCTTCTGCGTTGAGATACAGTGACTTTGGTGTTACGGTGCATTCAGAGGATGTCCAGCTGAGAGAACCTTGAGGTGTGTCATGTCAAAACGAACTGTCCTCGCCCCCACCCCCTCTAACAGTGGAGTGTCACGTAAGCCATGTGTTTCAATGGGCTGACAGGGGATGTATAAGCAAGGGGTTGTCTGGAATGGGCAGTAGTCTCCTCTGATACTGCAGGAGTTTATACAGGCTAGCTCTATGGTTTCCCTCATTTCTGCTGCTGGTTTTCTGTGATGTCACGCCTTTAATTCTGTTCTGTGACGTTACAGTGACAAGCCCATCTGACGGCGTGTGAGAAGAGCCTCATTTCATCGGAGAACGAAGCTTCTGAAAGTCACATGTAAAGATGTTCTGGCATGTCAAACTTGCTGAATGTGTGAAAGGCCCTCGCAAACTCATACCCTCTCTGCTCTGTTAAATCCGATTGTTTTAAGGTGGAAGCCTGTGTCTGTTCAGGGGGAGAAACACCCATGAGTTCTTACTCCTACTCTATGCTCTGCAGTGTCTACTTTCCTGTAGTTCTGAGAAGTAGATTGAACTGAGCTGAGGTGCAGATGGCGTGGAGCCGACCCCGAGGCTTCTGTGTTCTAGTAGCACCTGGCTTCATTTGCGCTCATTAGCCTACCTCTGCAGCTCCTGAATTGGCAGCAAGTATCTCCACGAAGGCTTCCTCTCCATTCTCTGCACAGAAATATGGTCAGCTCGCCTCATTCCTTCAGGGAGGGAGGTGGAAAGGGGAGATCAAACATACACAGTTATGGAGCTTCTCTCCTTATAACACCATACGTCATCATATAAACCATATGCATCAGCAAGTCATCCCGGTATCCTTGGGCCAGGTGTGTGCTGCTCTGTGGCGGCAGGCGAGGCCAATGTCTCTCTCTCTCGCTCTCTAATGGGGAGATGGCACTATTTTTACACACAACTAGACCTCTTTGGTGACTCTCTTTGACTCCTGGGGGAATAGGCCGTTCCTCGCCCTCTCCTTTAACACCTCCCTTAGGTAGCCCAATAATCACATTCCCGTGTCATATTCTAAATATTAGGCAACTGCCTATCTTTTATCTATGGATGAGAATTTCATGTAAATACTCAGGAAGCATATTGGGCATGGCCAAAATGTGTACAACTAGGCAGTACAGTACAGTATTTCAACAACGCCATTTTCACCCTTGAGTGTTTGTCACTCCCATGTCACCACACACTTGACCACAACTCTTTCTTTAGCCCCTTCTCAGTTAGACGCTGTGTGTGTGTGTGTGTGTGTGTGTGTGTGTGTGTGTGTGTGTGTGTGTGAGCCTGCAGGTGGTGGCGTTGTCTGAATGTTAAATACAGTGGCGATGATTTAAGTGTCTAATAGCAGTCTGCTAAACCCAGGCATCTTTCAAGTGATGACAGACGAAGGCTAGAAGATAAGTTGGCTTACAAGCCGTTCAGGATGCTTACTTTGAAAGACCTCTGCTGCCGCTGGGGTACTTGGGACAGATTTGTATTTCATTGATATGGAGATAAGTTCCCCCACAGACGTTTATGTGGAGGAGTTGTACTCTGCAGGAGAGGGAGATGAGCATTTTGAAGGGGCTCGTGTGGCTCGCTGCATGTTCTGCAGACCGTTGTAGTTCGACACTGTCGCAGCTCTGCCTGTCCTGTACTCTCTCTTTACTTCTGTCTGTCAGTGTGACAAGCCAAAATGATGGGGTTTTAGCACTGTGGGCTCTTAGTATTCATCAGTGCTGTTTGAATATGTGTGCTTTGTTCAGTGCTGCTCCTCTCAAGTTGGTCTCTCTAGTCTCTGAGACAGTATCAACCCGAGACAGTCCTTCATCACTGTCCAGACGGAGAGCTTCACTACATCTCAGCTGATCGGACGGGTCCCCAAACGATCTGTTTGGGAAAAAGTTTGAGTCCCTTCCTCCCACCTATGTGTTGTATTGATCTAGAAATAGGTTTTTGGGATCGTTTTCTGGAGTGTCTGGGAACGTGAATAGGCATGAGGACAGACTGCAAACGTTATTTTGATCTAACCTGATAGACACCACACTTTGCAGGGTAGACACAGGCACGCACTTCGAACAACACCTCACGGAGCAACTGACTCCGCCATGAGGTTCAGAAAGCAATGTGCTCCAGTGACATTTATGCTAGCTGAGTCACACACACAAACAGTAACATGTTATGTTGTTGGATCCTCGTGTCAGCATCTTTCATGATGCTATTGGTTTAGCATGGTAGTAGAAAATTACGGCAAATGACTTGTACTGCTCCGATATTGAGATGTGCTGCAGTTCTATAGCCTAGGCTAGCCTAGTATACCTTTGAATATGAGGCAATGATAGCCCCAGAGAATATTATTACCAGCCTCCGCACTCATGTATAATTTCTCAAATAAATGTCTTTCCAAGTATTGTGGACTCTTGAGAATTGGTCTGGGCCTACTCATGAGGCCTAATTTATTAGCATATTTGGAATGTTAATGTAGGCACATAGGCTGTGCTTCATCCACTTCTCAGCTCAACAGTGTTGTTGGGCGGATGGAAAACAACAGAGTTTGTGGATATTATGAACATGTTTTGACTAGATTGTCAGTGTTTCGGGGATTCCTGTGTGACTGGGAAGAAGGAAGTGACTCCAGAGGAGGTCACATGGGTCATGTAGCTGGTTGAGTATGGATGGAGTGAAGTGAGAGATGTTTAGCTATGAAAACTAGGCCCATGCTAATGTGATAACTAAGGTGCTTAAACACAGGGCCATTACTTTAATAGACTGACGCTATGTAGTGCTCCTCTGTGTTGAGTTTATTAGCCACTTGGTTAGCCTGCCTGAGGGCAGACTGCACGGCTTCTTCCACAAGCGGTGAGTTCTGGTCACCAGCCGAAAGAGAAGAACAGTGGTAGACCCGCAAAGTTAGAACCAAGACTGGTTTGTGGCTATGCAGCGAGATCTGAATTCTGAAGTACAACATGGCTCCTTACATATCTGACCCCTCCCTACCCTACCCGCTCGCCATCAGGCTGACAGGGCCATAAAACATCCAGCAGCGCTGTAAAAATCTGCAATGATTCAGTACTCTGGCAGTATAAACCCCTGGCTCATTTGTCAGGGGAGGTTTCGCGGCCAGCCCTGGACCAGCTCTCTGGGCCCTCTGTTTGCTGATGTCTCCCTCCCTGCATTATGCTACCCCCCCCGTTAGGTCCCCTTGGCAGTGCTGACTGCTGACTCATGTCATCATGGGAGGTGACTGCCCATCACTCAGCCTGTTTGCATGCCACCACAGGGTCATTTTGCAGCCCCACCTTGGCCCAGCACCCAGCGGTACCCACATTGCACACATTTTTAGGGGACACTCGCTCCGAATAATCGCTCTGACTCACTTTGTGTTTAGACTTTACGTATCATTCAACGACTGACTGCCACTCGGTCTCTCTGTCTCTGTCTGTGTGTGTGTGTGTGTGTGTGTGTGTGTGTGTGTGTGCAGGTTCTGTGGGGAGTGTCTGCAGCCTTGTCTCCAGGTCACCTCTCCCCTCTGCCCTCTGTGCCGCATGCCTTTTGACCCAAAGAAGGTGGACAAGTCCTCCAGTGTGGAGAAACAGCTGTCCAACTACAAGGCCCCCTGTCGGGGCTGCAGCAAGAAGGTGAACTACACTACTATGGCCTGCCACTCTGTCCAACACACATACTGTACAGACGCACACTTGATCATACACACTACGACTCACACACTCTCAAAACATCTCCCTGCCCATTTATTCACTTAATAGCATGTCTCGCTTTCTCCTGTTCCTCTGTCTCGCTTTCTCCTGTTCCTCTGTCTCGCTCTCTCCTGTTCCTCTGTCTCGCTCTTTCCTGTTCCTCTGTCTCGCTCTCTCCTGTTCCTCTGTCTCGCTCTCTCCTGTTCCTCTGTCTCGCTCTCCTGTTCCTCTGTCTCACTTTCTCCTGTTCCTCTGTTCCTCTGTCTCGCTTTCTCCTGTTCCTCTGTCTCGCTCTCTTTCTATGCCCCCCCCCTCTCTCATCCTCTCTCCACTGGCGGGCTCCAGGTGTCTCTGGTCAAAATGAGGTCACACATCTCCTCTTGCACAAAGGTCCAGGAACAGATGGCCAACTGCCCAAAGTTTGTGCCTGTGGTCCCCACTTCACAGCCCATTCCCAGGTAATCTCTGTCTGTCTCGCTCTATTTAATTCTAATTAATGGTATCTTGCTTTTATACATGTCTTACTACTCGAAGGTTGTCTTAATTCTCGCTCCAAAAACCTCCAGTGGCTTATTAATGGACAATTTGAAAATGTGAAGAGAAATAAAAAATTAAACTTGAATCACACTTTTACATACCCCAGTTTGGGAATACCTGGGATAGGGTCTCTGTCTGGAGGGTCTGTGAACAACTCAGCCAGAGGAGGTCCCACTCCCAACGTGTGCTAGAAGCACTGAGCTACTAGTCTGAGGAAGAGTACTGTGATCAGGTTCTGTGACGTCCATAGTGACCATCTGGAACTCACGAGTGAACACAGAACAGCTTATCTGTGTCTTTTCAAGGTTGTTGTTTTTACCACATTCCAAAACACAATTTAATTGGGCGATGTTGCCAGCACCACAAAGGCAGAGTCTCATCTAGTCGAAGGCCCAGGAAACACAGTGGACCATCTGCTGGTGTTTTCTACATGTCAGAAAGTCATTATTCTGACTAAATTGTCACTTTTTTTTTTTTTTGCCCAAGGCTGCAATTATGGCTGGTTGGTATATTTTGTGGAGTTTTGAGGACATTGCTGTTCCATTAAGTCTACAGTATAGTGTGCACCCTTATTGGCTTATCAAATAGACGTCTGTCAAATGGACGTTTCCCATTAGCTAGTAGACTGTGTCCTACCTGAGAGACCTGTCAACCTTAAGTCTGATGGGACTCTAATGGGCTGCCCCTGGTCAGCTGTGGAGGGTAGTGTGTGAATAGACCCTGTTGTCTTGGTGTGGTGCAGATGGAGCAGTGAGTTAATGAACACATTGTTAAGGACCCTGTTCTACGGCTCTGTGGCTCGGCTAGCGTAAATGTCACTGCAGCACATTGCTTTCTGACCCTCATGTCCACACAGACCAGCTGTCCTTCCAGGTGTGTTGCTGGACATGATTGGCATCCTGCTAATGTCTGGAAACTGGGCCTCAGACTTTGGAGCTATATTCACACACACAACAACAATCCATCAGTGTGTGTCTGGCAAAGTGTGTGTGTGATGCGTACCCATGTTGTATCCATTATGGCTCCTACTAAACGTGTGTTTTCTCCCTGCCTGCAGCAATGTTCCAAACCGCTCCACCTTTTCATGCCCGTTCTGTGGAGCCCGCAATCTGGACCAACAGGAGCTGGTCAAACACTGTATGGAGAACCACCGCAACGATCCCAACAAAGTGGTCAGTCTGCTATGTTATACCCTGAACTATGGACACTGTCGTAGTCTGAACTATGGACACTGTCGTAGTCTGAACTATGGACACTGTCGTAGTCTGAACTATGGACACTGTCGTAGTCTGAACTATGGACACTGTCGTAGTCTGAACTATGGACACTGTCGTAGTCTGAACTATGGACACTGTCGTAGTCTGAACTATGGACACTGTCGTAGTCGGAACTATGGACACTGTCGTAGTCTGAACTATGGACACTGTCGTAGTCGGAACTATGGACTCTGTCCTAGTCTGAATTTCCTTAAGCATTTATGTGCTGATATGAAGTGTTACACGACATTGATGTCACTGCAAGAGATTCTACTGCATTCTGGTTTGGTGTACTGGTGAGGTAATGACAGGGTTGTTGATTGGTTGGTGTGCCTCCAGGTGTGTCCTGTATGTTCAGCCATGCCCTGGGGGGACCCCAGCTACAAGAGCTCCAACTTCCTCCAGCACCTGCTCCACCGGCACAAGTTCTCCTACGACACGTTTGTGGTGAGGATAAGGATTGGGGTCTGGGCTCTTTGTCGTCTGTTTTTTACATAGGACTAGAGCAGTTCTGTTGTCAATAATGTCACTGTGATATCCTAGTACTGTCACTGTGATATCCTAGTACTGTCACTGTGATATCCTAGTACTGTCACTGTGATATCCTAGTACTGTCACTGTGATATCCTAGTACTGTCACTGTGATATCCTAGTACTGTCTCTGTGATATCCTAGTACTGTCACTGTGATATCCTAGTACTGTCACTGTGATATCCTAGTACTGTCACTGTGATATCCTAGTACTGTCACTGTGATATCCTAGTACTGTCACTGTGATATCCTAGTACTGTCTCTGTGATATCCTAGTACTGTCACTGTGATATCCTAGTACTGTCACTGTGATATCCTAGTACTGTCACTGTGATATCCTAGTACTGTCACTGTGATATCCTAGTACTGTCACTGTGATATCCTAGTACTGTCACTGTGATATCCTAGTACTGTCACTGTGATATCCTAGTACTGTCACTGTGATATCCTAGTACTGTCTCTGTGATATCCTAGTACTGTCACTGTGATATCCTAGTACTGTCACTGTGATATCCTAGTACTGTCACTGTGATATCCTAGTACTGTCACTGTGATATCCTAGTACTGTCACTGTGATATCCTAGTACTGTCACTGTGATATCCTAGTACTGTCACTGTGATATCCTAGTACTGTCACTGTGATATCCTAGTACTGTCACTGTGATATCCTAGTACTGTCACTGTGATATCCTAGTACTGTCACTGTGATATCCTAGTACTGTCTCTGTGATATCCTAGTACTGTCTCTGTGATATCCTAGTACTGTCACTGTGATATCCTAGTACTGTCACTGTGATATCCTAGTACTGTCACTGTGATATCCTAGTACTGTCACTGTGATATCCTAGTACTGTCACTGTGATATCCTAGTACTGTCACTGTGATATCCTAGTACTGTCACTGTGATATCCTAGTACTGTCACTGTGATATCCTAGTACTGCCACTGTGATATCCTAGTACTGTAACATGAATGCACTGCATATCTCAAAGCAGTCTGCTTTATTTATTTGGTGTCAGGCATTATTTACTCAGTGGTTGACTGTGTGAATTTGTGTTTGCAGGACTACAGCATTGACGAGGAGTCATCACTGCAGGCAGCCATGGCCCTGTCCTGTCAAATCAAATGTTAAAGTGAGTGACTGTCTGACTCTGTGTTTACAGGACTACAGTATCGATGAAGAGGCGGCACTACAGGCAGCCCTGGCTCTCTCCATGGTAGAGAACTGAGAGTCCTCTGAGTCCCCCATTCTGCTGTCTGGGGACTCACTTCCATCCCGACACCCCACTAGCTCTCTTTCTTTCTCTGGATCCACCCCATATCCAGCCCCCTCCACTGTCTCCTCACAGGGAGCGTTTGGAAGGACTTGGCCCTGGCCAAGACTCCCACTCTGGGAGAGCTACAGAGAGATTATCTCCTAACCCTGTCCCTGATCCTCTGCCTGGCCCTTCATCCACTCTGCTCACCTGCTTAACTCGTCCCATTACATCATACTCTCAGCCGGCAGCAGCCCCTTCATTTCCTGTATACTGGGGAGGAGGGGAGCTTGGCCTCCCAATACATGTTGCAATTTAAAACCACTGCAATGCAAACCAGTGAGTACAGCATGGACATTGTTGTTATTCTGCAGGAAGTATGAGGGTTCCCAAAAAGAATGATTTAAGGTATTTTCTTTTACTCTTTGTTTTTCACTGTTCAAATTAAACTTTTTCAAACTCCAGGAAAATGCCATCACTTGACACACGTTCTGGTAAAAGTACCACAGATTAGTTCTGTTCAAGTTTATTCTCAAGTTTGATGTCTTTTTGATTGAGGGACTACAGTTGAATGACTTGACCCCATTCTCAGTGTGATAATCTTACCGCTGGGTGACAGTCTAGACATGACCAGTTAAACACAGACAGTGAGGACATTCTTACATCCCCATCACGACAACAACACACTCTTAACATTTACAACGCGAATCAAAACAAACTCTCAAACTATCCCCTTTTGTATTCAGAGTTCGTGTGAATACTTGCACTTGTCACATTTTTCTACATAATTGAACTATAGATTGTTCTTATTTCACAGTTGAGAAACAGAATTGTAGTACTCCATTCATTCTTCACTCTGCTGATATTTTTATGAAGCACCAGACAAGATAAAACATATATTTTTGGAAAATGTCCCAGTTTCAAATGGTGTACTAACAATAAGAAACGTGTTTATTGGAGATGTGTTCGTTGTTTTACCACCTTTTTCTAAGTACCCGTTGGTACTGTACTGCTGGCATCAGTTGTTAGCAGGAGCTTTAGAGCCCATGTGTAATACGCTCTCAAACACAAGAGGGCGCCCCAGTCTCAAAATAGACCTGGCAATAGTCATTCAAAGCCATGTTCTTCAGTCAGTGTTACTCCAAGTCATCATGTTTATACCCATTCACAGTATTGTGAAGAATGCCCATGTGTTGCCTAAATATATGACCTGTTTGGTTTAGTGCCCACTAGGAGAAGTGCAATATTATGACGTACTGTTGGATAAGTCTATCCTTGTGGTTGAGTTGGATGCTGTCCTATAAGAGTCCAGTTTTATGTTAATTATTGTCTTGAACACCAATGTTCCTAGGCCATTTACCTTTCAGGATCCGCACTGCTCCAATCTCAGTGGGGTCTCCCCAAAACCCATTGGTCATCAGAGCTGTGAAAATCTGTAACAGGCCTGGAATGTGTACGGTAGATTGAATCAATATGTTCCAATGGTTTGTTAAAGACGTCCACTTTCTGATAGCGCAGTAATTATTCAAGTTGGATTGAAACAGAACTGTTCAGAACAGCTGCATATTCAATCTTATGAGATCAATTTCTCTAACGGCACTTTGCTTCAAAGGGATACAATTATAAAAGTACGTTGCCCCGAAGTAAATGTCCAATTAGAAGCCATGTTTGAGTAGTAGTGTACCCGTTGAGCTAGCATTGATCTATGGAGGTTTAAGAGAATGTTTAGGTTCACTCTGATGAAGGATGCATTATGGGAAACTGGTTTGATTGTTCTTTATATAGCAAGCAATGGAGGAGAATATTATGTATTGTGATTAGTCGTTACTAGACTGACTAGTAGAAGTATAATGGTCTGTCCATTTGTGTTTTTCCTTGCTTCCGAGGGGAATTGTACATACGGTAGAGAATGCAACATTTAGGTTTAGGTCTAACGTTTCACAAGTTATATCTTTTTCCCAGAGCAATGCATTGAAATATTGCACTTCCAAAATATATTTTGTGGGGTAGGAATTTTGTGTCATTTTTTTTTCTCTTTTACTTTAATTCGTTCCAATGTGTCCATTTCATGGTGGATGATAATGTAAGCTGTGGCTGTTTTTGTGTAAGAGCAGAAGGAAGGTTTTGTGTAAGAGCAGAGGGAAGGTTTTGTGTAAGAGCAGAGGGAAGGTTAAGTATGATCTCAGTCATAACATGTTGTTTTGGAGTACTGGGCTGGTATAAAATGTATTTGTCTGTTGTGTCATTAATATTTTATAGATGGGTAATAGATTGCAAAGTCAACTGAGAAAACCATCCCAGATGCACAATAGTGTGGCAAATCAAAATGGACTCTCGGCTTAGTCGGAAGTGTTCCTGGAGATAATGCATCCTTATTTGAAAGACATCGACATGTTATAGTTTAAATGTACTGGTTGGTGGCACAGTCTTGACAGGGGTAGCCATTAGAGAGAAACTGTCGTCACCATGAGAAGTCCTGAGTTTCTTCTGGGGCACCAAGGAATTGTCACGCATCTTTGATTTAATCATTTACTTAGCCTTTTTTACTACCTAATAATGATGCTATTTTAGAAATGTAAGGTAAAAGGTATTGTATGTTTAGATCAGCGTTCACGTGCACAGCTGTAGCCCAATGTAGATTTTGTATGGAGTATACCTCAAATGTATACTTTTCACTCTTTGTGTACTGTTGCATCCATGCATAATGCCACTGTACTGTGCATCATCATCCCAAATGTCCTGCTTGTGGTCAGAACCAGCCCAATCTCTGTAAAATAAACTCTATGTTGCAGGTCACACACTGATAGACCACCTGCAACAAAGACATACACCAAAAACCCCAAAAACAGGACGGTGAAAAGGAAAGTATTTGTATGAACTTTGTTGGGTCATTTTTCTCAAGAGGGCCTTACTGAGACTGTCTGTTCTAATCTTGGTAAGGCTGACAGGAAATAGACTGCCATATAGACCCGTATCACAGCAATCAGAGAAGACAGAGCCTGTGTCTCTGACTGTGTCCCCCCCCAGGACTTGGCTGCCCTGAGAGTGTATGTAATGTCACTCAGTATAGACACAGGCTGATGTTGTCCTCCCCAGGGGGGTCTGCGCTACAGTCACTTGAACCAGGAAGTTTCCTTCAGGGCCAATGTACCCTAGAGACCCAGCCTGGGGTTTTGGCCCTACTGTCAGGGCCTGTGTGTGTTAAATGTGATTTATGCATTCTTGAAAAAAAGTAATAATACCAGTAATAACAATGTGGATATTCAAGTTATAACACTGTTTGAAGTTTAATAAGATATTGTATTTGTAGCAGATTTTTCTTTCCCTCAATAAAAACACTGACCGATCCCACTCTCTCTTTTTCCTTCCTGATATGTTGTCGCTAGATTTTTTAATTTGATACCCCCACGACTAACTTCACATTGAATGGGTAACATATTTACTGTGTTGTGATCTTTGAACTGAAATTAGAGATGTCATTTTAATCAGGAGTATTGTCAGGAGAAGATCCCGGTCTTCTGCTGGTATGTAACAAGTAGAGTACACAGGGTGGTGTGAGACTTTGGGGACAACGTGTAATTACTGGCAGTGAATAGAGGGCTTACAATCTCCTTTAGTGGGGGCCTTTTTCAACTGGAGAATGGGGGACCCAGAGCTCACTGTGAACCCAAGAGGCCTGTAAACAACCACTGGTTGCCAGGGAGATGCCTGTCTTTGGAGGTGCTCTAAAATGGAAGGCGACAGGGGCCTTTGTGACAACACTGCAGCGCCGAGGTGACGGAAGACAGGCGGCAAGCATGCAGAGCCTCCAAACCGGTGTGGTGTCTGGAGACCGCGGTGGCATCTGAAGACCGGTGTGGTGTCTGGAGACCGGGGTGGCATCTGGAGACCGGTGTGGTGTCTGGAGACCGGGGTGGCATCTGGAGACCGGTGTGGCGTCTGGAGACCGGGGTGGCATCTGGAGACCGGTGTGGTGTCTGGAGACCGGGGTGGCATCTGGAGACCGGTGTGGTGTCTGGAGACCGGTGTGGTGTCTGGAGACCGGTGTGGTGTCTGGAGACCGGGGTGGCATCTGGAGACCGGGGTGGCATCTGGAGACCGGGGTGGCATCTGGAGACCGTTGTGGTGTCTGGAGACCGCGGTGGCATCTGAAGCAAAACTGCTCTCGCACTCAGAACTTTACTCTGTGGTGGGGCCTGGACTGGTGTCAGACCTTTACTCTGTGGTGGGGCCTGGACTGGTGTCAGACCTTTACTCTGTGGTGGGGCCTGGACTGGTGTCAGAACTTTACTCTGTGGTGGGGCCTGGACTGGTGTCAGAACTTTACTCTGTGGTGGGGCCTGGACTGGTGTCAGACCTTTACTCTGTGGTGAGGCCTGGACTGGTGTCAGACCTTTACTCTGTGGTGGGGCCTGGACTGGTGTCAGAACTTTAAACGCTTCACCCAACAATCATTTCTCTCTGTTGCTTGTGATTAGCCCCCTGGCACTATTAATAATGTCATTGTCTACCTTTCTACATGGGACAGAAGCTGGGTGCCTGGTGAATGGATATGGCCTTGTCCAGTTGTTAAGTTTAGGCATTTGTGTTTTGAGCAAGTGTGGAGGTGTTGCTATAGTCTGGGATAGGTTATAAGACGACACCAGGGTCCTACACATTACTCAAGGTGAAGTGGTCCAATTAACCACAGTGTAAACAGAGCAGAGGGCAGCCCCTGTGACCTGGGCCACACTGGAGGATGTTTTGATTGAGCTGTGGATTGGTGGCATTTGTTGTGTTATGTTAATATAACTGAGGCTTGGTTATAAAGACCTTTCAAACTCCACACACACTATTCAGACCGGTTGACAAAACGTCCTCCTCATTACCCGTTTGTTATCGCTAAGATCCTCTGTTTGTGTTTCACCTCCATGCAGGTTTTAATGATTACTGGTGTCACAGAGTGTGAAAACAGTCAAGAAAATACACTCACCCCGAGAGAAAGAAATGACAAGTGACACTACAATGACCTTTCTTATAACGAAGAAAGAAGGCTTTGGCGTTTTTTCATAATCGACCTATCTAATTATTTAATATCGAAATAATATGTTGTAAAAATAATGAGTTTATCATCTTGCCGCTTGTCATTAAATATGGGATTATTCATTTTGAATGCGTCAGCCGACAATCTTCCACCCTTGAGAGTGACCACCATTGTAGCCCAGTGCTCTGCTGTCCCCAAAACACCTGGCCCTTGAACCCCCTTCCCTCCCTATCCACCCTCGTACTGGGGCCTGGGAACCAGGCATGGGTCAGCCACTGATGAGGTGCAGGCCTCTGCCATTATATCAGAGAGAAAGTGTGTTATTGAATGGCAGTGCACACACAGGCAAAGAGACTAAATCGAAAAGATAGTGAGGGATCATGCAGAAATACCCTTCTGTCGAGCTTTCATATGAAACAATGTTGTTGAACAAAGCTGCATCTGATTATCATCAAAAGTGCACACACATATTCACAATCTTTACCAATAATACTATACTTCAGATCATGATCATTTATCATTTTCAAGCACAATTGTTTTCTTTTTTTTCTTGATAAATACAATGTTTTGTAAGTAGAACATAATTAGCATGGCAAGCCAAATCATTTTGGAACATCAGGACCTTTACTGTTGGCTGGTCATTAATCAAATGTTGAAAATGATATAGGTGTTTCACAGTTACTATCACTCTGAAGATGGACTCCTTTGAATAATGGGACAACTTGAACTTTGGGGTTAAAGGTCAGGCCATGGAAAACGAATGTGGTGAGCAAGCAGGAGCCCTTGGACGAAAACAATCTCAGATATCAGATGGAAAATAGGGCAGGGGCGTTGGCTGATTTCGACGGGCCGCTAAATGTTACCAAGCAGCACCTGTTCAGGCCTGCAGGACATTTTTTTCCACAACAAGTGGACAGATATAACTACCCCCCTGAATCCTCCCATCCCCAGTCCACAGCAGCATAGTGGCAGGGTTTTGGTAACAAGCGCAACACATAGCATTAATACGCAGTGTGTCAGGGAGCTACAGGAGTGAGATATATTTATAAATGCCCAACACTCACTGTGGAAAATATTCTGAATCGGTGCAAGGCTGTGCTGAGGTCGTTCACAAAAATATCCCACCAGGCCAGATAGCATCCGCTGGATAGACTAAAAATAGCCCCACTTTGTCTTCACAGGGGCTATAAGTGGCAACTGGGATGGTATTACTATGATACTAGCAATGGAGTAGTGGCATGCTTATTCTAAACAAGTTATCCAGTATTTATAGGCCTAACATTTGTATTAATATCCAAATAGACACAACCCGGCTGGATATCCCCTGAAGTCAAATTGAGCTTGCAGGCGTTCATGCTTTGACAACGTTGCCATGGCAACAGGTTGGTGTAGGTAGAGGCGTCAACTTTGATCCACTCGCTAATCACAAATCTTAAACCTGGTGCCGATACAGGATTCTTCTTTTGTCTAAAGGCTGTAGTCACTATCCCTAATTTACAGTGCTATTCTAAATGGATCTATTACCAGATGGTCTTTTCATGGTCTTTTCATTGATTCAGATTTTCCAATAGACTAATACTGTATGACCCCATGCCACGTTGGCCTATTGGAAACCAGTTTGAAAGTTACCAGTTACTTGTCATTGGACTACAACGGACAATTTAATCCATTTGAATCCCACTTTATAAAACAATAAAACGTGAATAAATCTAAGGGGCCTCAATACTTTTGCAAGAGCTTTTATCAAGACCATGATATTCAAACACAACACGGATGTATTTTCATTTGTGTCTGTTGGCGGCAACACAGACTAATTTAATTATGTTTAAAGTCAGTTGTGTTTTGACATTCAACAAACATTTTACAGACAAATAATTGATTTATCTTCCTTCACTCTCTTCTCTAGAGTACATGTGCTTTTCATGATTTCTGTGATGTTTTGGGTCTGTGACATGAGCTAATAGTGAGATAGTTGTCACTAGTTTTATCCAAAGCACATAAATACTATCTAACCACTAATCTACAGTAGAATCCCATCACTACTGCCAACTGATCAACATAAACCCTCAAGACAGATATATCAAAGCACCTTCTCTACCTCGATGGACGGGAACTCGTTGACCTTTATGCTATCAAATCATCGCAGGAGCGTGGCTGTATCCAGCAGAGTAGCGGGGGGGGGGGGTTACTGGCAGGCGAATCCCTGGATCAGGCCCATTGTTCCAAAGGGAAACAGCCAGGCACAGCTCTATGGAATTGGAGAAAGCTAACTGACTCGCGCAGAGCATTGGAAACTCTCTAGGTTCCACTCTTCCACCCAACCCAGGAGCTAGAGTTTGACCAGGCCCAATTCACACTGGGTCAGAAATAGCCACACTGCCTCTATTTTTGACCCGTCTGCTGCTGTAAGGGTATCAGGTCCATGCCTCTCTTACCCTGGCTACAGGGTATTTATAGGGCGAGAGGGGTCTTTTGTGGAGTCACAGTGGCTATAGTTAGGAGCTGCTGCTGTGTCAGCTGATGCACACGTCATGGAGAATGGTGACAGAGGTCAAGATCACGTCTGGGGCCGGAACCTTGTGTTTGTCTTACCATCCTCATCCTCTGGGTCTTTCCAGTAAGGCTGGTCAACATTTCAACCAGACCTCTGAAACGGTTACATTAATATTGATCTCCACAATTTTAGTAGTAGTAGAACTTGTCCATGGTTGACCGGTCCATGGTGTCCTGCAGCTAAAGAATTATGTTGGTATAAATTTAGTGCGTCAGAAAGGTGAAGGATGGGCCGAGACAGCTCCAGCCAGGATATGCTGAGGAATGCCATGTCAGTCTCCACTAAAATCCCCCCAGCAACACCCCAGGGAGCTGTGACGGTGGTGCCAGAGCCCTGCCCCATGGGATCTGGCATCCTGAAAACACTGGCCTGGCTCGATGAGCTCTGCTCTGGGTGGGCTTCCTGCTAAGTTATGGGTTTTGTGGCCCAAGATACCCTTTCTCTCCCAACTAGGTGTCTCTTTATTTCCACAACTATATCACCTACTGTGTATATTAACATTTTGGTCATTTAGCACAGGATTTTGCCCGAGCACCAAATAACCAACTCATCATCAAGCTTTGATTGTTTGAATTAGCTGTGTAGGGCAAAAACAAAAACGAGTTTGGGGAACCCTGATTTGTCAGACAATTCATAATATGTGCAATCAATGTACGTTTTAACATTTAGCACATAGATATTTTAATTTGTTCACCCTTTATGGATTTCTTAATGTTTTATTGTTATTAAATGAGTGGTGGTTATAACAACAACAACAAAAACAACCTTTTTATTGTTCAAAAGGGGTTGACCATCTCCAGTTGCAGCTACTGTACATAGCTGGCTATTGCTGCCGTGGCCGAATATGTGAAACAGTGTACAAGTAAAACAGTTGACAAACATTTAATTGCCGGCCAGTGCCAACACAGCACCCAATCCCCATTCATCCTTCTACTCTACAAATCATCTAACAGACAGCCAAGTTGCACCAACCTGCGCGTGTTTGGAGTGCCTTGGGACATGCCAGACATGTTTTGGATTCTGCTGAAGAAAAGCAGCGTTTCTCCCGGCCGGCAGTGACTGGCCATGTGTTTAGGGAGCTCTCTCCACTCAGCTGCTCCACTTGTGCTGAGCAACTGGAAAGAGTCGACCAAGCCCCCACCGTCTCCCCTCCCGCAAGGCTTGGCATGGCGCCACAGCGGCATGCAGCTGGCCTCCCTCCACCTGCCAATAAACCGATATATTTAATAAGAATTTTCCATGCACCATTACAAATGGGAAACATCACGGTTTTATTTAGACTCTTAAAATATCCACCTTCAGCAGCTGCAGTCCAAAAAGACATTAATTAGCTGAGGAAAAATGGGGGGCTGTGATTTAAATGATCCCGTCTCAGAGAACCCTGAGAGATCCTGCCTGGGGATAGGGGTGTTACAAGAACACTACCAGAATGTCACCCACACTATCTGTTTTCTGTTTATCCTAATCGCTTTATTCTCCAGTTTCCTGTGTGCCCATGATGATATTTACAGTATGCCAGTGATCTCACAATGCCAAGAAATGGTCGTAAAGTAGGAACGTGCCGGGTCACTGATAGGAAAGCGCTAACATTTAGTTCTAATACTCTACTCTACTTGTGCACTCTTCAGCAGTCACTCAGTCTTTGTTTTGATTTTTAGAAAAGTGAGTTTCTTCAATATTTCTTGACTTAGACAGGGCTTGACTTAGACAGGGCTTGTGCTTTCAGGGCTTGTGCTTCATGTCTCCCATGATGATGCATGTTTTCATATTTAGGCATATTGTACAAAAGTAGGTATTTATTGTTTTTAAACAAACAAAGTTCATACAAAATTGTATACTCCCGCTATACATTTCCTCAAAAGGCACAGGTAATCATCAATAACACAATCAAAAACTTCAAGGCTTTTAAATTTCAAGTATTTTTGGCAGCATGCGATAACTTTTCTATTTTTTTTGTCAAACAACTACTTCATATATCAAATATATGACGTAAGAACGTCTTTGGACACAGTCCATTGTGCTTATTTCATGAGCTTGAAATGTCAGAGACCAAAAACATACAGTAGTCAGAGCTCCGTGTCACCAATAGTAGTCTATCTCCAGTGCGTTGTGAGGGCACAGCAGTCTGATGTTAGTAGAACCAGAGGTAGCCTAGGCAAGTAGGCAACAGGTTCAGAGTGGGCAGCACAGGCAGTAAATGGCATCAGGACTGTGGGCAGCAGCCAGACTCTTCATGCTTGGAGAGCAGAGATATCCTGGAGAAGGTTTTGGAGCAGCTCTTGCACTGGTATTTCTTGATGTCAGAGTGTGTCTGCAGGTGTGCTCGGAGGTTGGAGCGGTCAGCAAACGCCCGACTGCAGTGTGGGCAGGAGAAGGGCTTCTCACCTGAAAAAGGGGAATTGATAAACTCAGAGCCCTAGTTGGTAACTGAATATGGGATAGTGTGAAGTCAAGCTCAATTCATGAAACAGGTGAATAAAGGTGAAAAGTGTTGCCGGCTGTACATTACTGTCCGTACCTGTATGTGTGCGAATGTGTCCCTGGAGCAGCCAAGGCCTGGAGAAGGCCTTCCCACAGAGCTTGCAGACGCAGGGCAGTGTGTGTGTTCGGATGTGCATCTTCAGAGCTCCCAGACTCACGTACTCCTTGTCACAGTACTTGCAGCTGAAGTACTTGTGACACTGCCACTCACAGTGCAACTGCCTGTGCTTGGCCAGCCCAGAGAAGGTGAAGTAGGCTTTGTGGCAGTCGAAGCATTCAAAGCGCTCCTGACTAACACTAGAGTGAACAAGGCCCATGAGGGGATTAGGCATGCTGCCCCTCTCCTCCAGGTGTCTGAAATCCTGTGAGAGCAGGAAGGTCTGGGGTTCCATGGTTCCCAGGGGCTCAAGTCCAGAGTGTGAGTCTCTTAGCAGATTGTTGTGAGACACTGACAGGGGGTAGAGGATTTCCTGTGTTGAGCTATGCAGTGACAAGCTGGTGTCCCTTGAAGGCAGCCTGTCTACCTGTGGAAAGTGCATGGAGGCTGGTGTGGGGATGAGACTTGGCCCTGGCAGCCTACCCTCCAGGGGCTGAGGAGTGCTGGGGATGTAACAGGCTACCTCAGGCTGGACCAGGCTGGTGTAGAGATCTGTAATGACACAAACACCATTTTATGTTAAAACTGTTTTACAAGTACACTCAAATGTTGTAATAATGCTCTATGAGAATAATTAGGTTGAATTCAGTAATAAGTTAAAACATATAGTTAAATATTTGACATTAATTTACAATATTAGGAGCAGTCTCAAAGTAACTGAGGGACGGTATTGTGCATATCGATTTGCATAACATCCAAAGTTCCAATGCATTCACATAGCATAGCCAACTGGCACGGTTCTAATTTCCTTACAAAAAAAATAATCATAATCATAATCTGATTTTAGTCACATATATTTTATTTTCCTCTATAATGGTAATCTTTGACAGTTCAATACGGGAGGATGGGAGGCTAGCTCGCTTTAAGGGGTGAATTGGAACAAAAACACAGACTTAAGGCACATTTTGGGGTAAAAGGAGCCTCGGAGGGCACTACATTAGCCTCTTGAACGCGTTTAATAGGACCCTTCAGATCCCACGAGGGACTAATAATAAACTCTTCTTTTGTCTGACAGATTTTGCACCTGCTAAACTCCAAAAACGCATTTGTCGTATCCTCTTCCAAGGTATCAGTTAAATCCATCATTATTTACTTTCCTATAACTAACATAATTTTAGACTATGCTCTTATCATATTGTTTGAGTTATAGGCCTACTGTGTTCAATTACTCACGGCAAGAATAAAATGGGCTATGAATGGAATAAAATAAATACAATTATATGTTTGTTTTTTTCTGAAATTAAATTAAAAACTGACATGTTATAGCCAACAGACAAAATAGCAAAGGTATTCACATTGGTATTTTTTTTTTATAGAACTACTGTAGATGAGAATATACAACACAACGATAGAAACATATAATTGAAGTAGATAAAAAAAAATAACTGTACCGTCTGCTTTTGAATCCAGAATTCCATAGTTTGGCTTCTTATTTGTGAGATGTTTCTTCACCAGAAACGACCTTGGCATCTTTATCATATAGCTCTGAGTTATTGATGAATCTGCAGCGCCGCAATAATGTAACAAGTGAGTGCTAGTAGGATGACCTGTTGAATAAATAGCTCTTGGAGGCTGTCTTTTGCCTTGCATTCTTCAGTGGAGTGGAGAGTCAGGTGCAGGGGTCGCTAAAAATTTGCATACACACCCTGTCGGACCAATTAGAATGAAAGGACAAGTGCACCGGGGCGGACCTCTGCGTCGATCAGCATACCCCAACAAAACAGGTGCATCGCAAAACACTGTATGCAGTAGTCTGCAAGCCCGTAGACAGGCGATCTGAATTTGCCCTGGCTTTATTAGTTTAAAAAAATATCGGCATACCGGTATTTCATTCTCTGTATTTTTCTTTATTCTACAGACGTTCGCACTATCACATGGTATAGCAAAAAATGCCAAATAAATGTTTTTTTTTGATGGTTGAACTAGCCGTCAAAAACGTTATTCACCTCCATCCTAAAAATGTGCTCAAAGTCCAGACCTATGATTAGGCCAACTATAGGTGTTTATTTGAATGAATGAATGCACTTTTGTATCCTATGCTTACTTGTATAGAAAGACAGATTTTAAGTGTTTCGAGAGAGGTTCCTCGTCTATTATTCTCAGTTTCTTTCCATGTCTCATTTGAAAGCTTCGGAAACAAAGCGCATTCCCAGACCTGTCATTTTCCATTCGGTGAAGTGCGTCCTATTGAAGCAGCCGAACTACTGGTCAAGGAGGGGAGGTCATTGGTGTGGAGGACTGAAAGCTTTTTTTTACGATGGTGTGTAACTAACTATTCACTTCCTTGAGCAGTTCATTGTGTAGAAAAACAAATTAAGAATATACTGACCTTAACCACCTACTTCTAAAGTGTAAGACAAAACAAATATTTTTATTTAACATGTTTAAAAATAGCGTATGTAAGCAATAATGTGGTATATGGCCAATGGCTAAGGGGTTCTTATGCACAACGAGTGCCTGGATACAGGCCATATACCACAAACGCCCGAGGTGCCTTATTGCTATTATTTTATTTATTTTATTTTTATTTCACCTTTATTTAACCAGGTAGGCAAGTTGATAACAAGTTCTCATTTACAATTGCGACCTGGCCAAGATAAAGCAAAGCAGACCGACACATAAAACAACACAGAGTTACACATGGAGTAAAACAAACATACAGTCAATAATACAGTAGAAACAAGTCTATATACGATGTGAGCAAATGAGGTGAGATAAGCGAGGTAAAGGCAAAAAAAAAGGCCATGGTGGCAAAGTAAATACAATATAGCAAGTAAAACACTGGAATGGTAGATTTGCAGTGGTAGAATGTGCAAAGTAGAAATATAAATAATGGGGTGCAAAGGAGCTAAATAAATACAGTAGGGAAAGAGGTAGTTGTTTGGGCTAAATTATAGATGGGTGATGTACAGGTGCAGTAATCTGTGAGCTGCTCTGACAGCTGGTGCTTAAAGCTAGTGAGGGAGATAAGTGTTTCCAGTTTCAGAGATTTTTGTAGTTTGTTCCAGTCATTGGCAGCAGAGAACTGGAAGGAGAGGCGGCCAAAGAAAGAATTGGTTTTGGGGGTGACCAGAGAGATAAACCTGCTGGAGCGCGTGCTACAGGTGGGTGATGCTATGGTGACCAGCGAGCTGAGATAAGGGGGGACTTTACCTAGCAGCATCTTTTATTTATTTTTATTTTTTTTTTATTTTACCTTTATTTAACCAGGCAAGTCAGTTAAGAACAAATTCTTATTTTCAATGACGGCCTGGGAACAGTGGGTTAACTGCCTGTTCAGGGGCAGAACGACAGATTTGTACCTTGTCAGCTCGGGGGTTTGAACTCACAACCTTCCGGTTACTAGTCCGACGCTCTAACCACTAGGCTACCCTGCCGCCCCATCTTGTAGATGACCTGGAGCCAGTGGGTTTGGCGACGAGTATGAAGCGAGGGCCAGCCAACGAGAGCGTACAGGTCGCAATGGTGGGTAGTATATGGGGCTTTGGTGACAAAACGGATGGCACTGTGATAGACTGCATCCAATTTGTTGAGTAGGGTATTGGAGGCTATTTTGTAAATGACATCGCCAAAGTCGAGGATTGGTAGGATGGTCAGTTTTACAAGGGTATGTTTGGCAGCATGAGTGAAGGATGCTTTGTTGGAAAATAGGAAGCCAATTGTAGATTTAACTTTGGATTGGAGATGTTTGATGTGGGTCTGGAAGGAGAGTTTACAGTCTAACCAGACACCTAGGTATTTGTAGTTGTCTACGTATTCTAAGTCAGAGCCATCCAGAGTAGTGATGTTGGACAGGCGGGCAGGTGCAGGCAGTGATCGGTTGAAGAGCATGCATTTAGTTTTACTTGTATTTAAGAGTAATTGGAGGCCACGGAAGGAGAGTTGTATGGCATTGAAGCTTGCCTGAAGGGTTGTTAACACAGTGTCCAAAGAAGGGCCGGAAGTATACAGAATGGTGTCTTCTGCATAGAGGTGGATTAGAGACTCACCAGCAGCAAGAGCGACATCATTGATGCATACAGAGAAGAGAGTCGGTCCAAGAATTTAACCCCGTGGCACCCCCATAGAGACTGCCAGAGGTGCGGACAACATACCTTCCGATTTGACACACTGAACTGTATCAGAGAAGTAGTTGGTGAACCAGGTGAGGCAATCATTTGAGAAACCAAGGCTGTCGAGTCTGCCGATGAGGATGTGGTGATTGACAGAGTCGAAAGCCTTGGCCAGATCAATGAATACGGCTGCACAGTAATGTTTCTTATCGATGGTGGTTGAGATATCGTTTAGGACCTTGAGCGTGGCTGAGGTGCACCCATGACCAGCTCTGAAACCAGATTGCATAGCAGAGAGGGTATGGTGAGATTCGAAATGGTCGGTAATTTGTTTGTTGACTTGGCTTTCGAAGACCTTTGAAAGGCAGGCTAGGATAGATATAGGTCTGTAGCAGTTTGGGTCAAGAGTGTCCCCCCTTTGAAGAGGGGGATGACCGCAGCTGCTTTCCAATCTTTGGGAATCTCAGACGACACGAAAGAGAGGTTTAACAGGCTAGTAATAGGGGTGGCAACAATCTCGGCAGATAATTTTAGAAAGAAAGGATTCAGATTGTCTAGCCCGGCTGATTTGTATTTGTAAATTCTCAATTATAGTGGATTTATCAGTGGTGACAGTGTTTCCTATCTTCAGTGCAGTGGGCAGCTGGGAGGAGGTGTTCTTATTCTCCATGGACTTTACAGTGTCCCAGAACTTTTTTGAGTTAGTGTTGCAGGAAGCACATTTCTGCTTGAAAAAGCTAACCTTGGCTTTTCTAACTGCCTGTGTATATTGGTTTCTAGCTTCCCTCAAAAGCTGCATATTACGGGGGCTGTTCGATGCTAATGCAGAACGCCATAGGATGTTTTTGTGTTGGTTAAGGGCAGTCAGGTCTGGGGAGGACCAAGGGCTATATCTGTTCCTGGTTCTAAATTTCTTGAATGGGGCATGCTTATTTAAGATGGTTAGGAAGGCATTTAAAAAAAATAACCAGGCATCCTCTACTGACGGGATGAGATCAATATCCTTCCAGGATACCCCGGCCAGGTCGATTAGAAAGGCCTGCTCGCTGAAGTGTTTGAGGGAGCGTTTGACAGTGATGAGTGGAGGTCGTTTGACCGCTGACCCATTACGGATGCAGGCAATGAGGCAGTGATCGCTGAGATCTTGGTTGACGACAGCAGAGGTGTATTTAGAGGGCAAGTTGGTTAGGATGATATCTATGAGGGTGCCCGTGTTTCCGGCTTTGGGGAGGTACCTGGTAGGTTCATTGATCATTTGTGTGAGATTGAGGGCATCAAGCTTAGATTGTAGGATGGCTGGGTTGTTAAGCATGTTCCAGTTTAGGTCGCCTAGCAGCGCGAGGCGCAATCGGGAGGGGCAATCGGTTCACATATGGCATTCAGAGCACAGCTGGGGGCAGAGGGTGGTCTATAGCAGGCGGCAACAGTGAGAGACTTGTTTTTAGAGAGGTGGATTTTTAAAAGTAGAAGTTCAAATTGTTTGGGTACAGACCTGGATAGTAGGACAGAACTCTGCAGGCTATCTTTGCAATAGATTGCAACACCGCCCCCTTTTGCAGTTCTTTGTTTATAAACTGGTTACCAACGTAATTAGAGCAGTAAAAATACATATGGTCTTACCTATGGTATAGTCTGATAGACCATGGCTGTCAGCCAATCAGCATTCAGGGCTGGAACCACCCAGTTTCTAATGGAGATTATAGGCTACTTTAGCCACAGATTCTTGTACATGTGATTCTAGACACAGTATAAACTGGGTGGTTCAAGCCCTGCTGATTGGCTGATCAAATCAATTTATAAAGCCCTTCTTACATCAGCTGATATCTCATAGTGCTGTACAGAAACCCAGCCTAAAACACCAAACGGCAATCAATGCAGGTGTAGAAGCACGGTGGCTAGGAAAAACTCCCTAGAAAGCCCAGAACCTAGGAAGAAACCTAGAGAGGAACCAGGCTATGAGGGGTAGCCAGTCCTCTTCTGGCTGTGCCGGGTAGAGATAACAGAACATGGCCAAGATCCTCAAATGTTCATAGATGTCAAATAATAATAATCACAGTGGTTGTCGAGGATGCAACAGGTCAGCACCTCGGGAGTAAATGTCAGTTGGCTTTTCATAGCCGATCATTAAGAGTATCTCTGATAGCCGTAGTATATCAGTCCGTATACCACAGGCATGACAAAATATTTATTTGACTGCTCTAATTACATTGGTAACCAGTTTGTAATAGCAGTTAGGCACCTCTGGGGTTTGTGGTATATGGCCAGTATACCACGGTTAAGGGCTGTGTCCAGGCACTCTGCGTTGCATTGTGCTCAACAGCCCTTAGCCACTGTATATGATTGCTTAAATATAACTTGTACAATCTGTTCTGTGGAACAAGGAAATGCCATCATTCATTGACCCAGACCTGTTTCATTCAACCATTGCCATCTAGTGCCTCATCTGTGAATTTGAATAATTTAGCTCAAATAAAAAGACTGACATGTTGTAATTTATTTAATAACACTTTTCACATGGCCATCAATGTACCAAAGGGATATCCTTTATAAAAAACAGAATTCACAAGTGTGCTTCTTCAGAAGCAAATAAAGAAAAAAATAAACATTTAATATGATTAAAATGAAAAGGAATACAAACACCCAAACGTACATGTTTTAAAAGCGTTTGAGCTTGATAATTAATCTCAGTTAACAAAAAAAATCCTAAGGCTGATTTGGATTTCAAGTAACTAGAAACTTTATGATACAACGCCAACATGGAAGCAAGAACCAGCAAACAATGCATATTAAATTCAAGTACAATCTGGGGTTGTTAAGAGTCCATTAGAAAGCACTGCTGAATTGTGTAAAATCCATGTCAACAACCTGCCAGTGCAGAGCCAAGAGTGTGCCACCCTCCCCATGCTGAAGACGAGCATTGAAGACAATTCTCTAAAATGTTCCCACGTCTGCACAAATCAAACTGTAAATGTGCCCGAAACACACAAAAGGGGAAATAAAGTAAGAAAGTGTCTTCAGCCTACAGACCCAAGTGTGGAGAACCGGACACTTTCCAAGCAAAAAGGTTGAGAGGCTGACTGACTTCTCAATCCTCTCCTCCTCCGTACATGTCAGACAGCTTTTTGAAGCGCGGGCCCCACTGTTGAAGGAGGTCGTAGTCCTGGTCGTCTCCTGAGCTGGAGGAGTTGAGGGAGCTGAGGGAGCCGGCCTCAGAGCCACCTCCTTCATAGTCAAACACCAGGAGGGAGTCGTAGGGAGGAGCAGTGGGGTCGTTGTCAGCTGCCTTCAGGTTCTGGTCAACAGAAAGATTAAATTTAACCACCTTGGTGAATATACAGCACAAATTCTAAACAAGCATAAACTGACATTATCCATGTCAAATCCAGTTACTTGAATGACAAATCATCCCCAGAAGACATTGATATGATCTTAACTGTGCATTCCACTCACATTATTAATCAGTTCAAGACTTTACTCACATCATCAATGAAGTTGCCAATGTCGGCTGGGTTGGCGGGTCGTGGGCGATACTCTGGCCGGGCCATGGTTGGAGCGATGTCATTACGGAAAACATCAGGACGGTTATCCAGACCTCTGTGCAGAACACTCAAGTCGAAATCCTGAAGGTGGAAAGATGTACAGACACGCATTATATTACAAGATCATGCTGTATATAGATTTTCCTACTGTATTATTGATGGTGTGTTTATTTATTCCATGTGTAACTCTGTGTTGTATGTCAAACTGCTTTGCTTTATCTTGGCCAAGTCGCAGTTGCAAATGAGAACTCTCAACTAGCCTACCTGGTTAAATCAATCAGAAGACACAGAACCATAAACCTTAGATGTGTTATTGCATATCCCAATAATAAATTGACACTTGGGAGATGGGAGAGTCTAGTGGGCTTGTTCTGAGCTAGGCTGCAGTCCAAACACTTAAGACACACACCCTAACCCCTCAGCTCTCAAATTAAGTGGACACTTCTGATGACATCTGACAAGTGTACACCTGCAGGGCAAGGGTGGAAGGAATGATTATTAAAAATGGACCACCCTTGATGACCAAATTCATCACTCGTTCATCCCGATGGTGTTTTTAGCCGCCGGTAGCTTTATATGCACTACAGTCAATGATGAGTCCATGTCTACTCATTAAATATATCATGATTAATATACACCTACTGTATGAAAGCTAGCACATTAATTAGATCACTAACATTAGGCTGCCTAGCTGGAACTGGAAAATGTTTTATTTCTACAATTTACAAAAGATAACCAAACCAAAAAACATTTGTTTGAGTCATCGTTTGCATTAGTAGCACAATTTCTAACTTATTTGCATTAGTTTTTACTTACTTACACTTGAGGTTGACTTCTCCATTGACGTTTAAGTGTTCGCCGACTTTTCTTAGCAGATGTACAATCGTCACAAATTGAATTATGGGGAGTTTCAGGCCCCGGAGAGAACACGACGGAGATTCCCCCAAGGGCATAAGGCCCTTAAGTAGGTAAAGTAAGGCCCTTAAGTAGTAAGGTAAGTGGACGAGGGTGTGTCTTATAAGTCTGAACCGCAGCTCTAGTCTGGTGTGCTCTTCCCTCACCTGGTCATCCTCGCCACCTCCCTCCTCGTCGTAGTAGTAGATGTTGTCCCTGACATCGTCCTCCTGCAGCAGAGGCTCCTTCTTCTCACCACCTCTCTTCCTCAGGAACATGAGCAGCAGAAGAGACAACACTGTGGAGCACAACAAACACACAGGGCCTTAATACACAATGAAGTGCAAGTGTGTTATCTACACATGTAGGCTTCAAGGACAGCAATGACCAAACACTTTAGTGCCGGGTTAAAAAAATGAACTTACATAGGAGTAGTAAAATGGCTCCTAGAATTCCCAGAATGCTAGAGAGGCCGAAGCCTGCTACAGCTTTATCGGTGCACTGGACATCAGCTCCTTTGCAGTCACACACAGAGGCCTGGATGGTGCTCTCCTGGTGCAGGCCCTGGATGTCAGACACTCTCAGGACAACCGTGTAATCTCCACTGTCCAACATAGTCTTCAGTGTCAGGATAATGCCCGTTTCTGAAATGGAAAACGTTAACATTTAACATCAAACAACGCAATTGTTTTAAAGGGGGGGGGGGGGGGTAGTACAGTAGTTCTGGGAAAAATCAACGCATACTTGTGTCATTCATTCTGGCAGTCCAGTTCGAAAGGGACGACCCCTGAAGCTGTACTGTGTATGGAGCAGCGAAGCCTGCTCCGTCTTTATCAGTGATTGACAGCAGCTGTGGGGAGGACTCCTTGTTGCAGACCTTAATCATCCTCTCGTCGATGGTTGGAGGGTTGTCATTCACATCCTCCAGCTCTATGATAAGGGTGCCAGTGCCAGTTGCTGGGATTTCATCTGCAAATCCAAATTAGAGCACTGTCACTCAAAAAGTCAAGTTTAGGTTGTGGTCATCTTCTAAACTTGAAATATTATTAACAGTTAATATTAGAGAAAGGGCTAATTGAAATACCGTTGTCAGTGCCCAGAACAACAACAGAGTATTTGTTGTCTTGGACAAAAGTGGATTCTCTGTCCATGGGGCTCTTGACTTTGATCAGCCCAGTGTCTTTGTTGATACTGAGCCATCCAGCAAGATCATTGCGTATCTTGTATCTGTTTAGTAAATGTACAAAAATGTATATATGCATTGCTTACAACCTGTTGAGTTGTCAAAAAATTATCCTCTTCAAATCTTACAAAAAAATATAATAAATTGTAAATTAAGTTCTAATCTTACGTGACTTTCTGATTCCTTGCAGTGTCTGGGTCTGTGGCGGCGTACAGAACCAGGTCACTGTCAACCGGGAGGTCCTCAGGTTTTTTGATCATCTTCTCCACTGGACTGAAGACCGGAGCTTCATTCACATCCTCCACATTCACTATAACAGTAGCAGTGGAGGTGGGCAGGGGGACGGCAAATGGGACTTCATTCGCCACAGTGACCAGCAGAGTGTACTTGTTGTTCTTCTCAAAGTCAAGCGGCTGTGATGAAAGAACAGAAAAGCCCATCAGAATAGGAATCCTTCAGATATTATAGAATCAGGATAATGGTGTTTATATCTACAAGCATACACTCCCCTACATATTTATTTGGACAGTGTAGGCCGAACTTAATTTGGCTCTATACTCCAGCATTTTAGATAAGATGTTTCATATGAAGCAACAGGTATTTGCATAAATATCAATTTATAAATAAAAAACACTTTATGCATCTAGTCACCCCCATTTGAAAGAGTCATAGGTATTTGGACAAATTCACAGTGTATTAAAAGTAGTCAAGTTTAGTATTTGGTTTCATATTCCTAGCACGCAATGACTACATCAAGGTTGCGGCTACAAACTTCCTGGACGCATTTTCAATTTGTTTTCAGATGGTTGTGCCCAATAGAAATGAATGGTAAATAAGAATCACTTACTGGAAATAAGAATACATTTCTGAAGCATTTTTACATTGATGTGGATGCTACCATGATTATGGATAATCCTGAATGAATCGTGAATAATGAGTAGTGAGAAAGATCATACCCTCAAAACATGCCAACCTCTCACCATTACCAATAAACATTTTTTGGGGGTATGATACTTATCCCTGAAACTCACTCATCGTGATTCAAGAGTCATTCATGATTATCCATAATAAATGGTGGCATCCACATGAATGTAGGTGTTTAGAAACATTCTTATTTACAATAAAAGAGACTCCAAAATGACAATACATTATTTACCGACGCATTTTTGTGTTTGCAAACATTGCTGCACGAGAGCGATACGCACATGTTGCTTGTAGTGTACATGTAGACCTTAAATCATCCTCTCGTCGATGGTTGGAGGGTTGTGCATTTCACACTACTTTTGTATTATAATTGGATTTTAAGCCTCTCATGAATGTGCTGCTTAATATAATGTTTCTGTCATTAGTGAATTTGTCCAAATACTTAAGACACCTTCAAAATAGGGGGACTAGAAACAAAGTACTTTAATTTCTAAATTGTATTTTAAAAAATAAAAAAAATATATGTATTTAACTAGGCAAGACAGTTAAGCACAAATTCTTATTTACCATGATGGCCTACCAAAGGCAAAAGGCCTCTTGCGGGGGCGATATGTATGAAAATACTCTCTCAAAAAAAGGTGATAGTGTACTGTCGCCTCATATGAAACATTGAATCTCAAATAAAAAAAATGTATAGAGCCAAATTAAATTTCAGCTTCACTGTCCAAATAAATTACTAAGGGGAGTGCAAATTGCTTCCTACAGGATACCATTCTAGAGTAGAAGCTAAAAAGCTAGTGACAGGCTGCTTCTGCTACACCTCCAAAGTAGCAGCTCAAATACATCTAAAGGAGAGGATTTCAACATACCTTCGCTGTCGTGATGATGCCTTCCAACTTGCTAGGGCCTGTGCTCACATTGAAAAGGCCTTGAGGGTCCCCGTCAACTATCTTGAAGGTGGTGGCCCAGGCAGAGGAGTGAGGATCATCCCCATCAGTCACTGGCATTTTCACCACCAAGGCATCCACTTTATTCTCTGGGACTGACACGGTGTACTGCAAAGGAGAGAAGCATGATTATAAGGCAACAAAGGGCAATTCCATTATGCGTTAACACGGTTTTAAGGCTTCAATTTGAAATGTTGTCTTCACAAATGTGCTTACCGAAGGCGTCACAAACTGTGGCGCATTGTCATTGCTGTCCGTTACTGTAATGATGGCTTTGCCAAAGCTGGTAAGGCCATTTCCCTCCATATCGGCAGCTTGGATTTGCAAAGTATACTTAAGAATATTCTGAAACAAATTAAGTAGTAAACTAAATCATAAACGTAATGCATGTAGAATGTACACAATGAATAAATGATCAACAAGACTACCGATTTGAAAAGAGACCAACCTCTCTGTCCAACCCAGGTGCATTAACCCGAATCATTCCGGTCACAGGGTTGATGACAAACATGTTGGGGCTTGGTAGTGGAGGCTCCTGACTGAGAATGGTATATCTGACATCAGAATTGGCAGAGCCCTCCTCATCAGCATCAGTGGCCGTTACTTGCATGACCTCATCACCTGAACAGAGTGAAGAAAAAAATCGGAATCGTCCTATCATAATTCTCCTTAAAAAAAACATGGTTAAGCATCGTAAATACTGAGTGTGTGTGAACATACCTGGTTTTGATGCTTCAGGAACTGTTCCCATAAATGGATCTTGGGTAAATGCAGGTTTGTTGTCATTCATATCGATGACTTTCACAATGATCTCCATGGGTGCCTCAGCCTTACCTGCACCCACTGCAACAGCATGGGCTAGGAGCTACAGAGAGGAGTAACACAGTTTTAAAACTACATATAAATCAGTTTTCAATTAAGTCAAGGGAAGAAAATTAGGATACACAAACCGCACAATGTATTGGTCTTTTCTCTCCCTGTCCAAAGGCTCGGTCACATAGAGAAACCCCGAGTTTTTGTCCACAGTGAAGAGTCCCACAGGAGGTTGGTCAGCCCCAGGACCAGTGATGCTGTACAGGATCTTCACCTCTTTATCATTGTTGGACCTGATCTGGTTTACAAGGATGATAATGTTCACGTCAATTACAAAATGTCCAACACTGATATTGGAGTAATGTAAGAACAATCCTTAAACTACAAGACACTTACCTGCACCATATTCTTGGGGAACGGGCCTCGGTCATTCTCTGGGAAGTTGATGGGAGGAATGACCCAGTCCCTCTTCCTTCTTTTCAGACCTCCTGAAGACTTGGGGAAGTTCAGAACAGGTAGAGACAGACTTGACCCGGGCTGTGGAATTTAAACAAAAACCATGAAATATCAAGTCTACAGTTTACAGGCACTAAAATAAAACTAATATTTTTTTACAAAAACTGCCAGCAAATGTCATCAATTGACCCGAAAAAAAAAAAAATCAGTTTCAATGCCCATCTATCCACTAGAGGACAGCATAGTCAATGTTAATTTGACCAGTCATATACCTGGGGCTGGGTGGTCATCTCATGGTGATGGTGGTGGCCGTGTCTGGCCTCATGCAGCACTCTGACTGGAACCGTGATCTTCTTTCCCATGGACTGGGTAGAGACATAGAACTCCTTATGTCCATTATGCAGAGTCACCCCCCTCTTCAGTTTCAGCGTCCCGTCGCCATCTACTTTGAAGCGTGAATCCTCGGAGTGAAAGAGAAAACTGGTGCGGCTGGTACAGTCATCAAAAACCACTGAAAAGGTGGTCAGAAGATATCATATTAAAAATATCACAACCATAATTCGTATGTGGGCCTAAAAAGTAACAATTCAACAATAGGAGCATATTTAAAGCACTGTTGCTTTAATCTCAAATTCATAACAGAAGAGCCCTATTCCATCAGTACTTTCTAGATACATTTACTGAGTGAGTCTGGTGGCAGTTTATGAATGGAATACTGTTCATAGTAACAAAGCAGTAAATGGCCTTCTAAAAAAACCAAGCTAGGCCTAAATCACCTCACGAGCACAATTCTGATCTGCTGCAAAGACATTGTACAAATAATAAGCCCTGCATAATGTAAAAATCTCTAACATGTCTGACTTGCAAAGGAGTAAATTGACCGATATCCTCATGTAACTAACATTACATGTATAACTAGTACTGTGCAACTTAGAACAATATACAATGTACCAGGTAGAGATGAAGCTGTCATTGTATACAAGTGGTCTACCATAATCATCCTGTGTGGACAGAGAAAGAGCAGAGTTGACAGGCCCTGGGTTAAGACTCAAGGACAGGTGGGCAGCAGCCCCTGGTTTCACATTACTACTTCTAAACATCCTGAGGCATAGACCTAGCTCTAGAAAAGAGGTCTGAGTCACTCAGGTGTGAGTGGCTCATTATGCCCCTATTATGTTAACAAAATAGTATTTAAGGACCTACAATTCTGTTTTTCCCTTCACATCTTTCTGTAGTTTTCATTTAGGCCTAGACTGCCCATAAAACATATATGTTTAGAACCCTAATGAACTAGCTAGATGTTATGCAGAAACTCTAATTACACAAAAACAAGAAAGGTGGGGTTGAGAAGTAAAACTGAATTGTAGTATGCCCCAGTACACACACTTCTGCTTATCCTGTTGATAGTTAGGTACTAGAGAATCAGGTAGGTAGAGGTACAGCAACTACCACTCTTTAGGCCAGAAGGCAGTTGTCAACAGTCTTGAACAAATGAAAGAAAGCTGTAGGTGGTAACGTGCAGAGCAATAAATAATCAGGCCACCTATCACAAAAACATTTGTTTTACAACTGGCTGTCTCGTCATTGTTGGTAAATCAGGCCTAACACTGTTGTCGTCTGCAAACTCGATTCTGCTGTTGGAGACGTGTGGCCACAGTCATGGGTGAACAGGAAGTACAGGAGGGGGCTAAGTGGAGATTATCATGACTCAACGCTCCAGTCGCATTTCTAGTGCATACGGATGACATGTCTTTTTTTCCCCCTGCCAATTTGATAAACCATTCTAAATTAAAACTAAATTGTACATATTAGTAAAGACAATATTAAATTGAGAAGAGTGATGGGTGAAATATGATCACTTGAGAGAACGTGTGTGCAGCCTGAGAAGCTATTTTTTGCAACCTTTTCAAATAATGAATAGCCTATAGTCGCATCAGGGGTCACTTTAGATTTCAGAAACTTGCATTTTCAAAACAAAAACTGTTTATCCATTTTACCTGCGTTTTATATTGAAAGTCATGTTTTTTGCTCCAATAGACTGAGCATGGGGCGTGCAACTATAGTTTTCATTCAAAAGTGTCACGAGACAGAAAATTGCTTCATTTTGAACAGATGACAGAAGTGCAACACTATTTGGCTAGCAGCCATATACAGTGGGGCAAAAAAGTATTTAGTCAGCCACCAATTGTGCAAGTTCTCCCACTTAAAAAGATGAGGCCTGTAATTTATCATAGGTACACTTCAACTACGACAGACAAAATAAGAAAATCCAGAAAAATCACAGTAGGATTTTTAATGAATTTATTTGCAAATTATGGTGGAAAATAAGTATTTGATCAATAACAAAAGTTTCTCAATACTTTGTTATACACCCTTTGTTGGCAATGACAGAGGTCAAATGTTTTCTGTAAGTCTTCACAAGGTTCACACACTGTTGCTGGTATTTTGGCCCATTCCTCCATGCAGATCTCCTCTAGAGCAGTGCTGTTTTGGGGCTGTTGCTGGGCAACATGGACTTTCAACTCCCTCCAAAAGAGGTTCTATGGCGTTGAGATCTGGAGACTGGCTAGGCCACTCCAGGACCTTGAAATGCTTCTTAAGAAGCCACTCCTTCGTTGCCCGGGCGGTGTGTTTGGGATCATTGTCATGCTGAAAGACCCAGCCACGTTTCATCTTCAATGCCCTTGCTGATGGAAGGAGGTTTTCACTCAAAATCTCACGATACATGGCCCCATTCACTCTTTCCTTTACACGGATCAGTCGTCCTGGTCCCTTTGCAGAAAAACAGCCCCAAAACATGATGTTTCCACCCCCATGCTTCAAGGTAGGTTTGGTGTTCTTTGGATGCAACTCAGCATTCTTTGTCCTCCAAACACGACGAGTTGAGTTTTTACCAAAAAGTTTTATTTTGATTTCATCTGACCATATGACATTCTCTCAATCTTCTTCTGGATCATCCAAATGCTCTCTAGCAAACTTCAGACAGGCCTGGACATGTACTGGCTTAAGCAGGGGGACACGTCTGGCACTGCAGGATTTGAGTCCCTGGCGGCGTAGTATGTTACTGATGGTAGGCTTTGTTACTTTGGTCCCAGCTCTCTGCCGGTCATTCACTAGGTTCTCCCGTGTGGTTCTGGGATTTTTGCTCACCGTTCTTGTGATCATTTTGACCCCACGGGGTGAGATCTTGCGTGGAGCCCCAGATCGAGGGAGATTATCAGTGGTTTTGTATGTCTTCCATTTCCTAATAATTGCTCCCACAGTCGATTTCTTCAAACCAAGCTGCTTACCGATCGCAGATTCAGTATTCCCAGCCTGGTGCAGGTCTACAATTTTGTTTCTGGTGTCCTTTGACAGCTCTTTGGTCTTGGCCATAGTGGAGTTTGAGTGTGACTGTTTGAGGTTGTGGACAGGTGTCTTTTATACTGATAACAATTTCAAACAGGTGCCATTAATACAGGTAACGAGTGGAGGACAGAGGAGCCTCTTAAATAAGAAGTTACAGGTCTGTGAGAGCCAGAAATCTTGCTTGTTTGTAGGTGACCAAATACTTATTTTCCGCCATAATTTGCAAATAAATTCATTAAAAATCCTACAATGTAATTTTCATAGTTGAAGTGTACCTATGATGAAAATTACAGGCCTCATCTATTTAAGTGGGAGAACTTGCACAATTGGTGGCTGACTAAATACTTTTTTGCCCCACTAAGTAAATAAGCTTACAATGAAGAAGCAAGGACTTTTTGGCAAAAACGATGCACTGCCATCATATATTTCAAATGCATCACAGAAAGAATGCAGCCAGCTACATTTCTTAATGTTTTGCTTGAAATTAATCTTGCATTTTACCAGAGAAAAGTATGTTTCACTGAGAAAAGTAGCTACACAGGCGGACCCCATTTTCCTCCAAAACAGCCTGAATTGTTTGGGGCATTCTACAAGGTGTCGGAAACATTCCACAGGGATGTTGGTCCATACTGACGCAATGGCATCACACAGGTGCTGCAGATTGGACGGAAGTATATTCATGCTGCCAACAGCCCGTTCCATCTCATCCCAAAGATGTTCTATTGGGTTGAGGTCTGGGGACTGTGCAGGCCACGCAAGTAAACTGAACTCTGTCATGTTCCATGGTTGTGGCCCGCCTGTTAGTTTGCACCGTTCTTGACAATCTCTTTCGACCCCTCTCATCAACGAACTGTTTGACCCACAGGACTGCAGCTGACTGATGTTTTTCGCACTAATCTCGTAAACACGTGTGTGAAAAGCCCAGGAGGGTGGCCGCTTCTGAGATACGGCGTACCTGGCACCGACAATCCTACCATGCTCAGTCGCTTAGGTTACTAGTTTTGCCCTTTCTAACGTCCAATCGAACAGTAACTGAATGCCTCAATGCCCGTATATGCCTGCTTTATATAGCAAGCCACGGCCCCATGACTGTCTGTAGCAGGTGAGTGTATTCGGGACATGGGACTTAAGCATATATTCTCCGCTAAATGAACTAGCCTACAGCCTATAATGGCATGGCGCATAGTCAGATAACGTTACCGTAGGCTGACTTATTCTGTTCTTCTGAAATACATTTTCTTCATAATGCCTAAAATAAAATCATGGATTTATTGTGATGTGTATTAAATAGATTTATTACACTTTAAAAATGTATATGTTCCAAAGTCGCTAGGGATGTTAACGGCTACTGTTATTGTTAGTCACTTGAAATAAATTTGACTGGTCATGCTTAACTTGTATAATTTAGAGGAATTATACTGAACAAAAATATTAAAAGCAACGGCTAAAGTATTGGTTTCATGAGCTGAAATAAGAGTCCAGAAATTTTACATAGACACAAAAAGCTAATTTCCCTCAAATTCCACACACATTTGTTTACATCCCTGTTAGTGGACCTGAAAGGTGTGGCATATCAAAAAGTGGATTAATCAGCATGATCATTACACAGGTGCACCTTGTGCTGGGGACAATAGAAGTACACTAAAATGTGACGTTGTGTAACAACCCAATGCCACAGATGTCTCAAGTTGAGAGTGTGCAATTGGCATGCTGACTGGAAGAATGTACACCTGAGCTGTTGGCAGTGAATTGAACATTAATTTCTTGACCATAAGCCACCTCCAATATAATTTTAGAGAATTTGGCAGTACGACTAACTTGCTTCACAACCACAGACCACGTGTAACCATGCCAGCCCATGACCGCCACATCCGGCTTCTTCATCTGCGGGATCGTCTTGAGACCAGCCACCAGGATAGTTGACGAAACTGTGGGTTTGCACAACTGAAGAATTTCTGCACAAACTGTCAGAAACCATCTCAGAAAAGCTCATCTAGCCTTCAAAGTAGCACAGTGGTCTAAGGCACTGCGTAGTAGTTGCTAGCTATGCCACTAGAGATCCTGGTTCGAGTCCAGGCTCTGTTGCAGCCGGCCACAACCGGGAGACCCATGAGGCAGCACACAATTGGCCCAGCGTCACCCGGGTTAGGGGAGGGTTTGGCCAGCAGGGATGTCCTTGTTCAATCGCGCACTAGTGACTCCTGTGGTAGGCTGTGTGCACGCTGACACGGTCGCCAGGTGTATGGCGTTTCCTCCGACACATTGGTGCGGCTGATTCCTGGGTTAAGTGGGCACTGTATCAAGAAGCAGTCCGGCTAGGTTGGGTTGTGTTTCCGAGGACGCACAGCTCTAGACAATCGCCTCCCCCGAATCCGTACGGGAATTGCAGCAATGAGACAAGACTAACTACCAATTGGATACCACAAAATTGGGGAAAAAAAAGGAGGGGAGAATTTTTTTTTTATACAAAAAATCAATTAAGTACACATTTTTTTGGGGTAATTATTTAGAGAAAGTAAAAAATAAATACAAATTCAAAAAGAGAAGCGCATCTGTGTGCTCATGGCCCTCACTGGGGTCTTGACCTGACTGCAGTTCGCATTGTAACAGACTTTAGTGTACAAATGCTCACCTTCGATGGCCACTGTCATGCTGGAGAATTGTTCTCTTCACGGATGTATCCCGATTTCAACTGTACCAGGCCGTGTGTATGGCATCATGTGGACAAGCAGTTCTGTTCAACATTGTGAACAGAGTGCCCCATGGTGGCGGTGGGGTTATGTATGGGCAGGCATAAGCTACAGACAACACACACAATTGCATTTTATCGATGGAAATTTGAAGGCACAGAGATACTGTGACAAGATCCTGAAGCCCATTGTCGTGTCATTCATCCGCCGCCATCACCTCATGTTTCAGCATGATAACGCACGACCCCATGTCCCAAGGATCTGTACACAATTCCTGAAAGCTGAAAATGTCCCAGTTCTTCGATGGCCAACATATTCAGACATGTCACCCATTGAACATGTATGGGATGCTCTGGGTCGAGGTGTCCGACAGCTTGTTCCAGTTCCCGCCAATATCGCACAGCCATTGAAGAAGAGTGGGACAACATTCCAAAGGCCACAATCAACAGCCGGATCATCTCTATGTGAAGGAGATGTCACGCGCTGCATGACACAAATGGTCACACTAGATACTGACTGGTTTTCTGATCCACGCCCCTACCTTCTTAGGTATCTGTGACCAGATGCATATCTGAGATCCATAGATTAAGGACAATTTTTTAATTTAACTAGGCGAGTCAGTTAAAAACAAATTCTTATTTACAATGAAGGCCTACCCCGGGCAAAACCCTAATCCAGACGATTCTGGGTCAATTGTGCGCTTCCCAATGGGACTCCCGGTTGTGATACAGCCTGGAATCAAACCAGGGTCTATAGTGACTCCTCTAGCACTGAGTTGCAGTGCCTTAAACCGCTGTGCCACTCGGGAGCCCCTAATGAATTTATTTATTTTCACTGATTTCCTAATAGGAACTGTAAAATCTTTGAAATTGTTACATGTTGCATTTCTATTCTGTTCAGTGTAAATTGTTGCTGATGTTTCTATTTCATTAGTCGTCATGCATCTTATTTATCACACATGCACAGCATAGAGCCTAGTTTGAGGAAATATCACCTGTCAGACAGCAATACAGCTGGATGCTGCTAGAGTCACTGCGCAACAATTATAAATGCAATTGTGTGATAAAAACATGGTTTTGGTGGCCACGATTAATAAGAGGATCCCAGCTTTCTATTGCCTTTGCTGCCGAGGGTATAGAAAAGGTAGGCAGGCTATCACGTCTCAACCACTTTGCAATATGAGCTGGAGGCTGTAGGCCTATGCATTTTAATACTGATGTTTGAAACCCGAACATTTTACTGCATATTATGGGGCATGTCTTACCTTACTTCAAAGCAGCCTCGCCAAAATTCCACCTTAGAAACGTGGAGGCAATTATTTTATATAGACTTCCTCATATGCCATTGAAACCAGCATTTCTCTCCTGTTTTATTGGTTTTCATAAACTTTCTTTCATTGTCGAGAAGCCAAAAGGCACAATCTTAGTTATTTTTAGCGAACTCATCCTAGTTGTTGCATCTTTAGAATCCCACTTTAAGTTCATCAGAGATGATCATCTCGGTCCCATATGGAACCACACTGTTAAGAACTAAGTTAATAACAGCACTTAGTTGCATGAAAATATCCGCCTGACAATTTCATGATCCCCACAGGCCTAGCTATACCCGCATAATATTGCCCAACAATAGCAAGACACTGACGTCAATCTTATGGGTTAGGAGTGAAACTAGAATGGATTCCTGACCTTGCCACAACATGTAGATGAAAGTACCAAACTTTCTGTATCATAAGAGACAAGTGTAGATTATACTGAGAGTCTGTAGAGGTCTTCCCGTAACATATCCCAAAGTGAGGAATAGTTGTAAAGCAATGACTAAGACTACCTCCTTATTACTGTAATATTGGGTACTAATCATGGAACATGATCATGGAAAAAAAGTTGCTACACAAAGGGATTTCTCATTTCCTATTGATATTACAAATGAATAGCGCATATGCTGTCCGTTGACGTGAATGACAATCAATGTCAGAAGTCACTCAGAGGAATCTAGGCCAGCCTAATGGTTGTTCCAGGAAGTCTAACCAGTTTTACTCTACTGATCAGATCAGAACTTGTGCCTACACGCCCAGTTAAACTACCAGAGATGTAGCATGTCTCATCAGTTAGTTCACCCTGTCTAGTGAACCGTTTTACAAAAACAGCCTTCAATTAGGTCACAGCTTGATGAAAACATAATTAAAAGCCATAATGCAAATCTAGTCTACTAAATTGGTCACAATTGAGAGCTACACATTGTTTTCTTAGCAAAGCAAAGGTGTGAAAAATCCCTCCATTAGTCCCAATGCTAGATAGCATTGTGGTGTGTTGTCTATCGTAAACAAACTAACACTGACAAAACAGGGGAAGGTCAGTGCCATGCCATATTTGCAAAGTAATGGTTTGTCTGTACAATGTAGAACGGTGGCAGTTTGATTAGGAATCAGGGGAGACAAACCCAAATCTTGAAACACAAAATACTTCCAATTGAACAATGGATAAACATTTATCAATGTGTACTGAAATATTCAAAGCAGAAACTAAAATGTAATCTGAAGTGACGACACCCATTTAAAAAATAATAATTGTTGGCCTTATGCAGCATTCAAAACTGCGACTCGGGGAAAAAAATACCGGTCAAATCACGACGCCATTGATCTTCAGGTCTGAGCTCTTGAAAGAGACCCGAGTTGGAATTCTTTGTTGGATGACAGTTCAAAATGTTTCTTTCAGTCGGAGCTCATTTTCCCCCCCGAGTTCCCAGTTGTTTTGAACGCGGCGTTATACATGTTCTGCTCAGTCATATGCTAAGAGCGTTTAAGCTACCATTAAGTTAGTTAGTTCTTACCTTTTCCTAGTCTCCGGCCACTTTGTAAGTGATTTCTTTCTACTTTGAAAATGTACATTTCTGAATTGAAACCCGGTAGACATTTTGACTCCTCCGACGACCCTGGATTGAAAGCCTTTACAAAAAGGAAAAAGCAAATAACTTCAGTTTTATTATTTATAAATCAACTACACAAGGTCATGAAATCAATATTCACCAGATTACCTTAGAAATGCTATTATACTATCATAATTACCACTCATTACTATTGTTGTTGACCTTCTACAAATACCACAGCACCCTACTGCGAAATGTTGCACAAGTATAAATAAATAAAAGCTAAGAATAATACAAAACAAATATCCGGGTGCGTTAACCTGGTAACGTTAATTAAATAATCTACCAACGCTGGCTAAAACAAATATACCCAACAAACCATGAAAAATTAATCAGTTAAATAAGACTAGTGACGCTAGGCTGAATCAGTATCTGTAAATTAGTGTTCCCAGGTAAATGGCGTAGCCTACATTGCATGTTACTTTCAGAGTAGAAACAACAAAAAATCTTACCTGGAGAAACAATGTTAATACCCCCAACTCCACGAACCAAAAGGCCCCCATTTGTTTTGAATAATTTCAGAATAGTCGTTCCACCAACAGTAAAAAAGTAATCAGTTTACGCGTAGATGGAGAAAAGTCTCTCTTGTTCAAATGTGTGCTTTCTTGATTGTCGGTTAAATTGGAGGAATGAGTTTCAGCAGGTAGTTTCTGGTGAGTGCCGTGTGCAGGCAGGTGACCTCGCCCATACACTCGCTCCAAGTATGGTCATGGAGGAGAACGGCTCCTTATACCCGCACCTATGAAACACAGGTAAATTGTCATAATCCAGAAACCTACAGCAGGGTCCTATGTGCCAAATTATTTCACAATAATTTGAGAATTCCGATCGAGAGGAGAAGCACTGAGGAAGAGTGGATTCAGGATCAAACATGGATGTCAGTCATTCCATTTCATGATCAAAATAGTTTCAAACCAAACACAGTCAGCAAGAGTTGTCTATATTTGTCAAAAGCTATAATTTGTCAAAATAAACTTTACATTTTAACAAATGACTGATAAATACATATATATTAATCATGGTAAAAAAACAAACATATAACCATTACTCCATTTAGCCTAGTCAAAATAAATGCTGTAGATATTCTTTACCATATGTTTCCTCAGCTTGTAGTAAAGTCTGTGTGTCAATGTGAGAGACCCTGTGCTATCCTACCACTACCACTTCTCTCAAAGGAAACATTAATTTTGCTAGTTTGACCACAGACTGCATGATCCCAAAGCCTGTCCAGTTGGGGAACGAGACACTTTATTAAAAACAACCCAATTTCATAAAACCATTATAGTACTTAAATACTATTTATGTTGAGCTCACTTTTACTCCTCAACGCTCATACTGCTGTAGTTTACATGGCTGCCCTACACAACTGAGCTAAACATAATCACAATGAGTAGCCTAAACATCTCCAGTCAGCATAACATATCAGTACAAAAATGATGTATTGTAGATGGGCTTTACTCCGCTACTTGAGGTTTTCTGTGGACCTGATTGGCTACAAATACAGGAAAAATTGCAGCAGGAAGTCCTCCATGCATCCTCTTTATCACATCTCCATCATCCTCACCCTAGACATGGTGGCAGATCAACATTACAGACCCTGCTTGCTTTGGATTCCCAGCAGCCTTGTGAAGCAATGGTTGAATGACGTGAGTTGACTCATAAGTCTATGGTGTCACCTTGTAGAACTAAATACGTCCTATAGACCTAGCCTTTGGTAGTAAGTAACCTATATAATAGCAATTCAATTATTAAGATATGGAGAGACTGGCCTGTTGGAGAAAATAAAAGTGCTTGAGGGTTCCAAAGGGAAGGGAAACTATGACATGCAAGATATTTCTTTATCCATTCAGTCAGTGACCTTACGAGTACAGATAATATTGTGGATCATGAGTTTCAAATGTAATCAGTTTGTGACCCACATCCAAACATCACTTCCTTCACTTTTAAGGCTTCTACTCATGATTCACAATATTGGTATACATTGCTAGCTAGCATAATCATAAACTCCAAATTGGTTTTAGCAGTCCCTCCCCTATTTATCCATGATTGCCAATGGCATAAGTATAGGCACAAAACCTATGCACAAAACTACTGACTGCAATTGAACTGATGCTGTTTTCAATGGCGCCGAAAGTTCAAATATCAAAGCCAAACTGGATGTTAACCTTCCTGAATAGTCTTCACTAAAACAACAACACTGTAAGTGATTTTCCATTTTATTCTCAATAAATGTTGAGTGATATCACAAAGAGTCAAACTACGAATGTCTGAGGCCGTTAAAAACGATGCATTTTGACATGAGAGCATGTTTTTCAAACGAGCTAACGTTAGCTAGCCACGATCTTTTGCATGCCATCGGTGAGTTGGTAATGTGCGCGGCATAATGATGCTAAATAGCCTACATAAAGCTGCAATCCAACAAGTTGATTGAGTGAATTGACGCTACCATTACATTTCCGACAACTGTTTTGAAAAGGTCAGAAGCATGCTGTAGTTGAGCTACTAGCTAGCTAACCTGTGGACCTGGCCCATTTGCCATGGGGCAACTAACGTTAGCTTGCTAACTACTAGCATTTACCCTGTAAAAAGTTACAATCAAGTCTGACAACAATGGATAATGTGGAAAAGATTGTTTTGGTTTGAAATTCACTTACCACTTGCTTGAATAATGTGCTCTACTATTCTTATTCTTATTAACTATTATACTAGCTATAATTCCTGAATAGATAACTGCAAAGCAAGACAGTAACGTTAGCAGCAGAATTTAGATTGGCGTGTGCGAATGTGATAAATTCGCGCTCTATATTAGAGCGCTTCAGATGATTAGTTAATGTATTTTGACATCTAAATATCTCTTACCCCATGTCGTTTTTTTGTGTTTCTATTTCCGCCATGTTTTGTAAGTCTCACTGACTAGACCTCGGTAGGTCCCATAATTCAATTGACAAGTAATGCATTGCTTTATACTTGCTTTATAAGTAATATTGAGCAGTTTGTGATGTTTCGGAATAGGAAATTATCCTCACACAAAGTGGTGTTAAAAGAGGAAATGACACCATATGAAATATAATCCAGTTGTCTCCACTCAAACCATTTGACAGTTATCAGAACCTCTATTTAGAAATCATCTGATGCTCACAGCTCCACAGTCACTTGACATGAAAGTAGGAAATGGTGAGAAGCAATTTTATGATCTTATCTTCTCTCTTCCAGTTCCCTTCTTTGTGTTGTATAGATCCACTGAATAAACAGCAGCTGGTATTGTATGATAAGTCAAATCGTGTCTGTGTTTTGTAAGTATGAACAGTGGTGGCCAATCAGAAATGACATGGTATGTAGTCCATATCTAACAGCTGACTTAATCACATGCCTCACTTCATGACCCAGCAGATAGATACTGTGGCGTATTGTTTGATGGAATATATTTTTAGGCTTTACATCCCATTTCTGACTCGGAACATCACAAATCATTTGAACTTCTTGCTCATAATGAATACATTAACACACTACAGGATAATTTGCTACTGCAGTCCTAGATAGACGTATCATACACTTTTTATCCATTGTGTGAGACTCACGTCTCATATGAGACGTCCTTGTAAATGTTACCATGTTTTCGCCTCCACTGAAGGACAGTATTTACTTCAGTTTTCCATATCTATGCTGGAATGTATAACAGATTCTCTAGAACTACACTCCCTAGCTGGACTTGACTTTGTGCTAATTAGGAGGAAGACTCCCAACTCTTTAGTCCAAGGGGAAAGGAGGCAACGGGAATCTTGTTAATCATTATTTGGTTGTGTGCCTATCTGTGCTTGTATATTAACCCCAAAGGACAAATACTCCAGTGAGTGTGGTAAAGTAAACTGTGATATAACACGTGACTGTGAGGATGCTCTAGGAGAGAGTTCCCAGACTAGTACTGCATGTGTGTCAGTGAATGCTCATTATATCATCATCACCAGTACATTGGACTTTAATGTTCCTCTTAATTTGGATTGGCCATCCATTTTGAATGCAAAATTGGAGCTCAGTTCACAGATTCTCTTCAGATGGTCTCACAGGAGTGAAAGTGTAGACTATATTTTAACAAGATAATACGTTTTATGTATTAATTTTGCATTTAGACTGCCATCCCGTTACACAGTCTGACGTTCAGGATCTCATTGGTTTATTTGACTCTGTATGGCTGGGAGACTGACTGTGCCCTGACTTGTTAATGTGGTCATATTGTTAACAGGAAATCTCTGGGGAATTCTATCCTGATAGAGACATTGTATAATGGTTAAGTACTGAAGCAAAAGTCACATAGTAACTTTGTTTAAAATCCTTAGGAGTATAAAATCATGAATGACAATTGTAAGAAGCTTGAATTATTAATTGAAAACAGTTTACTGTTTCAGGTTTTCCATAAGAACGTTGTCTCCCTTATTCTACATATGAGTTTAAAGAATCAAAGATTATAATTTTGAAGGAATGGAACAGGGTTTTTCCGCAGATGTGTAATGGTTTCAACAAGTCTAGCTTTCTCATGAAGGGTTCTGTCAAGGCTGGTTGGTTATAGGGGCAGTCTGTCATTTATTTACCAATGTGTAAAGAATGTAAATGGTTTCGACCTTACTGTCCCTATTGAAATGATAGAGGCTGAAACCTACGCAAAACGTTCAGGAAATCATTTTTAAAACATTGTAATTAGCAAAGACTTGTACATCTCCTGATTAAAGCATTTGCTTATTATAGTACATCTATCTTTAACGATTGTCTTCCGTCTAATGGGATATGTTTGGCACTTAGGCTTAATACAACAATAAAGTTTTAAGCATTTGTTATCCGCATTCGCCAAGTTTGACCAACTAGAGAGCAAACTAGCTACAGTGTGTTGATCATGAATTATATATGTTGTTGTTGTTGTGTTTTGTGGTTTTTGAAAGAGGGCTGATAGAGCCTGTTGGGCGACAGCAGTTAATAAGGTGAGGCGGTGGGGGAGGGGTAAATTATATGTTCAAAGAAGCGACACCTACTCTTCCTGTATTTAGTCTCCACAGTAGCAGCCAGCACACTCATTCGTCTCTGTGCTCATTCACATCAAAGATCTAGCATGACAAGATCCTTATTAAATCCCTCCCACAAAGATCAAGGGATCAAGATTGAAGGGAAATGCTCTTTGGAGATATGACACTTTTTCAGTGTAGGCCTATGTGCAGTACTCTGGTAATTGTATACTGTACATTCCTAATGATCTCACCCATTGCCCTAAAGTAGTCAGTGGACATCAATTTAAATGCTGTGATCAGCCAATATCCCTCCATTGTCCAGTAAGTGACTTCCGCTCGACACCATCGGCCCTTAAAAGCCCATCAATGCGGAGTGAGGCTTTTCAAATCAAATTAAATCAAATTTTATTGGTCACATACAAATGGTTAGCAGATGCTAATGCGAGTGTAGCGAAATGCTTGTGCTTCTAGTTCCGACCGTGCAGTAATATCTAACAAGTAATCTAACAATCTCACAACAACTATCTTATACACACAATTGTAAAGGAATTAATAAGAATATGTACATATAAATATATGGATGAGAGATGGCCGAACGGCATAGGCAAGATGCAGTAGATGGTATAGAGTACAGTATATACATATGAGAGGAGTAATGTAGGGTATGTAAACATTATATAAAGTGCCATTGTTTAAAGTGACTAGTGATACATTTATTACATTCCATTTTTTATTATTAAAGTGGCTAGAGATTTGAGTCAGTATGTTGGCAGCAGCCACACAATGTTAGTGATGGCTGTTTAACAGTCTGATGGCCTTGAGATAGAAGCTGTTTTTCAGTCTCTCGGTCCGAGCTTTGATGCACCTGTACTGACCTCGCCTTCTGGATGATAGCGGGGTGAACAGGCAGTGGCTCGGGTGGTTGTTGTCCTTGATGATCTTTTTGGCCTTCCTGTGACATCGGGGGGTGTAGGTGTCCTGGAGGGCAGGTAGTTTGCCCCTGGTGATGCGTTGTGCAGACCTCACTACCCTCTGGAGAGCCTTACGGTTGTGGGCGGAGCAGTTGCCGAACCAGGCGGTGATACAGCCCGACAGGATGCTCTCGATTGTGCATCTGTAAAAGTTTGTGTATTTTTGGTGACAAGCCAAATTTCTTCAGCCTCCTGAGGTTGAAGAGGCGCTGCTGCGCCGTCTTCACAACGCTGTCTGTGTGGGTGGACCAATTCAGTTTGTCCGTGATGTGTACGGCGAGGAAGTCCACGATCATCTCCTTTGTTTTGTTGACGTTCAGTGTGAGGTTATTTTCCTGACACCACACTCCGAGGGCCCTCACCTCCTCCCTGTAGGCTGTCTCTTCGTTTTGGTAATCAAGCCTACCACTGTAGTGTCATCTGCAAACTTGATGATTGAGTTGGAGGCGTACATAGCCACGCAGTCGTGGGTGAACAGGGAGTACAGGAGAGGGCTGAGAATGCACTCTTGTGGGGCCCCAGTGTTGAGGATCAGCGGGGGGAGATGTTGTTTCCTACCCTCACCACCTGGGGCGGCCCGTCAGAAAGTCCAGGACCCAGTTGCACAGGGCGGGGTCAAGACCCAGGGTCTCGAGCTTAATGACGAGTTTGGAGGGTAATATGGTGTTAAATGCTGAGCTGTAATCGATGAACAGCATTCTTACATGGGTATTCCACTTGTCCAGATGGGTTAGGGCAGTGTGTAGTGTGATTGTGATTGCATCGTCTGTGGACCTATTGGGGCGGTAAGCGAATTGGAGTGGGTCTAGGGTGTCGGGTAGGGTGGAGGTGATATGATCCTTGACTAGTCTCTCAAATCACTTCATGATGACGGAAGTAAACTCTATAAAATGTTTATGCATGCATAACCTCCACAATCTGATTAGGTTATGGAATCATGTTTCTAAATAGCCAGCCATCCTTATCTTTCCCGGATTAACCAGCCCCAAGCTTTACAGCATGTTCAGATTTGTCTAGAGCAACAGCCAGGGCTGGGGATAGACAAGACCTGTCTTGTGTTGTGCCTGGGTTTTTGTTTTCCTGGAATGTCTGGTGATGGGACCTCCCGTCTTCAGGAGAGCTACATTAAGCTTCCCGGCATGAGGGTGTCTGTGACTCTACCCCTCCTCTCCACACTCTTAAGTATTGAGATGAAATGGCACCCCTGCAACACTACACCCAGACAGGACCCATGCTGTCTCAATTGCAGGGCTCCAGGCTCACGGGGGTTTCAGCAAATTGTGTGGGGCCCAAGGCACTCTCAACCAGTTCTAAAAGCTGTTGTGATGTCACTGTGGAGTGTCATGCAGAAACTGTTGAAAGTCTCATTACCTTCTGAAAGGGTGGGGTCATTGGGATGAAAAAAATCCCTCACACATGCTACCTGACTCCACATTCCAGGGCTAAAAGGATTTTATGCTGGTAGTAGGTGCTAAAATATATCCATACCCTGTCTGTCTGTGTTTCCTTCCTTGTGCTTCATCACCTGTAGAGAGTGGCGCACCGATGCTCACTCACCTTTTTGACAGTCTCATGACTCCTCTCTTTCTTTGCGTAAGGTGAAAAGTTACTTGTGCATAGTATTGCCTGGGTAAGCAAAGACTAGGGCAAGGATAGCATGCTGATAAGTGTCCCTGGAGGAATGGCTAGCAGCCCAGCACTTAGCCTGGAGCAAGCTAACCACACCCAAGACTCCTGCCTGTCTTTACCTTAATTGTTATTGTTGACACCGAATGTGGGTCGTTCAGCTAACTGCCCCACTGAACTATCCCTCTGACTGTGCTGATGAATGAGTAACTTAAAAAAAAAAAAAAACGAGGGTGAGGACTAGCTTAAAAATATCAGTTGGCACACTGTATTTTTACTTTACAAGCTTTGATACTGAAATACATGCACAGTCACAGTTCTTGTAGTTCAAGTGAACATTTTTTGTTGGATTAGGATACACTCTGATCATTTATAGGGGTTGAATAAAGTTCAACAAGATACCGCTGCCTCCTTACAGCCAAGCTGGGCGCATGCAAATGGGATAAGGAAGGTGTGCTATCAGGCTCCATCTAAACAGGTATTTCAGGTTGAGACAGGCTTTAGGGTACAATGGAGGCTCATTGTGTACTGGAGTGAGCAAACCAGGTATTTTTTCAACAGCTGTTGACAAGATAGACAGAGAGAAGGATTGTTTGCATAAAGGAAGTCCTTAGTGATATATTACCAAGGTTTTTCAGTAGTGGTTTTCAATGTTATTGTTTGCGTTGGTGACACTCAACAAATGGGTTTGGGGTATTTCAATAGTGTGTTCCCAGTATTTCTAAGAGCTAATGTCTTTCAGCTATTTAGATTATTTGGCACAGTAAAGGGAATCACCCAAGACAGTCATTTATGTCATGTATCACTCCAAATCTGGACATAACAACATTGACTTTGTCAGCTGCTATTGATACTATAAACATACACTACCGTTCAAATAGTGAAGACATCAGAGACATCAGAACTATGAAATAACACATATGTAATCATGTAGTAACCAAAAAAGTGTTAAACAAATCAAAATCGATTTTATATTTGAGATTCTTCAAATAGCCACCCTTTGCCTTGATGACAGCTTTGCACACTCTTTGCATTCTCTCAACCAGCTTCACCTGGAATGCTTTTCCAACAGTCTTAGAGGAGTTCCCACATATGTTGAGCACTTGTTGGCTACTTTTCCTTCACTCTGCGGTCCAACTCATCCCATTTCCTTCACTCTGCTGTCCAACTCATCCCAAACCATCTCAATTTGGTTGAGGTCGGGATTGTGGAGGCCAGGTCATCTGATGCAGCACTCCATCACTCTCCTTCTTGGTCAAATAGCCCTTACACAGCCTGGAGGTGTGTTGGATCATTGTCCTGTTGAAAAACAAATGATAGTCCCACTAAGCCCAAACCAGATGGGATGGCATATCGATGCAGAATGCTGTGGTAGCCATGCTGAAGAATCTTAAATCAAATCTAAAATCTATTTTGATTTGTTTTACACTTTTTTGGTTCTACATGATTCCATATGTGTTATTTCATAGTTTTGATGTCTTAACTATTATTCTACAATGTAGAAAATAGTAAAAAAATAAAGAAAAACCCTTGAATGACTAGGTGTTCTAAAACTTTTGACCGGTAGTGTACATAGTGAAAGTACAGTTTAAACTGGACTTTAAACCGTTCCAACAGACACAAGGTTTGCAAAGCGTCGGAAACTTTCCGATACATTTCCTGGAATTGTTCTGGAAATTTTCCATGGGAAGTTAAACCCTGGAATTTGGGGAATTTTGCTTAAATTCATCAAAAAAGTTAGCTTATAACAAACAGTGAGCCTTTTTTGTGGGATACACAGAAGGCAATTCTAGGTCTTGTGGCATATTTTGGTTAAACTATCCATAATTCAATGGAATTGCAACCCTCTGCATGTACAGTGCACTCTTCCATCACATCTACAGCGGCTTCTCAAGCTCTCGCACACTAATGGAATGCTATTGAGCCCACACTACTACACTGTCTGAGCCAAGGACTACATGCTTTCTGGTAAGTTTTGATTACAATACTGGGTTGGGTGAATATATTTGAAATGACATACATTATCTTTTGTTAACTAGTAAATAGTAGCCTAGGAGTCTTTCCAAGAAATGGCCATGTCACAGTCTGGATTATGTATTTTGGGAGAGAGTGGTAAGCAGCCTGAAACTCCTAAAACCTATAGCAGTAGCCATTGCGCGGATTGAGGGAGACAATGCCATCCTGTCTGATGTTCAGACTCTGCTTGCAGATGTAAGAAGAGAAATCCGTACTGCCCTGCCCACTTCACTGTTGCTCCAAGCAGAGGAAACTGCAGTTCTGAAATATATCAAAAAGCATGAAGACTTCTCCCTGAAGCCCATACATGCCACAGCGTACATGTTGGACCCCAAGTATGCTGGCAAGAGCATCCTGTCTGGTGCAGAGATCAACAAGGGCTATGGAGTCATCACTACCGTGTCTCGCCACCTTGGCCTGGATGAGGGAAAGGTTCTTGGCAGTCTGGCGAAGTACACTTCCAAGCCATGGCTTTGAGATGGAGATGCAATATGGCAGCCGTGCCAACATCAGCCACCTGGTGTAAGGGCCTTTGTGGATCTGAGGCTATTTCCCCCGTTGCCTCCATCATCCTCCAAATCCCACCAACATCAGCTGCCTCAAAGCGCAATTGGTCCTTGTTTGGGAACGCAGACACCAAAGCACGCAACAGGCTGACCAATACAAGGGTTGAAAAATTGGTGACTCTCCCATTTGAAGAGTCAACTCATTTAAATAAAGTTCAATTTGTAACTAAATTGTTTTTTTTTATTTCTATTGGAAGGATTTAATCATTTGCAATTATGTCTACTTATAAGGTAAAAGGTTTATGTTTCTGTCTCCATATGATATTGTATGCAAAAATGCAAAAAACATCTACATTTAAATGGTATTAATATTAATTTCTGTATATTTCCGTTAATTCCCATATATTCCCGTTAATTCCAACGGGAAGTTTCCACCTCTGGATATTCCCCAAAATGTGCAACCCTCACAGACACAGGTGATTAATTGTACAATTATGGATTAGGCTTGACTTTGAAATGGTGCATTGCAGATGTATTCTGAGTCATCAGATCTTACTTATACTGCTACTAAAGATATTAGCTAGAGCTTATCATTTGAGTCTGGTAAAATGCTGTTTTGCCTTGGATTCACAATTCACATGTGTAAGAGGGCTAAATGAATTGCTTTTTTATTTATTAAACATTTTTGCATAAACAATATTTTGTACATGGATCATTATTTTCATGCTTCTGTGTAGCATTGCCATTATATATTAACATTGTAGTTCAATTGTATATTAACATTGTAGTTCAGTCACATTTCAGAATTTAAGATGAGTATGCTGCCACCTGTCGGATATATCTGGAAATCCAACATGACACTAAATCGCTGGGCTGCGCCTGCGTACATTTTGACGTCTACAGTTTCCGGAAGTGGATTGTTCAGCCCGTGGTTCAGAGTAAAAAAACGATAGCACAAACAAATATACGTATTTCTTTAATTTCAACATCACAAATGTCAGCGGGGGCCCGTTTAGAGAACGCGAATCCCTTGATTTTTCAACGAACAGGCGAGAGACTTCAGACCGCAAATGACGAGGACGAAGATGTTGCTGATCCCATCGACGACAGAGAAATATTTGATATCCTTTCTGTGTAGCTAGTTTAAGGATACGTTAGGGATACATCTCTTGAGCTTTCAATGTCATACTAATTAACTTTGCATATTATGCTTAATTATTTAATAAGAAAGCTAATTTCTCAACATTGTGTTATCAGATTTCACCTTAACCCGTGCTACATCTCATCAGATCCATTAATGATCCTGAACACCCACTGTCCCTCGAGGAGTTGAATGTCGTGGAACAAGTGCGAGTACGCGTGAGTTAAACTTCTTTCACAACTTTTTCCCCAGTTAGATGTTCGACACAGACACACTTGTGTAGCTACTAAGGATAGCAGATAGTCCATACTGTGTTAGCCTAATAAAACCATCAACTTTATTTTTCTTTATAGGTAGATGACCAAGAGAACACAGTGGGTGTGGAGTTCACCCCCACTATACCCCACTGCAGCATGGCAACTCTCATAGGCCTGTCCATCAAAGTCAAACTGCTGCGGTCCCTGCCAGAAAGGTTTAAGGTGGGTGAAATAAATGAAGTCTGCTTCCTGGTGAGCTGTGAGAGGAAAACAAGCTTTAATATGATTTAATTGTCTGGACATTTAAGATTAACATGGTGGGTCATGTCCATCTATGCCTAATCATATCTCTGCAGATTGATGTGCACATCACTCCTGGGACGCATGCCTCAGAAGATGCAGGTAAAGTGACATGCCTCTGAAGTAACTCAACATTGAGGCTGAGACCAACAATCACACCTTCAAGATGACTGTTGTAGACTGCCCTTTTTGAGAAGCCCTTAACATCAATTCCACAGTAACAGTGATACTGAGACTATGAATTTTCACTTTAAAATGTATGTTAAACAAAATCCAATGACTACAAAGTTAAGCTAATCATGCAACTCTATGCACAAAGACTACTTTTAACAATTTCCACAAATGTTTAGAAAAACACATTTACTAGAACAACAGTGCAGAAGCAAATTATGTTAACAGAATGACAGTTTGTGCTTTTTTGCTGTCATTCTTTTACGGAAGTAAATGTGTTTTTGTGGAAATTGTTCAAAGTAGTCCTTGTATGTAGAGTTGTATGGGTTGTTTAACTTTTCAATTATTGGGTTTTGTTTTACATACACTACCGTTCAAAAGTTTGGGGTGACTTAGAAATGTCCTGTTTTTTTGTCCTTTTAAATAACATTAAAATAATCAGAAATACAGTAGATATTGTTAATGTTGTAAATTACTATTGTGGCGGCAAAGGACTGATTATTATTATAGATTTTTTTTTTTTGCCCATTTCTCCCCAATTTCGTGGTATCCAATTGGTAGTTAGTCTTGTCTCATCGCTGCAACTCCCGTACGGACTCTGGAGAGGTGAAGGTCTAGAGCTCTGTGTCCTCTGAAACACAACCCCGCCGCACTGCTTCTTGACACAGTGCCCACTTAACCCGGAAACCAGCCCCACCAATGTGTCGGAGGAAACACTGTACTGCTGGCGACCGACGCTGGGCCAATTGTGCGCCGCCCCATGGGTCTCCCGGTCGTGGCCGGCTGCAACAGAGCCTGGACTCAAACCCAGAATCTCTAGTGGCACAGCTAAGCCCTACAATGCAGTGCCTTAGACCAATCGGGAGGGCTAAAAATTGCAGTTTTTTTTTAATGGAATATCTATGTAGGCGTACAGAGGCCCATTATCAGCAACCATCACTCCTGTTTTCCAATGGCACGTTGTGTTAACTAATCCAAGTTTATCATTTTAAAAGGCTAATTGTAAAGTGGGAGATTTGTACAGGGTACATTTTTGCACCGCCATTCCATACCCTGTGAACGGTGCTTAATTGGAGCCAATTTCCTCCTACAACAGGACAATGACCCAAAGCACAGCTCCAAACTGCAATAACTATTTAGTGAAGAAGCAGTCAGCTGGTATTATGTCTATAATGGAGTGGTCAGCACAGTCACAGGATCTCAACCCTATTGAGCTGTTGTGGGAGCAGCTTGACCGTATGGTATGTAAGAAGTGCCCATCAAGCCAATCCAACTTGTGGGACGTGCTTCAGGAAGCATGGGGTGAAATCTCTTCAGATTACCTCAACAAATTAACAACAAGAATGCCAAAGGTCTGCAAGGCTGTAATTGCTGCAAATGGAGGATTCTTTGACGAAAGCAAAGTTTGAAGGACACAATTATTTCAATTAAAAATCATTATTTATAACCATGTCAACGTCTTGACTATATTTCCTATTCATTTTGCAACTCATTTCATGTATGTTTTCATAGAAAACAAGGGCATTGCTAAGTGACCCCAAACTTTTGAACGGTAGTGTATATCTTAAAGTGAAGTATCTGAGTGTCAGCATCATCCAGTTACCGTGGAATTGCCCCTAACTAAACCCTTTGTTTTTGCTCTTGTTCCAGTCAACAAACAGCTGGCAGACAAAGAGAGAGTGGCCGCTGCACTCGAGAACTCCCAGCTTCTGGAGGTGGTCAACCAGTGTCTGATATCCAATGCAAGGACAGGCTGATCCCTCCTGATGGATCAATTGAAAATTCTCCTTAGTCCAGGACTAGGCTTAATGTTTCTCTCCTTACATGCTAACTGGACTGGTTGTTCAGATTATGTTGAGTAAATGGCAAATGTATCACGTATGCTGCCATTAGATTAAAATAATACAACAGAATTCCAATGTATTTCTGCTATAGGCAGAAATAACTATACTGTGTGTTTTGTATGTCTTCACTATATTCCTGACATCTTCAGTTTAACAGTATTATAGAGAAGCATTGTATCCTTTATTATACAAGTAAAGCAATAAAATACAGGGTTATATCTTATGTCATTGAAAATATACCTAAATATTCATGGCATTTGGGAAGAGAACAAAGAAAGTGCATACGTTTCTTATAAATGAAGCAATCTCAACGTACACAATGACATGAAAGACTGGGGACATTGAATAAGAAAGGCCTTGGTTTATAACACACGTCTTGGGGATAAATTATATATAGTATAATACTTGTGCCATTGGATTTCCGTCAGATGCCTTGTTTCATATTTGTCTAAAATAAAATAGTATACAATCTGTGAAATAGCATTTGATTTGTTTTTTTTTTCTCACTTATTTTTAATGTGGTTGTAAATAAATTAAATGACTTGATCAACAAAAACATTTTAGACAGAAAATTAATGATAGTTTAATGATATTAATTTTGTCATTAGATTTGTCTAAATTTATTTTACTATGGCAGTGGAAGAAGTATTATTTTCGAATTCTCTTCAGGGAGCTCCTAAGAGCTTCATTGCGTACATACGTAATAAGCTGGACTCACAGGATCAAATGCTACCTTTCCTCCTGGCCATATAGATAGCAGAGTGGCGCAGCGGAAGCGTGCTGGGCCCATAACCCAGAGGTCGATGGATCGAAACCATCCTCTGCTATGTTTTTTACATGTCGGTATTTCAGCAGGAAAAAAAAAAACACGACTTAAAAATATAATGTAAAACATTATACAGTTATTATACAGTTATGATTAGACAAAATAAAACGAGAGCTTTGTCTACAAAGAATGTATTAAAATGTTTATAAGCAATACTATAAGTTATTACATAAACTGTGACTAATAGATGGTTGTGTTAGACCACATTAATATTGCGTCATGCAGAAGGGTAAGTGCAAATTTGATGTGCTCACTACCACACTCTCATGGACAATGGATAAAATAATAGGTAATTTTACCTGAGCAGTTCTAGAACTTCCATTACACATTGAGAGCCTGTGTCTGTTAGCAAGAAGACTCCAGATCAACTGAGGCTCCTTTTTGTACCCATAGTCAGTAAAAGGTTAGCCTAATTTTAATAAAAATTCTAACTAAAAGTATGGGTGAGTTTGTCAGAGCACCAGCCGGTGGAAGCATTGTCTTTCTGGCAGTTTGAAAAGAACGTGTGAGTGATTATTCCACCCATGTGGGGGCATTTATATCACTCCCTATTAGAGAAAGATAAGTAGAACATATTGATTGTCCTGAAGCCAGATGAATATACCGGACAGCCAACCACAGACCTTAGAAAAGTATGACTAATTCTTATGGGACTAGTTTTCGGAGTGTAGCCGAAATAGCTCAGTTGGGAGAGCGTTAGACTGAAGATCTAAATGTCCCTGGTTCGATCCCGGGTTTCGGCAGGCGATATTTTTGAGACTGTTCTAATTTAGACCAGAAAACGGAGAGTTTACACATTGAGAACCTGTTTAGTATATGTTACGTTTCATATTGTATGTATTATTTGTTGATGTCTATCATCCCTTTCGTATGATATGTTACGAATTTCCTAAATGTAACGAATTAGCAAAATGTACAATATGTTAAGATTTCGCAAAACGTATGATGTTACTAATTCAAATTAGTCTTGTACAAATGACTTAATTTGTTTTTTCTTTCATGATGGTTTTTCCCAAATAGTAAACAAACATGCCCCATTCCGCAGGTTCAGGGTTAAAGGGCGGGATAATCCATGGTTTTCTTCTGAGCTGTCTTGTATTATTCACAACTGTAATCTAGCCTACGAAACAAGTGTTATTTTCTTCTCAGGAAGGCCAAGTCTGAATATTTTATGTCTGTTACTACTGATAACCTGAATGACCCTAGAAAGTTCTGGAAGGCTATTAAGTCTATGTCTGGTAACAGTAATGAATTACCGTCATGTGTTTTGAAGGACTCTGTTGCTATATATGACAAAACTGAAATGCTGAATTGTTTCAATGAGCACTTTGTTTCATCTGGTAGGCTGTTTGATTCAGTGTCCTCTGTCTCTGTACAACCCTGTGTGGATGATCCAGTGAGAGCTGGTCAAACTTTTAGCTTTTTGCCATTCTCAATGCAGGTGGTACATAAAGCCCTGAAATCCTTAGATCAGAGAAAGCCTGCAGGTCCTGATCTTTTGGATCCCTGCATTTTAAATCTGGCAGCTGATTTCATAGCTGAACCACTTACATCTCTGTTCAATCTAACCCTGGAATGTAATGAAATTCCAAAGATCTGGAAATCAGCATTTGTCCTACCACTTTTAAAAGGGGGGGATCCAAATGTTTTAAATAATTATAGGCCAATCTCAAAGCTGTCACCCCTGTTGAAAATACTTGAAACCCTTGTAAGTGAACAGCTAACATAGTTTTTATTTACTCACTCTATTTAATCAATGTACCAATCGGGCTTCAGGAAGAAGCATAGCACAATTACAGCAGCCATGAAGGTTTTAAATGATATCAGCCATTGACAAAAAACAGCACTGTGTCTCACTTTTTATTGATCTCTCTAAGGCTTTTGATACAGTTGATCATGCTATACTAAAGGCAGAGATTGTCGAGTGTAGGTCTTTCGGAGCATGCAGTTGCATGGTTTGCTAAGTATCTGTCTGACAGAACTCAGTGTACTCAATTTGATGGGCTCATGTCTGTTAAATTGTCAGTCTGTAATGGTTTGCCCCAAGGCTCTGTACTTGGTCCTCTCTTATTCACTATTTATATAAATAATTTATACAAATGTCCAAAATGCGCAACTTCATTTTTATGCTGATGATACTGTTATTTACTGTTGTGCCTCGTCTCTTACAAAAGCTTTCCAGAAATGCTTTTTATACTGTTCAACATACCTTGTGTCAATTGAAGCTTATCAGTACGATTATAACCCTTTTCCCATAGCCAATCTTGGGAACAACAAAATCCTAGGTGACTGGTTGGCCATGCCACGACCAAGGATTTATAAGAGAATTAGGCCTTAAGTTATCGAAGTCAAAACATTGATCGTAATGTATTATGTTTTGTTTAAATATGTATATTCCATTTTATTTATAGCCCTGTGTAATTTGAGGTCTTGAAAAATTAAAGTGAATTATAGGCTACTGGATTAAATAATAGCCATTCACTCGTCATTATGACCTTTCTAAGTATTAAAAGTATAAATAATTTCAAATTCCTTATATTAAGCAAGCCAGATGGCACAATTGTTTTTATTTTTTTTATTGGTGGATAGCACACACCAACACTCAGACATAATTTACAAATGAAGAATTTGTGTTTAATGAGTCTGTGAGATCAGAGGCAGTAGGGATGACCAGGGATGTTCTCTTGATAAGTGTGTGAATTGGACCATTTTCCTGTCCTGCTAAGCATTCAAAATGTAACGAGTACTTTTGGGTGTCAGGGAAAGTGAATGGAGTAAAAAGTACATCATTTTCTTTAGGAATGTAGTGAAGTAAAAGTTGACAAAAATATAAATAGTAAAGTACAGATACCCCAAAACACTACTTAAGTAATCCTTTAAAGTATTTTAACTTAGTACTTTACACCACTGCTTGCACTGGGGAGGGTACTGAGTGGTGAAGAAAAAGGGAAGCAAAAGAAGTAAATCTATGTTGGAAAATAGGAAACCACTAGACTCGTTTTTGGTCGGAGTCAGGGTTTCGGATCATTGCTACTTGGGAAATCCATTTAACGTTTCCAGGAAAATCTGGAATGTGTTGGAAGAAAGTGTGGAGTCGGGGAGAGTCACAAGAAGTGGTCTCATTTAGATGTTTTGTGTGTCTGTGGAGCAGAAGAAACGTGTGTTAAGACTCAAAAAGATATCGGAATGGAATGTTTCCTGCATGGATTTTCGTAGCAGGGAGCCTTTCAAGGGGGTTATTTCTGTGGTGGTGCAAACTAAAGGCAGAGGATATAACTGAATACATTGATGGAGTGGTTTGTGCAAGTCGATTGACTTGTATGGTGGACGGAGAAAATAAGTTAACTTCATCCATGCTACTGAGTCTCTCCCTTCTCATACAAAATTAAGTTTCATGAGATACCCTGTAAGAGCTTTTGTGCACAAGACCCTTCTGTGTCATACATGTAAAAATATTTGGTCATGTGTCAAGTGCATGCAGAAGGGAAGAATATTGTATGCTAGATGAAGGAAAATGCTGCACCTGTCGATGTGTACATGCACCTGAATTCTTGGAGTGCCCTGTTGAAGGAGAATTGAGTTTATTTTATTTTTTACAGGGACAGTGCACATTAATCAACGTTTCAGTAGCAGTCCCTGGGCAAGTTATTAAAAACAATTACAATATAGACAATCATTGAGCAGTGAGCACACGCAGAGCAACATAAGACAAGCAAGACAAAGCAACAGGACAAAATTCATAAAAGCAATAAAGTGTTTCCACACCTCACAAGCTACAGACAACATGGAAAGCGGCAATGCACAGCTAGGGATTATGTTCACAAATATGATTGACCTTTAGCCATGTCTTCATGCATTTTGTGAAAGTGTGATATGTGGTGCAGTGTATTCCAGACATGGGAAGCTATCACAGAGAAAAGCAGATTTACTAAAGGTGCTTTTCCTTAAGGGAACTATACAGTCATGGAGTGTCCAGCGTTTCACCTATCTGGAGGCGGTGAGAAAATGGGAAGGAACGAGTGGCGTGGAAGAAGCAATGGTAGTAGAGCCACCAATACCAGTGAAGTTTTTTTCATCAACTGAGAGATCGTGAAATGCTGCATGTTAAAAAGGTGGACTTTGTATTATTTATTGCAATGGCCATGAACTGTACAGCACAAGCGGAGAAGAAAATGGTAATCATTGTGAATGCCGCTGAACGTTCCTGTCGGCGAACGTAGCCCTATCACAGGCCCCTGAGCCTGTGTATGGAGGTATTTTGTAGTGGACTGTGATTGAAGAAGTATGATGGTTTTGTTTTTTAGATATTTTGTGTGATATCGTTTTACCCCTTTTCCGGAATATATTTTGTTCGTTTTTTATTTAATACCCCGTCCAGCTGGTAACGGTAATGCACCATTAACATTGGATGCCAACCGCCGTTATACCTAATCGAAGGAGAACAAACTCCAACACAGTAGATGGCAGTGATGCGCGAACTAACTGTTGGGCTTTCCAAAGCAATGCTGTAGCCACAAACTGATGTTTGCGGAAGCGAGAGCTGTTGGCTAGGCTATATAGCCAAGTAATATTTGTAATAGGCGATACTCTTTTAATAATCTTCGAAAATGGCCCACAAAAGTGAAGATTTATTTGACTGTATTCTCATGGCGGACGACAGGTAGGCTAAATACTGCCTTGCTCTAGCTTATTTAGCATGACGCTTGTTTGTTTATAGTTAGCTAGAGTTGTAGTAATGTTCCGTGATTACCGTATGAGTTATATGATTTCAGGTTCCATGTAGAGGGCTACCGTGAGGGGTTCGGTGAAGGCACGCGACAAGGAATGATTGATGGTCGGAAACATGGGGCATCACATGGTGCCAAGCTTTCAATGGAGGCAAGTTGAGCATCACTTATCCAGGGTCATGTCTAAATTGACGTCAAAAGTTGATATTTTTTGTTGTTGCATTTGAGCAAAACCTAATGATTTTCCTAACCTTAACCGAATTATCCTAACATGCTACGTTAATTATCCTAACCTACTGCGTAAGTTCTAACATACTACAAAAAGTAAATTCTGACAAGCTGTAAACCATCTAGTGAAAACTAGCTATTAAGAGGATAGTTTACGCAAATTTCAAAATAACATATTAGTTTCCTTAACCTGTAGTAAGCAGTCTGTTGGTTTAGTTTCGAGGTTAACGTTACTGTTTCCACGTGCTAACGTTTTAGCATTTGTCACAAATCCCATTCGTCATGTGACTGAGTTATTTTTCGCACATCATGTTCCAATCATCCAAAAGTATCTAAAAATGGATTGTGAAGCTCAACAAAATCATTTAAGATGATTTGAACTTGTTGCGCAAAAATGTGGAAGACATGGAGAAGGTTCGGGACAAGTTTAGACAGATTGCTATCTCACTCAAACCACAAGTCAATTGTGTGAATAAGGTCTTAGAAACAAACAAATGTGCCTTAGACCACTGCACCACTCGGGAAGCTGACTAGGCACTTTTTAATAGCTAGTCAAAACCCCCAGGGCAGGCATGGAAAGCCAGTGTTGTTACAGCAGCTGATTTGTTACTCAGCTAAAGTCATACATGGTTTTGTTACACGCACATTACATGTATAGGCTTACTGGTTTGTGAAAACAGCTTCATTAAATAAGTGTGATTTTGGGTTTTACAACTAATTTCTCCCCAACTACAGATAACTTTCTAAACTCCACTCACCTATTTTTATAGGTTTCCTTCTATTATGGATTTGGAATCACTTGGAAATGCCTTCTTCAAAACAACACAGATGTGAAAGCCAGGTTTGACCTCTCATCTGCAATAATAAAATGCCTATAGCTCATCTACTCATCGGTCACTTGTTCCTGTTGACTTTCATGCAAATAATATGATCTTCAGTTTGTCTATTTTTATGTTTCAGAAAAAGGCTGAAAGTTTTGGAATCTCTACTTGGGTTGATTCAGAAGTTCCCCCATGAAGAACCTCAATATGAACATCTCCAGGAAGACATGGAGAAGGTTCGGGCCAAGTTTAGACAGGTATCTCACTCAAACCACAAGTCAATTGTGTGAATAAGCTCTTGGAAACAAACATGGTTCACTCAAATGTTTTTCATTGTAAAGGTTCATGACCTTTAGATTATCCATGACCTAAACTGGCCACTGATTAGCAGTGTTTTTCATGCTCTTATTTTGACGTCTAAACTAATGTCTACTGAAAAACTAGGTACTGGTCTTTAGCTCCTCTTAATTTCTTTCACCTTTAGGTCTGCTCTCTGTTAAATGTGCCAACAGACTTCAGTGATTATGTGAAGTCTGGAGGTTCTGGAGGAATATCCTTCTGAAGGGAACTGGCAACTCTAAAGCCCACGGCTTGAGGATCTGAAGGGGGTTCCTTGAATGCAACCTTTCCTGTGAAGCATTGTGGCTTTGAAGACAAGATAGGAGAACAGTTGAGGAGGAGGAACCTGCAGGTGGGCCTGCCCTTATGTAAACAGGAGGTCCTGAATTGGTCTGTAGTGTAGTTAACTGACTTTTAATGGTGGAGCATAAAGTATGCTATCAGTTGGTATTATGAAGAATTGGTGTTTTCGAATGACAAAGGTTAGGATATCAATTGGTGGGGCATCAGTCTAGTTTTGAAATATGGAGTGCTACTGAGAACACAAAGTGAACAGGAAGTGCTACATAGGCCTAACTGGTGTTCTATAGTCCTTGATGTTTACTGCTTTGTCTGGGTGGTAAGAGAGAGCTGAGTTGCATCATATTATTTTGTAATTCTAATGATTCTAGATAAATGAGTGATTTTCTTTTTTAAAAATCTACACTTTGAAGAAGAAAAAAAAGGTTCCAAATGGAACCAATAAGGAGTCTATCGCTTGCTTTATATATATGCCCCTAAATGTTCTATACAGAACCCCAATGAACACTTTTTCTAATAGTGTAGGTCAATTTTGAGTGACCTGGTTGAGAATGAGTGATTGCTTAAACTACTGGTTGATGTGAAATAATAATAAAAAGCTATTTATTTCAAGTACTTGTGAAGTATGTATGTATGTTAGCATATTCCAATACATTTGTTTCCTTTTCTATTCACACTTGCTAAAACATAAATGGTCACAAGGAGATGCATCATTTCAGTGGTTGAAATGATCAAGTAGTAGGAGGTCATATGGATAGCCATAAACTTCAACATCCCCACCTTGTGGTCAATGAAAAATATCACACCCATGTTTTAGTGAGCTCCTCAGGCTGAGATAATGTGGAAGAGTAAGGAGATGGATCTCCTCCGTCAGCTATGGTGTATTAGTTTACAGGCATGAATTAAACTCAACATTATATGAAATAAGTGATCAAAACCACAATTCTTTACTATGCAATACAAACTGAGGTGGTATGTGTTTCTAAGTCACTTTTTTGTTTGTAAAAATGACTTTATATACAGTATGACAGGAGGGTGGATTCACCTGCCAGAGGCACAAAGCAATCACTGTCTGTTGGTTTTGTTTAACCAACTCCATCCCCATGAAATTCCACCACTGGGCCTTTCAGCCTCATTTCACTGGTGGTCAGCAGTCAGTTAATGTTCAGCCCCTTCTCCTGAGTCATGTGTGGGATTGGCCTCTATCTGTAACAATGGTATCAAGGGGCACCAGCGATGGCAGGGGCTGCGGAGCGCTTGTTTTTGTTCGTGGTCCCCCCTTTCTATTCGCTGTACGGATAAATTCAGATAGACAAAACCAGATGGGGAGGTGGGGGCCAGTGGCAGCTGGTTGATGCACTGTGCAGCAGCAGGTGAACACTGCCCCGAGGCACCTTCTGAGCGGGACAGATAAATCCCAAATGAGCTGGAGGGAAGAAGGAACTGCCAGTGCACTGCTCATCTTTGTGCGGTCTGACCTGATTCGTAGTTACTTGTGTGTGTTTGAGTCCAATGCAAAAAGAACAGAGGGAGAGAGGGGGTATGCCAGTGAATGAAAGTTGTAGCTGCACTGTTTCTTTGATTCCTTGTGTTGGGCAAGCAGAGTGGATGGGGCCAAGGAAAGGGAGGAGGCAGAGAGGGATATGGGGGCACTGGAGGGTTTAGAGAATGTTCTGGAATTTCTGGAGCAGGTGGCGAGTGGTGACATGAAAAGAAGACGTGACAAATGCAACCGCCAGGCACTTCGAGGGGAAAAAGCCCCAAACTAAATTGTGGCATAGTGTTCCCCTGCCTTGGTGCCTCATATGCACCCCCCCCATTCCAGTCCTGGAGGCAGATGGCTATCTGAGCTCAGTTTTAACAGCTGTCTAGCCCATTATGCAGTATGTCTGAAGAATGCCAGTATATATTTTCATGCTTTTGTTTTTTGAACATTCAGTTACAATTAATCTTGGCACCCAGAATCAGCTACTCAGTTTAATATTTTAATGTTGATAGGTATCACGGTGGAAGTCAGGTGATTTCATAACTTTTTAAAATACCTTGATGCATGATGTCACAAGCTGCTCTGCATCACAGCTACAGACATGGGTAAAAAATGTTGAAAGGATACCACATTGAGGTAGCATGTCCTGACGAGTCCATCCCTGTACCCTTTGATGGCACTTGGGGAGCAATGTTGATCCTTCCTCTGAAACCGCAAGTGCTAAGATGTCAGAGGTTGAGGACACCGTATTAATGCGAACCTCAGATGCCCACAGGTTTATGTGAAATACTCAAGAGTTCCTTCACAAATGCCCAGGGCCTTAGACCAGTAGGTACCATTTTTTTCTTTACTCTGGCCCATCTGAAAGCCTTTGACATTTTATTGTGACCTACAGTACCCAACAATCAGTTGCTTTTACACTTAAGTAAAAATACCCCCAGAAAACTACTTAAGTAGTTTTCTGGGGGTATCTTTACTATTTATATTTTTGTTAACTAACTTTTATTTCACTACATTCCTAATGATAATAATGCACTTTTTACTCCATACATTTTCCCTGACACCCAAAAGTCCTCATTACATTTTGATAGGAAAATGGTCCAATTCACACACTTATCAAGATAACATTCCTAGTCTTCCCTACTGCCTGTGGTCTGGCAGACTCACTGAACACAAATGCGTCGCTTGCAAATGATGTCCGAGTGTTGGAGTGTGGCCCTGGCTATCCGTCAATCACTTGTATTTATATAAGGTGGGGTCATCAATGAGACCAGGGTCTCATTTGCAAGGGAGCCCAGTGAACATGTGAAAAGTGTTATTGAAATGTACTATTTTTAAATTGTATATAACTGCCTTAATGTTGCTGGACCCCAGGAAAAGTAGCAGCTAATGGGGATCCTTAATAAATACAAAACATGAACATACAATTAATAATATCAATACAATAAATATTATAAGATTAATCAAAACAATCACAACTCTCACATATCACCTCCCTTAAACTCAATCTAAGCTGTCCAGTGGAGACAAGCAAGTCTAATTTCAAGGTGGCCTGATGGGTACCTGCGGGACCTCCAGAACAAGCCAGTCCAGAGAGCGGGTCTGAAAATTGCTGGATCTCCAGTTAATACGTGAGCTGAGGTTGTTGCGGAGTGTCTGAAGAACAATTTTATATACAAAAAGTAGCCAGTGCTGGACCCTTCTTGTAGTCAGGGACTCCCAGCCTTATGTAGTGATGTGTACGAACATTTCCCCAGTGATAAAATGCAGCGCTGATAATTGGCAAAAGAGCTGATCTGATTGGTCAGATATGGATGTAAAAAGTTTACAATATAATCAACAACAGGTTAAAACTAGGGCTAGTGTTAAGGCTAGGGTTAATAAATCATTAGTAAAACAGTTATAACCCAGGGTTAGATTAGGCATTTTAGGATAGTTGTTTTGGTGCTTGTTAATTAAATAGTGAGCATTATGGCTGCAGTTGTATTAATCCTTTAGTTTACAAATGCTATAAAATGCATTTTGTGGCATGATGTTCAGAGAGAGAGAGAGATGTCTATGTGCCAGCAGGGATTTGGTGCCGCATTGTCTTATGTGCTGAAACCCTTTATCCACTGTTTGTCCAGCTCACGATTGCAGGGCTGTGGGAAAGGATTAGGATTTCACACCTTTTTCTTTACAGAAAACCCTGATCAAAGGAATTTCTTGCATAATAAATCAATGAGTGCTGTCACACACTCATGCTTTGACCAATAGCATGGGTAATCATTAGTCCCACAAAGCATTTCAACTTTAGATTTTGGAAAATGTCCTTAATATCATTATGTATGTCAATGTTGCTTTTTTGGAAAACGATTCAGTCACTGTAATCTGTAACTTCCTATTCAAAATGGATGATTACTGATCATAACTGATGTGTGGTTATGTATGGAATACAATAACTATGTTTTAGAAAGAAATATGTATCATGTGACATTTTAAAAGACATGAACATTTTTTGTTTTCCCATCGAGACAAAACAAGATGTATTTAATCCACTTAATTCTGGTTTAGTTTGATGTTAATCATGTTTATAGAATGAATCTGCAAGTAAACAGTTGTGCATTTCAGACCAGCGACTGTTTCACAAAACAGACATAAAGCAGACATTTCAGAATCTTTGCTTTATTTTCTTGGACCCCAGATGACCTTTGACCCATTGCAATGAACACAGATCCTGAAACAACAGTTCAGTAAGAGGGGCGACCTACCCGACTATCATTAACAATAGAAGCAATGGTAAAAAGCTGACCATTTTAGCTTTTGGGGGGGGCACTGTAACACATTCTGTTTGGACAAAGATTTTTTATTTTTTATTACTAACAGCTTTTTTAATGACATAAATATGTAATGTCATCTCACAGGGGCATCAACATGTTATTTTTTTTCTCCATTTGAGGTAACGAGTATTTCTTACACTAGACAGAAAAACAATAATTCCATCCTGGGTCCTGTGTTAGCGAGTAGAAATTTGAGCAGCAACATCATTTGTCAAATACTAGGCCTACCTCACATCTACAACCAGAACATATAGCAGCATCATGTCTATGGCTAAGTGAACCACTGTTGGCTCTCACACTCATTAACTCTGAAGGATGTCTGGGTCAAATGGAAGTGTGCCAACAATATCAGTAGCCCATTATTTTGGCTTCAATGTACCAGTAGCGGTTCAGTTAAGAAAAAAAAACTGCTGTGTTACAAGATTTAAATCTATTTACCATTTATTGTGCAGTTGACATAAATATGCTATGCTTCTTGCGAGGACAAGATATCTAGAATAGCATGAACTGAACTGTGTGGAATAACGGCATGATGATTTGAAAGTAATTCTATGGCTTGGTATTTAACAAACTCAAATAAACTCATTACGGACTTGAACTCGAGCAAATGTTTTATAAATATAAAATAGGAGGGCCTTCAGGAGCCTAAAGGGGATAAAGACTCTTTCAATGAGACAGCTTAACACTCAAAAGAGTTATACAATCCAGATTACTTGCTCACATCAGGACCCATTTGGGTAAGGATCAATGCATTACCATTAGCAGTTTAAACAGGACTGTCAGCCACTGAACAAACTAGTATTAAAAAATTTAAAAATAGATTAAAGATAAGTCTTGACTGTAATATGAGGTATTGTTGATAAAAAACATGTCTATTGTCTCATTTTTACTGTTTTTGGAATAGCACTGAAATCAAAGTAAAAACTGATGACAACTACAAAAACAAAGATGTCAATTTTCTCATAGAAAATTAGACCTATTACATTGCAGTATATCGACATTTATATGTATATTAAAAAAAATAGCAGCAAACAATAGGAGAAAAAGCAGTTTTTTTCTTGTTGTTTTTCATTTTGTTGTACACTTTGCTGGGAATTCTTCCATAGCAGCTCAAAAGGAGTGTGCTCTTCCGTTATCCTGTTTTCTCATCTTTTTCTCAATGTACAGTCAAACACCTTAATTCAGCAAGCCAACAAAAACTTGCCGTCACCCTTTTTGCCTCCATTTTTCCCCCACTCCCACTTTTCAACGTTACCCATCCCTCTTATCTTAGGCAAGCAAACAAAAACATAGCCTAAGTCTTCAGGTTTGTGCAAAATCATCTCTAAACCAAAACAATTTTTTTGTATTTTTATCCCCTCAACTACACATATTCTAAACAGCATTTTAACTATGGTGTTTTCTTTCAGTTTTGCATTGAGAAAACACTGTCATACATGATTTGTAGGGCAGGCATGTGTTAAGCACTATGGTAAATAGTTGTGTACAAAATGTTACGTAGAGACAGACTTTGGCATCCTGTTTCTACTCTGTACTGGCTCCAATAGGAAAATCTGCAATAATAAACAACCTAAATCTTTGTTTTAGCTTTCAAGTTTGATACTTTAGTGTTTCAAATGCTCTTGATGCCGTTCAAGCGATGGGATACAGGATGCTGAAACATGCCACACCCAATGCTCGTCTCACTCTAGACCCCTCCTGTAAGAACTGTGGCATAACAATCTCCAAAATAATACCCGTCTACATCAAGGGCACACAGGATCGCTGCTGGGCTGCGTTGACTTGTACCCAAAATTGTAACACACATAACACCATAGTTAAAAAGAGACCTGCTCCACTCCATTCCATTTTTTTTTCAATGTGATTTTTTATGAGTCAGAAAAAAACTGACTAAAAGTGCTTTTAAAAAATGGAATGGTATTAGAAAGATATAACCACAAAAAATTCAACTGTGGATTGCATGGTAAAGGTTTGCAATTAATGCTAGGTTTTAGTTTATCATGTCATAGCTGTTGAAATATGTACATTTGTGGCAATAAGTCAAATCAACAGCCAAACAATGCTGGTTCATTCAATTTACTCCTAATTGAATATAAAGTAAGTGTCCTTATATTGAATGAACTTATTTGCCAAACTTCAGCACCAGCAATCCACAATCATCTAAACAATAAAAACAGAGCAATATATACTAAAAGTATACTGTTGAGTTATACAACCCAGTTAAAAAGAGAAGAGGCCAAAACTAGGGGCTCAGAATTTCTTTAGAAGTCTAGACAATATAATAAAGTGACTAAACGCATAAGCAAGCAGGGATACACAGATGCCTAGATGCAAAAAAAAAAAAGAAAACGGGAACTTTGATGGCAAGCAAAATGCCTATTAGAGAACAAAAATGCCCCTTCTCTTTAATAAATGAATTTATACTTCAAATAAAAACCTAGACAAAGACAGACTAAAAATACCTACTTGTTATTTTGAATGTTTTAAGTAAGCATGTAAAGTCAGTCTATGGTATTTAAAAATCCTAGTTCAACATTGGGTGGTAACAATGTATATTTCTGTGGCTTAATCTTGCACATAAACTATAATGTTTTTGTTTCATCAATATAGTTGTGTATCTTCCTATCATCCTTGTCTAGGTCTTGAGCTGGACAGGATGGGAGAGTGAGAGGGAATATGACTGGTGGTCTCAGAAAAGTGAGGTGTTCAGTCCTTTCTTGACAGCCCTGGCTGAGGGCGGCCACACGTCACTGGGAGGCCATACAGGCCGGGGCACCGTAACAGGTGTGGCACAAAAGCATTTGCCAGAGGGTGTTCAGAGGGTGACGACTCAAGGGTGCGCTGGTGTCCTCTTTTCCCAGATGGCCTCTTAGTAAGGCCAGAGCCTCAAAGATATTTCCCAAAAAATGCTGAGGATGCCACTCAAATGTTAATGTCCCTCACATCTGTAGGGGTGCAGGACAGGTCCACATCCTCATCTACCATTTTTGTTTCTGTGGAGACATTATGTTGCTGTGCCTGTCTCAGACTAGACTCAAGCAGAGACTCAATCTGTTCCTGACACGACCTCAGGCAGTCCTGTGAGGAGAGAGAGATACTGTCAGCATAAGGAAGCAAAATATCCGAAAGACAATAGTAGCGAAAGGGTTTGTGACAAATAGTCAATGCAAGCATGTGTGTGGTGCAATGTAAAGGCCTGGGGGAGCTGTGTTTGACGTACCGGGTCACTCCTGATGACTTGGGACAGAAAGTTGGTTAGGTTCTGGGATGACAGTGCACCGTCTTTGCTCTTTAGGTACAGCCCCTGGACCGCTGCTGCCACACTGCCCGCTGCGATCATAGAGGGAGGGTTGGCGATGAATTTGACATCTACGGTGAAGGCAAAAGAAAGAGACGGTAAGTACCTATGTCATAAAGCAAAACATCTGAAACAGATCATTGACTAAATAGTACACCTGAGCTTTCAATAAGATTAATGTGGAGGTTATGTGAGGGTGGCCATTCTAGGCTGTGGCATAATGATGTAGGGGACAATGGATATCCTGTTGCTCCTTTCCACTCACAATATCCTGAATGTGCCTTATTTCATGACCAGCCACTGACAGGACACCGGTGCGCATGCACACACTTCCAAAAACAATAAATCTAACTCATGAACAAAATAGAACAGGTACAAAAGTACTTCCAGCACACGCATTCAATGGGTACACCACGTACAACTTTTTCCAAGAAGGAAATACCACTCTCCTTCCTACCCATTTCCCTCATATAAATTATAGTTTTAATCCCCACTGAGCTCATCTCCTCTAAAGAGGTTAGCATCCCATTTCCTACTCAAGTGCATGAAAGGTGACCATGAATCTAGAGTGGACAGTGTCCATCCCCCATCCGTCTCCCTATGCATGCAGTAGATATATTTTCACAAATAAATGCATCGACAGCACAGCCGGTTTCATTTCCACAATAGCCCTAAAACATACCCCAGTAACAACAGATTCAAAATCTATTGAGCAAACCCTGACTTTGGGGAGAAACAACAAAGCGATGTGAGAAGCAAACCCATAATCACATAAAACTGATCTGGTGAAAAAGAGATCACCGACTCCATTCCAGTATCTCCTCTACTTATCCACACTACACAGTGACTGAGACACACCCCCCCCCCCCCCCCATAAAACATGTTAGGCCTCGTACACTCAAACATTCCTGCACCAGAGCCCATACCCCCAACCATTTACATTGACCATTGGCCACCTGGGTCCTTCAAGGAGGAAGAGTTATCCTGACAAGTGGGAAAAGAATGCAGACAAAATCTAACACATATATTAGCCATTGGTCCCTGAAAAATTGGTTATGGAACAGTGACAGGAAACAGGTGGTTCGGTTCATATGTGGTCCTACCTGTTGCACAGAGAGCCACGAATGTCTGGGCATGCTTGCGCAGAATCTGCTTTGTGTTCTGATGGACTGGTAGCTTGGAGAGGAAATGGTCTATGAAATCGTGCGGTGTTACTGATGCTAGATCCCATTTCAACTTGTTTAGAGTCAGTAGTTCCATTTGCTACAAAAAAAAGACAGATGTGCGCAATGAGACAATCGAACTTCACAAGTGGCTTCACATAATTTGTTCTATGTTATCCACTAGAGGGAGATATCGCACTCCTCATGTCATTGCGCTACACTGGCCTAACCGCTTTAGGCTACCTTTTGAAATGTATAAGAAACCAAACGTTCTTTGATGCAAACTTTCTTTCAAATTAACAACAAAAATGATGCAATAATGATTTAGATCCAGTCAAAGAGAAACTAAGACAAGTAGTATGCTATCTATAGGCCTATATTATGGAAATGCTCATTACAATTGTCTGGCCGGTATTCAATGGATTATAACTACAGCCATATACAGTGTGTCTATTTAGAAGATTGACATTGCTAATTTACCAATAGATCGCTGGGCCGGATGGAGTTGTCGGTGTAAATGCACAACTTCTCTGCAGTTAAAGGGACCGTTTCCTTCATCTTTGAGGCCAAAAACATGCAAGTAGCTCCCAGGAGTTGTAATCTGGTTTTATTTGTGAGCTCCACAGACAAAAATCTATCCAAGTAGTTCATAGCCAGGGGAAAAACCTCCTCCTCGCATTTCTGTTCCTCGCAGACCTAGAAGTGAAAACAGCAATTTAGCCTATAGCCTCAAATTACAATAGCCTATAATATAGGCCTATAAGTGCATTCAGGTCGATTGTATATACCAATAAATAGGCCTGTCCATAAGTGAAAACGAAATACTGTAATGACAACAACACATTTATTGAATTATCCTTCTATTCCTTAAGGCTGTCCTTAAAACAATAGCTATGGCTTAATTATAGGCTTCAGGTGGCGCAAAGTAGGCTATAGTCTGCCAATGCAATGAACATAAAATCATGTATTTCGAAAAGCTGAAAGTTGCTTAGGCCTAATTAAAACGGAAATTTAAATAGTTGAGAATTTCGTCTGTTTTCAGTCGCTTCTTGGAAAGACACAAAGGTGGCGTCAATGCAACTTTCCCCTCAAATTTCTAGTTCGTCATCTTTTCAAAAAAGAATAAAAAATATGTAAAAATTGTCCCTGTTTGTCAAATTAGCATGTAAATGATCCTTATGGTATACCTTATCGGATAGTTTCATGAAATGTCGAATTTTCATAGTAAACCTATGAAAACAATTGAATTTACAAGTCAACGCTCTTTCTCGTGGAGCGTGCGACATTTAGATCTTGTGCTGACTCTCAATTTCTGAAATTAATAATAAATGTATGTCGACATAAGACTCAATCTCTAACTACATGTAAATGTTGATTCATCGATATAGTATCATAGCCGACCATCTAAAATGCATTCTTATTGACATTTTTTGTGAAAACGATCATGTCTCCAGAGCGACCTTCATAAACTGCAGCAACAGCAGCCTGATCAGTAACCGAAACAAAACTTTACGGTTTTATATAATCATTTTTCGCTATCCATGCGACAGGATTACACATGCATACCCAAGATATACTTTTCGACTTGCTGATTCAGTTACTGTCATAGCTGACATTATTAAATATTTGTAATTATATTAAAAACCTACGCATACGACAACAAAGATGGCGCATAATACTGGCAAGAGTAAGACTGCATACGTGTACATTGCTATTAATTTGGGGGGGGAAATTACATCTAAATACAAAATTACATTAAATAAGTCTCCGACAAAAGAAAATAATCGAGCAGCTACATTGCGAGTGTTGTAATTACTGAACACACACGATACCTGTGAAATAGCCTAATAGGCTACAACCGTGTTCCAAATCTATTTTAGCCTACTTGGACAACCGTACACAAATGAAACATTAGCCTACTATATGTCAGTAAGTTCACATAATATGAATGATCATGCTTGGAAAGAATAAACGTACGATGCATAAAACGATCAATTCAATACATTGCGTCCAAAGGGCATGGTTAGTGTCTGGACAAACTTTTCAGCAATACATTTAGACATCATAAATATACACACCTCTAACATCCATGTAGCCACAATTTTCCTCATTTTAGGTATTATTTCTTTCTGGACACACTTGAAGTAATTCGGAGACGGAAGGTAATTTTCCTCTGCTTTGAGCATTGTCTGTAGAACTCGGTCATTTAGTAAGTTGGCGTCTTGGTAAGCTCTTCTGATGGTTTCCACTTCACAGCACAGCAGCTGGTGTTCCATATCTTTTGCGGTAGTAGCTTGCGTTTTCTGAGCTGAATAAATAATCAAAAGAGGTGCTTCTTGTTAGGAGTGAGTGAGGCTCCGTGGATGCTGCTTGCTGTTCCTACAATGTAGCCCTCTGAGAGCTCCAACTCTTCACGCTTCTAGACAAAACTCTCCTTCAGAGGGCTATGCGATGACGTTAACTGTTGTTAAGGGCTGGATCAAAGCAATAGCGAGTCTGAGAGAGCCGACCTAAGGAGTCTATAGCGAGAGGAGGATGACTCTAAAGAACTACCCCTCTAAAGTTCCAAGTCCTTCCAATCGCTGCTGAACCACTCCTATAGGTATGGAAATGGGAGGTCCCAGTATTCTGGGTGGCGTAGCCTATACAGCCGAAGGGAGTCAGGAGGGGGTGAAGAGAACGGACGCTGAGTGGTGGGGGTTTGAGGGCGGAGGGATGTAAAGGCTAGTGTCGGTATAGGGAAGTTGGTTATGCAGAGATGAATGTGAAATGGTTCCATTTTGATAGGGGGCGGTATAGACACATTCATGAAACTTTCCTGTTAGAAAAAGCCATCTCAGAGAATCCGGCTTCTCTTCTCGTCACCAAGTCGAACATGAGGTGAGCACATGGGCAAGCTTCTACCACACAAAGACATTTAACAGTGGGACATGTATTTTTTAAAAGTCACTTTAACATAATCATTATACAGCAATTCATATACTTGTTCAGATTGCAGGCATATTCAATAGACCTATGCATCACAAAACCTGTAAAAAGCTACTATCAGAGCCATTGAGTAAGGGAGGCTATTTAATATTTCAAGAGTAAAATACGACGTGCAACGACGTTTACGTTAAAACCTAACCTAAAAATAATAGCATTATAAACATCTCTAATTTAGACAAAGTAGCTTGTTAACAACATTGATTTTAGGTTTGAGTTTAATTTTATGTCATTAAACATGGTACAACAAAAGTGCACTAGCTCACTTTACAATACATTCAAGGGGCTTTATAGGCATGGGAAACATATGTTTACATTGCCAAAGCAAGTGAAGTAGATAAACAAAAGTGAAATAAACAATAAAAATGTACAGTAAACATTACACTCTCACACAAGTTCTCTCTCTCTCTCTCTGACTAGGGAGGAGACCGAAATGAGTCTTAACCAATAGGAATTGCTGTTACCAGGCAGAAGACGATCAAGCACTTATGGGAGTGTTGAAATGTTGTATTCAAATTAAAGTTATCGATAATCATGTGATTGGTTAAAATATCATTGGCTGTAGGCCAAATAAAAAAATGTTGAAGTTCTGTTATATAACATTAGAACAATAACAAAACAAGTTTGAACAGAATGCTATGTTCTTTTACCTTTAGAACAGTTGCAAGTCATGGGAGTGGAATATCAATATTATTGTTGTGTGAAAGAGGATCTAAATAAGGGATCAATTCTGTGAATAGTCGAAATCAGATTTATCACACTTTTTCTAAGAGTCGCAATAACGTTTAATCTCAGACGTTTCAATAGGAATATGAGTTTTTTGCATTCTTAACATTCCTCTCAACAGGTTATTGAATAGCTACTGTAAAACTACCAAAATAAGTTTTCTTTTTGTCAAGACTTGCTATTGTTGACGAATGTGGGTGACTCTTTCATCTACACTCTTTCACATTTACAAGTTTATTAACAAAACTTATTTTCAATTTTTTTTTTTTTTTTTTCGATTTTTATCATTAACCCATATGGCCTATAAGGAAGGCCTACTGTCCTTATCACCCAAGTTGCACATTATTGCACTATTTTCAACTTTTTTCATACTCTGAACATTATGCAAACCATGTGCCAAAAATCCCTACATATTTTGACCAGGGGCTTCAGCTAAATGTAGGGTATGGCAAAGTTACAGTGGGGGATTTCCTACCACAGCCATCTTCCACCTCTGCACTGTTTTGAGAGAAAGGTCATGCTGTTTGGCTGACAAAGTCACAAAATAATGAGCAGGCATGGATAGGGCCAGAAGCCCTGCTTTGTTATGATTTCTGAATGGTCAGCTAGCTAGCAACAATGACAAGAAGCTGCCATGTGGGGAATGGTAGATGGCTCATTTCAGCTAGTTGTATCTTGTTCTTGATACCTCTACCCAATTGTCATACTTGAGTAAATGTAAAGATACTGTAATAGAAAAGTAAAAGTCACCCAGTAAAATTCTACTTGAGTAAAAATATAAAGTATTTGGTTTTAAATATACCAAAAGTAAAAGTATAAATAATTTAGAATTCCTTATATTAAGCAAACCAGATGGCATCATTTGCTTGTTTTTTAAATGTACTGATAGCCAGGGGCACACTCCAACACTCAGCCATTGCATGGGGTGGCAGCTAGCCTAGTGGTTAGAGCATTGGGCCAGTAACCGAAAGGTTACATTCCTGCTCAGGCTTCTTCAGTACTATGATGGTGGATATTGCTCATCCACCTGCCACTAACTCTAGCAGGCTTGTAACTGCACATGCATGTCGCAAATGGCTAGTCAAACGTCAAACTCTTAATTGAGACAATGCTGAAACTAAATCCACGGACGACTCAGTGCCACAGTTTCATTTGTGCCAAAATTTGTTTGCAAATTCAACATGAGATGATATAAAATAGGCTTTTAGAATGGCCTTTCATTTTATTGTTAATGCCAACTTCGGTGTGCTTTGTTGTGCTTATCAATGCACAACCACCAGCACATTGAGTCATACTGTGTGTGACATTACAAGTTTTTAACACCAGAAAAACATTTTAATTAATAAAATATTGAATGAGTTAGCCGTGAGTTAGCCTGCTCCGGAGCAAGTTAGTTCTGAAGGATTCATAGCCATAGAAATGTACCTTGGCTAAAAGGTGAGCCACTCGTATGACCGGTTATCCCGAGTTGAACTCAGAGTTGACCAAAGTTAGCTCGCTTACTCCTTAACTGCTTCGTAGGATACCCCTCTGGTATAGTTTTGCAGTGTTTTGAATCATTTCATGTCAATGCTAATATGGCAAAAAATTGCGAGCTAGCTAACCAACAACTGTAAAGATGCATTTGAGGGACAGAAAGTGCTCATTGTGCAAATGTATTGATGATTTCAATAAACATTTGGAGACTAAATATAGACTGAACAAAAATATAAATGCAGCATGCAACAATTTCAAAGATTTTACTGAGTTACAGTTTATATGAGGAAATCAGTCAATTTAAATAAATTCATAAAATCTATGGATTTCACATGACTGGGAATACAGATATGCATCTGTTGGTCACAGATAACTTTAAAAAAGGTAGGGACGTGGATCAGAAAATCAGTCAGTATCTGGTGTGACTATCATTTGCCTCAAGCCATGCGACACATCTCCTTCGAATAGAGTTGATCAGGCTGTTGATTGTGGAATGTTGTCCCACTCTTCTTCAATGTCTGTGCAAAGTGGCTGAATATTGGCGGGAACTGGAACACGCTGTCGTACACATTGACCCAGAGCATCTCAAACATGCTCAATGGGTGACAAGTCTGGTCAGTATGCAGACCATGGAAGAACTGGGAGATTTTCAGCTTCCAGGAACTGTTTACAGATCCTTGCGACATGGGGCAGTGCATTATCTTGCTGAAACATGAGGTGATGAATGGCACGACAATGGGCCTCAGGATCTCATCATGGTATCATTGTGCATTGAAATTGCCATCGATAAAATGCTATTGTGTTTGTTGTCCTTAGCTTATGCCTGCCCATACTATAACCCCACCACGACCATGGGGCACTCTGTTCACAACGTTGACAGCAAACCCCTCGCCCACACAACGCCATACACGTTGTCTGCCATCTGCCTGGTACAGTTGAAACTGGGATTATTCCATGAAGAGCACACTTCTCCAGCGTGCCAGTCGCCATCGAAAGTGAGCATTTGCCCACGGAAGTCGGTTAGGTCAAGGCCCTGACCAGAACTGCAGTCAGGTCAAGGCCCTGGTGAGAACGACAAGCATGCAGATGAGCTTCCCTGAAACGGTTTCTGACAGTTTGTGCAGAAATTATTTGTTTGTGCAAACTCACAGTTTCATCCGCTGGGTGGTTGGTTTCAGACGATCCCGCAGGTGAAGACATCGGCTGTGGAGATCCTGGGCTAGTGTGCTTACACGTGGTCTGCGGTTGAGAGGCCGGTTGGACGTACTGCCAAATTCTCTAAAATGACATTGGAATACCTATTGACTCAATACATTTCAGCTTTTTGTTTGTTATTTAAAAAAAATTCTACAAACAAAATTCCACGTTTGACATTGTGTGTAGATCAGTAACACGACATATCAATTTAATCCATTATAAATTCAGGCTGTGACACAATAAAATGTGGAAAAAGTAAAGGGGTGTGAATACATTTTACTACCACATAAATACACAGGTATTTGAGACACTTATTGTACAATGGGACCCATCGCTGGCAAGTTTTGGATTCATGAATGATGACGACATCCATAGGCAACTCTAGTTAATTCCTTCTGCAGCTGCAGCACACACTACCACTCCTTCCGTTCTCTGTTAGCGTGATCTCACACTGGTTGACATGCATACTTCATTTTCACATGTCAGAGCTTTGTGGTAGATTATGGCATGGCCCTTCTGTTGGTTTAATGCTTCACGAGCACTAGGAATTCACTCCTTTCTCATTCTATGTGATAGCAAAGCTACAATTATGTGCCTCTCCCCTTCTGAAAGAAAGCAATGCCATTTTTATAGCCGTAGAAGTGAGATGATCTGTAGTCTGTTGAAGGAGTTCTGCTTTATTAGTAACATGGGTGGTATTATCTACTGTATATAGCAGGTACTGTATGTTGTATTGTGTTTATGTTAATATATGAAGGATATGTGTGTTTTAAAGAATACATGCTCACTGTCTGAGTGGACCTCAGTTATTTATCAGAGAGGGAGAGAGAGAGAGAACACAGAGCGATTCTCTAGGAATTAGAATGCTGCTCTATAGTTGAGGGTGGCCTGGCTGTGTGTCCCGAGGCCCTGCTGCTGTTGCAACTCCCTCCCACAGGTGTGCAGTAAATCAGCTGTAGGCTGGGTGACGAGTGCTGGTGTCTTGCCTCCAACCTGCGTTGCTGCATATCCCAAAACAAATAGCTACCTAATGAGAGGATTACAGGTTGTCAATCACTTAACACAACGTCCACCTGACCACCTCCCACCATCTCCCAGCCACTGCCTCCTCCCACTTCTCTTTGTCTTTGAGGATTTCTCCATGTTGATACTCGTCAACCCCCCACACTGTCTCCACTCCGCCATGGACTCAGATGCATTGAGTTCACTTTCTTTCCTAAGCGGGTGTCGCCCTATGCTAATACAGGGTCATCCCTTCAAACGTCCTTGACCTATAGAGGTTAACCACCCAAGGGCGGGGCAACATTTTCAGTATAGCCTATGGATTGTGAAATGCGCTTCGGTAAACTTCTGCAAAAGTTTGCTGGTCATAAAGTTTCAGTTTTAGTAATGTGGGTTAAAGTGTAGCTGTGTGTGTCTATTGTACATTACCGAGCGAGATTCCTGGCCAGTTGATAATTGCACACATATTGAGCTGTGAAAATGGAAGACTTTACACTAATAGGCAACTGTTAGTTAAAGGCTCTGTTGTGTGAATTAGTGTAGAGGGTTTATTTCCATTGATGGATCAACTCTCTGTGCCTTACTATTTAGTGAGTAATAGTTTAGTATGGGGACCTGGTACTACAGAGTTCAGAACCAGCTGGTCCATGGAAGTCCAGGCCTCTCCTTCATTAGAGGGGCTGGTCCTATGTTGCGACGTCTCTGAAAGTATAAATCGTGGCCCTTGGAAACAGACCACCTCAGGGACACTCTGATGCCACAATAAATCACAGACCTATAATGGAAAACCAACTACACAAGGAGTGCTAAAGTACTGTGTAACAGGTATCAAAGATTAATGGGCAGCATTCTCAGTCTTTGGGCTATGGTAGTGCCCGACCCCCACGACCCCTGCTGTAAATCAAAAGAACAGCTCTGAAGTCTGCACTTCACAAAAACAAAACCTGAATGGGGAATCTGAATATCTTCCACATTGGAGCTAGGAACACAAGCATTTCGCTACACCCGCAATAACATCTGCCAAATATGTGTAATATGCGACCAATAACATTTGATTTGATTTGTACATTCATCTCTCTTTCTTTCTCACTCTCCACTCTCCACTCTCAACTCTCCACTGTTTTTCACTAACACACAATGTATTAACATACATGGCCCCTCAATTATTGAAATAACATTTATTCAACACAAATTACATCATCACTTTTGCATGCAATTAGACAATGAGACTCACAAGATTGATCTTCATCTTGAGGGGCCCAACACTCCCCCACACCACTGTCTCTGTGATCCATCTCCACCACTCCCAAAGACACTCTCTCCTCAAAGCCACCTTTTATTTGGCTTATGGTGATCAAGATGAATTTGGTGCCAAATGAAGTCAAAAGAATTCCCAACTCACTGCCAGTGGAGGCCAAACCCTAAGCAGGCCCCAGAGATTAATGGAGATGTGGCAGATTGCTCTCTCTCTCTCTCTCTCTCTCTCTCTCTCTCTCTCTCTCTCTCTCTGTCTGTCTGTCTGTCTGTCTGTCTGTCTGTCTGTCTCTCTCTGTCTGTCTGTCTCTCTCTGTCTGTCTGTCTGTCTGTCTGTCTCTCTCTGTCTGTCTGTCTCTCTCTGTCTGTCTGTCTCTCTCTGTCTCTCTGTCTCTCTCTGTCTGTCTGTCTCTCTCTCGCTGTCTCTCTGTCTCTCTCTCTGTCTCTCTGTCTCTCTCTCTCTCTCTCTCTCTCTCTCTGTCTCTCTCTGTCTCTCCCTCTCTCTCTCTCTCTCTGTCTCTCTCTGTCTCTCTGTGCTTGTTTGTGTCCATGTCTGTAAGGAGGCCTATAGCCCTTGTCAGGTCAGATGTTTCCCATCCATATCTCTACAACTCAAAGACAAAAAAATAGTAAAACTCAAATGTTTGGTTTGACATCAAACCAATAATAGTAAATAGATTACTGATGGGACTACCATACGAAGAATTACAGTTCTGCAAAGTGCTGTTTCTCAGAAGTTTGGTTGCTTGAATGGTTCAATGAGTTTTGAGATGCTCTGACTCCGTACATCAGACTGAGAAAGACAAGAATCTCTGTTCTCGACCAGGGGCTCTGGCAAAAAGGCCACAGGGAACACATTTGATAGTCAGTCGGTCCATTCATACAGAGCATGGTTGACACCAGAAGTATCTCCGGGTTCAAGGGTCAGAGGAAGCCTGCGTGCCTGACATTTATGTTGGCCATCTCATGTGGTCAACTCGTGCTGATTTAAAACTATAATGTACACTGTAAAGGGGTTGTATTGAATTTGACAGTAACTTACAGGCAGCTCATTGGCAAGTAAGTTACTGTATTTCATATTTCAGTATGCCTACTGTAATCTAAATACAGTATCAATGCATGTACTGTGTAATGACACACAGTACACTAGTGGAGAATTGACTCGATTATACTGAAAAAAAATGCTACTGTAATCGTGATGAATGTGTGAATAAATGGATGAATGACATTCATTGTGGGGAGGTAGGGTTTGTATTTCACAGGATTTTACTGTAATTACATGGGATTGGTGAAGCAGGTTGGCTGCTAGGTAATGTGTTTACACATACAGCACATCAATGAATATTTGGTGTTTTATATCACTTGCACTTCTAGAATAGCCTGACGACTCACACTAAATTCTTCCGCTCCTCTGTCGTTCGCTATATACTTTAGTCTGAGACTGCAATCATTTAAGTAATTTGTGGTGAGAAGGGGCACGAGGGGCATTGTACAAAACAAAGTCATCAGCGATTGAATAGTCTCTAACCAGAGTATCAAAGTAAATGACTGATTTCCAAACTGCTGCTTTACCCACGTGAGTTCTGGCTCTGGCCCAACCCATCGGTTTCTGGGTCAATCAGATGGCCCCAATGTGTTCACATTTTGTGAAGGGTCCAGGAGATACTCAGCTCCAGACTCATTTCGGAGAGAAGAAAGCAACGTCTTTGGTCATGGCGTGGCGTTTGGCCAGAACAAGGAGTCTGGGTAGCCAGGCAACTTCTAGAGGCCTTAACAAAGACTTCTAAATTGGCAGCGACTCCAGGGCAAAACAGACCAAAAGCACATGGCAAAATGCTAAACCATTAAAGGAGCACGACACTACCTGATTTGTTGTCATTTTAGATTTGGTTCATTAAGAAATGCTAACGGCCATGACATGATTGAATTCAAAGGTGAGTTGGTTTCTGGGTGTGGTTAAATCTGGGTGTGTCTTGTGTGTGTGTGTGTGTGTGTGTTTGCAGGTGGGAGGAGTTACCCAAATTATTTAGCCATATAGCTTCAGCCAGCTGGTGTTTTACCATGGCAAAATTGATTTGCCTTTGGATATCCTATCTCTGGGGATAGTTAGGGACCGTCAATAAATTACACCATGTAAATTGGGCAATGTTTTCATGTTGCACATTTTTTAGTTGTCTCATTAAATGCTTTCAATATTTGTAGATTCATTTCTACAATGTGTAGTTGGTTTGAGGTTTTTTAAATATTGTCCCATGTACATTGTGTAATTTACTGATGGTCCCTAACTAACCCCATAGGGATATCGAATGTGAAACCAAATTGACCATCGGCATTATGCAGCAACGCTCCAAATTGAAGATTACTTGAGTGCTCCCAGCTGTGGGGATGTGGGCAGGATTAAAATAAACCCAACCCATGGAAAACGTTTATGGTATCCTTCATTCCTAGACATACTATTTTTTACCTATCATCTCACAAATCTCCGCTTTGGACGAGACTGACTTTATGACAAAAATTATTCTATTGGCACTTTGTAGTCAATTTTGATTGACTCATATCAATATCGCATAGGCTAATTTGATTTTTTTTTTTTTAATTTAGGGGCAGTTGCGCTTTAATGGTTTAAGACTTGCTGCCACTCAAATCTGTCCCCTATACATTTTAAATTGATGGGGCACTACTACCCCATACCAACTAACTCCTATAGCTCTCTCACTAACGGATGTAGCAAATTTAGCCTCTTACAAGGCACACCTCAAAATATGTTAATGAGCCAGAAACAACAATACCATGTAACCACTAATGGTCAAAAGGTTTTTACCACTCCAAAAATATGGTACGGTCCTGTTTTCTGTGGGATAGAATTATAGTACCATTCGAAATACAGCAACTCTTTCCCTGCCAACAAAATATGTTTCACAGTATTTTACTGTTGATAATACCCAGCATTACCATCTTTAAATGACAGTTTTCCGTTACAGTGTGTTGCGTAAGTGGTGAAATGGATAGTGTGTTGTGATAGAAGTGTGTGTGTGATTTTGAACTGCAAAACTAGAAATATGCCTTTAAATATCTACCTTGATCATCTCACTCAGGATTTAGCAGATTGCATTTTTTATGATCTTGTCTCATATTGTTGGAACTTGCCTTTAAATTAAGGGTCTGGAGTGGGTATGTCGCTCATTCAAGTTCTTGTTAAGTGAGTCATGAAATTGGCCTCAAACTCAAAAAAACAGTTAGTGACATTTTGATGAAAAATGCCACTACTGTCAGTACAGCTTTGTGTCATATCTGTCAATTTAACAAACAATAGTGTCCTCCCACATTATGGGTGTAACGGTGCAAAAACACTATCATTAGATGATTTACTCACACTTTTCAGTGAATCTTCAGTTACTGAAAGCACATTTGGCATTCTTAAATTGTAATGACTGCATACACCAATGAATGAAATTTGAGTGATTGTGTCAGCTGATTTAAATTGAATAACTTTATATTTATGTTTATCTGTCACAACAACCGTCTGTTGCTTTACAAATCACGGAATATAATTTGTCTCTGACAACTCTACCTAAATTGTTTTGACTTGTTTTATGTAAGATGACTATCATTATTGAAATGTAATAGGAAAATGTCATAAAATTTGACAAGTTTCTGTTGATAACTGACTACTGATTAATGTCCTGAAATAACTTTAAAGGGGCAACCAGCAATTCGTACAGACATTTTTTTAGACTTTAAAATGTTTGATTCTCTAGGAATATAACTTAGAAATGCCTCATGAGATGAATTCAACTGTCGTACTCCATAACCCAAAATATCAACTTTTACTCCATTGTTTGAAAAACGTATAGCCTCAAAACATGGTTAAAACTATAATGGTGATATCAGGGATGGTCAGTCCTTGCATCCATAGCCCTGTCTATGAATTTAAGAATGGTTACATTTCTCCAGCCCCATCCCTCAGCTGTTTACCAAAACAGTGACCAGTTGTTACATAAAACATCTTCCATTCAGGCTGCAAAGACGTCTGTTTCCTCCTTAACTCAATTTAATGGCCCGCCGGACTAAAAAAAACAGGGAAACTATGCATACTGTCTTAATAAAACACAGTCACCACCGTGCTAGAGTGACAAATGCTACTTCCTGATGTTGCGCACCACGTTCAGCCAGAGGTAGAAAACAGACTGGTGTAACCTGATTGGCTCAACATGGTGTGCAACATCAAAATGGTGGTGTACAAACATCAAGACAGTACAACATTTTCTCTGTTTTTTTTCTTCTTCAGGCCAGCTGATCATTAAATCAAAATTATGGAGGAAACTGACACCTTTGCAGCCTAAATAGAAGATGTTTTATATAAGAACCGGTTGCTGGGGGACACCAGTGTATTACCAGCTGTGCCACTTAAAGATGCAACATTTCCTGGTTGCTAAAATTGTAATAGTTCGCCTAATTTCAGTTTATGTGCCAAATCAACAAGCAGTCACTGTGTAGAGAATCATTGTACCATCTAAATATATTTATAAAAATACTGTATTTTCAGATGTTTGAAGCAGCTGTACGAAAGTAAAAGATGCTAAATCGAAACTCAAGAACAAGAAGCATAGAAATAGATTTTGATAGAACTAGCTTCTTAGACTTGCCTTCAATGAGAATGACAGGTGTGTAATACACGGCAAAAAAGTTAGATATTGTAGCTTTAATGCAGGGCGTCAATAGCAATGACAAATCTGGTGGAAGCAGGGCTACGATTTCCCTAATAATCCTGTTTACATGGACACGTCTGAAATCAAGCTACCTGATGGGACTTTGATAAATGAAGAAAATCGCAGATCAAAATAAACATTCTACCATCGACCACATGAAGTTAGTTTGAGTTCGGACATATAAAGTTTGTTTGAGTTCGGACATATAAAGTTTGTATGTGAAAACTATTTCTAAGATGCATACTTTAAAAAAAATTCCGAACTCACTTCACTCGCACAAAAGAGGGAGTCTTGGTCTGCTGGTGCTAGCATGTGCACAGCTTAAATACACCGCTGCAACTCCCATTAAGCTATTTACAAGTTCCAATAAATCAAAATATTGCTCAGAAAAACAGCTGTTTTAACCAGCGTATGCTTACTTCTTAATGACCTTACGCCGATTAAGATAAGTACAGTAAGGTGTTTACATGACTAATGCCATACTCAGCCTACTGCCATAGTCAGTTTAATATTGTTACTATGCATGCAAATGCACTACTTGATAGGTATATTGACAGTTGGTTTGAATATTGAGGATGGGGGAGGCATTCTCTCCAGCTTTGATGTCCTGATTCCTCTTCATATCCTGGATATGTGCTCCAAAAAGGGAGAAGGCCTTGCAATAAGAGACACATAGTCTGTGAGACTTAACCCATCCGCAACCCCAAAAAAGCGTAACGAAAAAAGAGAGAAAAGATTTCCCACTGAAAGAAGCCCCTTTCTCAACTCTAGGCAGCTCCACAATGCCCCCTGAAAAGATGGATTGAGTGATTGTCCTGTTTAGTGATCCGCAAACTGGGAGAGGTGGGGGTCCAGTCTGGAGGGCACGCCTGCACCGTGCCTGACCTGACACCACTGGCTTGGGTGGGTGGTTGGGGGCCATGTCCGGCCAAGGGCAGCAATGAGAGGAAAGTTCCCCTGAACAATGGAGGCCCTTGGGAGAGAGAAGGACCTTGTCCCTGCTATGTGGGGGCCTACAGAGCCTTGGAACATTGGGGACTCCAGACAAGGAATGGGATGAGCATAATGAAGGAAAAACTTCTACTTATATGGCCCATATCTGCTATGGAAGAAAGTTGGAGCCTGTGCTATGATTTTGGGGCACAAAGGATTGCAAAAGTTAATGGGCCCCCAAAGTCATTCACGTGCGTGCATGTACGTGCACACATATACATACTGTGCACATCACACAGTCATAGTTTTTGGTTTGGACAGAGATAAACACATCCAACAATCTGTAGTCAGTTGGTTGCTCTTTTGACAATTATGTGTCAATAAGCCCCCATCCTGACAGCCATTCGTAAAGTCCATGGTGCTGATGGCAGGATTGTCTTCTGAAGCTTCTGGTGGCTTAAGGAGGATCCCAGATCCTTTCTGTCTGATGGTCTCAGAGCTGTAAGACTGATGCTCATTTGCTTCTGAATAACTCTCCTTTCTTCCCCATTCTCCTATCTTGTTATAGACAAAGCAATGCATACTGGGGGTGGGGTGGGTAGGGTGTGTGTGTTTGTGTTTGTGTGTGTAGATGGGAGGATGGGGGGGGGTGAATCTTGCTTGACTCATGAAACACATAATCATGAACACCTTTAAATATATGTGTGCCATTTATCCTTAAACAAATACTTACAATATCTCTATCTAAGAACACCATTTACGTCCCTCAAAAGTAATTTGCATAGACCTTGAACATTGAGAATGGAAAAGTAGTGGAGTAATTATAGAAAGAGTAAAATGATGATCCAGAATTGGTCATTTGCCTCAGGGAAAGTTTTTATATTGACCAGGATCCCTTGTGATCCCAGATCACTTGAAATACAACACCTCCCTCAGGGGTCCAGGCTTAGTCCCCTCCTCTATTCCCTATATTCACCCACAACTCCAATACCATCATCAAGTTTGTTGACGACACGACGGCGGTAGGCCTGATCACCGACTGCAATGAGACAGCCTACAGGAAGGAGGTCAGAGACTTGGCAGTGCGGCGCCAGGACAACAACCTCTCGTTCAATGTCAGTAAGACTAAGGAGCTGATCGTGGACTACAGGAGAAAGAGGGGAGAGCACACCTCCATTCACATCAACGATGCATTTGTGGAACGGGTCGAGAGCTTCAAGTACCTTGGCGTCCACATCACTAAGGACTTAACATGGTCCACAAATACCCACACAGTCATTACGAGGGCACAACAGCTCCTCTTCCCCCTCCTGAGGCTGAAAAGATTTGGCATGGGCCCTCAGATCCTCAAAATGTTCTACAGGTGCACCATCAAGAGCATCTTGACTGGCTGCATCCCCGCTTGGTATGGCAAATGCACCGCCCTAGACCGCAAAGAGCTATAAAGGTTGGCTTCGAGACAGCTTCTACCCCCAAGCCATAAGACTGCTAAATAGCCATAAGACTGCTAAATAAAGTTAATTAAATGGTTACCCACACTATCTGCATTGACCCTATCTTGCACTGACTCTATGAACACTCACAAGACTGTATATACACACGATATACAGTTGAAGTCGGAAGTTTACATACACCTTAGCCAAATGTAAACACATTTAAACTCAGTTTTTCACAATTCCTGACATTTCATCTGAATAAAAAGTTAGGATCACCACTTTATTTTAAGAATGTCAGAATAATAGTAGAGAGAATGATTTATTTCAGCTTTTCTTTCTTTCATCACATTCCCAGTGGGTCAGAAGTTCACATACACTCAATTAGTATTTGGTAGCATTGCCTTTAAATTGCTTAGCTTGGGTCAAACATTTCAGGTAGCCTTCCATAAGCTTCCCACAAAAGTTGGGTGAATTTTGGCCCATTCCTCCTGACAGAATTGGTGTAACTGAGTCAGGTTTGTAGGCCTCCTTGCTCACACACACTTTTTCAGTTCTGCCCACAAATTCTCTATAGGATTGAGGTCGGAGCTTTGTGATGGCCACTCCAATACCTTGACTTTGTTGTCCTTAAGCCACTTTGGAAGTATGCTTGGGGTCATTGTCCATTTGGAAGACCCATTTGCGACCAAGCTTTAATTTCCTGACTGATTTCTTGATATGTTGCTTCAATATATCCACATAATGTTCCATCCCCATGAAGCCATCTATTTTGTGAAGTGCACCAGTCCCTCCTTCTTAATTTTTTTCTTATTATTATCTATTCTGATGCCTTTTACTCTGCCTTTATGTACATATCTACCTCAAATACCTCATACCCCTGCACATTTATCTGGTACCCCCTGCATATAGCTTCATTCTTGTGTATTTTATTCCATTGTGATTCAAGTGAAAGCTAAATCGGATTTCACCTTTTGGACCAGGAAACTCCATGAGCAAAACCAGGAAGAAAATAGGGAAGCAGTTCAGGGATTCTTTGGAGCTTTCATGAAAATGTTGGTCTCGATGTGACACGCTCCACATTGTTAATTTGCATAACTTTGAATTACTTTTGCATTGGCTGTCTAAAGCATAGCAAAGTTCCTTTTCGTCTCGATATGTGACTCAGGTCAAGGAGAATTGTTTGAATTGTTCAAATGTACAGAAAAGTACTTGGAATCCCTCTATTACACCATCATTTCATGAAAAAAAGATTCAGCATATTGTGTTTTTCGATGCATAAGTACTGCATAATCATGTGTAGGCAATGTGGTCTGACATTGAAGAGTGAATGGGGTTTAAAAGTAGTCTGTGTATAAATAATTTAACTGGGGAATTGTATACGGTAATCTCAAGCATGTACAGTACTTTTAACCCGAGGGATTGGATAACTTTAGATAAAAAGCTAAAACATGTTTTAGTGTACACGAGTAATCAACAATGCTTTTAGTATGCTATTGATATCATTGTCAACACTGTTATGAAACATGATGATGAATAGGAAAAACAGGTTTCTAATACCACCCTGAAAAAGACAATTTACATAAGTATTCAGACCCTTTTCTCAGTCATCTGTTGAAGCGCCTTTGGCAGTGATTACAGCATTGAGTTTTCTTGGGCATATTGCTACAAGCTTGGGACACCTGTATTTGGGGAGTTTCTCCCATTCTTTTCTGCAGATCCTCTCAAGCTCTATCAGGTTGGATACAGAGCATTGCTGCACAGCTATTTTCAGGTCTCTCCAGAGATGTTTGATCGGGTTCAAGTCTGGGCTCTGGCTGGGCCACTCAGGGACATCCAATGGTGCAGACATTTTTTGGTACCCTTCACCAGATCTGTGCCTTGACACAATCCTGTCTCGGAGCTCTACGGACAATTCCTTCGACCCCATGGCTTGGTTTTTGCTCTGGTATGGACTGTCAACCTACAGAGAAATGTGTGCCTTTCCAAATCATGTCCAATCAATTGAATGTACCACAGGTGGACTCCAATCAAGTTGTAGAAGCATATCAAGGATGATCAATGGAAACAGGCTGCACCTGAGCTCAATTTTGAGTCTCATAGAAAAGGGTCTGAATACTTATGGAAATAAGGTCTTTCTGTTTTTCACATTTACTAAATTAGCAAACATTTCTAAAAACCAGTTTTCTCTTTGTCATTATGGGTATCGTGTGTAGATTGAGGAGGAATGTTTTTATTTAATCCATTTTAGAATAAGGCTATAACGTAACAAAATGTGGAAAAAGTCAAGGGGTCTGAATACTTTTCGAAAGCACTGTAATTGTTATTATGGTTTAAGTGGTAGGCGAATTAGTGTGTTAAACATTAAAAGTTGGTCATAACAAAATACCTAAAACTCAAAGAATGGGGGTTCTGTCCTGGCGCTAACACATTTTTTTAAATTGTCTACAACACAGGACTGGAGCTTTCAACTGTTTTGTTTGCTTTTAAGCTTCAAAGGGATAGTTTAAGAAAAAATCCTACTTAGTTATTAAGAGTGAGCAACAGTTATTATGCATTGTGACTCTTACTTCCATTTTATTCTCTCTGTACATAGATCCAAGTATTTAAAACCTGATATCACATTCCTAACAATACTTAAGGTCAGATGTCACTGTCAGAAGGACATGTTACAGCAGCACCAAATAGCTTATATGATGTGTGGGAGGAAGGGAGAGGATTCCCACCAATGTTACCCCACCAGTTAAATCACACAAAATATTGCCTGCATGCCTGCCTCCCTCTCTGTTTCTTTCTGTCTGTCTCTGTACACAATATGACATTCTTGTGCTGGGAGCCCACGCTCTTGTCCTTTTGAATGCCTTTAGGGTACCAGAACCACATCGGACAGGCTTATTATAAAGAGCCGACTTGGACCCTCTCTCATCCTTTCTCTTATCTTCCCAGTCTCTCTTCTTCTCCTTTGGGTTAGCCGCCCTGCCATTTAGGATGCTCCGTCTTCTCCTCTGTTCCCCTTGCAAAAGAGGACGTAATCCCATTGTAACTGCTGCCCGGGTCAGGGACAAAACTGAGCATAAACAAAGAAAGAGAGGAGCGATGGGAGCCTCCAATCAGGTTAGCCCTGTTAGTCCTGCTCCATCCGCTGGCAGCAGAAACCATCAGGACGGCCATCCAGAACGTCATTCCCTGCTCCATCCCTCTTTATGTTCTAAAATCATACTCAATGTGTACACCATAGACAGTGCTGACTAGGGTTTAGCCGCCAGTGAACTCAATTTTGTTCATCATTTCAGAATGACAACAAGAAATGTCAGAATGACAACAGTGTTTACGGAATGTTTCTTACCAACGGCATGTTGTGATGTGTGTGTGTGAGTGCTGGTATGCGTTTCTGTGTGTGTGCTGGTAGGAGGATGTCTCTGGCATTAAATCCTTATAAATATTAATTGTGCCAGCCAAGGGCCAGGGAATGTGACCTTTTGCTGGGGCTTAAACAGATCTTCCTCAAGCAGCTTACAATGCGTCCCAGTTCAAAGTGATCCGACTAGCATTTTGGAGGCCCGCCGTCTCCCTCTGAAAACCCAAAGTTATCTGTACTGTAGAAGAAACCATAGAAGAAAACTTCCAGGCCTACAACGTTTTTATTCTCATGGGATTGTTCAACTGAAGCAGCCATACGGCTAAGCAATAGCTAAAGTGGATTCATTTGTTATACAGAACAATTGGTACTCCAGGCACTATAGTTAGCAGTTAAGGATGGTGGTTTGTATTACAGAGGTTCTTGAAAATGAAAAGCTTGTTTATGTATTTTTCTTTCCCACTAGTAATAGGGCCTGGTCTCACTACCTTTTACATAGAGATTCTGGAATGTTGACAATAGAGACTTGATTGTTGAGCATTTAAATATAGAGGCATGGGGGAAACAGGTCCTTCTAATGCAGTCATTGGGATTTTAGCAATCAAGACCATTTGGCTCATCATTGAGTCTGCATACATTGGGCTGACATGCATAATGTAACACTTGCAACCAGTGGATAGTCACTTAGTGGCTGAGGCAATTAGTGTAGCTAAAAGTTAGAACAATGCAAACTAGTTGAAAGAGATATCTTTTTATTTTATCAACCTTTATTTAACTAGGCAAGTCAGCTAAGAACAAATTCTTATTTTCAATGACGGCCTAGGAACAGTGGGTGTTCAGGGGCAGAACGACAGATTTGTACCGTGTTACTAGTCCAACGCTCTAACCACTAGGCTTCCCTGCCGCCCGAAGTATAATGATGCAGTGTATGGTATCAAACTCAAATTCAACACTTGAGTTTCAACATTTTTTTTTATTGCAGACTTTCTTTCTTTATTCTCCTTAAGACCTGTCCTGAGTCAACCAGTTAAACCCCCGTTGACCATCTTCTCCCCAACCTCCTGCCAACTTCCCCCATCCTGATCCTTAATAATGGGCCAGGGGACAATGAGCTCTGGCCGTCTGTTGGTTGGAACACCCATTAATTTGTGTTTCAGTAAGTGCCCCTATTGTGTTTTTTGAGGCGGTGCTGGTGGTGAAGGTGCTTGTTTCGGTGGGGGGTAAAAGTTCCTGAGGAGAGAGGACTTGCCCCCTTGGCTGACGTCACCCAAGCTCACGTCAAAAGGCACCACCGCAGGCACTTGAAACCAGTGGTTGGGACAACTTTAACAGGCCGTCCTGACGGACGTTGACGACCTCCATAGCTCCAGCGGAGCAGCAGCTAAAGCCATCATGGGCCAACCGGGGCATCCCCCTCACCCCGACCCTCTAAACGCAAACAAGGTTTCAGGGAGTTGAAGTGAAAAACATGGGGAGCATGTAGCGAAAATACCTGAAACGCCTCCATGTCATTCCAGCTCCATTTGATCTTTCGGCAGCCTGAGGATGTGCCGTTCCCATGATCCAGGCTTCAATGTTCTATACAGGGATCATGATGCCAAACGACAAGAGCAAGAAGGCTTAGAGACAGTCTGTTCTTGCCCAAGCCTGCAGCATGTCTCACACACGGAAACTTCAGTTTCATAAGGCTGGTAAGCACTGCATTTCTGAACAACCACAACTGACATTGTAGTGGTGCAGGGGCCCATTTATGAAATCAAAGCAAACACATTAGTGAAAAAATAAAATGTATGTTTGTTTACGGGGTGCTTGTTGAGATGTGCAGAATGCCTGTGGTGTGTGAAGGTGCTCTAGGACATTTCACTCAGTCCCGATGAAGAATCTGCAGGAGAACATTAACAATGGCAGCCGCAGAACAACAGCCAAAACAGAAGGCCCATGAGCTGCCATTGAGGTAAGTATTGCCATTGACTTAACAATTCCACTGAAGCTGTTCACTTCTATCCACGTCTGCTGCCAGTGTTCCATCAACATCTAATAATATGTATAGAATTTTAAATTTAGTTGGAGTTAAGGTTTTTCCACTGTTGGCGTTGCCACACATCATTGGAATGCCACTTAGTATGGATCGGCACATTCCTGAAGGTATTCTGAATGATAACAATGATAGGAAACAATATGATCAAAAAACGTTCAATAGGGTTGGCTATAACTGCTTTTCTCATTGGTGAGCTCTATACTGCATACACTACATGACCAAAAGTATGTGGACACCTGCGCCTCGACCTTCTCATTCCAAAATCATGGGCATTAATATATATGGAGTTGGTCCCCCTTTGCTGCAATAACAGCCTCCACTACTCTGGGAAGGTTTTCCACTAGATGTTGGAACATTGCTGCGGGGACTTTCTTCCATTCAGCCACAAGAGCATTAGTGAGGTTGGGCACTGATGTTGGGCGATTAGGCCTGGCTCACAGTCGGCGTTCCAATTCATCCCGAAGGTGTTTGATGGCATTGAGGCCAGGGCTCTATGCAGGCCAGTCAAGTTCTTCCACGCCGATCTTGACAAACCATTTCTGTATAGATCTTGCTTTGTGCACAGGGGCATTGTCAGGAAAGGGCCTTCCCCAACTGTTACCACAAATTTGGAAGCACAGAATCATCTAGAATGTCATTGTATGCTGTAGTGTTAGTTCCAGTGAAGGGAAATCTTAAGGGGCCTATCCCGAACCATGAAAAATATTCCCAGACCATTATTCCACCTCCACCAAACTTTACAGATGGCACTATGCATTGAGGCAGGGAGTGTTCTCCTGGCATCCGCCAAACCCAGATTCGTACGTCGGACTGCCAGATGTTAAAGCGTGATTCATCACTCCAGAGAACGTGTTTACACTATTCCAAAGTTTAATGGTGGCGAGCTTTACACCACTCCAGCCGACACTTGGCATTGCACATGGTGATCTTGCAGCTGTTCGGCAATGGAAACCCATTTCATGATCCTCCCAACGAACAGATCTTGTGCTGATGTTGCTTCCTGAGGCAGTTTGGAAGTCGGTGACTGTTGCAACCGAAGACAGGAAATGTTTACACGCTTCAGCACTCTGCAGTCCCGTTCTGTGAGCTGGTGTGGACTACCACTTCGCAGCTGAGTCGTTGTTGCTCCTAGACGTTTCCACTTCACAGCAGGGCAGAAATTTGACGAACTGACTTGTTGGAAAGGGGGCATCCTATGACGGTGCCACGTTGAAAGTCACTGAGCTGTTCAGTAAGGCCATTCTACTGCCAATGTTTGTCTATGGAGATTGCATGGCTGTGTGCTCAGTATTATTTTAGCTTGTTGTTGCAATGTTTTATAAATCAAGCACATACATGTTTACCTCCATACACCCCGTAGCTAACATATGACCATTGATAAAATAAAAAAGTTACATTGTGTGTTGAATTATGAATGTCAGTCTTTGTGAAGGTAGACAGCAGAGTTCGGATTTATGCCAATGACAGTACAGTATTTACCTACAGTAGCCTACTTACCTAGCCCATTGCATTACATTCTCAAAGGCCATTTTTCAATGAAACCAAGAAAGTCCACAAACCCACCTCCTACTTCCTGAACTTTATCAAAACACTCATCTCGATGAATGGGGGTCCCCATACACTCATGCTTTCAATTATGAAATTAGGGGCGCTTTGGTGACTGTTTTTTGCTGTACTGAAATGTCACTGCCCTGGGCCTAGGTCTGCCTCAGCTTTCCCCTGATCTCCCAAACACATACAAGGAGGTAAATGCAAAAACCGTTTGAAAACCTCTTATTGTACTCCTCAGGCGAATGTACTCAACTGGCTCAATGTTCCCTCACCCATAGCCTATACCTAACCTTATGTTAAGCATTCCTCCACTGGAACTTTGCAAAAAATGGCCACCGGGCACTCTATATTACTGTAGCAGTATGGTGCATGGTGGTTGCATGGGCCCCCTGATCTGATTCCCCTGAGGTCTCTGAATATGGCTACCGCAAACTACTGCCGTACCGACTGACTGGACATGCACATTCCCTGGGGTTCTGAACTAGATGGACACATTTTTATCAGCACAACAATCACACACATACACGCACGCCCTACACACATGTATGAAGCTATAAACAAAAGCAATCTAACATCATAAGATGTATATTCGGATATATATTTTTTTTGTTCTCTCTCGCCGGTGCCTCTCCTCTCCACATGTGTGTTCCGAAAGAGACGAATGACATCAACATGAATAATTTTCAAGAATGAGAGAAAAAGAAAACCATGACTTCCAAAGTCTGTGCACCTAGGCCCCCCGTCTCCATAGGAACAGGTCTGTTGTTATGTTTGGCCATCACGATCAATCTTACTATATCCTGGAGGACTTGGATAAGGGGGGGGGGGTCTGTGGCGGTATAGCCAGACATGTTCTACCCCCCCCCAAAAGAGTTCAGCGCTCCAGCAGAGTTTGATGGGTATTTAATGGGGGAGGGTGCTTTTCATCTGGCCCTGAGTTTAAGGGGAACCCTACTCGTTTTCTCATATTCCCACCCTCAGTCGCTCGCTCACAAAGCGTCTTTAAGTGGTTTCAGATTCTATACCATGTCCTGGGCACCATCTCAACATGTGCTAAGTTGGGTTGGAGGCGCAGGGGGTTGGTCTGCCCTGAGAATAGCAGGTAAATGCATAGAAAATCACAGCTTTAATGTCTGTGTGCACAGTCTGGTACCCATTATGTTGTACCCATTATCCGTTGTGATGGCTGTCCACTGAAAAGCCTCCCTTTTTTTTTAACCCCATGGCTGCATACAGCGCCTGAAATGCAGGTTCTAACACATTATTTGCATTGCTTTAGTATGCCGTTTTTAACAGATTTCAACATACTAAGTAGACACACACGCATGCGCACACACACACACACAAGTAGGAAAATGGCCTTAGTTTAGTTGATTTTACAGCTTCCTCAGACCTCTATCACAAACAGCAGGCAACCTTCATAATGGCAGCAAAATATGCCAAAGATCTTTATGAATGGAGTTTTACTCATGAATCATTAGGTCAGTGCCCATGAAAGCACTTCACGTGTTGACCTAAAGTCCCACTTTGAACTCATGCCAACATCAGCGGTCTCACTTTACCTAGACAGAAAGTCACACTCCAATTAAACTAATTGGCATACCACTGACCTCCAACCCCTGATGAACTAATTAGAGCGTTATCAACTCCTCTCAATCAAGCAACAATGAAGGACATTTCACTCACTGATTTCTCTTTGTAAACTGCAGCGTATGTAAGATGACTAGTATGTTGTCTCTGGTGAACTGATCTGTGATGGCAAATGAGGAAGTCCGTATTAAAAAGTCACACTTGTACTACAGAGACATATAAAATGATGATTTCCAATCTTAATTTTGTAAAATGGGGTAGATGGAAGACACAACCCCCGACCTTTACAAATAGGCTTCAACACAATTATAGCATGCATGTTTGACACTCATAGATCGGGTAGTACCTTGGGGCTCTGTCTAACATGACACAGTGCTATAATTACAGTTCAGGTTATTTTTCACCACCCTGACGGAGGCATGTCAGGCACTTCCTCTCCCCTCAGAGCAGAGGCAGGGGGTTCCTGTCCATCAGGTCCCCAGGAAGCAGGGGCCACCACACCACGGCCCCTGGCCAAGGTCACCTGTCATACCACCACTTCCGGCTCAACCACACGGCCCTGGAGCTGTCTGCTGCATGGGGACATATTGTACTATAGAAGAGTTGCCCCAACTTGGCCTATCTACAGTTGATGTCGGAAGTTTACATACACTTAGGTTGGAATCATTAAAACTAATTTTTCAACCACTCCACAAATTTCCTGTTACCAAACTATAGTTTTGGAAAGTCGGTTAGGACATCTACTTTGTGCATGACACAAGTAATTTTTCCAACAAATGACAGATTATTTCACTTATAATTCACTGTAACACAATTCCAGTGGGTCAGAAGTTGACTGTGCCTCTAAACAGCTTGGAAAATTCCAGATAACGATGTCATGGCTTTAGAAGCTTCTGATAGACTAATTGACATAATTTGAGTCAATTGGAGGTGTACCTGTGGATGTATTTCAAGGCCTACCTTCAAACTCAGTGCCTCTTTGCTTGACAACATGGGAAAATCAAAAGAAATCAGCCAAGACCTCAGAAAAAAATTGTAGACCTCCTCAAGTCTGGTTCATCCTTGGGAGCAATTTCCAAACGCCTGAAGGTACCACGTTCATCTGTAAAAACAATAGTACGCAAGTATAACCCCATGGGACCACGCAGCTGTCATACTGCTCAGGAAGGAGACGTGTTCTGTCTCCTAGAGATTAACGTACTTTGGTGCGAAAAGTGCAAATCAATCCCAGAACAACAGCAAAGAACCTTGTGAAGATGCTGGAGGAAACCGGTACAAAAGTATCTATATCCACAGTAAAACGAGTCCTATGTCGACATAATCTGAAAGGCTGCTCAGCAAGGAAGAAGCCACTGCTCCAAAACCGTCATAAAAAAAGCCAGACTACGGTATGTAACTGCACATGAGGACAAAGATTGTACTTTTTGTAGAAATGTCCTCTGGTCTGATGAAACAAAAATAGAACTGTTTGGCCATAATGACAATCCTTATGTTTGGAGGAAAAAGGGTGAGGCTTGCAAGCCAAAGAACACCATCCCAACCGTGAAGCTCGGAGGTGGCAGCATCATGTTGTGGGGGTGCTTTGCTGCAATAGGAACTGTTGCACTTCACAAAATAGATGGCATCTTGAGGATGGAAAATGATGTGGATATATTGAAGCAAAAACTCAAGACATCAGTTAAAACTTGGTCGCAAATGGGTCTTCCAAATGGACAATGACCCCAAGCGTACTTCCAAAGTTGTGGCAAAATGGCTTAAGGACAACAAAGTCAAAGTATTGGAATGGCCATCACAAAGCCCTGACCTCAATCCTATAGAAAATGTATAGGCAGAACTGAAAAAGTGTGTGTCAGCAAGGAGGCCTACAAACCTGACTCAGTTACACCAGCTCTGTCAGGAGGAAAGGGGCAAATCCAACTTGTTGTGGGAAGCTTGTGGAAGGCTACCAGAAACGTTTGACCCAAGTTAAACAATTTAAAGGCAATGCTACCAAATACTAATTGAGTGTATGTAAACTTCTGACCCACTGGGAATGTGATGAAAGAAATAAAAGCTGAAATAAATAATTCTCTCTACTATTATTCTGACATTTCACACTCTTAAAATAAAATGGTGATCCTAACTGACCTAAGACAGTGAATTTTTACTAGGATTAAATGTCAGGAATTGTGAAAAACTGAGTTTAAATGTATTTGGCTAAGGTGTATGTAGACTTCCGACTTCAACTGTTTGTCCATCTGCCAAAGGGCTCTGTCATTAACTACCATGCCTTCCATGTTTTAATACATGGGGTTGTTAGTCGAACTTTATCTGCCTGATGCTAGTTAGCGAGCCATGTGCCCTGATTTTCCTGTTTACAAAAGATACCGGTCTGTGTGGAATTTGTAATATTTGCAGGATGCTACATTGATGCATAACAAATCATTTCCTGATGAATAGTTCTGCCTACCATATTCAATTTATCCAATAGTATTTTAGAATGGCCAATAATGAATCCCAGTTTCATGGCAGCCACTGTCACTATTTTGTATCTACCCTGAGAGGATGAGATACCTAGCGGAAACCAGAACAGCCTCTTTTGCTGCTTATCAAAAATTGCTAAGGCATGCTTTGTAATCATAACAACTAGATTGCAAACAGATAGAAGGATGTTAGATGTTAAGAAGCCCTATGTAATCCATACCTTGCAAATACAGGTCATTGGAGGGAAAATGCATGACTTTTCAGCTTCTATCCAGGGTAGGGGAATATGGACTTGGCTGTCAGATAGCATTTGCATGTTTAGAGTTCTACTCTTTATTGATCTATGGCATCAGTCGCCTCATCGACTTGGCCTCTGAAAATCTGCACATGGTCTGTCTCTACGTTTCTCTGCTTATGTCATAATCAGGATAATTGGGTGTATGCTTTGTTCTTATTGATTAATCATCCACTAATATTTGTCTTGGACTTTGCTGGTTTTGAGAAGGGCATTTGCTGTCAAGAAAAGGCGGGCTTGGTCATTGACCTCTGTTCCCAAGCAGAGGTGATTGCATAGTAAGGAGCTTTGGGCTAAATCCAGTTACTTATGTTGGAAACAGATCAATACATATTGTATTCACAGTTCATTATATTTCACAACAACAGATATATCTATTTGAAAAGCCCCCCCAAAAAAGCTTGGAACTCCATGTCCTTGATTTCCCCCCCCCCTTAAAATTTCAGAACCTCAGTACAGTAACAGTACTCGATGAATGTTATGCTTCTCATGTGTTTTTGTCTGTGAAGGCCAATATATATCTTTCTTTTCAAGACCAAAAGGCAAACACAGTGAAATTAAAAACCCATTTCCAATAGAAATTGAAAACTCATGACAGAGTTGTGCTCCCAGCCTCCTGCTAACCGCAGCATTTATATAGGCCCCTTATCATTTGTCTGGCTTTGCTTCCCCCCTCAAGGACAAATAAACACTCTGTGTCTCTAGGGAAGATGAAAGGGAAATGTGCAAGGTGGGGGCATGCTCCACTCAGGTGGTGTTTGCAATAGCTTTCTATGGATGCTTTGAGTGCGGCTGGGATGGGATCATTCAGTAGGATGAAGTTTGAAATCCCCCGGCCCATATTTTTACTTTTAGATTATAATGATTGTCTGATGAGATATTACTCTGAGGGGAGAGAGAGAGCATGAACGGACCACCAACCACCCCACCAAGAGTCAGTATGAAATGGTGATGTTAAAGGAGGAGGAGGAGGAAGAGGAAGAGGAGGGGTTGGAACAGACAGCATAGACCAGTGGAAAACTAAATAGCCAGACCGTGTCTACTCTATCGAAGAGCGCGGGTGCCTCGTGAGCCTCGTCCGCAACTATTTTGTGGCACACGCTCAAAGCGTGTTCTCCCCCTCCATTGTCCTGTGAGTCAGTATTTCGGCCTGTCTCTCCGTGCCCCTCACCACATCAAGAGCACAGGAAATGCACAAAGCATGTTACATCCCGGTAAGCCATAACGCTCAATCCTTCTGATGTGTGGAAAGAAACAAATTCAAACAAACTATAAAGGTGCCAAACAGGTTGCCCCTCAAGGAGTAAACAACTTCAGAGTTTTCAATACTTGGAGCTAAGTGAGAGTCAAACATTGTTGGGAATCATCAAAAAAGGGAGGTCTCTACCATGCATCTGGTAGACTGATCTTCAGGAACCAATTAAATAAGTTATCTTTCCTTATATACTTTCTCTTTATCGTTCAAGTGTCCTGTTTGTGTCTCTGTGATGAGGTCGATCTGATAGCCACGCTACACAGACCTTGTGTCCCATGCTCATTCTGTCACTGTCCGGCCAATGATTCTACAAAGGAGACTCATACACTGCAGCTGACGACATTAAGGCCAACTTCAGGATTTATATTGGTCTTTCAAAAGCATCTTAGCAAGGACTTCAACGTTTTGGAAGATAATTGCTGTTTGTTACATTGTCTTCAAGATCCTGATGGGCCTACTGAGGTATTGCCAGTTTCAAAATAACTGTCGGATGTCGCCATGAATTATGGGAAAATGGACATGACTCAAGATACACCGTTCCTGGAAAAGCTGCTCGATTGAATAATGATAAATAACAATTCAATAAAAATGCAATTGTATTTAATTAATTTCATGATTGAAGAGTGTCACAACCAGTTAGTGTTCACAAGACCTTTGCTACCAAGCCATACCATGAGGTAACTCCATAATTTCTCCCCCACAGGCCAGGGGAAGGCAAACAAACATAGTTTCTACTGGAACATTGGTCCTCTGAAAGACAACTTGTTCTCATTCAGCGTTTTTGAGACGCTGTCGTCTAAGAAAGTCAAGTTGATTATAACACAGTTTTCCACAGTCCTCCTCCTCCTGCCACCGCCACCATCCATTTTTATGATTTGTTTCTGTTTCTGGGAACTGTTTCAATAGTAACAGCTAGACGGCCCAGAATGCCTGTGGCGGGCTCACTTCCTCCCTCGGCGCCCCTAACTCATCACTGATTGGCCCTGCCGCCTTTCATCTGAGCACAGGCCCTAATCAGAGGGGCTGGTGTGTGTGTGTGTTTTTTGGAGGTTTGTGTTCTGGCTTTAGCAGTCTTGCCAGCCTGGGGGGGCCAGCCAGCCATTGCTCTCTTCCTATATGTACACACACTTACACACTCACACACATTTGGCAGCTAGACTAACAGTGACATCACATGCAGTCAGTCACATAATCAGACTCCTACTCTCTCTCACACAGACACACAAGCACATACACGTACACACCATGCACGCACACTTTTTACAGACAGTAAAATATTTTTTTTGCAGTCATTCCATTGAAGGTGAATACATCAAGAGGTCCATCATTGCTAATACATTGTATACTATAATTAGGTTATCCAATCAAAAACGCATCTTTTGACCAATGGCTAAACAGATAATAATAATCATCCTCTAAGAAAACTAATGGTCCAAACCTCATGTCTCTATCCTAATCCATTCAAAAGTTATTGGAGTTTTTACCCTTGTAGGATGTCCAGAGTTAGAGTGACTAAATCAATGGAGGCCAAATAAGAAAAGAAGTGGTCAGATAATCAAGAACATTGCAGCGTGTCAGCTATGCTGGATTCTGTGCAAGAATTAAGGCTACTTTAGACTTTCCCGTCGAACTCGTCCGATGCATATCGATTTTGAAACATGATATGTAGTATCTTAGTATACGCTTTTCGTATTAATTTGAAGATTCAAAGATTTCTCACACAAACAAGTGCTTCTCTGTGAAATGTCAATGGAACACTGAGTGCATATCAAGCTTTTTTCCCCAAAGCCTTTTACATCTAATTCAGCTCGTGTCACGCTAATTTTGATACCCGCAGAAACAACCTTGAAGACGACAACCACAAAATGTAAAATCCTCAAAAGTTGTTACAAGACACCTGCACCACAATGTCAACAGAGCTCGGTGCTTATTATCGGATGTATTAGGTTACGAAATCCCACTTTTTGGATATAATGCTAATGATATGTTAGAGAAAGACCCCATTGAACTATTCAAAACATTAATAATCATATTTGTCTTGTATTTTATATAAGAGTGGGCAGAGTGGGTGGACACCTTACTATAATACTGTTGAAATTAGTTCAGGTATACAAACAAGGGTGAAGATGTCCCTCACACAGTCCTTTCTTCTCAGACCTCTTTTATGATCACTGCTTCTGCTCAGACATGAAAAAAGAGGCCTCGGACCACGAGCCAGAATATGTTCATCACTGCAACTTCCTGTCATGGGGGAATATTGTGCCTGTTCTGGCACTCATCAGTAAGGTCTAATGTTGCATAAAGGTCCTCCATTAATCTAGAGAAGATACTGTGTTCACTTCCACAAATTCATTGGTAGGAATGAGAGTTGGGTTTTGCCACAAACATCACCCCTTATAAGCGTGTTGGCTACTGGACTACATAGTGGACTGTAAGCTAGTTAATTCTATTTTTGTCCTTATCCCACAAAGCAGGGGGCCTTACACTACCATATTATTAAGCTTTAAATCTATATAGTGAGTAATCGTCTATTCATCTATGAATGTACTTTTTATATGCATCATGAACTTATCCAAAGTCTTTGCAATATGCCAGGTTTGAGATGGCGTATGTGTGCTTAATGAGTACATGAGTCAGGGGCCACAGTCTTCCAGAGCTCCAGTCCACTGGCTGGGACTGGGGCACCTGTCACTCCAATGTCCACCTCCCCGTTCAGCTGCTAATAGGATCAAACCAAAAAGGTCATGGCCCGAAATCTTCCTGGGCATTAATGCTGAACGCGCGCCACCCTGGCCCATCTGCCCCAGAAGGGGGTCCGAATGGTCGCCTCGAGGATTAGGTGTGTGTTGGGCCTGGTGTTTTTGTTGCTGGGCGGGGGGTGTCCATCTAAGTGCGGATGGGTATGGATGATATGTAATTACACAGCAGATGATCCCTAGTTAAGTTTCCATTGTTTGTTTTTGACTTTCGAGGTGACACATCCAGGTGGATTATCCCCCCTCATAGCCACAAATCCAGCATCCGGAGATGGGGACAGTCCTTGTGTCTGCTCCATCTGGGCCCAGGGAGCACACTACCCAGCTAACTACTTAGGCCCTGGACTGTGGCCCTACTTGATTAGCAGGATAGACCTTTATGGCGCTCAAATGGCAGACAACTAATTACCAGAAATACTGCCCTGCTGGCAAGTTATTCAAGGACCATCTACCGGTCAGATTTGAATAGAAATGAGTCAACACAAGTGGAAATTGTGCACAGAGGTGTTTGTGTGACTTTGAGAATTACAGATGAACTAGATTGTATTGTATTCAGATGGTTTTTGTATTCTACATTGTTCAACAAGTTTCCCAATCAGAGACCCAAAATATTCTCATGTTAATGAACAACACACTTTTTTAATAGTTAGAAAGACAGAAGGAGAAAGAATGAGTGGGCTGGAGGACAGGAAAAGTGGACATTTGTCAACTTGAGTTGGTCTTACTTCTCCTCTCCAAGACCCCTCGTCGCTGGCCTGTCCCTGACAATTGTCTGGAGTTCTTTAGTGCTTTTTTCCCTGCAGTGCTATGTGACCCCTGACCCTCCTCTTTGTGCCTGTGTTCAGTGTTTTTAGTTCGGGTGCCTCTGAAATGCTCTCTCTCTTTATCGCATACTTGCCCACTAGAAAATGATAAAAGAGAGGGGAAGGACAATTATGGTTCTCCTTTTCTTTCCCATCCCATCTGATTCCGCGAGTTTCTACATCTCTAGTAGCCCTTGTAACAAAATCCAACAATTTGGGAAAAGAAACATGACACAGAAGATGACAAAGACAAGGAAACAAATCAAGCATTTTAATGAGATGGGAAGTGACCAAGAGTAGTGTAGTAGGTAGGTGGTAATAAGACCTATTAGTTGGAAGCAGGGAAATAAATAAAAAATTTTAGCAAATGTTTTGTCCTTCACCGGACATTTTTTTGTGGAGAGTGAGACTTCTCTGGAGTAATATGAAATCACTCAAATACATAACGAAGGTGATCCTGGCTCCTTCTGTCTTTATTAATGAGGAGATGTAATGGGTGCTTCTGACTTGGGTGTAGGCTTTTAGCGGGAGTTCTGACTTGGGAGTAGGCTTTTAGCGGGAGTTCTGACTTGGGAGCAGGCTTTTAGCGGGAGTTCTGACTTGGGAGCAGGCTTTTAGCGGGAGTTCTGACTTGGGAGCAGGCTTTTAGCGGGAGTTCTGACTTGGGAGCAGGCTTTTAGCGGGAGTTCTGACTTGGGAGCAGGCTTTTAGCGGGAGTTCTGACTTGGGAGCAGGCTTTTAGCGGGAGTTCTGACTTGGGAGCAGGCTATTAGCGGGAGTTCTGACTTGGGAGCAGGCTTTTAGCGGGAGTTCTGACTTGGGAGTAGGCTTTTAGCGGGAGTTCTGACTTGGGAGCAGGCTTTTAGCGGGAGTTCTGACTTGGGTGTAGGCTTTTAGCGGGAGTTCTGACTTGGGAGCAGGCTTTTAGCGGGAGTTCTGACTTGGGAGTAGGCTTTTAGCGGGAGTTCTGACTTGGGAGTAGGCTTTTAGCGGGAGTTCTGACTTGGGAGCAGGCTTTTAGCGGGAGTTCTGACTTGGGAGCAAGCTTTTAGCGGAAGTTCTGACTTGGGAGTGGCTGCGGGGAACAATGACACGTCTCTCTGCTTCCGGAGCCATTCACTGCTCCCGCTCAGCTTGCATTCCTGTCTGCTACATGACGAAGGCAACTGGCTGCTTGTACATCACGCTTAACACAGTAAGTGCTTGACCATATGAAACGAAGAGCGAATAAGGCACCACATGTTGCCCCATATTACTATCTCAAAGAACATCCTGCAGACATGAACTGCTAGTGTTTGGTTCACATTCTTCTAGCCCACGCTCCAACCAGGCCATGGGGAACAATGCAGAGCCTTCTTCATGGGCCCCTGGGCCTCAGCTGTCCATGGACAGACAGACAGAACCTCATGACCATCAAGAAATCTTACATATCGACAGAACCACAATCGTCAGGGCTGCCAAATCATGGTCGTGGTCATACGAGAACCTTTCAGTTAGTAGGAGTAGTTATGACTCTGGTTACTGACATCATATGACCCCAAGAACCCAGGTATGACAATGAAAGGAAGGTGAAACATCTTGTCTAGTGGCTTCCTCACTAGATATGTGGTTTATACAGGTAGCTGAATGGAGGATGGACCTTTGCAAATAAAGCCAAGAGAGTACAAAGATCCCAAGAAACCTTGGGAGAGACAAGGATCCAGTGTATTATCAAGGGGAATTAACTGAACTGAACTGAACTTAATCTACTAACATGATATAAATAAAAACGTACAACTTTACAACTCTAAAACTGTTCAAATTAACAAATCAACATTTTGTGATATTGTGATATTGTGAGGTGAGGTCATACAGTTAACCCAGACATCAATGTGGAGCGTAGAGAAAATGTTTTTTTGTAGGGTACTATGATGTAATGCTTATTGTTTTTGGTTGTTTTTATCTTTTTTACCTCATGGCTGCCAAGTATTTTTGTGCACATATTTAAGATCCCAAATCATTATCGACCAAAGAAACAATAGTCAAAGGAAAACAATCATTTTACTATAAAATCTCATTATAAAATCTAAATAATCAAGTGATTATGTCATTGGCTGTTATTCTATTGAAACTACATGGACACAATGTATAATGTTTGTGGCCATGGCAGGACACATCATGATATATTTGAGTTTCATGTTTTATCAAAGCACACGTTGTTACACAACTATTTTCATAGTTTCCTCATTCCTCTCCTGCCAAACCCAAGAGGCCACACACATTTGATGAACAGTGATTTTCCATTGTAATCAAACCACCAAACTGTAGTTACGACAATACTGTTATTATCTTACAACGTGACACATCACTTTACCTTGGTGAAATATCTTTATTTCAATTGGTCCTGAGCTAAAGTATGTGACACTCTGTTGTACATATTTGTCCAAGGAATGAACAACTAGCATGAGGATTACTGCTAGCAGCTATATGCCATACGTACAGAAGAGTCACCCAACAACAACAACAACAACAACAACAGACTGTTCTGATGAAGGCTTTTGGAAGTTCTGCTGATACACAGAACAATACCTCTTACAGCATTAGACTTCATTAAACCCTGTTGTTGGAGATGTATAAGCTTTACACACACCATCTGTGCTGCTCAAGCAATGGCTTAATCATTGTACTGGAGGGAATCAATCAAATCACATTAATGTCCAGATTATAGTATTTCGCCGCAGGCTCCAATACTTAGTGGGTGAAACAAGGGTCATGTAAGGCAATAGTTTTTTAATTAGAAATATCAGCGCCGTTACGATCACGTTGAGTGGTAGAACTGGGCTTGATGTACAGTAATCCATATTGTTAGATTAAATCTATGAGCTCCGTCTCGAACCACAGATGCTGGACACATTGATTATCACACGTCTATCAATTAGCCTGCCAGTGGCTTTCCCCCACCAGACCCCTTCCTTTACCAATAACCATTTAGATAACATAATGAGAAAATCCACAAGCATCACGGCAGAGCGTTTTATATTTATATGACCGTGTCAAACAAGAAAGCTAACAGTTTATGTATTTTTTGCCTTAGGGGGGGGATGGGAATTAAATCATAAATACGTAATTTAATACTTACACTATTATGTTAAATACTTAATACACTATTAAAAACGTAACCTAATGTGTGAGATCCATGTCTCACTCTTCAACGGGTTTATTAGTGAACAACCCAGTAAGTCCCGCCAAGTATCAATCTCAGAGTCCCATATGTCAACGGGGTAGGAACATGAGCATAAGGGATTAACCAAACTCCTGAAATAATGCATGGCCAATGAGCCCAATAGGCTGCTGTGATTACTGGGCTTAGCCCTCAGAAACAATGCAGTGAGAGAGCTAATTCAGGTTGTGCCTGAAGGACGCAGCAGGGCCATTCAGGATTTCTACAAGCACATGCAGCTTGTTTTGGCTGGCAAGAGATGTAATCGGTTTGGTTATTAGGACCTTATGTAGGTGCCAAAATCACCCAGTGTTGTGTAAAGCTCTTGCAAATGAATCTGGGTCTATATACACTACATGACCAAAAGTATGTGGACACCTGCTCGTCAAACTTCTCATTCCAAAATGATGGGTATTAATATGGAGTTGGTCCCCCCTTTGCTGCTATAACAGCCTCCAGTCTTCTGGGAAGGCTTTCCACTAGATGTTGGAACATTGCTGCGGGGACGCTTCCATTCAACCACAAGAGCATTAGTGAGGTCGGGCACTAATGTAGGGTGATTAGGCCTGGCTCGTAGTCGGTTTTCAAATTCATCCCAAAGGTGTTCGATGGGGTTGAGGTTAGGGCTCTGTGCAGGCCAGTCAAGTTCTTCCACACCAATCTCGACAAACCATTTCTGTATGGACCTCGCTTTGTGCACAGGGCATTGTCATGCTGAAACAGGAAAGGGCTTTCCCCAAACTGTTGCCACAAAGTTGGAAGCGTAGAATCATCTAGAATGTCATTGTATGCTGTAGTGCTAAGATTTCCCTTCACTGGAACTAAGGGGCCTAGCCCAAACCATAAAAACCAGCCCCAGACCATTATTCCTCCTCCACCAAACTTTACAGTTGGCACTATGCATTGGGGCAGGTAGCATTCTCCTGTCATCCGCCAAACCCAGAATCGTCCGTCCTACTGCCAGATGGTGAAGTGTGATTCATCACTCCAGAGAACGTGTTTCCACTGCTCCAGAGTCCGATGGGGGTGAGCTTTACACCACTCCAGCCGACGCTTGGCATTGCGCATGGTGATCTTAAGCTTGGAAAAGGAAATCCATTTCATGAAGCTCCCGAAAAAAAAGTTATTGTACTGATGTTGCTTCCAGAAGCAGTCTGGAACTCGATAGTGAGTGTTGCAACCAAGGACAGACGATTTTTATGTGTTACGTGCTTCAGCACTGGGCGGTCTCGTTCTGTGAGCTTGTGTGGCCTACCACTTCGCGGCTGAGCTGTTGTTGCTCCTAGACGTTTCCACTTCACAATAACAGCACTTTCAGTTGCCCGGTCCAGCTCTAGCAGGGCAGAAATGTGACGAAATGACTTGTTGGAAAGGTAGCATCCTATGACGGTGCCAGGTTGAAAGTCACTGAGCTCTTCATTAAGGCCATTCTAATGCCATTGTTTGTCCATGGAGATTTCATGGCGGTGTGCTCGATTTTAATACATCTGTCAGCAACGGGTGTGGCTGAAATAGCAGAATCCACTAATTTGAAGAGGTGTCCACATACTCTTGTATACATGGTGTAGCTAGACAAGGTTTTCTTCTTGAATGGTATATACTCTGACAAATTAAATGGCACTACGACTTCCCATCAGGTGTTTGAACATTTGAGCTAGTTGCTTTGTAGACATTAGAGCTGGGAATTGCCAGGGACCTCACGATACAATATTATCACAATACTTTGGTGCCGATATGATATGTATTGCGATTCTCAGGATTCCATATGTATTGCGATTCGACACTGTGATTTTATTGCGATTTGATGTTCCAAACATTTTGCTCATGTCTGCTGCAGAGGGACAAGAGGGAGCCATGAGAAAACAAGTTTGGATCAGTCATGGAAATAAGTGCTGAAAACAAATTGGCTCCCTATTTAAAAAGGAGATGAAGAACAAGCTTTGAAGGAAAAATTCTGGAGTTTTGGTGCAGGTACAGCAAACTAGCGCAAAAATAATATTGCGATATTGTCAAAACGATCGATACGATATATCGTCAAAATGAATATCCCAATATGTAACTATCAATGTTTCCCCCCCATCACTAGTAGTTACAGTACTAATATAACAATGACTTGTTATATTTCTAATATTCTGATTCAATTGTAATTCTATAATTCTAATACACTAAGTGAATTGTCCAACTTTGAGACAGATCTATACAGTGACTAAGTGGATGGTAGTGTAGTTACATAATAATTGTCTCCACATGCCCCGCTCCACTAACTTCATCTACTGGCTCAGAGCCTGAGAGGAGGTGGCCCAGATTAATACTGCTGATTTTATGTCTATATCAACAGGTGTGATCAGCCACCTTCCCCCTACCTTGCCCTGACCTGCCCCGTTATCCAATCATTCCACAGGCCAAATAGATTTTGATAGCTCAGCACCTTGGCCTAGTTCCATGAACAATAGACAAGGACCCAAACCTGCAGACTTCCGTGCACCCCGACAGTTTGGCTGAGGCCAGTTTGCATGGGAGGCCAGTCTGTGGTCCATCCTCAATGGCACCACCCTTTAAGAGGAACCCCCCTAGCCCTGATCCCCGCAGCCCAGACCCCCAGACCACCAGCCATGTGTTGCCGAGAGGTCCCAGCTGAGACGTGCCCTCACTGTCCCCTATCCCTCCATCTCCTGTCCCCGTTCCAGTTACACAGTCTGACAGGTGGATGCCATGCACCCCCACTAATGAGTACTGAGGGGTGGAGGGAGAGGGAGCTGTGTTCCCCTGAAGACAACTGGGAGCTTGTTTCAGTAAGGCCATGGGTGGGGCGTATGAGAATGGGTGGTGCAGGCGGATTTTGGGCGGTTTTTGGATGTAAGATGTCAGATGTATGCAGCAGGGAGTTAGGGAGGCGGGGGGACTGGGGGGTGGGTTCCCTCCATTCTTGGAAGATGCAGTAAGACCGTCTATTAAGACCAGTGAGGTTATTGATCCACTTATGCTTGATTATGTCTGAACAGTCAGGGACACTGGAACACTGTGTGAGTCTGTTCGGCCTCCTCCGTACACCAGCATCTCTGCTCGTCTGCATCTCATTTGAGACAATGCCACGGCCCCTTCGCTTTACAGGCCCATAAAAGAACATCAAGCCCACTGCAGAGCTGAAAGAAGTGGCCATTGTTTCACATGCATTGACATCAAGTTCACGTTTGTTTATTAGACATGTTTCCATATGGAGAGGATATATGGTGCTGGTTTGATGCTAATGTTTAGACACCAACACTAGAGGTTTTTAATGGTTGCGGAGTGTCTGCATTTGCACCATCTGGAGGCGTTTACCAGATAATTATGACACAAAAGGGGGCAGAGCTCATGAAATCCTGCGGCTGCATTGTTAACAGCTCCAGACTGCAGCGCTGCCTTTGACCTCAGTTTTTACACTGGATACAAAGCAGCGTAGATTAGATCATCAGGCTGCTTACATGGGAAAGTACACTCTTAGGGGGAAAAAGGTGCTATCTAGAACCTAAAAGGGTTCCTTGGCTGTCCCGATGTAGGATAACCCTTTTTGGTACCAGGTAGAACACTTTTAGTTCCAGGTAGAACCCTTTTGGGTTCCATATAGAACCCTTTCCACAGAGGGTTCTACATGGCACCCGAAAAGGTTCTACATGGAACCAAAAAGGGTTCTCTTATAGGGACAGCTGAATTACCCTTTTGGAGCCCTTTTTTCTAGAAAGTGTATTTAAGCAATAAGGCCTGAGGGATGTGGTAAATATACCACTGCTAAAGGTTGTTCTTATGCACGACGCAATGCGGAGTGCCTGGATACAAGCCTTAGCCGTGGTATATTGGCTGTATACCATGACCCCCAGGGTGTCTTATTGCTATTATAAACTGGTTACCAACACATTAGAGGAGTATAAATATAAAATGTATATAAATATAAAATGTTTTGTCATACACGTGGTATAAGGTCTGATATACAACGGTTATCAGCCAATCAGCATTCAGGGCTTGAACCAACCAGTTTATAAAAATAAATATATTTACAGGGCAGGTCATCAAACGGTTGGTTTCAGCACAGCACAGCACAGAAGACCAAGGTAGACAAGATGTCAACATGTTAGACTGTCTACTAGAGTCAGGTTTATAGTACCTGTGTGTGCGTGTGTGTGCTCGTGCGTGTGAGAGAGAGAGAGAGAGACAGACAGAAATAGACAGTAAACAGGAGCAAATCATTACACTCTTCTAAGCTGCAAAGACATAGTCTTATCATACAAACTTGTTGTGTCGTTAATCAGACTGCTGTAAGGTCACAGTGACTCAATTCCATCACTGAAAAACAGAACTTTTGTCATAAGGCTCAACGCATCTAACTAGACCTCCCATGAGCCAGATACTTGTTTTCTAATAGTGCACCACTAAACGCTAGATGCCAGTTGAATGTCAAATATTTTGATGGGCCAAAAGAGCAAGCCCCACATAATGCCCCACCCACCCACCCATTCTCCAGACTGCTTCTGCGCTACCCCATACCAATACATACCGCATGCAGTATCGTATCTACAGGAAACTGCCCCAAAACTCCTCTATCTGCCTTTTCAAGGGGGACAATGGCTCACATTTGGGCATAAGACCACATTTTTTGAGGAGGGTCTTGAGCAATCTGTCGCACTCTCATTCAAAACCCAATGTATTCAGCTGTATTCAGCACACAGGATTTCCAGGGAGGACCCCACTAAAATAAGGAAATAAAAAACATGATACAAAAACAATAAGGGGACTTCTCAAATGAATAGTATAAACAGACAAAGAAACGGCACAGACAATAATAAACTTGCTATCAGGGAAAATACATTGTACTGTAAGATAAGAGAGTTAAATTGTCTCCGAGTCGTTTCCAGATCTCAATGGGTCATATGAGACATCAAATAATGCCTCTTGTTCGAAGAATGAAATGAAAATAAACAAGACAAAAACACTGTGTGACTCAAGAAGCATGGTCCCTATCACTGCACAGAAGCTCTGACCAAAAAATTCAAAGAATGGATTTTTTTATGCCACAGAAAAGCCTTTCTATTAATGTCTGAAAGGGTCAGCCGACTGGATCACAATGACCAGTTCATTAATTTAGCAAGGAATCTCATTTTCAGTGAAATTGCTCTGCAATAAAAACAGCAAATACAATGCTTCTTTAGCAGTCTATTCACAAGGTGTTAGGGTAAGGGGGTTACGTAGGGTCAAGTTTATACAGTCCTATGGCAGTTCATTCGGTAAAGGAATTAAAAGAAGACAAGTACTAACCTGCTCTGCAACACTACAATGTAATCGCCCAAAAGGCAACTATTAAATTCCAAATCCAGTCTCAAATCATTTGTTTGTTTGTTGTGTATAGCCAGTGTTACGCAACTAATACTAAACCCTAATGGGAAATCTTAGATATAGATTATGGACAGATGTCCTTTAAGATTTTCTGAAAAAATGTGAGTGGCAGGTGAATGGAGTGAAGAGTGGAAACAATTGAGAAAATTCAGGGTGGGTGTTTTTCTGAGCTCAGACCATCAGTTAAGAATGAAATGTATATACAGTATGTTGAAAGGAGAGTGCGAATAAGGGACACACACTGACTAAATCATTACATTTAAAGTCCATTTCCTTTCACCCTCCCATGAGCATACCCTGGCGGTCTATAAAAGAGTCTTTTGAGAAACATGCTTGATGCTATGCAGCTAGAGACATGAGTCAAATTCCCAACTCAATAGTTTGAATATGTTTTAGACACAACACCGTAAGGCCATGTGAATTCCTCAAAGACCTCACAGATTAGATTATGTCAATAAAGAGAGCGAGAGAGTCTTGAGTTCGTACATCGGCCAGTGCTCTGCCTCTTAAGAAATAAAGACGATTTAGGCAACGGACAGTAGGAAGTGAAACCTTGAGGGGTTGAATGAGATGCCTGCAGAGGAAGGCGTGCTGGGATGTGATAGCCACCACATTCGCTGTACTTCCTGTGCTCTCACTCAGTCACTATGTGCCTCTGGATTTTCATGAATGGCTGCAGAGTGGGGCCCACCTATTGGCTGGGCTGACACCCAATCACAAGGAGGGATCGTGTCTACACAGTGTGAAAAAGCCTCTGCTCTTTCAGATATACTGCTGCCTGCTTTTAATAGGTTACTGAGAAGAGACCTTCCTCCATTCACTTACTGCCTTCTCATCTCTCTCTTTAATCGTGCTTTAAAGTTTCACCTGACAGCTTAGTGATGGAAGAGTGTCTTTCTTGAGAAAATGTGCGGTTAGCTATAGACAGTCCCACAGGTCTCCTTCTCGGCCTCCGAAGGTTTCTGTTGGCATGACAGGAAAAAGCAGTTAAATGGCCATAAATTCCGCTCTTCGCATGTGGTCGGTATACAGGTTTTGCTGGGCGGAAACCTCGCAAAGGAAATGGGCTGGTGCAGTGAAAATACAGCAGCTGGCACATGGGGGAGGACAGTAGGGATAGAAGGAGGATTTAGCAGAATGGCAGGCAGAGGAAAGAAGGCATTGAGGTGGAAGGGAGGATTTGTCAGACCAGAAACTCTTTGTATTATTTCCCTCAGATGTGTTTATGCTTTATGTCCGGTTCTTCCTGTCTGAGAGGTGCACTCTCAATTGGAGAAAACAACCAAAAAGACGGATGAACTCTATGAGGAGCGTTTAGGTAGGCTTTATTGTGTTGATGAGTCATGAATGTCAATGAATGTTAAACATATTTTTATGTTGAGCAAGAGATGAAACATTTTCATATGTTTTAGATCAGCACCGTGGATGATCCTTCAAAGTTATAAATGGTGGGAAACTTTCTGTTAAGCTTAAAAGGGGGAGCTGAATTTCACCTCGGTTTTCCTCCTCCTTAAGAAATGTAACTGTTGAAACCGGTTGAAACGCTGTGATGTGTTAGTGGACATGTGGGCATGATTGTGGGCATGATTGTGGGCATGATTGAAATACAAACCCATACCCAAGTACATCGGCAACGTCAAGAATTTCTTCAATCTCACAAATATTAGTTTTAGAAAATACTGACTTTATGACCAAAGTTATCCTACACTTTTAGTAAATTGTGGGACTAGAATTGATGTTAATGACCACTACCAATGCCACATAGGCCTTTTTCAACCAGAGATGTCGTTTTTTTTTTGTTGGTTCAGTTGCTCTTAAACAATTTGAAAACCATCAACAATTGTTCTACTCTTGAGGTCTTAACCTAAAAAGGGTTAACCTTGGAGGTTGTGGGTGGGAGTGTAAACAATGACAGTGCATTTCTCAATGTCTGCTTCAGTTACAGGCCCACCTAAATTCAGCAGAAACACAGTATCAAGAATACGTGTATTAACACCCTTGGCATGAGGAACAATTGGGCTGCTCCCTGCTTCACTGATAAGAAACAGCTTTCACAGTTGGCAATGGGTGTACATGTTTCTTGGTATTGTACACGCAACAACTATGAAGAACGTGCTTCCTAAATATGTAGGGAATAATGAAAATAAAACTACCGATGTGGAGGTTGACATATTTTTAATGAGTGTTGTTTTTCATGTTGATGTTCTAGTTGCGGTACTGTTTTATGAGGCACCTGCATGTCTTTCCATGATGTGGAACCCTGGGGAAAAAGCATCAGAGTTGGTTTGCTTTGTTGTTGTTTTTTCTACCTGTTGTTGTAAGCGGATGTCTTCAACAGGGTCCCTCCATGACCAATTGTGAGTGAGTGTTTGTGTATGGATAAATAAATCATGGTCACACTTTATTTGGATAGTCCGGATTTTCCATCTGTAGAAGCTCGACAGATGGTCATACTATCAACAAATATCTGTTGATATGCAACTGCTTGCTAAGGTTACGGTTAGGGTTAGGTTTAGAACAAGGGTGAGGGTAAGGGTTAAGTTTCGGGTTTGGATAAGGTTTAAGGTTAGGGTTGGAGCTAGGGTTAGGGTTAGGGTTAGTAAATACAGTTGAAGTCGGAAGTTTACATACACTTATGTTGGAGTCATTAAAACTTGTTTTTCAACCACAAATTTCTTGTTAACAAACTATAGTTGTGGCAAGTCGGTTAGGACATCTACTTTGTACATGACACAAGTAATTTCTCCAACAATTGTTTACAGACAGATCATTTCACTTATAATTCACTGTATCACAATTCCAGTGGGTCAGAAGTTTACATACACTAAGTTGACTGTGCCTTTAAACAGCTTGGAAAATTCCAGAAAATAATAATCATGGCTTTAGAAGCTTCTGATAGGCTAATTGACATCATTTGAGTCAATTGGAGGTGTACCTGTGGATGTATTTCAAGGCCTACCTTCAAATCCAGTGCCGCTTTGCTTGACATCATGGGAACATCAAAAGAAATCAGCCAAGACCTCAGAAAAGGAATTGTAGACCTCCACAAGTCTGGTTCATCCTTGGTAACAATTTCCAAACTCCTAAAGATATCACATTCATTTGTACAAACAATATTATGCAAGTATAAACACCATGGGACCACACAGTCGTCATACCGCTCAGGAAGGAGACGCCTTCTGTCTCCTAAAGATGAACATACTTTGGTGCGAAAAGTCCAAATCAATCCTAGAACAACAGCAAAGGACCTTGTGAAGATGCTGGAGGAAACAGGTACAAAAGTATCTGTATCCACAGTAAAATGAGTCCTATGTCGACATAACCTGAAAAACCGCTCAACAAGGAAGAAGCCACTTCTCCAAAACCGCCATAAAAAAGCCAGACTACGGTTTGCAGCTGCACATGGGGACAAAGATGGTACTTTTTCGAGAAATGTTCTCTGGTCTGATGAAACAAAAATGGAACTGTTTGGCCATAATGACCATCGTTATGTTTGGAGGAAAAAGGGGAGGCTTGCAAGCCAAAGAAAACCATCCCAACCGTGAAGCATGGGTGAGGCATGGGGGTGGCAGCATCATGTTGTGGGGGCTTTGAGAACAAAGTCAGGGTATTGAGCCCTGACCTTAATCCTGTAGAACATTTGTGGGCAGAACTGAAAAAGCGTGTATGAGCAAGGATGCCTACAAACCAGACTCAGTTACACCAGCTCTGTCAGGAGGAATAGGCCAAAATCAAATCAAATCAAATCGATTTATATAGCCCTTCGTACTTCAGCTGATATCTCAAAGTGCTGTACAGAAACCCAGCCTAAAACCCCAAACAGCAAGCAATGCAGGTGTAGAAGCACGGTGGCTAGGAAAAACTCCCTAGAAAGGCCAAAACCTTGGAAGAAACCTTGAGAGGAACCAGGCTATGTGGGGTGGCCAGTCCTCTTCTGGCTGTGCCAGGTGGAGATTATAACAGAACATGGCCAAGATGTTCAAATGTTCATAAATGACCAGCATGGTCAAATAATAATAATCACAGGCAGAACAGTTGAAACTGGAGCAGCAGCACGGCCAGGTGGACTGGGGACAGCAAGGAGTCATCATGTCAGGTAGGCATGGTCCTAGGGCTCAGGTCCTCCGAGAGAGAGAAAGAAAGAGAGAAAGAGAGAATTAGAGAGAGCATACTTAAATTCACACAGGACACCAGATAGGACAGGATAAGTACTCCAGATATAACAAACTGACCCTAGCCCCCCGACACATAAACCATTGCAGCATAAATACTGGAGGCTGAGACAGGAGGGGTCAGGAGACACTGTGGCCCCATCCGATGACCAAATCAAATCAAATCAAATGTATTTATATAGCCCTTCGTACATCAGCTGATATCTCAAAGTGCTGTACAGAAACCCAGCCTAAAACCCCAAACAGCAAGCAATGCAGGTGTAGAAGCACGGTGGCTAGGAAAAACTCCCTAGAAAGGCCAAAACCTAGGAAGAAACCTAGAGAGGAACCAGGCTATGAGGGGTGGTCAGTCCTCTTCTGGCTGTGCCGGGTGGAGATTATAACAGAACATGGCCAAGATGTTCAAATGTTCATAAATGACCAGCATGGTCGAATAATAATAATCACAGGCAGAACAGTTGAAACTGGAGCAGCAGCACGGCCAGGTGGACTGGGGACAGCAAGGAGTCATCATGTCAGGTAGTCCTGGGGCATGGTCCTAGGGCTCAGGTCCTCCGAGAGAGAGAAAGAAAGAGAGAAAGAGAGAATTAGAGAGAGCACACTTAAATTCACACAGGACACCGAATAGGACAGGAGAAGTACTCCAGATATAACAAACTGACCCCCGACACATAAACTACTGCAGCATAAATACTGGAGGCTGAGACAGGAGGGGTGAGGAGATGGATGAGACCCCCGGACAGGGCCAAACAGGAAGGATATAACCCCACCCACTTTGCCAAAGCACAGCCCCCACACCACTAGAGGGATATCTTCAACCACCAACTTACCATCCTGAGAAAAGGCCGAGTATAGCCCACAAAGATCTCCGCCACGGCACAACCCAAGGATGGGCGCCAACCCAGACTGGAAGATCACATCAGTGACTCAACCCACTCAAGTGACACACCCCTCCTAGGGACGGTATGAAAGAGCCCTAGTAAGCCAGTGACTCAGCCCCTGTAATAGGGTTAGAGGCAGAGAATCCCAGTGGAAAGAGGGGAACCGGCCAGGCAGAGACAGCAAGGGCGGTTCGTTGCTCCAAAGCCTTTCCGTTCACCTTCACACTCCTGGGCCAGACTACACTCAATCATATGACCCACTGAAGAGATGAGTCTTCAATAAAAACTTAAAGGTTGAGACCGAGTCTGCGTCTCTCACATGGGTAGGCAGACCATTCCATAAAAATGGAGCTCTATGGGAGAAAGCCCATTCTCCAGCTGTTTGCTTAGAAATTCTAGGGACAATTAGGAGGCCTGCGTCTTGTGACCGTAGCGTACGTGTAGGTATGTACGGCAGGACCAAATCAGAGAGATAGGTAGGAGCAAGCCCATGTAATTCTTTGTAGGTTAGCAGTAAAACCTTGAAATCAGCCCTTGCCTTGACAGGAAGCCAGTGTAGGGAGGCTAGCACTGGAGTAATATGATCAAATTTTGGGGTTCTAGTCAGGATTCTAGCAGCTGTATTTGGCACTAACTGAAGTTTATTTGGTGCTTTATCCGGGTAGCCGGAAAGTAGAGCATTGCAGTAGTCTAACCTAGAAGTTACAAAAGCATGGATACATTTTTCTGCATCATTTTTGGACAGAAAGTTTCTGATTTTTGCAATGTTACGTAGATGGAAAAAAGTTGTCCTTGAAACAGTCTTGATATGTTCTTCAAAAGAGAGATGAGGGTCCAGAGTAACGCAGAGGTCCTTCACAGTTTTATTTGAGACGACTGTACAACCATTAAGATTAATTGTCAGATTCAACAGAAGATCTCTTTGTTTCTTAGGACCTAGAACAAGCATTTCTGTTTTGTCCGAGTTTAAAAGTAGAAAGTTTGCAGCCTATCACTTCCTTATGTCTGAAACACAGGCTTCTAGAGAGGGCAATTTTGGGGCTTCACCATGTTTCATTGAAATGTACAGCTGTGTGTCATCCGCATAGCAGTGCAAGTTAACATTATGTTTTCGAATGACATCCCCAGGAGGTAAAACATATAGTGAAAACAATAGTGGTCCTAAAACGGAACCAAAATTCACCCAACTTATTGTGGGAAGCTTGTGAAAGGCTACCCGAAACGTTTGACCCAAGTTAAACAATTTAAAGGCAATGCTACCAAATACTAATTGAGTGTATGTAAACATCTGACCCACTGGGAATGTGATGAAAGAAATAAAAGCTGAAATAAATCACTACTATTATTCTGACATTTCACATTCTTTAAATATAGTGGTGATCCGACTTCAACTGTAGTTACAGTAGTTGAAATGTTACTGATAGTCTGTAGAGCATCAACAGATGGACTATCCAAGTAGTGTTACCAGCATCACTTCTCAAATATCTTTATCCTCTTTGACCTTCTATGATATCAAATGTGCCCAAAAATTCCTTCCTCAATATGATAGTTGATCTATTTTTCATTCTGTTTGCTGCTTGAAGTGTTCTCACCCTCAAACAGAATATAAAACATCGCTGTCTTAACTGGCTTTCCCTACGCTGCACCCCGTTCTCCCACTGGAAAAAAATACAACACAACTGCTTCCCCCATTTCTCCATTAAACGAGGCTGTTTGCATGATTTCAGAAGTTCATTAAGGGATGAATGGCTCCCCCTCTCTGGGCCTTGGGAGAAGGAGTGGTGACAGCGCCCACAAAAGATAAAGGGGAGACGTGGCGTGAATGGCCCTGGCCAAGTGGGCTTTAGTGAATTCCAGGGATGTCTCTGAATATTCGCCAAGCCTGGGGGTGGGGAGAGAGAGAGATAATCTATGGCAGAGGGGGCCAGATTGTTTATCTCACCATAACCTGTGTGTTTACAGTCTCTGTTTCACTCAGGGAAGAAAGACCAGAGAGAGCATTGTTTTTCCTCTATCATAATGTCCAATGGACGGTGTGACCCCATTGTCATTGTCAGATTCTTCAAATGAGTTTTTATCCATCGAAATGTAAAAGGCAAAAGGTTTGATATGACACAGGAAAGATCATTTTGTTGATTCAATAGCTCAATGAAATATAATCAAATGATTTGTTTCGGGCCTAGAAAAGGCTATAGGGCTTCACCTGCTGTATTTTATTCCAAGTATGTTTTCTCCCGTTTGAAGAAACATTCCTTCCAATATTGGGAATTTTACATTTGTGGAGTGTGTGAGGAAATATGCAAATGTATTAATATGCTAATAGTATTTCCTGGATGCTTCTGGTTTATAATAAACCTATGGTTCATTTTCAGTTATTCAAATTCACGATTCAGTATTAAGAGAAAGACGGTATGTACTGTAAATGTGTGTGATATAAATTTCCATTATCGTTACCAAACCACATTTTGTCACACAATGTCTCCAGTGAGAGTTTAATCAATTTGCATCGTCAAGTCAAGGTCCAGGTAAAGCAGTAATATGAGAACCACAATCTAGTTCTTGCTTTCCAAAGCCACACAGGAAAACATGAGAGGGAAGCAATGACAAATTCCTTGACGTTCATCCTCTCTAACCCTAAATCCAAAACCCCAAATCGTTCCACTAACCAACCCCCACTGCCCAGTCACCCCTGTAGGACCCCTAAAAAGAAGATGAAGAAGCTAGGGACCCCCCTGTGGGGGACCTTTAAAATGTGGGGCCTGCATTTGATTGGTTACCTATTGAAAGACAAACAGTTTATTTGAACATGCTTCCAAGATGTGCCTGATGGGAGTCCCCCTTTTGATTTGGGACTGAGCAAACTCATTAAAATGGAAGGGTGGAAGGGTGTAGGAGGAATGGGAAAATCAGGCGATGAAGAGGTGCAACCACCTGGAGCCCTGATAGAGAAGCATAGGGGTGTTTGCTTATGCAGGGTGTCCTTTTATTCTCTCCTGCAACAAACAACACTCCAACAAATGGCCCTGAGTGTTGAGAGAAATAGGGACGGGTGCATTCTTTGCATTTACAGATTGTAACAGCGCAATGTGCTTGAGTAATTAAAAGCATATTACCTCCTTTCAGAGGTTGTTAGCCTGTTTAAGTGGTGTGTACAAAGAAGAGAGATATGTCAAGTACACGTTTGTTTTTTGCCTTTAAAGATGGAATCCGCAGTAGGGTGAAACATCACCACTGTCTGCCCAATCCCCATTATTATTGTTTGGTTGACGAAGCGGAGCTGAGGAGCATCGCGCAGTTAAGTAAACGATTCATTTGAAAACCACAAACATTTATAAAAGTACTTTCTTTGGAACATAGGTTTCAACAGGATGTTGGAAGTATCATTGAGTATCATCAACCCAAACAATGTTCCTCAGCAGTTGAGAGGTAAGCTGAGACCTCTGGTCAGTGTATCTGATGGGGTAGTCTGGGAACACTGCTGGTGTGTAGCCAGCACAGCAGACATGGGGCAGAGGTAAGGGTGAGAAAAGTGTCCCGGTAAGACGGATATGTCAGGGGGTAGCTTTAAGGTCCTTTATGGGGGGGCAGGACTGAACTGGTAGAGTTTGTGGTAAAGTGACACATTCTTTTTTATAATGAATTGTTGTATAATTACTCACATGGAAACAATGAAGGAGGATGGAGGACAATTGATGGTGCAAAATGTTGGCTAAGCATAGTTCAAGTCTGAAAGTGGTGAGAAAAAGCCTGAAACTGCAGAGCGAGAAACAGGGATCGAGGAAGAGAAACACTGAAGGAGGGAGGAAAAGATGGAGTAGGAAAAGCATATTTTCCAGAGTGGATTTCCTCTTAGATGTGGTGCAGGCCTTTATTTTGGAGGTGGGGGGGATGCAGAGGGCTGTGTTGATGGAAGCCCTCAGGGTACAGCTGTCCCCCAGTTCAACCGCTGCACCCCTTTGGGCGCCCCTCGCTCTCACATGGGAGGCTTAGTGGTTGGGCTGGAGCGGGCCAGGCCCAAATCACAGACACATGCGACGACTGGGAGAGAATGCTTTGATTGTGCTGCACAGAATGCGATCACGGCCACACTCCTGGATCTATTTGAGCCTGCAGACTGTGCACCGCTGCAGTTAGCAACACGCCACCGCCCGCGTTGAGTTTAGTTCCACCCCCTTCTCTTTTCTGTCCCCCAATCACTTTCCAAAGTCTGAAATGAAACAGTTCTTCAACCTAAAATGTGTTTGAGGAAAATAGATCAAACGTGGAAGTCATAATTATGTGAATTACTTTTGTCACTTGGGAGGAGAGGCGACGACCATTTGCGGAACACGGACGACACCTGGACACTAATACCACTGCCTCCACTAGCTATTTGACCCTCTTCTCATCTGTGGGCCGTAGTTAACTCTTTACCGTCTCCCCCACTGTTGAGCAGCTTAAGTGTTTTGTTAAAACCCAGGCAACCCAGGGAGTTCTGCTGGGAAGCCTTTTACCTTACATTCACTGATCCACCAGTAAGGAAGGTAGCCAACAAATTTAATTAAACCCCAGAGGTTACACAATCCTATCACAGGAAGCCCGTTTGAAGTAATCAAATAAGGTAAACAATTCAAGTGAAGAGTTGCTCCCTGACGTTGTGAAAATATGCATAAATTCCTATATATAAAAAAAAATCTGATTCAAGAAAGCATTATATGGATGTTTTCTAGCACTAATGGATCCATTCCCTAAAGAAACCAGTTAGAGCCCATGAGGAATGTGGTTCGGTTTGTTTCATGTGAAGTCATGTTTACTTCCTCTACAGATTAGCCATGCTATCGCCTTATCTGACAAAACTGGAAATCCCGTTTAGAAACCTCTCTGTTTCTATGTGGAACACCTGCACTTCTATTTGTTCAGACGCTATTACTGATTTGGTATGGTGTGTGGGAGAACACGTTTTAAAGACTGGAACCATTAAAGGCTTTGAGGTCCAACACTCCCTCCACCAATGGCATGCTTCCATTGTTTAGATATCTAGTTCCAATTACAGTGTTTGGTAGGGAACAACCTGTCATATGGGTTATTCTATCAGAACGGGAACTTTGTGTCTCCTGATCGGCGAGGAGTACACTCAGTTTGGGAACTTTTTTGTGCTGCAGCTTTGAAGCTTGAATGTAATCCAATAAGATGGACAAAATGTTGAGCAGATTAAGGTCCTGGCCACGATCAGATGAGCTTATCTCAACTGGACATATATTTGAGCTGTCAACCCTAGTTGTGGATGTTACCCACCTCTTGAGCCCCTGGTTACTCTTAACCCTGCAACATGATTCAAACTAGGGGGCTTCTAGAGGTTAAATGTAAGATAGGGCTACTAGCTAGCTCTACAGAGGGCAGTAGTATGTGCAATGTTGCAGTATACTTAGAAAACCAGCCAGAGAGTGTACATTGCAATAATAAAGAAAACTACTCTTGAGAACGTACATATCACTACTCAAATAAATACAAATCACCAAAAGACTGGATTCACTCAATGAAACCAGAGTGATAAACAAAGGCTTTGAGCTGCTCTCAGTCCTTTCAGGCCGAAGCAGCGGCAGGGTGAATGACCTCCCTCCTTCCTCACCTCCCACATTGGCCTTTCATGACGTCCAAAAAGAGTCTCAGCCTGCTAGAGGAAGTTTCCAATTTCGGGCATGCGGGAAAATATGTATGTTACTGAGATAGTCTTTTGTCCTGGGAAGTAATGTGGATGGGGTCAAAGGTCATCAAATGCAGCGTGTCACCTACGCCAAGAAGGAAGGTACTGGACTTTTGAAAATGCCCATTTCTTGTTCATGTCATAACATAAATAAAACCACTCTAAAATATTGGTGCTCTACTGTAAGTCCAGCTTGAAGCCTCCGGTATATTTAGTAGGCCTATTTATGTTAAGAAGTGCCCTTGTCCATATATAGGATGTCTGAATTTAACCCAGCTGCTGAAGGGTGCCAAAACACTGCAAAGACCAACCTGTCCAGTCACTGCCTGCTCATTAAAACACTGCTTCCACTTTAAATGACAAACTGATTTTTTCTCTGCTCCCCCCCTTCCCCTCAGTGGTAAAAGTGGAAGAAAGTGTGCGATACAAAGGATAAAAGACTTGTAAATTCCTCTCACACAAAAAAGGGAAGGAGAAAGCACTACACAGTTGATTAGCCCACGGACAGAGGAAATAGCAGCCTTGTTTCGCCCTTCGGATATCCAACGAGGTTTCCACTGAAATACCTCAGGTTTTATTTGCAAGGTACTGTATGTCAGTCAACACAAGTGTGTGGAAACAGTGATGGAATTATTACATATTGATAAAGATTGATTATTGCCATTTGCATATGGAAAGTGGAGAAAACAAACGATGACATAAACTAGGCGACTATGGAGTGTTAAACCCCCAGGTTCAGGGTCTGTGGTGAGAATCCCAAAGCTGCTTCAGTGGTACATTTTCCATTCGACTCTCTTGACCCGCTCAGGCACCCTGCAGTGGTAGGATACTGAGTAGGGGGTTGCTCCTTTACTCTGTCTTCCATTGATAACCTCAACTGCTGTCACCCAGCCTGCTGATTCAGCTGAATGGGGGATATTCTCATTGGCTCATACCTTTCAGTCCCGCAAACACACACACACACACACACACACACACACACACACACACACACACACACACACACACACACACACACACACACACACACACACACACACACACACACACACACACACACACTTGCAGAGAGAGAGAGATGAGTTTGTGGTGAAATTCCATGGCTTGCGTCTCCTCATGACCTTCTCAGTAAAGGGTCACTGTTCCCAAATACTGAGGAGTCTGACAGTGGACCCTGCCCCTGGCTGTTCTCCAGTCCCATAGAGGCCTGGCCCTGGGGAAGGCACCATGTCCCTGTAATCTCAGATAGGAATGCCCCTGTCTCCCCCTTCCCCCATTGGGCCCAAACAAAGGCCTCCTTGGTATCATCCATCCATACGTCAATCCCATGCATCCAGCATGGAGCTCCCTGGGCCCTGGCCCTGTGCCAGCAGCCTGCTCTGATCTGTGGTTGTGGTGCCTGCCTGCCTGCAGCCTGGCACTTTCTTTGCAGTGAAAGTGAGATCAGACTACTTCCCCTCCCTGTCAGTTTCCCCGTGGTGGCTGGAAATGAGTTGATTGTCTGTGTGCTTCTAACCTGGATGCGGAAAATCAGTGGAAAAGGGGGATGTGGGGGAATTTGATTTACTGCTGCATCTGAAATGCTGCTGGACTCCCTCTACGGCCTCCTCCCTCCCCACCTCCAGCCCCAACGGGCAGGACAGGATGGCTATAGGTCTTGTATTTCCATCCAGGGGAATCTCAGAGGCTGTGTCTAATAGATTTAGGATTTATGTTGCCAAATTACTGGACTTGACCCCAAAGAAAAAACATTCTCTCAATATATAATGTTTCCATTGGAATGTGCTGTCATAAAAGAGGACTGCACATGAGAGAGAGAGAGAGAGAGAGAGAGAGAGAGAGAGAGAGAGAGAGAGAGAATACAAAGATCCACTCAATTACAATTCAATTTGTACAGAAGGGACGCAATTAGCTTGTAAGTTGTAGCAAATCCAAACCTCTCCCATTACTATGGACCACAGCCAACCACTGGATATGCTAAACTAGCCGCAACAATTGACTTCAGTCTCATGGGCTTTCATAGGTAGCGCTGCAAAAAAGGACTGTCTCCTCTAAGCCAGAGTGGACTGATCCTCTGCCCAGGCCAGATTCCCACCAGCCATTGTTGCATGACAACAGCAAGCGCAGTAAAGTCTCAGAAATGACAAAGAGTCAAAAGTCACATTCACTCATACTTTTCAGACATAATGTAATGTAATTATTCTCTTTGGGAGATGGTTCTGCAAGGTGAGTACAAATTGCAGATAGGAATGTCATTGCTTTGTGAGCACTCAGGCCGAAGACCATTGCCAAAGCATTCCCACAGTGATCCCAAGTTTATTGGGACACCTACAAAGCTTTTAACAGAGGGTGGGAAACAAGACAATAGACCAATCGAGGCTATGAAACATTTATTGGTCACATGGTTTTTATTCCAGTAAGATTGATCTGCTTTACTACAAGAGTCTCTTGTCCAGCAGGGCAACAAACTCAATGTAAGCAGCTTACTACCTAGAGAAAGACTGAGGAGGAATGGAAGAACCCAACCCATGTTAGAGTACTCGGGGCGCAGCGGTAGCCTCAAGGTTAGAGCGGTGGGCCGGTATCAGGCGAGTTGCCGGTTTGAATCCCTGAGCTGCCTGTGGGGAAATGTGCAGGGAGTGATATAGACATGACCAATACATTGTTATGTTCTTTCCCCCTATGTCCCTCCACAGATCTGCACAGCTGGTGGAGACTGCTGCTGCTGTGTCCCTGTGATCCAGAGGGCCTCTCCTTTCATCTCCTGTCCTCTGTTCAGCTGTCGTGTGTAAATCCGTGACAACATCTGCACACTGTCCGTCTGCTCCTGTCTGTCTGTTGCTGCTGGGTCGGGTCCAAGCAGTAAGCGATTACACAATGTAAAACAGAAATCACAGGAGTTTTCAGAATATAGGGCAGAATGTGTTGCTGTCCTGCTGAAGCAGAGATGGCAGAGGCAGAGAGACATCTAGCTGGGCTGGTGAGACCAGGATACCAGTATGAAGTCTGCCTTGGTAACAGCTGCTGATGAAGGTAGTTGGAAAGTGGACACTGGAGAAGCATGCATTCCAGAGTGCTGTAATCAGAGAGATGGCAGGGTTTCTTAGTGAAGCCTGTAGCTGTAATCAGAGAGATGGCAGGGTTTCTTAGTGGAGCCTGTAGCTGTAATCAGAAAGATGGCAGGGTTTCTTAGTGGAGCCTGTAGCTGTAATCAGAGAGATGGCAGGGTTTCTTAGTGGAGCCTGTAGCTGTAATCAGAGAGATGGCAGGGTTTCTTAGTGGAGCCTGTAGCTGTAATCAGATGGCAGGGTTTCTTAGTGAAGCCTGTAGCTGTAATCAGAGAGATGGCAGGGTTTCTTAGTGGAGCCTGTAGCTGTAATCAGAGAGATGGCAGGGTTTCTTAGTGGAGCCTGTAGCTGTAATCAGATAGATGGCAGGGTTTCTTAGTGGAGCCTGTAGCTGTAATCAGAGAGATGGCAGGGTTTCTTAGTGGAGCCTGTAGCTGTAATCAGAGAGATGGCAGGGTTTCTTAGTGGAGCCTGTAGCTGTAATCAGATGGCAGGGTTTCTTAGTGGAGCCTGTAGCTGTAATCAGAGAGATGGCAGGGTTTCTTAGTGGAGCCTGTAGCTGTAATCAGAGAGATGGCAGGGTTTCTTAGTGGAGCCTGTAGCTGTAATCAGAGAGATGGCAGGGTTTCTTAGTGGAGCCTGTAGCTGTAATCAGAGAGATGGCAGGGTTTCTTAGTGGAGCCTGTAGCTGTAACCAGATAGATGGCAGGGTTTCTTAGTGGAGCCTGTAGCTGTAATCAGAGAGATGGCAGGGTTTCTTAGTGGAGCCTGTAGCTGTAATCAGAGAGATGGCAGGGTTTCTTAGTGGAGCCTGTAGCTGTAATCAGATGGCAGGGTTTCTTAGTGGAGCCTGTAGCTGTAATCAGAGAGATGGCAGGGTTTCTTAGTGGAGCCTGTAGCTGTAATCAGAGAGATGGCAGGGTTTCTTAGTGGAGCCTGTAGCTGTAATCAGAGAGATGGCAGGGTTTCTTAGTGGAGCCTGTAGCTGTAATCAGAGAGATGGCAGGGTTTCTTAGTGGAGCCTGTAGCTGTAATCAGAGAGATGGCAGGGTTTCTTAGTGGAGCCTGTAGCTGTAATCAGAGAGATGGCAGGGTTTCTTAGTGGAGCCTGTAGCTGTAATCAGAGAGATGGCAGGGTTTCTTAGTGGAGCCTGTAGCTGTAATCAGAGAGATGGCAGGGTTTCTTAGTGGAGCCTGTAGCTGTAATCAGAGAGATGGCAGGGTTTCTTAGTGGAGCCTGTAGCTGTAATCAGAGAGATGGCAGGGTTTCTTAGTGGAGCCTGTAGCTGTAATCAGAGAGATGGCAGGGTTTCTTAGTGGAGCCTGTAGCTGTAATCAGAGAGATGGCAGGGTTTCTTAGTGGAGCCTGTAGCTGTAATCAGATGGCAGGGTTTCTTAGTGGAGCCTGTAGCTGTAATCAGAGAGATGGCAGGGTTTCTTAGTGGAGCCTGTAGCTGTAATCAGAGAGATGGCAGGGTTTCTTAGTGGAGCCTGTAGCTGTAATCAGATGGCAGGGTTTCTTAGTGAAGCCTGTAGCTGTAATCAGAGAGATGGCAGGGTTTCTTAGTGGAGCCTGTAGCTGTAATCAGAAAGATGGCAGGGTTTCTTAGTGGAGCCTGTAGCTGTAATCAGAGAGATGGCAGGGTTTCTTAGTGGAGCCTGTAGCTGTAATCAGAGAGATGGCAGGGTTTCTTAGTGGAGCCTGTAGCTGTAATCAGATGGCAGGGTTTCTTAGTGAAGCCTGTAGCTGTAATCAGAGAGATGGCAGGGTTTCTTAGTGGAGCCTGTAGCTGTAATCAGAGAGATGGCAGGGTTTCTTAGTGGAGCCTGTAGCTGTAATCAGATAGATGGCAGGGTTTCTTAGTGGAGCCTGTAGCTGTAATCAGAGAGATGGCAGGGTTTCTTAGTGGAGCCTGTAGCTGTAATCAGAGAGATGGCAGGGTTTCTTAGTGGAGCCTGTAGCTGTAATCAGATGGCAGGGTTTCTTAGTGGAGCCTGTAGCTGTAATCAGAGAGATGGCAGGGTTTCTTAGTGGAGCCTGTAGCTGTAATCAGAGAGATGGCAGGGTTTCTTAGTGGAGCCTGTAGCTGTAATCAGAGAGATGGCAGGGTTTCTTAGTGGAGCCTGTAGCTGTAATCAGAAAGATGGCAGGGTTTCTTAGTGGAGCCTGTAGCTGTAATCAGATAGATGGCAGGGTTTCTTAGTGGAGCCTGTAGCTGTAATCAGAGAGATGGCAGGGTTTCTTAGTGGAGCCTGTAGCTGTAATCAGAGAGATGGCAGGGTTTCTTAGTGGAGCCTGTAGCTGTAATCAGAGAGATGGCAGGGTTTCTTAGTGGAGCCTGTAGCTGTAATCAGATGGCAGGGTTTCTTAGTGAAGCCTGTAGCTGTAATCAGAGAGATGGCAGGGTTTCTTAGTGGAGCCTGTAGCTGTAATCAGAGAGATGGCAGGGTTTCTTAGTGGAGCCTGTAGCTGTAATCAGATAGATGGCAGGGTTTCTTAGTGGAGCCTGTAGCTGTAATCAGAGAGATGGCAGGGTTTCTTTGTGGAGCCTGTAGCTGTAATCAGAGAGATGGCAGGGTTTCTTAGTGGAGCCTGTAGCTGTAATCAGATAGATGGCAGGGTTTCTTAGTGGAGCCTGTAGCTGTAATCAGAGAGATGGCAGGGTTTCTTAGTGGAGCCTGTAGCTGTAATCAGAGAGATGGCAGGGTTTCTTAGTGGAGCCTGTAGCTGTAATCAGAAAGATGGCAGGGTTTCTTAGTGGAGCCTGTAGCTGTAATCAGAGAGATGGCAGGGTTTCTTAGTGGAGCCTGTAGCTGTAATCAGAGAGATGGCAGGGTTTCTTAGTGGAGCCTGTAGCTGTAATCAGATGGCAGGGTTTCTTAGTGAAGCCTGTAGCTGTAATCAGAGAGATGGCAGGGTTTCTTAGTGGAGCCTGTAGCTGTAATCAGATGGCAGGGTTTCTTAGTGGAGCCTGTAGCTGTAATCAGAGAGATGGCAGGGTTTCTTAGTGGAGCCTGTAGCTGTAATCAGAGAGATGGCAGGGTTTCTTAGTGGAGCCTGTAGCTGTAATCAGAGAGATGGCAGGGTTTCTTAGTGGAGCCTGTAGCTGTAATCAGAGAGATGGCAGGGTTTCTTAGTGGAGCCTGTAGCTGTAATCAGATGGCAGGGTTTCTTAGTGGAGCCTGTAGCTGTAATCAGAGAGATGGCAGGGTTTCTTAGTGGAGCCTGTAGCTGTAATCAGAGAGATGGCAGGGTTTCTTAGTGGAGCCTGTAGCTGTAATCAGAGAGATGGCAGGGTTTCTTAGTGGAGCCTGTAGCTGTAATCAGATAGATGGCAGGGTTTCTTAGTGGAGCCTGTAGCTGTAATCAGAGAGATGGCAGGGTTTCTTAGTGGAGCCTGTAGCTGTAATCAGATGGCAGGGTTTCTTAGTGGAGCCTGTAGCTGTAATCAGATAGATGGCAGGGTTTCTTAGTGGAGCCTGTAGCTGTAATCAGAGAGATGGCAGGGTTTCTTAGTGGAGCCTGTAGCTGTAATCAGATGGCAGGGTTTCTTAGTGGAGCCTGTAGCTGTAATCAGAGAGATGGCAGGGTTTCTTAGTGGAGCCTGTAGCTGTAATCAGAGAGATGGCAGGGTTTCTTAGTGGAGCCTGTAGCTGTAATCAGAGAGATGGCAGGGTTTCTTAGTGGAGCCTGTAGCTGTAATCAGATGGCAGGGTTTCTTAGTGGAGCCTGTAGCTGTAATCAGAGAGATGGCAGGGTTTCTTAGTGGAGCCTGTAGCTGTAATCAGAGAGATGGCAGGGTTTCTTAGTGGAGCCTGTAGCTGTAATCAGAGAGATGGCAGGGTTTCTTAGTGGAGCCTGTAGCTGTAATCAGATAGATGGCAGGGTTTCTTAGTGAAGCCTGTAGCTGTAATCAGAGAGATGGCAGGGTTTCTTAGTGGAGCCTGTAGCTGTAATCAGATGGCAGGGTTTCTTAGTGGAGCCTGTAGCTGTAATCAGATAGATGGCAGGGTTTCTTAGTGGAGCCTGTAGCTGTAATCAGAGAGATGGCAGGGTTTCTTAGTGGAGCCTGTAGCTGTAATCAGATGGCAGGGTTTCTTAGTGGAGCCTGTAGCTGTAATCAGATGGCAGGGTTTCTTAGTAGAGCCTGTAGCTGTAATCAGATAGATGGCAGGGTTTCTTAGTGGAGCCTGTAGCTGTAATCAGAGAGATGGCAGGGTTTCTTAGTGGAGCCTGTAGCTGTAATCAGATGGCAGGGTTTCTTAGTGGAGCCTGTAGCTGTAATCAGAGAGATGGCAGGGTTTCTTAGTGGAGCCTGTAGCTGTAATCAGAGAGATGGCAGGGTTTCTTAGTGGAGCCTGTAGCTGTAATCAGAGAGATGGCAGGGTTTCTTAGTGGAGCCTGTAGCTGTAATCAGAGAGATGGCAGGGTTTCTTAGTGGAGCCTGTAGCTGTAATCAGAGAGATGGCAGGGTTTCTTAGTGGAGCCTGTAGCTGTAATCAGAGAGATGGCAGGGTTTCTTAGTGGAGCCTGTAGCTGTAATCAGAGAGATGGCAGGGTTTCTTAGTGGAGCCTGTAGCTGTAATCAGAGAGATGGCAGGGTTTCTTAGTGGAGCCTGTAGCTGTAATCAGAGAGATGGCAGGGTTTCTTAGTGGAGCCTGTAGCTGTAATCAGATAGATGGCAGGGTTTCTTAGTGAAGCCTGTAGCTGTAATCAGAGAGATGGCAGGGTTTCTTAGTGGAGCCTGTAGCTGTAATCAGATGGCAGGGTTTCTTAGTGGAGCCTGTAGCTGTAATCAGATAGATGGCAGGGTTTCTTAGTGGAGCCTGTAGCTGTAATCAGAGAGATGGCAGGGTTTCTTAGTGGAGCCTGTAGCTGTAATCAGATGGCAGGGTTTCTTAGTGGAGCCTGTAGCTGTAATCAGATGGCAGGGTTTCTTAGTAGAGCCTGTAGCTGTAATCAGATAGATGGCAGGGTTTCTTAGTGGAGCCTGTAGCTGTAATCAGAGAGATGGCAGGGTTTCTTAGTGGAGCCTGTAGCTGTAATCAGAGAGATGGCAGGGTTTCTTAGTGGAGCCTGTAGCTGTAATCAGAGAGATGGCAGGGTTTCTTAGTGGAGCCTGTAGCTGTAATCAGAGAGATGGCAGGGTTTCTTAGTGGAGCCTGTAGCTGTAATCAGAGAGATGGCAGGGTTTCTTAGTGGAGCCTGTAGCTGTAATCAGAGAGATGGCAGGGTTTCTTAGTGGAGCCTGTAGCTGTAATCAGAAAGATGGCAGGGTTTCTTAGTGGAGCCTGTAGCTGTAATCAGAGAGATGGCAGGGTTTCTTAGTGGAGCCTGTAGCTGTAATCAGAGAGATGGCAGGGTTTCTTAGTGGAGCCTGTAGCTGTAATCAGATGGCAGGGTTTCTTAGTGAAGCCTGTAGCTGTAATCAGAGAGATGGCAGGGTTTCTTAGTGGAGCCTTTAGCTGTAATCAGATGGCAGGGTTTCTTAGTGGAGCCTGTAGCTGTAATCAGAGAGATGGCAGGGTTTCTTAGTGGAGCCTGTAGCTGTAATCAGAGAGATGGCAGGGTTTCTTAGTGGAGCCTGTAGCTGTAATCAGAGAGATGGCAGGGTTTCTTAGTGGAGCCTGTAGCTGTAATCAGAGAGATGGCAGGGTTTCTTAGTGGAGCCTGTAGCTGTAATCAGATGGCAGGGTTTCTTAGTGGAGCCTGTAGCTGTAATCAGAGAGATGGCAGGGTTTCTTAGTGGAGCCTGTAGCTGTAATCAGAGAGATGGCAGGGTTTCTTAGTGGAGCCTGTAGCTGTAATCAGAGAGATGGCAGGGTTTCTTAGTGGAGCCTGTAGCTGTAATCAGATAGATGGCAGGGTTTCTTAGTGAAGCCTGTAGCTGTAATCAGAGAGATGGCAGGGTTTCTTAGTGGAGCCTGTAGCTGTAATCAGATGGCAGGGTTTCTTAGTGGAGCCTGTAGCTGTAATCAGATAGATGGCAGGGTTTCTTAGTGGAGCCTGTAGCTGTAATCAGAGAGATGGCAGGGTTTCTTAGTGGAGCCTGTAGCTGTAATCAGATGGCAGGGTTTCTTAGTGGAGCCTGTAGCTGTAATCAGATGGCAGGGTTTCTTAGTAGAGCCTGTAGCTGTAATCAGATAGATGGCAGGGTTTCTTAGTGGAGCCTGTAGCTGTAATCAGAGAGATGGCAGGGTTTCTTAGTGGAGCCTGTAGCTGTAATCAGAGAGATGGCAGGGTTTCTTAGTGGAGCCTGTAGCTGTAATCAGATGGCAGGGTTTCTTAGTGGAGCCTGTAGCTGTAATCAGAGAGATGGCAGGGTTTCTTAGTGGAGCCTGTAGCTGTAATCAGAGAGATGGCAGGGTTTCTTAGTGGAGCCTGTAGCTGTAATCAGAGAGATGGCAGGGTTTCTTAGTGGAGCCTGTAGCTGTAATCAGAGAGATGGCAGGGTTTCTTAGTGGAGCCTGTAGCTGTAATCAGATGGCAGGGTTTCTTAGTGGAGCCTGTAGCTGTAATCAGAGAGATGGCAGGGTTTCTTAGTGGAGCCTGTAGCTGTAATCAGAGAGATGGCAGGGTTTCTTAGTGGAGCCTGTAGCTGTAATCAGAGAGATGGCAGGGTTTCTTAGTGGAGCCTGTAGCTGTAATCAGATAGATGGCAGGGTTTCTTAGTGAAGCCTGTAGCTGTAATCAGAGAGATGGCAGGGTTTCTTAGTGGAGCCTGTAGCTGTAATCAGATGGCAGGGTTTCTTAGTGGAGCCTGTAGCTGTAATCAGATAGATGGCAGGGTTTCTTAGTGGAGCCTGTAGCTGTAATCAGAGAGATGGCAGGGTTTCTTAGTGGAGCCTGTAGCTGTAATCAGATGGCAGGGTTTCTTAGTGGAGCCTGTAGCTGTAATCAGATGGCAGGGTTTCTTAGTAGAGCCTGTAGCTGTAATCAGATAGATGGCAGGGTTTCTTAGTGGAGCCTGTAGCTGTAATCAGAGAGATGGCAGGGTTTCTTAGTGGAGCCTGTAGCTGTAATCAGAGAGATGGCAGGGTTTCTTAGTGGAGCCTGTAGCTGTAATCAGAGAGATGGCAGGGTTTCTTAGTGGAGCCTGTAGCTGTAATCAGAGAGATGGCAGGGTTTCTTAGTGGAGCCTGTAGCTGTAATCAGATAGATGGCAGGGTTTCTTAGTGGAGCCTGTAGCTGTAATCAGAGAGATGGCAGGGTTTCTTAGTGGAGCCTGTAGCTGTAATCAGAGAGATGGCAGGGTTTCTTAGTGGAGCCTGTAGCTGTAATCAGAGAGATGGCAGGGTTTCTTAGTGGAGCCTGTAGCTGTAATCCATTGTCTGACTATCACTCACTTTCATCTTGTCATTTATCCTTCACTTTCATTTACTTTAACCACAGCTAAGCTCAGTGGCGTGGCATAGGTTTTCTTGAATTCTTAACACGATTTAGGCACTAGTGTGTTGTAGAGTGCTGTATTCAGAGAAAGAGGCGAGATGACAGAGTTTCTAGGTGGCCCCTGTGGCCCAAGTGTTTCTGAGAGCCCCATTTGTGACATCACTGATCGAGAGTTCATGGAAGGCCTCTCTAGACACAGCTGCTGGTCCCACACTCAAGCAGGGGATACCCCCCCCCCCCCCCCCCCCCCCCCGTTCTCAGCTTGTACTCCAGGGCCCCAACACATGAAAGGGGGATATCTTGTGTGTGTGTGTGTGAGAGGGGTGAGTAGAGGAGGGCAGATGTGTGTGGACGATCAAGAATGCATGTGGTCCATTGGCCACTGATAGTTGCTCAAGCAGAAACAGGCAGGAGAGGGGGAGAAAGTGAGATATAGACAGAGACAAAGAGGGAAAGAGAGAACACACAATGCCTGAAGAAAGTCACTTTCAGAGGGTGACAGTTTCATACAACACTCAGTTTCCATCAGTTTCAATTCCAGTGCTTGAAGTTTGAACTATTTCAAAACGAGGACTATTTTGTTCAATTCCACGGTTCACGGTTCCACGGTTCAATATCTCTTGATATTAAACTGACCACTGCATTTTAGTTACGGGAAGTGACTCAATATTTCCTTGTATCATAATCCCTAATGTGTAACAACCAGCTACAATATTCTGCCAGTGACAAGTAAACTGTTGGCAATTCAGTAACAGAACCATGGTGCCAACCCTCATAAACCATCAGTGTGTCACCCGGGCATGGAGAATCACAGACGGTAAGTCAGCATGTGTCACAAGGGCATGAAGCCTTCCGCGGCTTCAACTTGATGATTCAATAACTTGGTTATTCAAGGATAGGCTAAATACACCAGTGATTTTGATACAGAGACGGAATTCCAAAGTCTCAGTCAGTTGACCACGAATATGCTGAATAATGCGACCAATTTGCAAAGTCATGGTACAACAACTCAAAGTGTGGTTTCTAACTTACAAGTCATGGTCTGGGGCAAATGAGTTACTTCCATGGAAGTTCCTGTCAAACGGTAGAATGTGTCAAAAGGAAATCCATGAACAGCTGCAGAATATCAGTTATCAGATGGTCTGTCATGAAAGGATAACTCTCTAGAATGTACAAACACAATTTCTAAATATATGAAGTGCATTGCAGTATCATACAGTAGCAGCCTGATACAAGCATAGTTTTATCGTTCAGTTGCCTTCAGGATTCTTACACCACTTGTCTAAACCAGTAGTTTCTCCCATTTCTCCCTTCATGTCCTCCTGTTGTGACCATCAACCCCTGGCTCTGTCCACTGTATTCCATCGCTCAAAAAAACGCAAGGACACCTACTTAATCCCCCACCTCCTAAAACCCCAAGGAACACATCGGGAGGGGGAGGGGGGGGGGGGGGGTGACAGGAAGACCCATGGAATGTTGGGGGGTGTAAATGCAAAGGAAAGAGGGGGAGAGGGGTAGCAGAGACAGGGGGAGGAGGGGCTTAACGATTTGGGGGGTAGAGAGAGAGCCAGAAGGGATAGGAGAAGGGGACTCTGGGAGAGAGAAAGAAGTCAACCCCTCTGACTGGGGTGCAGCGGTGGAAGGAAAAGAAAGAGGATTAGGCGACAATGTAGGACATCACAGAGGGGTCAGCAGAATTAAAGGCCAGCCACGGCCGCCCTGCCAGGGGACACATGAAAGAAGGGCCCATGAATGGAGGCAGTTCAAGTGCAGGCGCCCTTCCAGAGGGGCGACCTGCAGCGCACCCCTCAGCCCCACTGTTCTGGCAGGCCCAGGCATTACTTTCATGTGTTGACACACATTGTCCCAGGGCTTCACAGAAATGTGCATTGGTAATAGGCCACATGCAGAATAAACTTGTCCCATTGAGATTATTCTGGCCGAGCGGGTTGGGTTGGTGGGTGGGGTGAGGTGAGGAAGGGTCTCTGTGTGTGTGTGTGCATGTGTGTGGTCAATGGAGGCCTTCATTTTCACAAATATTCAATTGTCGGACTATCATTCATTTTCACTTTGTAATTGTCATGACTTCCGCCTTGTTCGGGCGGCGCTCGGTGGTCACCAGTCTTCTAGCCATCGCCGATCCACCTTTCATTTTCCATTTGATTTGTCTTGTTTTCCCACACACCTGGTTTACATTTTCCTCATTACTTGTTGTGTATTTAACCCTCTGTTCCCCCCATGTCTGTGTGTGAAATTGTTTGTTGTAAGTGCTTGTGCACATTTTGACTGATGCGAGATGGGTTTTGTACCCATATTTTGTTATTCTGGATGCCGTTGGTTTTGATAATTAAACTGCTCCTGTTATTACCCAGTTCTGCTCTCCTGCGTCTGACTTCCCTGCCACCAGTTACGCACCCCTTAAAGTAATTTATCATTCACTATCTTTAACACTTGCAGCTAGGCTCAATGGCTTGCGTTTTCTTAAATTTACATAGTGGGTGGACAGGAAGAGAAGATAGAGGGTAACGGGAAATGGGTTATGTGATAAGGACAACTGTATAACGTTTGTCTATATGATTTGTTTAATGTTCACACAGACAACGACAGAGTGTCACAGTTCACTAGATCTCTTGACAAGGTTTCAAATAAAGTTATCGGGAAAACCAGTTCTAGTTTCCATTGGTTGCCCTCCAGGGGGCCAGGCTCAGCTAGGAAACATGAGAGCAGAGGTTAGATAGTATGAATGTCACAACCTGGTCTCATTACGTTTTTGTCACATTGATGTTTCGGGCTGATTGTGAGTGTTTTCAATGAAAAAATGTTGCTTCATACACAATGTTTCTCAACCCTGGTCCTGGGGACCCAAAGAGATGCACATTGTTATGGTTGTTGTAGCGTCTAACACACCTGATTCTAATCAAAGACTTGGTGATGAGTTGATTAGCTGAATCAAGTGTGTTAGTGCAATGGGTTGAAAACAAAGTCACTAAAAACAGACACCCCTTTATTATTTTTTGTTTAAACCAATTTGTTTATGTATTTGTCTAAATTTACAGTTGAAGTCAGAAGTTTACATACACCTTAGCCAAATACATTTAAACTCAGTTTTTCACAATTCCTGACATTTAATCCTGGGAAAAATGTCCTGTTTTAGGTCTGTTAGGATCAAATCAAATCAAATCAAATCAAATTTTATTTGTCACATACACATGGTTAGCAGATGTTAATGCGAGTGTAGCGAAATGCTTGTGCTTCTAGTTCCGACAATGCAGTAATAACAAGTAATCTAACTAACAATTCCAAAACTACTGTCTTGTACACAGTGTAAGGGGATAAAGAATATGTACATAAGGATATATGAATGAGTGATGGTACAGAGCAGCATAGGCAAGATACAGTAGATGGTATCGGGTACAGTATGTACAAATGAGATGAGTATGTAAACAAAGTGGCATAGTATAGTATAAAGTGGCTAGTGATACATGTATTACATAAGGATACCGTCGATGATATAGAGTACAGTATATACGTATGCGTATGAGATGAATAATGTAGGGTAAGTAACATTTATATAAGGTAGCATTGTTTAAAGTGGCTAGTGATATATTTACATCATTTCCCATCAATTCCCATTATTAAAGTGGCTGGAGTTGAGTCAGTGTCAGTGTGTTGGCAGCAGCCACTCAGTGTTAGTGGTGGCTGTTTAACAGTCTGATGGCCTTGAGATAGAAGCTGTTTTTCAGTCTCTCGGTCCCAGCTTTGATGCACCTGTACTGACCTCGCCTTCTGGATGATAGCGGGGTGAACAGGCAGTGGCTCGGGTGGTTGATGTCCTTGATGATCTTTATGGCCTTCCTGTGACATCGGGTGGTGTAGGTGTCCTGGAGGGCAGGTAGTTTGCCCCCGGTGATGCGTTGTGCAGACCTCACTACCCTCTGGAGAGCCTTACGGTTGAGGGCGGTGCAGTTGCCATACCAGGCGGTGATACAGCCCGCCAGGATGCTCTCGATTGTGCATCTGTAGAAGTTTGTGAGTGCTTTTGGTGACAAGCCGAATTTCTTCAGCCTCCTGAGGTTGAAGAGGCGCTGCTGCGCCTTCTTCACGATGCTGTCTGTGTGAGTGGACCAATTCAGTTTGTCTGTGATGTGTATGCCGAGGAACTTAAAACTTGCTACCCTCTCCACTACTGTTCCATCGATGTGGATAGGGGGGTGTTCCCTCTGCTGTTTCCTGAAGTCCACAATCATCTCCTTAGTTTTGTTGACGTTGAGTGTGAGGTTGTTTTCCTGACACCACACTCCGAGGGCCCTCACCTCCTCCCTGTAGGCCGTCTCATCGTTGTTGGTAATCAAGCCTACCACTGTTGTGTCGTCCGCAAACTTGATGATTGAGTTGGAGGCGTGCGTGGCCACGCAGTCGTGGGTGAACAGGGAGTACAGGATCACCACTTTATTTTAAGAATGTGAAATGTCAGAATAATAGTACAGAGAATGATTTATTACTTTCATCACATTCCCAGTGGGTCAGAAGTTTACATACACTCAATTCGTATTTGGTAGCATTGGCTTTAAATTGTTTAACTTGGGTCAAACGTTTCGGGTAGCCTTCCACAAGCTTCCCACAATAAGTTGGGTAAATTTTGGCCCATTCCTCCTGACAGAGCTGGTGTAACTGAGTCAGGTTTGTAGGCCTCCTTGCTCGCACACACTTTTTCAGTTCTGCCCACAAATTTTCTATGGGTTTGAGGTCAGGGCTTTGTGATGGCCACTCCAATACCTTGACTTTGTTGTCCTTAAGCCATTTTGCCACAACTTTGGAAGTATGCTTGGGGTCATTGTCCATTTGGAAGACCCTTTTGCGACCAAGCTTTAACTTTCTGACTGATGTCTTGAGATGTTGCTTCAATATATCCACATAATGTTCCATCCTCATGAAGCCATCTCTTCCGGCGCCGACAGAGATGGCCGCCTCGCTTCGCGTTCCTAGGAAACTATGCAGTTTTTTGTTTTTTTACGTGTTACTTCTTACATTAGTACCCCAGGTCATCTTAGGTTTCATTACATACAGTCGAGAAGAACTACTGAATATAAGATCAGCGTCAACTCACCATCAGTACGACCAAGAATATGTTTTTCGCGACGCGGATCCTGTGTTCTGCCTTACAAACAGGACAACGGAGTGGATCCTATGCAGCGACCCAAAAAACGACTCCGAAAGAGAGGGAAACGAGGCAGTCTTCTGGTCAGACTCCGGAGACGGGCACACCATGCACCACTCCCTAGCATTCTTCTTGCCAATGTCCAGTCTCTTGACAACAAGGTTGATGAAATCCGAGCAAGGGTAGCATTCCAGAGGGACATCAGAAACTGTAACGTCCTTTGCTTCACTGAAACATGGCTCACTGGAGAGACTCTATCCGAAGCGGTGCAGCCAACGGGTTTCTCCACGCATCGCGCTGACAGAAACAAACATCTTTCTGGTAAGAAGAGGGGCGGGGGCGTATGCCTCATGGCCAACGTGACATGGTGTGATGAAAGAAACATACAGGAACTCAAATCCTTCTGTTCACCTGATTTAGAATTCCTCATAAATCAAATGTAGACCGCATTATCTACCAAGAGAATTCTCTTCGATTATAATCACAGCCGTATATATCCCCCCCAAGCAGACACATCGATGGCCCTGAACGAACTTTATTTAACTCTCTGCAAACTGGAAACGATTTATCCGGAGGCTGCATTCATTGTAGCTGGGGATTTTAACAAGGCTAATCTGAAAACAAGACTCCCTAAATTTTATCAGCATATCGATTGCGCAACCAGGGGTGGAAAGACCTTGGATCATTGTTACTCTAACTTCCGCAACGCATATAAGGCCCTGCCCCGCCCCCCTTTCGGAAAAGCTGACCACGACTCCATTTTGTTGATCCCTGCCTACAGACAGAAACTAAAACAAGAGGCTCCCACGCTGAGGTCTGTCCAACGCTGGTCCGACCAAGCTGACTCCACACTCCAAGACTGCTTCCATCACGTGGACTGGGAGATGTTTCGTATTGCGTCAGATAACAACATTGACGAATACGCTGATTCGGTGTGCGAGTTCATTAGAACGTGCGTTGAAGATGTCGTTCCCATAGCAACGATTAAAACATTCCCTAACCAGAAACCGTGGATTGATGGCAGCATTCGTGTGAAACTGAAAGCGCGAACCACTGCTTTTAATCAGGGCAAGGTGTCTGGTAACATGACCGAATACAAACAGTGCAGCTATTCCCTCCGCAAGGCTATCAAACAAGCTAAGCGCCAGTACAGAGACAAAGTAGAATCTCAATTCAACGGCTCAGACACAAGAGGCATGTGGCAGGGTCTACAGTCAATCACGGACTACAGGAAGAAATCCAGCCCAGTCACGGACCAGGATGTCTTGCTCCCAGGCAGACTAAATGACTTTTTTGCCCGCTTTGAGGACAATACAGTGCCACTGACACGGCCTGCAACGAAAACATGCGGTCTCTCCTTCACTGCAGCCGAGGTGAGTAAGACATTTAAACGTGTTAACCCTCGCAAGGCTGCAGGCCCAGACGGCATCCCCAGCCGCGCCCTCAGAGCATGCGCAGACCAGCTGGCCGGTGTGTTTACGGACATATTCAATCAATCCCTATACCAGTCTGCTGTTCCCACATGCTTCAAGAGGGCCACCATTGTTCCTGTTCCCAAGAAAGCTAAGGTAACTGAGCTAAACGACTACCGCCCCGTAGCACTCACATCCGTCATCATGAAGTGCTTTGAGAGACTAGTCAAGGACCATATCACCTCCACCCTACCTGACACCCTAGACCCACTCCAATTTGCTTACCGCCCAAATAGGTCCACAGACGATGCAATCTCAACCACACTGCACACTGCCCTAACCCATCTGGACAAGAGGAATACCTATGTGAGAATGCTGTTCATCGACTACAGCTCGGCATTCAACACCATAGTACCCTCCAAGCTCGTCATCAAGCTCGAGACCCTGGGTCTCGACCCCGCCCTGTGCAACTGGGTACTGGACTTCCTGACGGGCCGCCCCCAGGTGGTGAGGGTAGGCAACAACATCTCCTCCCCGCTGATCCTCAACACTGGGGCCCCACAAGGGTGCGTTCTGAGCCCTCTCCTGTACTCCCTGTTCACCCACGACTGCGTGGCCACGCACGCCTCCAACTCAATCATCAAGTTTGCGGACGACACAACAGTGGTAGGCTTGATTACCAACAACGACGAGACGGCCTACAGGGAGGAGGTGAGGGCCCTCGGAGTGTGGTGTCAGGAAAATAACCTCACACTCAACGTCAACAAAACTAAGGAGATGATTGTGGACTTCAGGAAACAGCAGAGGGAACACCCCCCTATCCACATCGATGGAACAGTAGTGGAGAGGGTAGCAAGTTTTAAGTTCCTCGGCATACACATCACAGACAAACTGAATTGGTCCACTCACACAGACAGCATCGTGAAGAAGGCGCAGCAGCGCCTCTTCAACCTCAGGAGGCTGAAGAAATTCGGCTTGTCACCAAAAGCGCTCACAAACTTCTACAGATGCACAATCGAGAGCATCCTGGCGGGCTGTATCACCGCCTGGTATGGCAACTGCACCGCCCTCAACCGTAAGGCTCTCCAGAGGGTAGTGAGGTCTGCACAACGCATCACCGGGGGCAAACTACCTGCCCTCCAGGACACCTACACCACCCGATGTCACAGGAAGGCCATAAAGATCATCAAGGACATCAACCACCCGAGCCACTGCCTGTTCACCCCGCTATCATCCAGAAGGCGAGGTCAGTACAGGTGCATCAAAGCTGGGACCGAGAGACTGAAAAACAGCTTCTATCTCAAGGCCATCAGACTGTTAAACAGCCACCACTAACACTGAGTGGCTGCTGCCAACACACTGACACTGACTCAACTCCAGCCACTTTAATAATGGGAATTGATGGGAAATGATGTAAATATATCACTAGCCACTTTAAACAATGCTACCTTATATAATGTTACTTACCCTACATTATTCATCTCATATGCATACGTATATACTGTACTCTATATCATCGACTGTATCCTTATGTAATACATGTATCACTAGCCACTTTAAACTATGCCACTTTGTTTACATACTCATCTCATTTGTACATACTGTACTCGATACCATCTACTGTATCTTGCCTATGCTGCTCTGTACCATCACTCATTCATATATCCTTATGTACATATTCTTTATCCCCTTACACTGTACTGTGTACAAGACAGTAGTTTTGGAATTGTTAGTTAGATTACTTGTTATTACTGCATTGTCGGAACTAGAAGCACAAGCATTTCGCTACACTCGCATTAACATCTGCTAACCATGTGTATGTGACAAATAAAATTTGATTTGATTTGATTTATTATGTGAAATGCACCAGTCCTTCCTGCAGCAAAGCACCCCCACAACATGATGCTGCCACCCCCGTGCTTCATGGTTGGGATGGTTTTCTTTGGCTTGCAAGCCTCCCCCTTTTTCCTCCAAACATAACAATGGTCATTATGGCCAAACAGTTCTATTTTTGTTTCATCAGACCAGATTTTTGTCCCCATGTGCAGTTGCAAACCGTAGTCTGGCTTTTTTATGGCGCTTTTGGAGCAGTGTCTTCTTCCTTGCTGAGCGGCCTTTCAGGTTATGTTGACATAGAACTCGTTTTACTGTGGATATAGATACTTTTGTACCTGTTTCCTCCAGCATCTTCACAAGGTCCTTTGCTGTTGTTCTGGGATTGATTTGCACTTTTCGCACCAATGGCTGGCTGTGTGGTCCCTTGGTGTTTAAACTTGCGTACTATTGTTTGTACAGATGAACGTGGTACCTTCAGTCGTTTGGAAATTGTTACCAAGGATGAACCAGACTTGTGGAGGTCTTGACTGATTTCTTTTGATTTTCAGTAAGACATGGTATTTGTGGAAACATTTTTGAATTCTGCTTTAGGTAAAGTGCATTCATGTTGTGTAATTTAAAGCGTGCACTTGTTTGATGTGAATGTTTTAAAAGTACGAACAAGAAAATAGACAATTGAACGAGAAAAAAAACATTCTTCAGAACAAAGAAAGCGCCAGAACTTTGCAGACTAAACTTGTGTCCATTATTTTCACCATTACAGGCCACTTCAGCTACAGACTGAGGCCGGTAAAATTTGTGCTAAAGCAAAAACGAAAATGAAACACACTGATCTGGACCATGATGAAAAAGTTGTCTGCACTGCCTTTTACCAGAACCAGATTTAGCAAGGACTGTGTAAATGAGCTCAGTGTACTGATTCCACACACAACCAATAACCTTCCACTTCCACTGCTTTTGTTCTTCATAGACAATGAAAACATCAGAAAAGGAAAGTCTACTCTTATGTCTGTCCTCAGAGGCCAAACACAATGAAACATTTCTGTCCTGACGGCTGTGAGGAAGTCATTTACAGCCCTTTATTGCAGTGCCCAACGAGCGTGAAGATCAACACAAATAAGTCTGGAACAACATACAGTACAATATTAGCATACAATACAATGACTGCCTAAGCAGTCTCTATCATACGATGGGGACAGGGCCTGGCTAGGTGGTGCACATCCGTTACATTGTGCTAGGAGCTGCACTCTTGAACCCCCTAGGTCCACTAGCCTAATCATTATCACCGAGCTGAGGAAGATAGTCGGGAACAGGTCGGACTGGTCCCCCATTTGTTGTTCAGAAGGTTCTTCCTTCCTTCCTGCCTTCCACAGTGCTCACAGACAATGGGAATAGCTATAAATAACACTCCTTCCTTCCCTCCAAACATGCACGCGCAACCTTCATCCTCAAAGGCTGCCCTCCCCCGTTCTCCCTGACACAAAATAGGAAGACGAGGACCACTTATTTTTATAACATGGTCTAGCGGGAGAAATGTGGTCAGAGGCCAGCATGCTTGTCAATTGGCCTGTGTTTATGGAGGATGCAGAATCTTCTCTTACCTAAGTCCTAAATGCTCACAGGTTCTTGACAAATACCATAGTTAGCTCGGGCCACACTCTAATGTGCGAAATGTGTAGTCTGAAAGTGCCGAAGGTGTCAATCGCCACACCAGGATTGTTACATGTTTACTGCTAACACCGCAATGCAGAATAAATGCACAAGTAAAAGACACTACATGAGAAAGGGGAGTACAAGTTGATTGGCTGGAGTTTAAAGCTGTATTTCTATGCAGCCGAATCGGAATGGACTTGTGAAAACAGCCCCGGGGGCCAATTCTCCCCACATGACCAAACTAGCAACATATAGCCAACACTCGATTTTCATTCTAAAGAAACCATTAGAACTAACGATGCAATTTGGGACAAGACCTGGCAATCAGCACAAGTAACAACAGTACAGCATTGCCAAATGGCATAGATAGTGCAATGGTGGATGGGACTGAATTAATATTTCCATTCCACCTAGATCTTTCAGGGCCAAACGAGGGCAGTCATAGTGTTTGAGGTCTGTGCCAATGTTAATGTCAGGAAGAAAGGTGGTGCGAGCCTTCGTTGGAGGATAATAAGTTATAGTAAGTCATTAAGTTGGCGTCAAATCAAATATAATATGATTTGTCACATGCACCGTATACAACAGGTGTAGTAGACCTTATCATGAAATGCTTGCTTACAAGCCCTTAACCAACAATGCAGTTCAGGAAATAGAGTTAAGAAAATATTTACTAAATATACTAAAGTTAACAATTAAATAAAAACACAATAAAATAACAATAATGAGGCTGTATACAGGGGGTGCTGCTACCGAGTCAATGTGCATGGGTACAGGTTAGTCGAGGTAATTTGTACATGTAGGTAGAGGTAAAGTGGCTATGCATAGATAATAAACAGCGAGTAGCAGCAGTGTAAAAACAAAGGTGGGAGGGGGTTGTCAATGCAAATAGCCTGGGTGGCCATTTGGTCTTAAGGCTTGGGGGTAGAAGCTGTTAAGTAGCCTTTTGGACCTAGACTTGGCGCTCCGGTACCGCTTGCCATGCGGTAGCAGGGAGAACAGTTTATGACTTGGGTGACTGGAGTCGTTGACATTTTTTGGGGCATTCCTCTGACACCGCCTGGTATATACGTAGATCCTGGATGGCAAGATGCCCAGTGATGTGCTGGGCCGTACGCACTACTCTCTGTAGCACCTTATGGTCGAATGCCGAGCAATCTCCATACCAGGTGGTGATGCAAAAGGTCAGGATGCTCTGTATAACTTTTTGAGGATCTGGGAACCCATGCCAAATCTTTTCAGTCTCCTGTGGGGGAAGACTACTGTCTTGATGTGTTTGGACCATGATAGTTTGTTGGTGATGTGGACACCAAGGAACTTGAAACTCTCGACCTGCTCCACTACATCCCTGTCGATGATTGTGGACTTCAGGAAACAGCAGAGGGAATACCCCCCGATCCACATCGATGGAACAGTAGTGGAGAGGGTAGCAAGTTTTAAGTTCCTCGGCATACACATCACAGACAAACTGAATTGGTCCACTCACACAGACAGCATCGTGAAGAAGGCGCAGCAGCGCCTCTTCAACCTCAGGAGGCTGAAGAAATTCGGCTTGTCACCAAAAGCACTCACAAACTTCTACAGATGCACAATCGAGAGCATCCTGTCGGGCTGTATCACCGCCTGGTACGGCAACTGCTCCGCCCTCAACCGTAAGGCTCTCCAGAGGGTAGTGAGGTCTGCACAACGCATCACCGGGGGCAAACTACCTGCCCTCCAGGACACCTACACCACCCGATGTTACAGGAAGGCCATAAAGATCATCAAGGACATCAACCACCCGAGCCACTGCCTGTTCACCCCGCTATCATCCAGAAGGCGAGGTCAGTACAGGTGCATCAAAGCTGGGACCGAGAGACTGAAAAACAGCTTCTATCTCAAGGCCATCAGACTGTTAAACAGCCACCACTAACATTGAGTGGCTGCTGCCAACACACTGACAATGACACTGACTCACTCCAGCCACTTTAATAATGGGAATTGATAGGAAATGATGTAAATATATCACTAGCCACTTTAAACAACGCTACCTTATATAATGTTACTTACCCTACATTATTCATCTCATATGCATACGTATATACTGTACTCTATATCATCGACTGCATCCTTATGTAATACATGTATCACTAGCCACTTTAACTATGCCACTTTGTTTACATACTCATCTCATATGTATATACTGTACTCGATATCATCTACTGTATCTTGCCTATGCTGCTCTGTACCATCACTCATTCATATATCCTTATGTACATATTCTTTATCCCCTTACACTGTGTATAAGACAGTAGTTTTGGAATTGTTAGTTAGATTACTTGTTGGTTATTACTGCATTGTCGGAACTAGAAGCACAAGCATTTCGCTACACTCGCATTAACATCTGCTAACCATGTGTATGTGACAAATACAATTTGATTTGATTTGATTTGATTTGATGTTAATGGAAGCCTATACGGTCCTCCTTTTCCTTTAGTCCACGATCAGCTCCTTTGTCTTGCCCACATTGAGGAAGAGGTTGTTGTCCTGGCACCACACTGCCAGTTCTCTGACCTCCTCTCTATAGGCTTATCATTGTCTGTGATCAGGCCTACCATTGTTGTGTCATCAGCAAACTTAATGATGGTGTTGGAGTCGTGCTTGGCCGCGCAGTCGTGGGTGAACAGGGAGTACAAGAGGGGAGCACGCACCCTGAGGGGCCCAAGTGTTGAGGATCAGCGTGGCAGATGGGGGCGGCCCATCAGGAAGTCCAGGATCCAGTTGCAGAGGGAGATGTTTAGTCCCAGGATCATTAGCTTAGTGATGAGCTTTGTGGGCACTATGGTGTTGAACGCTGAGCTATATTCAATGAACAGCATTCTCACATAGGTTTTCCTTTTGTCTATGTGGGAAAAAGGCAGTGTGGAGCGTGATTGAGATTGCGTCATCTGTGGATCTGTTGGGGCGGTATGCAAATTGGAGTGGGTCTAGGGTTTCCGGGATAAATGCTTTCTTATGTAATTTAGGCAGGTTACCTTCACTTTCTTGGGCACAGGGATTATGGTGGTCTGCTTGAAACATGTAGGTATTACAGACTCGGTCAGGGAGAGGTTGTCAGTAAAGACACTTGCCAGTTGGTCTGCGCATGCTTGGAGTACACGTCCTTCCTGTATTGGCGCTTTGCCTTTAGCTCGGTGCGGATGTTGCCTGTAATCCATGGCTTCTGTTTGGGATATGTATGTACGGCCACTGTGGGGATGACGTCGTCGATGCACTTATTGATGAAGCCAATTACCGAGGTGGTATACTCCTCAATGCCATTGGATGAATTCCGGAAAATATTCCAGTCTGTGCTAGCAAAACATTTCTGTAGTGTAGCATTCTCATTATCTGACCACTTCTGTATTGAGCCACTGGTAGTCACTGGTACTTCCTGCTTTAGTTTTTCCTTGTAAGCAGGAATCAGGATAGAATTATGGTCAGATTTGCCAAATGGAGGGCGAGGGAGAGCTTTGTATGCATCTCTGTGTGTGTGCTCACGAGAAAATAAAAAGACAAAAACAAAAACAGACACAAAATTTGCCACAAGAATGACAAAAAAAATAGTTATTTTTCCTCTGGTTGCACATGTGACATGCTGGTAGAAATGAGGTAAAATGGATTTAAGTTTGCTTGCATTAAAGTCCTCGGCTACTAGGAGTGCCACTTCTGTATGAGCACTTTCTTGTTTGTTTATGGCCTTATACAGCTCGTTGAGTGCCGTCTTAGTGCCAGCATCCGTTTGTGGTCGCTGCGTCATTTGCATAGTCTCTAGTTCATATATGCAGGTAAATATGTTTATGAAGTCTCCTTCTGTCATAAATAACAAATGTCACAGAATTTAATTTATCTTGTTAAGACTTCAGGTGTGACAAGCCCATATCAACATGAGGACTGTTTGTCAAATGTCTGGAACTGCAATGTTAATTAACATATACATGGATAAGGTCATTGACTGATTGTACTTCGGAGGACATTTTGATAACACTTAACTGACAGGTATGCATTCATGAGTTGTAATGATTCATTACGCATGACTCATAATGAGCATGCATGAACTTTGGCTGTGTTATAGACCATTATAACTCAATTAAAGTCCCATTACGCCTGTCTGTTAGATTAAATGTCAAATACTTCTCCTTACCCAAAATCATCCCCCACAACAAATGTATGTTAGTTTGAACAGAGCTGTTCTCCACTCCTATTCCCCGAATCCCTGCCTAATTTTGTCATACTCACCCACCATCGCCTGGCATAGACTTGTTATAACATTCTATTCTTAGTGACTGGTGCTGGTGACAATGACACAAACACTGAATCAATGCACATTAACCAAGGACTAGTTTCCAGACTTCACTCTACCTGCAGAAACGTCACTACCTGCAGCGAGCTAATAGGCTCAGCTTATGAAGCACTTTAAAGGGCCTTCTGGGGCCGCCACATGCGTCATGCCTCTGTGTTGTTCAGGGGCTTGTTAAGACCCACACTTATGAAACTAGAGGGAGAGAGAGATATATATATAGAGAGAGAGAGAGTGAAAGAGGGAGAGAGAGAGAGTGAAAGAGAGAGTGAAAGAGGGAGAGAGAGAAAGAGAGCTAGAGGGCACTCATTTATGAGGCCCCCTGGCCCAGTCCTGCAGGCTTTTTTTAACCTTTTTATTAATGTACTTTATATTGGAAAATATGAGTATTCCAGAAAGCAGTACCACTACTCCCTTAATGACAGTATAAACACATTGCTCTCTTATACCATGTGACCAAACGAGTTCTTCAATGAGTTTGTGTTATTGATGTGCGGAGGTTTATTGTGAAAGGTGAGCCAATTGAATGTTGCCTTTTGATTTAATATGCAATGCTATAAACAATCTCTTGAAATAATTTGTCGATCATTTTTTAAAAACCTGTTCTCTACTCTATATCACGAAAATATTCTAATTTGTAAATATTAACCGGAGAGGATGTGTCCAAGTTACACCTGGCTCCAACCTTCATATTCATAGAGCTGTTTCCTGATTCATGCTAATGCACACTCACACACAGGCACACGCACATGCACACACACAAACACAAGGTAACATTTACATTTCAGGTACTATACAATTTATCACCTTGTAAGTAAATGAGCAGGAAGTAACCCTGTCCCAATGTCAACAAAAGTGTAATTTATAGCAGAGCAGTTACAGCCTTTTAGGCTCTGACTCGTTGCCATCCTGTAGGGGATATGTAAAAGTGGAAAAAATGCTGCAACTGCAATACAGATGTCTCACAGCAGCCTATATGACATCCTGTGCCAGGCTAAAGCCAGCATAATCTACATTTCATCACCCAGCTATGATTCTCCTGTCTGTCTTGTGAACCCACTGACGGAAGCCATAATCTGAGCTCTACCCAACCCTCCCATGGTGGAACAGCCCTCCAGGCAGCTCCGCACCAGTGCCTCCATGAGGGCCTGCACCGATGGGCACCGCTGATTCCCCAGGAGCTGCAGGGCCACAAGTTCTGCTAAATACCTTCTCTTTGTGGAACCCCCATGACAGCAGTCCCGAAAGCACATCCTTCCGATTCTCGGAGCGCAGACAAAACCAAAACAAGACAGATGGAGATTGCCCCCAGTCACTCCGACACCTCTTTAGGACCACACAAAAGAAGACATTAGATTAGGAAATGATGTTTGTTGAGAACACGGAACTCAGTGGATACGCTGTGCTTTGTCTAAGCTACGGAAGGTTATCGGGGCCACCCAGAGCCAGACAGACAGACAAACCTGTGACCTGCATACGTAACTGAAGGTCCTGAGTTCTGACACTACCCGTAGCTCATCAGGCTCTGCTGTTGACTGACACAGCAGACCGGGGAGCAAAGGTCCTCTGACTGAGGGGGATCAAGTCTGAGAGGGCCTGTGCCCTCTATGCAACAGCTCTCTCAACAGGAAGCTCTATTCATCCATCGAACCCTTCTTTTGAAAGGTCTTATATGGCAGATAGAGTGTTGCGTGCTTAAAGTATGCATGTATACACATCAGAAGTATGTTTGATTTCTGTTTTGGTAGTATTCTTACTGTCTTCACAATGGAGGTGTGTGGTATGATTTAGTATGTAGACAGTGTGAATAATTATCTCTGTATATTTAATTACAGACTCGATGCTCATCTTAGACACACACACACACACCCATGCACACGCGGGAACACACACAAACAGGAACACGCACGCGCACCCACGCACGCACAACCCCACACACACACACTTTACTTAAGGGGAAAATGTGGAGAGAGTTGATGGGACTTGCGTGGGTGTGTTTTGGTATGGGGAGTCATGTGAACACATAGTTCCGTGCTGAAAGGGATCATGTAACTACACAGAGAGAAGGGTGCGTCTCTTCAACACCACATTACTGAACAATGCAGGAGAGATTTGACAAAGATCAAGCAAGGAGTTGAACCTTGTATGCTTATCACACCAATGACCCCTGTCACCTACATTTGTTGGAGTATATTTAACAGGAAGTCTCCCTCCAGTATATATTTGTGTCACAAGATAACAACAGTAAAGATCAAAGCACAGAAAACAGATTGTTTTATTACCCATTAATCAACAAAAACCAATAACCTAAAGATTAACACTCTTTGGTCTTCACCGTGCATGTTTCATAAGTTCTGTACTGTAGGGACAATATACTTTCTCCACAGAGGGCTATAAGAGGAAAGGCAGAGTTTTCCAAGAAATCAACTAGCCTCTTAGGTTTGAATTTCTATATTGCTAAACTTGATGCACAAAACATAAAAGGTGATGAACTCTGTCATTCAAGAAGACATTCCTCGTGCTACAGTATATGCCAGGGAATGATGGTGGACTTTGGACTCAACGCCTGCCAAAAAGTTGTTCTCTGGCGTTCCTGAGGTGAGTTTGGTCCTGAGTTTGGAAGGGTAGGCCTGGAGTTACCGTGACCTTGCCGAGTGGGCAGGGCTGCACATGTGGTTCCCCTTAGCTTCCTGTCACATGTCTGGATCCCATCACCATGCACCAGTGAGGGTAAATAACCAGGGCTTGGATTGGCTGAGGAGATCCAATTACTGATCGCTGTGATCAGGGGCTGGAACTATAGCCATGGCTTTAATGGCCGGTGAACCCGCCCAATATCAAATCAAATAAAATTTTATTAGTCACATGTGCCGAATACAACAGGTATTTCACCTTGCAGTGAATTGCTTACTTACAAGCCCCTAACTAACAATGCCGTTTCAAAAAAGACAGAAAAAGAGCAGCAGTGAAATAACAATAGCGAGACTATATACATTGGGGGTATCGATACAGAGTCAATGTGAGGGGACACCGGTTATTTGAGGTACTATGTACATGTAGGTAGAGTTATTAAAGTGACTATGCATAGATGATAACAGAGAGTAGCAGTGTTGTAAAGAGGGGTGTGGGGGGGGGGGGGGGTAGCCATTTGTCTGGGTAGCCATTTGAGTAGATGTTCAGGAGTCTTATGGCTTGGGGGTAGAAGCTGTTAAGAAGTCTCTTGGACCTAGACTTGGCACTCCGGTACCGCTTGCCATTCGATAGTAGAGAGAACAGTCTATGACTGGGGTGGCTGGAGTCTTTGACAATTTTTAGGGTCTTCCTCTGACACCGCCTGGTATAAAGGTCCTGGATGGCAGGAAACTTGGCCCCAGTGATGTACTGGGCCGTTCGCACTACCCTCTGTAGGGCCTTGCGGTCGGAGGCCAAGCAGTTGCCATACCAGGCGGTGATGAGAGAGGCCAACCACTGGGCTGACTAGATATTGAATGTCATTATCATTACACCACTTTATATTAACATACCTAGTTTTTAATTTTCAAACTTAGGGACAATAATATGGATAGCAACAAAGACAATGCGTCTGTGGTGTGTCCATGTTGTGCCTTAATGCAGATAGAAAGAGTTATTATGAAAAGATGTGAAAAATCTAGACGACTCAGGGGTCATCAATCAAAACCCAGGATTCCAGGATAAGGGAAAAACCTCATTTGTACATTTCCACAAGTTGAAAACAATGATTGATTGTTTCTATGATTGACTGCTTTGTGTGAAACCGGGGAAACATTTAGTTTGACACACATGCAACGTGAATGCTTTAGCACCCCTTATTTGACAAAGAGACTCATCTATTGGTACCATTACACAAGCTAGGATACCTCCAGCTCTTCCTGTCTATGCTACATCCTTTTGGATCCTGGAAAATGAATAATGGAGAGAGTGCAGGAGTGGAAATATGGAGGTAATGTAGTGTGGTATCTCATTCTGTGCTTCGGTGGTAAATCCCAGTACTGTAGAATACGTTTCTTTAAGTACATCTAGGGATAAGCAGGCTGTAATGAACCAGTGCACCATCTGGAACCTTCACAGAGAGAGACTGACAAAAAATAATACAATGAATTGATAAATGAATCAACTACATTAAGAGAATGTTGTCTTGGCTCGGGCTCTGAAAGGGAACTGTGCTATTGAGAAAGTTTTAGGGGAGAGGAGGACTGAAGTCTCTCTTATTGGTATCACCTCACATCGGCTGTAAGGGGGTTTAGCTAGTGGGGGTGCAGTACAAACAAACGTGTTGAATGGGGTGATCTCGCTGCACTGCTGGCTCCCGAAAAGAAAAAGACGCTCTTTTAAAAATTCCAATCCGGCTTGTGTTATTTGTCTCTGCACATTGTACGGGGGGCCGCTGGCACGTTGCGTAAGAGGCCGCGTGGCTGCTCTGGCATGCGGGTGGTGAATTACTGCGGCAGATGGTAGAGCCACTCTTCTTGGGGGGCTCCGCGCCATGCCAATGTTCCGGGTCGGGTGCCCCTCGCCCCCACTGGCCCCCTCTCCTCCTTCCTCAACTCGGGAACACAAAGGCCCTAGGAAGTAGGAATGAATATCCCGATGGAGCGATGTGCCGAGGCGTGAGCCACAATCGCAGCTATCAATCACAAGTGCTCCTTAATGCTGGGCCACGCTGCCACTGCTGCTGGCTGCCCGGACTGGGGCTCAAATGGGCCTCGCTACAGCACCTCTCTCCTTTGTCCGGGATTGCTCCAAAACACAAGGTCCAGGTCCCTGATCATTTACAAACTTATGTTGGCTTTTTTCCCCCCAATGTGGCTTTGAATTGGTCACAGTATCAAACTCCATGGCTGGTTAATGATTCGCTTTTGTCCTGCTTTCTATCTTTGTAGAGAGAGACATTCTAACGTTCCAGACGGGTTTTAATGTATTGTTTTTGACATCTGTATTGTGGTTTTGTTTTAGAGCCTCCAATATCAATGTTTATCAGGGTCTCTCTGATCTTTATAGGACACGGCTTTACATCTTTCTCTCCACTTTATCATCAGGGATGGGAGCTTGTCTCTGCAAGCGAGGTATTTACTATGGCCTGTGAAAACGCGTAGCAAAGGATGAGTTATCGGTGCAGCACTCAAGGTGTTACAACTATTTAAACAGAGCCTTCTTAGGGCCTTTTGAAAACGTGAGAAAATCTTCCACTGGCTGCCAATGGATGACTGACAGATGTTCATGTTTTTACTGAGACCTTTGGGGAAGTAACTTATAGCATACTCCACTGTATCTATCTACAAGATGGAGGAAAACAGTGTATGGCCTATTCCTCTTATCGCCATGTTATGATGCAGTTAAATGCATTTATAGATGACAAACAGATGTTTTTATTGAAGCCCCATGAAGGAGATTAAAATGGCCTCCAGACAGGAACAAACACAAGGCGGCAAACCTTTAAGTGCAATATAATGGGATTGATTCAAAATGACTGCCTTTTGTAAACATTCATGATCCCTTTTTGCAGGCCCTGGTTGCCTCCCGGCAGAAAAGGAGGAGCGTAACTAGTGGGAGGGATTTACATAACCAATGGAAGGTAATCAGTCAGCTCTGTAGCGATGGAGGGGGTTTCCAGGAGGGCTCGGATGGAACTTTACCTACAAAAAATGACTAAAGTGACAGCTTGGCCCCCCAATCCTGCTTGGCAGATTGACAGGGACTGAAGGTTCTATCTTTTTTATTGAAATGAGAGAACAAGTCCAGGTTATAAAACAATGGTTTATTTGTATTCAGACAAAATAGGAGTAAGAGTAATATAGACATGCACATCAGTATAGGCTTGCTTTTTTGGCTCGCTGCATGGCACAGTACATCACGCACAAAGAAGTCCCTAAACAAACACACAATTGACTTCCTTGAGATGTGCATGTGAGAACCTGGACAGCAAATCGAAAGCATCAACTTATCTGCGGCTGTGTACAAGTCATCAGATTAAGTCTGCACACCCACTCCTCTTTCAACGATCGTCATTCATTGCATGCATATGAAGATGTTGTTTATGATATTACTTAGCAGAAGGTTGGGCACCTTTAGAGGTTTACAGCCTTTCCTTTATGACAGACATTCCACAATAACCTCCAGTCACTCATTGTTGATAGATGCTGAATGATTGACACATCAAAGCTGATTGCCTCACAACAATCAGTCAATTAAGCTCTCCTCTAGGGTGAAGTGCAGATCTGATCTCTCCGCCATGAAGTTAATGGGTGGTGTATGTTTTTGCAGCTGGCATCAAGACAAGGAGCAGGCATGGAGGCTGGTAGTGAGTGAAACAGGCAAAGCTCAAGGCAGCGGAGGCTCCTCCAACCAGGCTCCTGCATTAGGGAGTTGAGCATGCAGAGTGGCAAGGCCAAGGCAAGGCTTTCACTACTGAGAAGACTGTATGTCTACGTCCCAAAAGGCACCCTATTCCCTATTTAATGCACACTTTTGATCAGCGCCCGACAACCTGCCCGCTCGACCCCATCCCCTCCTCCCTTCTCCAGACCGTCTCTGGAGACCTTCTCCCAGTCCTCACTTCCCTCATCAACTCATCCAATCAAATTGTATTTGTCACATGCACCTTATAGTGAGAAGCTTACTTATACAAGCCCTTAACAACAATGCAGTTTAAAAAAAACAAGTGTTTAGTAAAAAATAAATAAGTAAAAAATGAAAATGAAAATAACAAGTAGTTAAAGAGAAGCAGTAAAATAACAATAGCGAGACTATATACAGGGGGGTACCGGTACAGAGTCGATGTGCAGGGGCACCGGTTAGTCGAGGTAATATGTACATGTAGATAGAGTTAAAGTGACTATGCATAGATAATAAACAGAGAGTAGCAGCAGTGTAAAACAGGGGGTGGAGGGGGGGACGATGACAATGCTAATAGTCTGGTTAGCCATTTGATTAGCTGTTCAGGAGTCTTATGGCTTGGGGATAGAAGCTGTTAAGAAGCCTCTTGGACCTAGACTTGGTGCTCCGGTACCGCTTGCAGTACGGTAGCAGAGAGAACAGTCTATAACTAGGGTGGCTGGAGTCTTTGACCATTTTTAGGGTCTTCCTCTGACACCGCCTGGTACCCTGTGTTTTATTTTTGTTTAACTAGGCAAGTCAGTTAAGAACAAATTCTTATTTACAATGACGGCCTACCAAAAGGTGAAAGGCCTCCTGTGGGGAAAAAAAATAAATATATTTTTTATAAATATAGGACAAAACACACATCACTATAAGCGAGACAACACAACACTACATAAAGAGAAACTTAAGACAACAACATAACAAGGCAGAAACACATGACAACACAGCATGGTAGCAACACAACATGACAACACAGCATGGTAGCAACACAACATGACAACAGCATGGTAGCAACACAACATGACAACAACATGGTAGCAACACAACATGACAACAACATGGTAGCAACACAACATGACAACAACATGGTAGCAACACAACATGACAACAACATGGTAGCAACACAACATGACAACACAGCATGGTAGCAACACAACATGGTAGCATCACAAAACATGGTACAAACATTATTGGGCACAGACAACAGCACAAAGGGCAAGAAGGTAGAGACAGCAATACATCACGCAAAGCAGCCACAACTGTCAGTAAGAGTGTCCATGATTGAGTCATTGAATGAAGAGATTGAGATAAAACTTTGGCGTGACCCTGGACAACAACCTGTCATTCTCTGCAAACATCAAAGCAATGACTCGCTCCTCCAGGTTCATGCTCTACAACATCTGTAGAGTAGGACCCTACCTCACACAGGAAGTGGCGCAGATCCTAATCCAGGCACTTGTCATTTCCCGTCTAAACTACTGCAACTCGCTGTTGGCTGGGCTCCCCGCGTGTGCCATCAAACCCCTGCAACTTATCCAGAACGCTGCAGCCCACCTGATGTTTAACCTTCCCAAGTTTTCCCACGTCAACCCTATACCCCATTCCGAGTACTCCGTTCTGCCACCTCTGGTCTCCTCGCCCTCATACCCCTACAGGAGGGCAGCTCCTGCTCAGCCTAGTCAAAGTTCTTCTCTGTCCTGGCACCCCAATGCTGGAACCAGCTTCCCCCTGAAGGTAGGACAGCAGAGTCCCTGCCCATCTTCCCGAAAACATCTGAAACCCTCCCTCTTCAAAGAGTATCTTAAATAATGCCACAGCACCCTCCCTCACACCACTCCCCTACCCCTCCCCAACACAAAAAAACATTCCTTTTGTAAATTAACACTCGCAAATGACTTTCTCCACCTTACTAGCACTGACTTTGCTAATAGCCACTTTATTGAGGAAAATGTACGTACAATAACTGAGATATGTGGTTGTCCCACCTACTGTATATATATGAATAGTCTCTCTGGATAAGCATCTGCTAAATTACTGAAATTTAAAAAAATATATAATGTAAGCTCACATTGAAAACAAACAATGACTTTACCTGTATCAGGTAAACACGAGTTAGGAAGATATCATTCACATGTGACATTCTGACGCATACACACACCTGCCGTTCATACAATAATGCACGTATAGAGGCACGCTTAAAGACACAAATACATTACACACTGTACATGCACACACGTACGCACAAATACACAAATAGGTCCATCCAGAAAACCACACACGACCTCTCTCTATGCAGCTGTCTGGCCTCACAAAGCTCAGTCTGTTAGACTAGGAAGAGCCAGCTGGACTCAGCTCACACTCATCCCCGCTCAAAAATAAAACCTAGCCCCCCCCAATCCCCCCTCCCTGTCCCTGCCCTGCTCTCTCTCTCCCACCCTCCACTCATTACCACATGCCAAGTGGGCAGCTGTCGGCATGGGTGGCACAGAGTGTTAGAGACAGAGAGAGAGGGAGAGAGAGAGAGACAAAAAGAGAGAGAGAGAGCACCATCCATTGCAGCTCCGAAGACACAGAGACGCGTTAAGCGAACGAGCACAGAGCACTTAATCAGTCTTCTGCCCCCAGCCTCCAGTCCCTCCCTTTGTTTCCTTTCTTCAGACCTCAGAAAGGGAGTTGGACACGTTAATGGCTGTATCACAATCATAATTGCAGCCTTCCCAATCGCATACGTACGGAGGTCTACCGCACAACATGGCCCCAGAGCTCCTGTCCTACTGCTACTGCTGGACCACAGCAAAGCCCTCAGACCTCAGCCTCCTGGGGCAATTATTTACCATTATATGTAATTGGGAGCCATGGTGGGGTCCATCAAAGGTCCAGCCGTCCCGCTCCTCCACAGGGAGGGACACTGTGCAGATGTCCGCTCATAATCCCACTGACTGGCCTGGGAGGAAGCGGTTCACTGGGTTCATGGCTCTCCTTCGTTTCTTCCTTCCTTCGCTCTGTCCAGTATTGTCCTGTCACGGGGTGTTGTTTGGGGCCGGAGACGGACCCAGGTGATAAAGGGTTGACCTTGGGAGTTTGCAACTGATCTTGAGAAATCCTAACCATCTCAATGCAACTTATCTGTCTCCGTGTCTTTCCCTTTCATTCTCGTTCTCACATTCACCTCCTCACGTCCTCTGTATCCCACTCTCTCTCCTCCCTCCCAGATGTGGTATGCAGTGCACTCCTCCCTCATCATGGCTCTACAGTGTTCCCTCTCCCAGTCAGAACATCCCAGGCGGCCTCTACTCCTCTTATCATATGGAGCCAGGCAGGCGGGACGGGACGGGGACAGTGTGGATCCAGCTGCTCCCAGGAGCAGGGCGCAGGCCCACTTAATAGGTCTGCTGGCATCCCAGGCCTCGCCCCACTGGCATCCCAGTCACAGCCAGGCAGGCTGCTCCATGGGTGGCACACCTTGGAAACAGGAGGCAGAGACAGAGGAGGTGGACACGGGGGAGAGACTGGTAAGACAACACAGTCCGTCTGAGGGAGGATGTGGATAGGTAATGTTCAAAGTCTGGTGTTCCAAAGGACTTTGCCGGTAGACCTATTGCTCCCTAGGACCAGTACAAAGCAATAACTCAGACATGATAAACAGTCTACACGCCGCTGTGTTAGGAGGACCATGACTTCAGAAACTTGCTCAATCAAGGTCAATCAGGGGCTTAGGGTTCTAAATCACCATAATTGATGGGTGTCGGATGTGTTAGTATTATTATAGGTGCTCTGAGATTTGTCTCCAAATAAATAAAGCTTTCATTGATAAGCATGGACATATACTGTCCTGCCTGTCTTGAATGGAGTGTAAACAGCTTTTTATGTTCAGTCTCTTCATGTTCCTGCATGTTCCCACCCTCCACCCCTTCCTCTCAACATGATCCTGCAGGTGAGGGGATCTTCAACGCCAGGTGACTCTAGGTAAGAGCTCAACCTTTCTTCAAAGATGACTCTGTAAATGCATGGACCGGTACAGTAGGTTTAAGCTGATCTAGAATCAGCAGTAAAGCCCGGGTGTACATGCGATGCTCCAGGGATCTGATCGTGGAGGTGGCCTTGCAATTTCAGGTCATCATGACTTCTCTCTAAATATTTGTATAGGAAACCCCTTCAACTGCTAACCATGGATATAAGTAGAAAAGCCTCAATAGTAAATTATAAAGCAGTGAGATATGTGCCTCCTACACCAGGGGTGTAGACAGGCCAAACCAGCTGTTAGCTGTGGAGAGCTGTGAACCCAACCATGGGGTGATAAGGGTGGAGTGGTCTACAGGGAGGAGTGTGTGTGTGTGTGTGTGTGTGTATCTTGGCCGTCCGTGGTTAACCCCTGGCAGATCGATAGGGGCCTCTATCACTATGACTTATGGTGACATGATGCAGGATGGGTGTGTCAGCCCGCTTCTGCTCACATTCCAGGGTGCATGAAGCAAATCTAAAGCAGGCGCAACCAAATATTGCTATAACCGATCGCACCGCACCGCATCACTATAGTCAAGGCATGTCATAAAAACTAATTGCCCTGTGAGAACTGTGATTAAAGCGCGCTCTCCAGATTCCAAACTTCCTTGCAAGTAATTATTGTTTTAGACATTGAAACCATTTGTAGAGAAGTGATAGAAAAACCCTAACCGTTTAAAAAAAAATCCATGCTACAGTATTTAGGTCAAAGACATTTTTACCTGTGCAATACCCTTGACTAATCCAATAGAAATCTATACAGTGCCAGCAGTTTTAATGCATTTCAAAGGCTTATAAGATTTGAGTGTTTCTAGGTATTCTAGAGGAATGCTATTGAAAGTAAACCTCCAACGCTGCTCAGGTTCTTCTTCTTGCTATTTTTGTTTCACTTGCTTCTCTTGACCAGGAAAGTCAGACACATCGCTGACAGAGAAAATAACAGTTAGAAACACCTTTGATTACGAAACACAATCCCCCGCAGGCTAGTTTCCAAAGAAAGTTATTTTCATATATTTGCATGGTTTTGCATAGAATTTGAAAGGCAATCTTTGGCCTGGCCATGACTTGTGGAACTGTTTAGGGGGAAACCCCAGTGGTTGACTGTGATTAGTGTTACATAAAGGTATCCACATGCAGCAGCTGGCTCTATTGCTCCATTACTCTGAAACAGTCCCATGCAGCTCCTTGTGTACCATAACATAAGACTCAGTCCTTCCTGTCCTGGATATAAAGAATACTTCCTCCCCTTTATACTCTATGACAGCCTGACTGTATGGAAACCTGTTGGTTCATTCCTGCCCAAACCCAAGTCAACTACCAGGAGATTGGCCAGGGTAAACTTTAACTTTGGAATGAGGAAAAGGTTATACAGGCTTCTCTGAATGAACCTCTCTTGAAAAGGCGTTGAGCTCAACGGACTATCTGTTAAAACATGTTCAGGACCATTTCCGATGACTAACCCAAGCTGATATTGCAGAACTTATGTAAACAAAGCCTGTTCTAACACATTAACAAGTCACTTTTAAAAGTTTTGTAAGTTCCGGCAGTAACAGGGAACACTGTCAGGTCAGAGTCCATGAGATACTAATAGCTTCTCTGAACAATGTGACGTATATACACACGCACGCACATCCATCTTTCCTGATTAAGAAGCTTTTATCAATGTAAACTGGCTTTCATGAAATCCAGGAGAGGGTCTCTCTCTCTCGCACTCTCCGGCTCTCATCTCAAGGTAATTGAAAAACTTGTGTTTTACAATAGATGATAAAGGACCTAGAATGTCTGAAGTCTTTCTGTTTAATAATCTTCATAAGACAAGGCTTTAAATGCAGCAAATGTGTATGCAATTCTCTTAAAAATGCTTGTGCTGCTTTGCCAGTGTCTGAACACAGGACATCACGAGAAATAGTTCACTGTAATAAAACAACTTTAAAACGGTTTAATAAATAACGTGAAGACATTTTACATATGCTATGCTGGTCAAAGGATCTAGTATGCCATTGTGGCCAATCAGGATCATCTCTGGCTCTCAGTTCAAAACAGCAATCTAAGGATAGCGGGGAAAAAACTCCTTCACCACCATCAAATTAGATTTGCTGTAATGAAATCGAACAGCCCCTTTGACAACTTTTAGCCCGAGTAGAACTATTCCAGGAATGTCACGCTATTTGCAGGGGCCTGTGCACCGGCATCACCAGAGTCATGAGTCAACCTTTTTTCACTGACGCAACAAGCGGCTAAGTCATTACTAGCAGCGTTATTGAATCAACCAATTATTTCAAAGGCAAGAGTCACCGAAAGGCCACTGTGGAATTTCAGGTTAACTAAACTAAATGCAACCTGGTGAGATTAACTTGCAGAAATCCATTTGTTCTCTGTTGATTAAATAATAAATCATATTAGGTACCATGATGACACTGCTGGTTACATATCCCCTTAGTTGTATGGATGATCACCTTTCTACACGAGTAAAGGAAATGAGATGCAATAGGTCAAATACCATTACGCTAGATGCTGACTCTAGACTCTTCAATGATACCTGGAATACCAAAAAAATGGCTTCCAGGAATAACACCCCAAGCTAGACTGTACCACCCATAGTTAGCTAGCAATCAGAGGGGTTGGGTTAAATTCGGAAGACACATTCCAGTTGAATGCATTCAGTTGTGCAACTGACTAGATATCCCTCTCCCAATCATTTCCAGTTGAGCAGCCCAGAGCAAGAATGTGTCCGCACAAGCAGAAATGAAGCACAACATCAGCTACGGCTACCGTTAGAAAGAAGGCCATGACCTTTAATATGACAACGAGCGGGGACGTTCTCAGAGAAACTACCATTGATAACACATCCTCCATATATTGGGGACTATATTTCATAATTAATCCTCTCCCCAACCTGCAGAATGGTTGGCGTCCCATGATCACAAATATGCAGCAAGTGGCCACTGCTCCAAATCTGCTCCAGAGCTTAGTGCATGGGTCCCCCAAATTACAGTCTTGTTGAGGGGGCTGAATCTAGCTGTCATCTTCAGGAAGAAAGAGGAGATTTCCTGTCAGGTATGTGTGCCCTTCAAGGTCTTTTGTTTTGAATTGTCGGAGATATCCGGTCTGTGAGGCTAGTGTACACACTCAATGTTCCCTTCCTCTTTCAGTGGAATTCTTACAGAGGAAGAACTACATATTGCAGCAGTTACAGCACATTGCTGTTGTTGCAGTGTGCGCCCTATTGCTGAAATGCACACACCACGAATGCTTGTACACACACACAGCCGCACTACAGAAACATGTACACACAGAGACACGTACACATGCTCACAATCATGCAAGTTCATATCAGTTTACCCTGCAGTGACAAATTATGAATCTACTTTCCATCAACCAAGGACTTGAAAGGCAACCAATGTACACTTGGTGCATTAGAATAGGGATAAGAATGTGTTCTTAACTGACTTGCCTAGTTGAATAAATGTTCAATTAAATGTACACTCTGAAACCCGAAATGATATTTTCTTCTTTATGAGAGGGGTAGGAACTCCCATTCACAAAGCAGGATGGGTAGAGGAAGCAAACCAGTCGTGTCAGTTATCATTTTTGGAGCGACGGACTTCCCCACTGAGAGAGCTGTGTCTGTCGTGGGCTCCCACTTAGAGCATCATGTGATTTCCTTATGCACTACTAATGACATTAAGCTATTTCTGTCAATGGCAGAAATAGCCACCTAGACCAATCAAAGACTTCAAGGTCGATAGAAATGTTTTTCAATAAACCAATGTCAATATTGTAGAATCTCATCACCTGCTTATACATATGCATAAACAGATGAGGTTGCAAGACATTAAAAAAACGAAACAATTCTCCAATAATCTCTTAGAGACATAAATATCATCCATACCTGCAGCTGATAGTTCAATGACCAGAACAAGCTATTTTTATGTGGTATTTCCTCTCTGGATGAAAGTTGCTTTCTTCCCTCTTCCTATGACCCCACAGGATGTCATTAGATTTCACTTCCTGGTGTTCTAAACCGTCTTCCTTTAGCTCACATATGTCAGAGTCAAGGCCCGCGGGCCACATCCGGCCCGCAAGAAGGTTTTTTACGGCCCCTGGGATGATCTTGATTTATTATTAGAACCGGCCCGCAGCAAGCCGGCAGCCCGCAGATCTTTTACACGCACCAATACTACATTTCCCACAATGCAAAGGTGACGCACCGAGCAGTAGGCTGCTTCATTTCAATATTTATTGGCACAGCAGTCGTCAGCATCACAGTAAAATTAACTTTCAGATACCCATCAAAAATGGCAAAATGGAAGGTGGATACTGAGAACCGGGGGTTTCAAACAAGGTGGGAGTCGGAGTATATGTTCACGAAGGTAGCTGGAAAACCTGTGTGTCTTCTGTGTGGAGAAAGTGTGGCGGTACTGAAAGAGTATCATCTGAGACGACATTATGAAACGAAACACGCGGACACACACGCGGACGCAACTGTCAAGGCCAGTTTTATTTTGGCAGAAGAGATCGCTAAATCAGCCCGGCCATTTACGGAGGGGGATTTCATCAAAAACTGCATGATTAAAGTTTGTGACGAAGTTTGCCCAGAAAAAAGGCAACTCTTTTTAAATGTGAGTCTGAGCAGAAACACCATTGCCGAGAGAGTAGACCAGTTGTCCATCAATCTAAAAGAGCAGCTTGTGAAAAAGGGAAAAGATTTTATTGCATATTCCTTGGCTGTGGATGAGAGCACCGACATTTCTGACATTGCCCAGTTGTCAATTTTCATCCGCGGAGTGGACTCCAACCTAAGCGTGACAGAGGAGTTTTTGGCTTTACGTCCTATGCATGGCACAACTACGGGGCATGATTTGTATGAAGAGGTGTCAAGATGTGTAAATGAGATGGAGCTGCCTTGGGAAAAACTCGTGGGTTTGACAACCGACGGAGCACCTGCGATGTGTGGACACAGGAGCGGACTGGTGGCGAAGATACGGGAAAAGATGCAAGAGGAAAACGCGACAGGTGAGCTGACAGCTTATCATTGTATCATACACCAGGAAGCGTTGTGCGGTAAAGCCTTGAAAATGGAGCATGTAATGAGCATCATCACGCGCACAGTTAACTTTATCAGAGCCAAAGGTTTGAATCACCGCCAGTTCAAGGCATTTCTGACGGAGTTAGAAACGGAGCATGGTGATTTGCCTTATCACACAGAGGTGCGATGGCTAAGCCAGGGAAAGGTGCTTCAAAGATGTTTCGAGCTTCGTGAGGAGATTTGTCTGTTCTTGGACAGCAAAGGGAAAGACACAACACAACTCCGAGACGAAATGTTTCTGTGTGAAATGGCTTTTCTGTGTGACATTACGAGTCATCTGAATGCAATAAACTTGCAGCTGCAGGGTCGGGATCGTGTCATCTCTGATATGTACAGTACAGTGAAGGCATTTAAAACCAAACTGACTCTGTGGGAGACGCAGATGCGGAAAGAAAATTTGAGCCACTTTCCCAGCTGCCAGACCATGAAAGAGAAGCTCTCTACCAGTGCGTTCCCGAGCACACAGTTGGCTGATAAAATAGGTATGCTTGCCGCTGACTTTCGACGCCGATTTGCTGACTTTGAAGCACAAAAAAGCAGGTTGGAACTGCTCGGTAACCCATTTGCTGTTGACGTGGAAAGCTCACCACCAAACCTCCAAATGGAGTTGATTGACCTCCAATGCAATGATGCACTGAGGGCAAAATATGCGGCAGTGGGTGCTGCGGAGTTCGCCCGTTTCCTCCCCGGCACAATGCCCCAGCTGCGCATCCAGGCTGCTCAAACGTTGTCTATGTTTGGCAGCACATACCTGTGTGAACAACTGTTTTCTTTGATGAACCTGAACAAAACATCACACAGAAGTCGACTTACTGCTGAACACCTCCACTCAATTCTGAGGATTTCTTCAGCTCAGAGCCTTACCCCGAACATTGATGAACTTGTAGAAAAGATGGGACACCACCAAGTATCACCCTCAACCTCAAACAAGTGAACATTACTGTGCAATCACATATTTAGAGTTTTTACTCAGTTCAAGTTTAAAAGTTAAAATTTAATATTTGTTTTCACTGCATGTTACTTCTCCTTAAACAAAGTGTTGTTTTTGATTAATAGATTTTTGCACTTTATTTTTTTGTATTTCAATCCAATTATATTTTAAAAATATTTCAGTTGAGTGGATGATAGAAAATTGCTATTATTGTTTTTTCTTTGAAGTAAATTTAGCCCACTTTTGCTAAAATAGAAAATATAGTCTACTGATGGTGCCTTGAATACCGGTTTCTTTCATTTAATGTTCATGTTATGGGGATATTTATATAAAGGAAATTTGTCTTTTGTGTCTGTTGAAAATTAAAGATTACTGACAGAGCCATAAGAAAATATTGCTTTATTTATCTGATCATATTGTAATATATTTGTTAGGTTTTCAGTAGGTTCACTAGACTATATGCGTCATTTAAAAATTTTTCAATGAACATTCGAACAGTCCGGCCCTCGTCTTGTAGCTGATTTTTTTATTTGGCCCTCCGTCCATTTGACTTTGACACCCCTGCTTTAGCTCTTAAATGCAAGGCCATCTAGCTCGACTCAAGGACAGGAGTGACATTACATTTAAAGTGCTGCCCCAGAATCGGTTTTCTGCTTCCAGTCAAGCCCAAACTCAAGCAGTGTGTGTTCAAAAACAAAACACGTCTCAATCTGAACCTCAGTCAGTAAGGTATGCATGATGCACAGTGAATCAGGTTTGAAATAATGCCAAGATTCCTTTGTCGTATGAAATGGACCAAAACATTTAAATAACAATTATTTGTCACGTACAACAAGTGTAGACTTTATAGTACTTATGTGTCTTTTCCCAACAATGCAGTTAAAAAGTAAGAACATTTAAAACAAATTATAAAAAATGGCGCCGGAGAAGGTGGCTGACGTTTTACATGCTCTGACCGATCTGTGCTATTTTGTAAGTTTTTTGCGTTGCTTGTATTTTTAAACTTATTTTGTACATATGTTGCTGCTACCGTCTCTTATGACCGAAAAATAACTTCTGGACATAAGAACAGCGATTACTCACCTCAAACTGGAAGAAGCTTTTTACTATAACGAGTCTGATGAGTCCGGCAGGAAGGATATACTGCTTTCCTGGGATCAGGCCCAAATCCCTGTCATTGGCGTGAAGAAAAGATGGAGAAAAAGGGGGCGGAGGTCGGGCTGCCTTCTGAGAATTTGTAGGCGAGCGAGTAAACTCCCACTGACATACATTCTACTGACCAACGTGCAATCATTGGAAAATCAAATCGATGACCTTCGATCAAGATTATCCTGCCAACGGGACATAAAAAACTGTAATATCTTATGTTTCACAGAGTCGTGGCTGAACGACGACACATATAATATAGAGCTGGTGGGATTTTCCATGAACCGGCAGAACAGAGAAGCTACGTCTGGTAAGAAGAGGGGTGGGTGTGTGTGTGTGTGTGTGTGTGTGTGTGGGGGGGGGGTATGTTTGTCAATAACAGCTGCTGCGCGATGTCTAATGTTAAAGAGGTCTCGAGGGGCCGAGCTACCTGCCATCCAGGACCTTTATACCAGGCAGAGGAAGGCCCAAAAAATTGTCAGACTCCAGTCACCCAAGTCATAGACTGTTTTCTCTGCTACCGCACGTCAAGCGGTACCGGAGCGCTAAGTCTAGGATCAAAAGGCTCCTCAACAGCTTCTACCCCCAAGCCATAAGACTGCTGAACAATTAATCAAATGGGCACCGGACTATTTACAGTGACCCCCCCCCCCCCCCCCCCCCCCCACCTATATGTACAAATTGAACATGTTTGTGGCACTTCCCCACCTACCTACATGTACAAATTACCGTGACTAACCTGTACCTGTACCCTTTTGTTGTCTTTTTGCACTGAGTCAGTTCCTCACGCTGCTGTTTCCAACGTCTTATCATTGACTCATTAAGGCCAAGCTCCCGTGCAGCAGCTCTATTTCCTTTTCCAACAGCCAGATCGATCGCCTTCAACTTGAAAGCTGCATCATATGTATTTCTCTGTGTCTTTGCCATGATGAGGGTGACAAAATTACTATCGTAATCAGAATGATGGGAAGTTTGAGCGCGCTCGATTGTTCAGTTTTTTGGCGGCATGAATCTTGTGAAAGCGGGAAAAATCCATAAATTAGCCGCGTCATTGTATAAACCGCGAGGTTCAAAGCGTGGGAATAAAGTAGCGGCTTATAGTCCGGAAATTACAGTATTCAGCGCATGTGGCAAATAAAATTTGATTTGATTTGACAATACAATAACACAATAAAATAACAATACAGAGGCTATATACAGGCTACATACAAGGAGTACCGAGTCAGTGTACTGGGGGACGAGGTAGTTGGGGTGATTGATTGAAGTGACATGTACATGTAGGTTTGGTTGGATGATTGTTTGAAGTACTATGTACATGTGGGTCCGAGGTGAAAAGCAGAGAGTCTGGGTAGCAATTTAATGAACTCTTCAGCAGTCTAATGCTTTGGGGTAGAAGCTGTCCAGGAGCCTTTTGATCCCGGACTTGGCACTCTGGTACTGCTTGCCATGCGGTAGCAGAGAGAACAAACTGTGATTTGGGTGGCTGGTGTCTTTGGGCCTTCCTCTGCCTGGTATAGAGGTCCTGGATGGCCGGGATCTCGGCCCCAGTGATGTACTGGGCCGTATGCACTTTCCTCTGTAGCGCCTTGCGGTCAGATGCAGCTCAATGGTGCAGCTGTAGAACTTTTTGAGGATCAGAGGGCCCATGCCAAATCTTTTCAGCCTCCTGAGGGGCATTGTCACGCTATCTTCACAACTGTGTTGGTATGTTTGACCATGATAGGACTTGAAGCTTTCAACCGTCTCCAATACAGCCCTGTCGATGTGAATGGCGGTGTGCTCTGCCCTCTGTTTCCTGTCAGAAAGGCCGCAGGTCACAAGACAGTATTACAGAGGCCAGACAGTTCTGTAAAATATGGTTCTATGTAGGAAGTTGGACAGTGGCTTTGAGTCTTGGCCAACCACACTCTAAGTCAGCTTAAACAGAAAACCTGTCCCATCAAATGGACTCCGGAACTAAATTAGATGGCTTAATAGAAACCCAATTGAATAAAGTTATGATTTGCCAAACATTCCCTAAAAATAAGCATTTTGTCAGTGCCTGAGAAACAAATGGAAAAAGGAGAACCTGTACTGCCCAGTACTGTCAACCATGCAGTTGGCATTAAACGTTACGTACCGTCAGTATCATCTTACAGACCATCTTAATTACCTATTTAGTTTGTTTTTGCTGAAGACACAGCATATACGTTGTATCCTCAAGCATCTATGTTCAGGTTCCTGCGGCAGATTGATGCTCACCATCCTAGCATGTAGCATGATGTACAGTAGCATCTATTGAGCTTCTACTGTAATGACATCATATAATAGCTGCCCCTGAGACAGACGGAAGGTCCTGGTTATTGGCAGGAAAAAATAAAAAGAGAGAAAGAGAGAGATGAATGCGATGCAGAAGGAAAACCCCAGAAGGATCATATGTGGCAGCTGCTGTGTTACATTCCTGAAGGCAAACACCAGGGTTACATCTGAGGCTAATGTCCCTCGGTCATCGTCTTTCCATGGGACATGCTGCCCAGGCTCTGCCCAGGCTCAAGCCCAGGACCCAGGCCGGCAACACAAGGAGCCTCCTCTGGGAAATCAGATTCAATCAGCCATTCCAAGGGCTTTTAGAGGGTCGGTGGATCTACCCCGTTTGATATTTGATCAGATTTGTCATCCACCCCCACCCAGCCACTTTCTTTCCCCTGCCTAATGGGAAGTGAAAGATCAGTAAGCCTTGTGGAATTCACCACTCCTGTTACATGAGCATGTGCTCGCCGTCTGGACAAGGGTTTGTTCTCTCTTTCGCTCCCTCTCTCTCCCCTCTTGCCTTTCTATTCCTCTTCTCTTTCTTAATGTCTCATCCATCCTCCTCCCATCTCCGAGGACTGACCTGTTGTTTGTTGTTAAGACTTCCACAGACGCAAACATCTCTGAATAGAACTGTGCAAATGGCTGGCCAAAGATCACACATCACATATCAGTTATTGTTTCGCTTCAGGTCTCTGAGCTCTTCTTGTTGTCATCTCGTCTCTTCTTACCATCTGGTTGTTTATATATTTCTCTATTACCATCAATACACCCCCGAGCTCCTGGCTTGCCAACGTGTGATGTGTCACGGCACAAAAATGTCTCTGAAAAAAGAGAATTTTTCCAAATAGTCCCAGCGGGACCAGGAAGGGAAAGGGAAGGCCCTTTCAATTACAGTATGCAGGTCAACATCAGCAGGAAATAAATACATTTCTTGGCAGATCTCAATACGAGGCAGCCCAAATACGCATTGCATCACTTAGTCCCCTGACGATGCATGTTTCAGGCCTAGAGTTCTGTATTGTAACAGCTTGACCACACTGTCCCGTCCACAAGAGGTTGGAGTGTGATTAGTATGCACTCCAACCAGGAGCGAGGTTGTCATTGAAGACAGGTTGAGTGTAACATGATACTTACACCATGATTTACGTGGCTATCTTATGATAAATTCTACGCAACAGAAGGGGATGGCCAGGCCAGTTAGGTTTCTCTATGTAGCGTATTGTAGGGGAAGCACTATGAGTTCATCCTCCCAGGGTTCTGAAAGTGATTACTCTCCCTAAGTCCCCACAACTGTGTTTCATTTTGTCATTACAGACCCCATGAAAGCTGCAATTGTTGCACAGGGCTCCTGTGAGCGGAGCTCTCCAGATGAGGGGTGGGGGTGGAGAAGGAGGGGACCACACATGTCCCCTTCCTTATGAACACTGCCCGTGTGACTGTGCCATCCTCTGTATGCACAATACGGGCAGAGGGGCCAACGACGCAGGCCGCTGCCATGCCTTTCCCTACTCCATATGTTGAGGATTAGGAGGGACTACGATGAAAACATTGCATTGGTCAATTGGAAGCCCATCTCTACCTTTTCAGGCAATGACATCCACATTCTACGCCACTTGAAGCATGGCAGGTTGCCTGCCTTTCATTCCAACCACACACACAAACTCTTTCATGTCTCACCTTATGTCATCACTAGCCCGATTCAATCAGCCATATTCATAAATCTAGGTTTGTTGGTAGGGTTCCACTTGATACATTCACTTCATTAAGACAAAACCTCACGTCAGTCACTAGGATGTGTAACAACCTCCTTATAAAGCATCTACTCTGTCAAAGCCTTTGTGCCAAATGACACAAAGGGACACCATCCACAAATCACAACAAGCCTATCTCTGTGAGGAAGAGCTCCATGTCTCATGCCCACAGGCAATGGAGCCTCACATCTCTCTCAAACCCCCACTGAATCACTACATGCACCAGCACTGTCCCACTCATTCAAGTCAATGGACAGTTCCGGCCACAAGTCAGGCTAGATTTTGCAGTGGGGTGTCTGGGGTGAGGCCCCCGAGCCCCTTGTTACAGAATTAGAACAACTGCAGTCCTCTTCATTCATGGTTACACTTGACCCCCCGAGGTTAGCGGTCACGCTGATTAGGTCACCTGTCGTGTCTTTGGCTATGCCGGATTAACTGATATGACATGCTATTCTATAAAATAATTTCTCCGTACCTGATTGAGCTAATCATGTAAATGTAATTAATTAGAGAGTCGGGCACCACAAAATAATATTTATAGAGCTGTTATCTTCCAAATAAACTCTTAAAGACCTAGTAATATTTTACATCAATAGCAGTCAATATTAATCGTCATCTTAATTCAGTCTCATCTGAAAGTTGTAAATACTTGGTTATCTGCACGAACCCTGGCTAACAATTTGAATCAGCAATACAAAATTGGGTTTAATCATTTATTTAAATACCTAACTAATCACACAGAATTACACATACACATAATTAAATCATAACTTGATTACAAATTACGTCATAAAGGAAAACTTCCCTAGCGGGCAGAACAGATATGACAGCTTGTTACACAAAATAAAAGGGACTGGGTTTGAGTGAAGGAGCGGGAAGACTGAGGAACAAAGGCCGAAGCTGTGCTATCATAAATACAGTATCTTATGCATTCTAAATTACCGCCCATTTGGAAAAGGAAAATGCAATAAATATTTCCTCTGAGCTGCGCTTCGGTAGGTTGGTGGTAGATGTAAGGCCGTGTTGCCCAACCGAGTCCTTTGAAGAATGTCTCTGGTTGTCAATTGGATACGTTGTAGTAACGTTGTTGTGTGGTAGACGATATACTCTGTCTGTTCCTTCCTTACCTGCGTTTGCAGCTGCTGTTGCTAACTCAACGGCTAGGAGGTATCACTTCTGTAGTGAATACGAGTTCAAAGTTCATACCATTCGCAACCAAAGCTCCCGCTGATGTTGGCTTCATTCTGTAGTTATTATCTGAACCATTCTGACATCGGACCGTCGTCCTGCAACCTCGAAACAGGAGGTTATATTGTCGTCAAGGGCTTATATAGGAAGGGAGAGGAGGGCGTGTTTGAAAAGTTTTATAGCCCATATCCCTTCACAGGGGCGGGCCACTGATTGAGCAGAGCCCTATCTTATGAAAACCCAAATCTCACATTTTAAAAGCTAAAATCACATTTCATCCCATCACGAATAATTTCATATTCAAACATTTAAATTGAACAACAATTCCATGTGAATCCGATAACTCTGATGTGTAGACTTTCCACTGTAGAGTTTATGTCATCTTATCATTGATGAGAATGTCTCAGATGACAACCGAACTGACATCATATTCATTAGGTACCATCGCATATGTTCCATTGGTCGGATTACCAGAATATAGTTCATTTCCCCCCACCTTCTGATGTTCCCAGAATCTCTATGTTAACCAAGGGTTTTGCAAATGTAACATCAGAGAGGAAGAGAGAGGAAAAATGGGGGAAGAGGTATTTATGACTGTCATAAACCTATCCCCCAGGCCAACGTCATGACACACCTCTTGAGGATCTTCATTCTGGAGTGCTGCTGTGTTGAAGGGATTGATTAGGGTAAGGAAGTAAATGTTAATATATAACAGTTTGGAGAAAGCACCGCAAAAGTTGCGAAGTTGTGTAAGAGGAAAAATGATTTCCTTAATCTTTTTTTGAGTGCAGTTGAAAACAAAACTCTTCTGGTCTTGCATCTGTGCTATGACGGTATGGGGAGTAGATGTAATGGCCAGATCATGGCTGTACACTAGCAGGCATGCACAGGCTGTTTCGGGTTGAGGCACCACCTCCCCCTGGCAGGCAGATAGTGTTATCGGGTAGGAGGTGGGCGAGCAGGTGAGGTGCACGGTGTGGTTGCAGGATGATAGGCCACTGTTAGGACCTCAGAGGTGTGGGAGAAAGGAGACTCTCTGTGAACGTTATCTCCCTCAGTGTCTGCTGCCAGCAGCCAGTGGGAGGAAACATAGCCACTGTGATCACATAGGCTTCCTTTTCAGTACATCTCTTTCTTTCTATCTTTCTTTCTGCATTGTACAATTATTTTTTAAGAAAATTGTGTGCTACTTGTAGTGTATTAGACAATGATTCCAACAGGGAGACCTAAAGGACTTCAGGAGATGCACTCACATAGCAACAGATCCAGATCTTAGGGGTTGTGCAACGGTAGTCTTAGACAAGCCAATCACTGTGTGAGTGACCAAATCAGCTCCGGCCAATCAGAGGGAGCCTGTTTCACTGACCAATCAGCAGAAGTTCCTCTTCTTCTCCCTCTTTCTTTCACTCATTCACAATGCAACTCTCTCATATGTCAATTGCACTTCTTTGTCAGCCGTGTGCAATCAATTTGCAAGAATTAGGAACTGAATGTGAAAGTTGTGTGCAACAACTTCCATCTTAGTAATTGCAAAACATTCACTTCTATGTCTAGGTATTGTTATTGACACATTTCCCTTGTTGATACAGTTGAATAAAGGCCAAAGAACTGAATGCAGCTAGTTCACACGCCATCATAGGTCAGGTGACCCTCAGGCCCTTTAGACCAGACCTCTGATGGACTACACTCTCACCTTAATTCCCCTTGTTTCCACGGAAACGAATGGCTTGAACAGTCTGAGATGCATTTGATTTTACCCAACTTTAAAAATGACAAGTGGAGCAGGGAAACTGTGCACCTCACTTTCCACCTCGTCGTTTATAGAGGGGGTGCAGAGTGAAGGGGTGTTAAGACCTCTCACACACAAGGTAGTCTTTCAGAAATCAAATCCCTCCGGTTAGTTTTAGCCGAAATGGGAGCCCTCTGTCTTTCCCAACCGTCTAGCCTGCTTATGTAATAAACCCAACATCCCCAAAAAATGTACCTGCGCCTCCGCTCGGCTGTCATAGGAGAAAGGAATCTATAGGGTTGATGTGGGTGGAGGCTTAAAAACCAGAACAATCTTTGTGTGGAATGATTACAAAGACATACGCTCCATGGCTCTAGAGGCACTTTGTGCAGGCAGACACTTGAAAACAGACAGATTTGAAGATAATACTCCCTCTGACTGAAAACTGATGGTCTTAAAACATATTCCTATCCGCTGTCTAAGTGAAGACAGATAGACCTGTGCAGAACAAAAAATAAACTGTAGAAGGGAGGATAAAGAAGAACATAAACCAAAACAGCATCAGATCAAGGAGGCTATTCAAGGCCAGAGGGAGGTACAGAGGATTTCTGAGGTACTGCAGAGACACTGCTTGGTGATTGAGGATACATTTACAAGAAAATACAACATGTTTTCATTAACAGTTCCCTCAGTGTAGACCGAAGAGCTAATAGCCTCGCAATGTGAGGCCCCCACACAGGTAGCCTGTGCAGGAAGTGTGAAAGTTTTCATGAGTGACAAAACATCCTTAAACTATTTCTGTGGTTTTCCTCAGAGCAAATGAAAACGTTTACACCCCCCCCCCCCCTCTGTTGTCTGCAGAAAGAGTTCGCCCTCTCTCCCCGGGTTGTTCTTGTGCTGTAACATGTCAGCATGCTGAATACTAGGCCCAAAGCACATGGCTCGGGGGAGAGCTTATGTGGGAGCATTACTCTGCCTAGTGTGTGGGCTGGGAGGCCTTTGTTGTAGATTACAGTCCCATGAGAACCCAGAGCAACATCTAACCGGGGGAAGCAGGTGGGGCTGGGGGACTATGTGGAGACAGACAGAAGCCTCAGCCATGGAATGATAACCCCCCCCCCCCCCACACACACACACACACACACGCGCGCGCGCGCACAAAGTCACATAAAGAACAACATACACCACTACTACAAACTACTAAAAGCAGGAGGAATAAACAGCAAAGATGAGCTAACTAGAACAATAGATACTCAGCCTCAAACAAAAGCGTAGCATGGGTGTACAATTGTTTTTTAAGACGGACTGACGTAATTGCAGAATTCCCAGCCAGATATTCTTCCCTGATGAAAGATCAATGCTTGGAATTCCATCGGATTTGGCCCCGCTTAAAGTTGCGCTGGCGGAAAGTCTATTTATATGAAGAGCAAAACGTTGGATTTTGAGAGGGCTTGAGGTTAATAAAAAGTAAATACCTATGGTTTGCTTTGGGTGGAGTAGATCCCCTTTTCATATTCTTAGTGAAATGTAAGGAATATTGTTTGTTGGAATATTGATGTCATAAAGTCATGACCTCTAACATGCTTTTAGTTTTTACATTTCTACCAATACGTCCACATGGCCCACCACAAGAGCTACAGTAGCTGTTCATTTTGTTCAGTAGCGTACTAGTGCTATTAACACATTCTTAGAAACCACACAAATACCTGAGGAGCTACATGTTCTGGACAAGAGGAGTGGGTGGCTTTGCAGCATTGTATAGCAGAAGTGTGTGCTAACGAAAGATATCCCTGTCATGTGAAATGTGGTCCCTCCACAGAGTGCCACATCTTTCTTCCTCTCTCTCTCTCTCTCTCTCTCTCTCTCAACCTGTGAGGTGACTTCCGTCTGCCTTGTAGGCTCACAGTAACCTAACATAGCAGGCGTATAAATATGCTTGAGCGGAGTTCCCACTTCCTTTTTTCAGGGGAAACAGAAGTTAGGTTGAAAATATTGTATCCATGAAAACCGGATGTTAGCGTTTTCTGCCGACTTAGCATAGACAAGGGTCACAGAGGCATGACCCAGTCTCCATAGACCTAAGCAGAGGAGAGCAAAGAAAAAAAACTATTGGTTATTTATAGTGGCTGGGGAGCGGAGAGGTCCTGTCTGGCTGGCCATTACCTCAGCCTCTGGATATCTCAGTCTGCTCCCCTCTTCTCACCACTTCAGCCCTGCCAGACCCTCTGTTGCAGCTTTGTTGAGTTGGAATGCAAGCACCACCTAGGGGTAGCCATGAGGAACTGCGCCTGGGTCCCATAGGCTTCAGGACACTCCACGAGGCCCTGACCATGCTCTTTTTTAGTCTCTGTTCCTCTTTTCATAGCTGCAGTGATCCTACTGTGGACAAAGCAGCTTTTGTAGATTTGGACCGTATGTGGATCAGGTAGGCAATTTGAGATATGCAATGAGCATTGTAATTTGATGCTAGCAATATAGGTAAATATTGCTATGACAATAATACATCATCCACTACAACAAGACAAAGGACTTCCATAAAGTCCGACTTTCACATTCTGGTAACCTAGCTGCATATGGACTCCCATGATGGTAAAAAACAAAGTAATCTTTCTCAGTTCCTAGACAACAAAATCAAGAGGAAATAGCATTGACAATGTGTTTGATCTAGTATATTGCTCTGCGGGTTTCACGTGGGAATGTTAGCATTGCTAAATTAAGAAACCATGTTGTGATATCGATAACCTCTTGACCCCATAGACACACACGCACATCCACTCACATACAATCTCTGTTTATCATATATCCTGATGCCTAGTCACCTTAACCCATATACATACAGTGGGGAGAAGAAGTATTTGATACACTGCCGATTTTGCAGGTTTTCCTACTTACAAAGCATATAGAGGTCTGTAATTTTTTATCATAGGTACACTTCAACTGTGAGAGACGGAATCTAAAACATACAGAAAATCACATTGTTTGATTTTTAAGTAATTAATTTGCATTTTATTGCATGACATAAGTATTTGATTCATCAGAAAAGCAGAACTTCATATTTGGTACACATCAGAAAAGCAGAACTTAATATTTGGTACAGAAACCTTTGTTGGCAATTACAGAGATCATACGTTTCCTGTAGTTCTTGACCAGGTTTGCACACACTGCAGTAAGGATTTTGGTCCACTCCTCCATACAGACCTTCTCCAGATCCTTCAGGTTTCAGAGCTGCCGCTGGGCAATACGGACTTTCAGCTCCCTCCGGACCTTGCGTGCACTGCAGGATTTTAATCCATGATGCCGTAGTGTGTTACTAATGGTTTTCTTTGAGACGGTGGTCCCAGCTCTCTTCAGGTCATTGACCAGGTCCTGCCGTGTAGTTCTGGGCTGATCCCTCGCCTTCCTCATGATCATTGATGCCCCACAAGCTGAGATATTGCATGGAGCCCCAGATCGAGGGAGATTGACCGTCATCTTGAACTTCTTCCATTTTCTACTAATTGCGCCAACAGTTGTTGCCTTCTCACCAAGCTGCTTGCCTATTGTCCTGTAGCCCATCCCAGCCTTGTGCAGGTCTACATTTGTATCCCTGATGTCCTTACACAGCTCTCTGGTCTTGGCCATTGTGGAGAGGTTAGAGTCTGTTTGATTGAGTGTGTGGACAGGTGTCTTTTATACAGGTGACGAGTTCAAACAGGTGCAGTTAATACAGGTAATGAGTGGAGAACAGGAGGGCTTCTTAAAGAACAACTAACAGGTCTGTGAGAGCTGGAATTCTTACTGGTTGGTAGTTGATCAAATACTTATGTCATGCAATAAAATGCAAATTAATTACTTAAAAATCATACAATGTGATTTTTGTTTTAGATTCCATCTCTCACAGTTGAAGTGTACCTATGATAACAATTACAGACCTCTACATGCTTTGTAAGTAGGAAAACCTGCAAAATCGGCAGTCTATCAAATACTTGTTCTGCCCACTGTGTCTACCTCTATCACTCCAGTATCCCTGCACATTGTATATACTGTATGGTACTGGAACTTACTGACCCATATATATTATGCTTACAGTATTTACTTTCTCGCGTTCTTCTCATTTCCATTTTGTATTTCTCGTGTGTTTTTGTTCTACCGCATGTTATTTTTAGTATTACATTGCTATTGATTACTGCATTGTTGCACGTGACATTAAAACGTGACATTAAAACGTGAAACTTGACTTGCACATTCTAGTTGAGATACATTACGCATCTTAGCTAATGGTGTCTGTACAAAAAAAAACTATAAAGATGCCGATTGCAAAAAAGTTGAGGCAAATCTTTGTAGGGATTAATATATACAGTGCCTTGCGAAAGTATTCAGCCCCCTTGAACTTTGCAACCTTTTGCCACATTTCAGGCTTCAAACATAAAGATATAAAACTGTATTGAAGAATCAACAACAAGTGGGACACAATCATGAAGTGGAACGACATTTATTGGATATTTCAAACTTTTTTAACAAATCAAAAACTGAAAAATTGGGCGTGCAAAATTATTCAGCCCCCTTAAGTTAATACTTTGTAGCGCCACCTTTTGCTGCGATTACAGCTGTAAGTCGCTTGGGGTATGTCTCTATCAGTTTTGCACATTGAGAGACTGACATTTTTTCCCATTCCTCCTTGCAAAACAGCTCGAGCTCAGTGAGGTTGGATGGAGAGCATTTGTGAACAGCAGTTTTCAGTTCTTTCCACAGATTCTCGATTGGATTCAGGTCTGGACTTTGACTTGGCCATTCTAACACCTGGATATGTTTATTTTTGAACCATTCCATTGTAGATTTTGCTTAAAGTTTTGGATCATTGTCTTGTTGGAAGACAAATCTCCGTCCCAGTCTCAGGTCTTTTGCAGACTCCATCAGGTTTTCTTCCAGAATGGTCCTGTATTTGGCTCCATCCATCTTCCCATCAATTTTAACCATCTTCCCTGTCCCTGCTGAAGAAAAGCAGGCCCAAACCATGATGCTGCCACCACCATGTTTGACAGTGGGGATGGTGTGGTCAGGGTGATGAGCTGTGTTGCTTTTACGCCAAACATAACGTTTTGCATTGTTGCCAAAAAGTTCAATTTTGGTTTCATCTGACCAGAGCACCTTCTTCCACATGTTTGGTGTGTCTCCCTGGTGGCTTGTGGCAAACTTTAAACAACACTTTTTATGGATATCTTTAAGAAATGGCTTTCTTCTTGCCACTCTTCCATAAAGGCCAGATTTGTGCAATATACGACTGATTATTGTCCTATGGACAGAGTCTCCCACCTCAGCTGTAGATCTCTGCAGTTCATCCAGAGTGATCATGGGCCTCTTGGCTGCATCTCTGATCAGTCTTCTCCTTGTATGAGCTGAAAGTTTAGAGGGACGGCCAGGTCTTGGTAGATTTGCAGTGGTCTGATACTCCTACCATTTCAATATTATCGCTTGCACAGTGCTCCTTGGGATGTTTAAAGCTTGGGAAATATTTTTGTATCCAAATCCGGCTTTAAACTTCTTCACAACAGTATCTCGGACCTGCCTGGTGTGTTCCTTGTTCTTCATGATGCTCTCTGCGCTTTTAACGGACCTCTGAGACTATCACAGTGCAGGTGCATTTATACGGAGACTTGATTACACACAGGTGGATTGTATTTATCATCATTAGTCATTTAGGTCAACATTGGATCATTCAGAGATCCTCACTGAACTTCTGGAGAGAGTTTGCTGCACTGAAAGTAAAGGGGCTGAATAATTTTGCACGCCCAATTTTTCAGTTTTTGATTTGTTAAAAAAGTTTGAAATATCCAATAAATGTCGTTCCACTTCATGATTGTGTCCCACTTGTTGTTGATTCTTCACAAAAAAATACAGTTTTATATCTTTATGTTTGAAGCCTGAAATGTGGCAAAAGGTCGCAAAGTTCAAGGGGGCCGAATACTTTCGCAAGGCACTGTATCTCGAGACATCCCCATCTGCAACATTAGCTACATTAGGCATTAACTGTAAGCATATGAGCCCATGTTATAATGCCGTAGAACAGTGACGACGGGTGGTGCACTTGTGTCCCTCTGTGGTAAGAACAAAACATTCAACACCCCATCTCTGTCTCAGGGTGTGTCAGAATCGACAGTCACATTGCACATTGACATGTCCTCATGTTACCTCTCCAGTCGTGTATGGCAACGTGAATGAAACTCTGGGAAGTAAATGTCAATATTGATAACTGTGTCTGCAGCTTTCTTTCAAGTAGCATTTCTTAGACGTCACATCACATCCCCCTCAGTGTTGATGGCGCCTGACAGGATCTGCAGCTAAAGTCTGCCACTGCATTCTCCTTTTCTTGCTGGGAGGCCTGGAGGAGAGACTGTGGCTCAGTATTAGTTCACCATGAACCCAAAGCATCCAGCTGTCACACAGTAACAGTGGACTGTGGAAACACGGTGGAAATAGTCTTCCATTCAAATGTACTAGTTGGACGATTCACACCGCTATAATAAAATTGTATAAAATTGTATAAAATTGCGAACCATCTGAACGAGTTATAACACCATTTGGAGAAGCACATATTGGTTGAGAATCAGTCCTTGGTGGTAGGTATTGTCTACAGAGTTACAGGGGAGACCTTCAAGTGACCTGGAGAAGATGGATGGGAAAGAGGCCAATGGTGGGTGGGGGTGTGTGAGGCCATCAGCATCTCTTCCCTGCCTCGGGACATTAGGCTGTGGCTCTCTGGGTGTATACAGGGCCCCCGAAGGTAGGTCAGGCTCAGCAAGGACCTCTCATATGAAACCAGGGGCCCTGCCTGGCCCCTTCCTGGTGGCATCTGTGAAGGCAGGGCCTACAGAGGATCAGCACTGTATTGTCTTGACCAGGAGCCTCCTTCATTTGTCATTTAACCGTCTTTGTGGCCCGAGGTTCAGTCTTCTTCTGGCTGTCTGACCTGTCTTACTGTCATTTGCAAATGGGTCACCTTTCTAGAGGATTACTCACGCTGTTTTAAAGAAAGAGATGAAAGAAATGGCCAGAGACCTTTATCATATGTTGCCTGTGTAAATAATATGAGGATGAGGCCTACTGCTCAAATGTATCTTAATATTTGAAGGACAACATCTTTTACGCTTGTGCAAAATATGTATTTTTTTTTATTAAAGATAAGTTCAAATACAAGACATGCAGTCAATTCTCTGCTCATATCTTCTCTTGGTCCCTTGATATACAATTAAAACATGCCATGCTGAAGCTAGTTATAAGAGAACATATACAGCAACATAATTTTATCTTGATATTGTATTGTTAATCCAGGCAACTTTAACAGGCTCTGAGTAATATGTCAACATTGATTCTACCTCTTCTGTCTGCCTGAAGTTCCTCCATCCGCCCCTGTTTGAACAGTGGAGGTCAGTTGACTTATCTCCTAAATATTTGTGAATGAAGGAGCTTGTTAGATAAGGGGAGGGTGCCATTCATGCATTCCTGCCTCTCAGGGTAACATGAGCCCTGTAGAAGGGGATGGGCTCTCAATGTTCTCCACTGCAGACAAGGAAATGGGATCTGTCCCATTCCACACATCAGACACACACTATCACACATTATCAGATTTATTTCCTCAAGCATAATCTAATAACCATATGTAGATGAATGAAATTAGAATTTGATGAGTGCACTGCTGAATGAATAAATCAAATGAGTGACTGGTTCAGTTAGCACGGTATCAAATCCTTTCATGCTGTGTAGACCATGAGGTCCAGCACATTCCACACACTATCTTGACCACTTTCTATCATTCATAGTCACATGTCAATATACCACATTTCACACTTCCTGAGGAAGAACAAACATTGAGTTACACACTGATAAGCTTCATGATAATGCCTTGTTCCGTCCTACACTATCCAATGTCTGCTGTTCCTAGAAGTCAGAATGCTTCTCATGCATAAAACCGTCTGACAGAAGTGAGGCTGACTTTGCCAAGAACATCTGTCTGTGCATAGCTGATACCACTAGCCTGTTGAGTGTGAGGGGGTAACTAGACACCATGGCCAGCTGTTGCCCAATGGGTGTTCCAAAGGCTGAGGAACATTATTCTTCACTCTGGTGCCTCTATGGCCAGTTCTTCAGCTCACTTTATACAACTGGGGGCAGCGCCTCAGCAGACCAGCTCATTCCAGCACTCCTTCCTGACCTTCCTGCATTTAACCTTTGACCCGGAAGGACAATATTAACTCTTGGCCAATTGTCTGGGGGCTACCAACTTCCCCTGCACGGTCTGTGAGAACATTCCTGGGGTGGTTGCCAAGCAAGACTGGGTGTTTGAGCATTGACCTCCAATATGTCCTGGGTTACCCTTGATCTTCTCCCCACCCACTGTCCAAGCCTCATAGCACTTCCCCCACCCCATAACTGGGGGCTACTGCTCTGTCTCTGAAAGCAGCCCACCCAGTCTGCATGCTATTTTGTCCCCATTCCCCTATATCTATCCCCAGATTCTTTGATTAACACAAAACACCTGCAGCCAAAAGGCATTGGTAGGTCTATATTAGTGCAAACACATAGCATTCACTCACACACTTGTTCTCTTGTTCACACACCATACGCACACAAACAGACAGACTAACAATAACTTCCTGTGTTACTCCTTAAAACCCCTCCACTCAAATCACACTATTTTTATTTGATTTATTTAACCTCTATTTAACTAGGCAAGTCAGTTAAGAACAAATTCTTATTTACAATGACGGCCTAGGAACAGTGGTTTAACTGCCTTGTTCAGGGGCAGAACGACAGATTTTTAACTTGTCAGCTCAAATCACACTAACCGGTGCCCACTGGGCACAAGCTGGTTAAATCAACATTGTTTCAACGTAATTTGTCAAGGTATTGTGACATGGAATCTACGTGGAAAATACATTGGATTTAAAAATGTAATCAACATAAACTGTTATTTTGAGGGTGATATTTCAAACACAGGATTGTCCTCATGGTAACCAAATTTTAACATAGACAAATCTCGTATAAAATATTTTGAATTTGTACCTTTAAAACAACGTCTAATCTTCAACATTATATCCACTATCAGAAAAAAATACAATCGGCTGGGGATTTGATCTACCACTTCCCTTTTGTCTCCCATCCAGAGTTTTTACCAAGCCCTGTCCAGCTCAGCTATGATGTTTGTTACTGACTATTACCAATGTGCTATCTTGAGAATTAATCGATTTACTTTTAAAAAGTAAATAGATTCCCTGTTGCTCTTCAAGTCATTCCAAAGAGAAGGTTTAACAGAGCAATTGAAATGTACTTTATCACGTTTTTGCAAATGTGATAAACAGCTATTGTCTAAATTCAACCCATAATTCAACAAAAAATAGACAATACAATAGGCCTAGGGTTTCGAGCTCCGGTTGATTTCAAATGTAATAATATTTAGTGATATTCAATTGGGTTTGGTTGTCAACACAACCAAATATCAACATTTGATGGAATTGTATCCTCTGCTTGGATAGTTCCATCTGTACCACTGACTTAGTCTGGCTTAAATTCCAGTTTATCTACAACTTAATAATAAATTAAATCTCCTTGAAATATTGATATTTGGTTGCGTTGACAACCAAAGACAGTTCAATATCACTTTTGAAATGCAATAAATAGCCTATTAATTTGTTAACAAGTTAAACTTCTTTGGGATAGGGGGCAGCATTTTCATTTTTGGATAAATAGCATGCCCAAATTCAACTTCCTGCTACTCATCCCCAGAATGTAAGATATGCATATTATTAGTAGATTTGAAAATACTCTGAATCACGTCTGTGAGTATAACAGAACTTATGTAGCAGGCAAAACCCGAGGACAAACCATTCCGATTCTTTTTTTGAGGTCACTGTCTATTCAATGATTTTTCAATGCGAAACCAGATTTCTAAGGGACTTGTTTGCTGTTCCTACCGCTTCCACTAGATGTCACCAGTCTTTAGAAATTGGTTGAGGTTATTCCTTTGTGTAATGAAGAAGTACGGCCATCTTGAATGAGTGTCACTTGAAGTGTACTTTTTGAGAGAGGCACATGACTCGAAAAGTAGCGTCAGTTTGTTGTCTTCCTGTATTGAACACAGATAGTCCCGTCTTCAATTTGATCGATTAGTAACATTTAAAAATACCTAACGTTGTATTACAAAAGTAGTTTGAAATGTTTTGGCAAAGTTTACAGGTAACTTTCGAGATATTTTGTAGTGACGTTGCGCAAATTGGAAGCTGTGTTTTTCTGGATCAAACGCGCCAAATAAATTGACATTTTGGATATATATCAGCAGAATTAATCGAACAAAATGACCATTTGTGATGTTTATGGGACATATTGGAGTGCCAACAAAAGCAGCTCGTCAAAGGTAAGGCATGATTTATATTTTATTTCTGCGTTTTGTGTCGCGCCTGCAGGGTTGTCGCGCCTCCCCCCCCCAAAGAAGCCACCTGACATCCTACCCGGGCACATACCTGGTTGACCGAGTGCCGGCGGTGGAATTTAGCCATGAGGGTTGGGTCCAGGATGTTCCTATGACACCTCACCCCAGGATGCCGGATGGCAACAGAAGACGAACAGCAGAGGGGCTAAGAATCTTAGAGATGGGGAAAGGGCTGATAAAACATGGGGAAAGTTTGCGGGACTCCACCCGGAGGGGCAGATCCCGAGTGGACAGCCATACCCTCTGCCCAAGATGATAACAGAGAGCAGGGGTCCGGTGGCAGTCCGCCTGTCATCGATACCTGGAGGTGGTTTTGAGAAGAGCAGACTGGGCTCTTCCAGGTACGGCGACAGCGGTGGACAAACATCTGGGCCGAGGGTATGCTGACCTCTTGTTTAAGGAAAAGCGGGGGCTGATAACCCATCGAACACTCGATAGGCGAGAGACCAGTGTCTGAGCAGGGGAGGGTGTTTCAGGCGTATTCCACCGACACGAGTTGCTGGCTCCAGGTGGTGGGGTTGGCGGAGATGAGGCAACGAAGAGTCATCTCCAGGTCCTGATTGGCTCACTCCGAATGGCCGTTAGACTGGGGGTGAAACCCGCAGGACAGGCTGGCCAACGACCCAATGAGTGTGCAGAACTCTTTCCAGAACCAGGAAGAGAACTGAGGACCACTGTCGGAGACCATGTCCACCGGAAGTCCATAAATCCGGAAGATGTGCTGCACCATGAGCTGGGCCGTCTCGAGGGTAGCTTGGGGAGGGGAATGAAATGGGTGGCTTTGGAAAACTTGTCCACCACCGTAAGGATAGTGGTGTTGCTATCAGACGGAGGGAAACCAGTGACAAAGTCCAGGGATATATGTGACCAGGGATGGTGAGGGACAGGAAGTAATTGAAGGAGGCCAGCCGGAGCTTGCCGAGGAGTCTTATTCTGAGCACAGACAGTGCAGGCGGCGACGAATGGGCCACCAAAAGTGCTGTCGCATAAAGGCCAGGATCTGACGGGAGCCAGGGTGGCAGGCAATCCTGGAGGAATGAGCCCATTATAGGATTGGGGAGTGGGCAGCGTCTGGGACAAACATCCGGTTAGCCGGGCCCCCCCCCCCCTGAGGTCCGTCTGGGAACGCTGCGCCTCACGGGCCTGGATCTCCATTCCTCAAATGAGTGCAGCCGCCAGAAACAAGGTAGGAAGGATGTTCTCGGGGTCTGAGGGTGTAGCAGCAGGGCTATAGCGGCGTGAAAGCGCATCCAGCTTAACATTCTTGGACCCCGGGCGGTAGGAGATGGTAAAGTTGAACCGAGTGAAAAGCAGAGCCCATCGAGCTTGGCTGGAGTTAAGATGCTTGGTGCTGCGGAGATACTCCAAGTTTTTGTGATCTGTCCACACAATAAATGGATGTTCCACCCCCTTTAACCAGTGCCTCCACTCCTCCAACGCCATCTTCACCGTGAGTAGTTCTCGATCACCCACATCATAATTCCTCTTTGTGGCGTTACTATGGGAGAAGAAGGAGCAGGGATGCATCTTAAGGTCCAGGGCAAAACTCTGGGACAGGACAGTCCCCACTTCGACATCCATAGCGTCGACCTCCACCATGAACTGATGGGACGGGTCCGGATGGATTAATATGGGAGCTGTGGTGAAGCGGTCCTTGGGAGAGCTGAATGCTGAAAGGGGGGAAGCCAGGGTGCTGTAATCCCGGATAAAACGGCGATAGAAATTCGCAAATTCTAGGAAGCGTTGAGGCTGCACTCTGGACTGGTTTGAGGCCAATCCACCACTGCTCACACCGCTCTCCAAGAAAGGAGAGGGTGGAATGAAGTAATTCGCATTTTTCTGCGTGAACAAAAAAGTTGGTTCTCTAGGAGACGCTGGAGGACTTGTTGGACATGGAGAATGTGTTCTTGAGCTGAGCGGGAAAATACGAGGATGTCGTTGAACATGAACCTGTTCAACATGTCACAGAGAACGTTGTTAACCAGGGCCTGGAACACAGCAGAAGCGTTGGTTAGACTGAATGGTATCACTAGTTATTTGTAGTGTCCGCTAGCCGTGTTGAAGGCTGTCTTCCACTCGTCACCTTCCCGTATCCGCACCAGATGGTAGGCGTTCCGCAAGTCCAATTTAGAGAAAATGGTGGCTCCCTGGGGCGGCTTGAAAGCCGAGGCGATGAGTGGTAGCCGCTACCCGCTGAGGCCCCAGTAGTCGGTGCACGGGCACAGGGTTTTGTCCCTCTTCTCCACAAAGAAGAACCCTGAGCCGGCGGGAGAGGCAGAAGGACGGATACACCCTGCAGCCAGGGAGTCCTCGATGTACCTTTCCATAGCCTTGGTCTCCTGACCTGACAGTGAATACAGCCGTCCCCGCAGTGGTGTAGTGCGATCACGCAGTCATAGGGTTGATGCAAAAGAAGCAAAGTGGCCCGGGCCTTGCTAAAAACCTCCCGGAGGTCCTGGTACTCCGCGGGAACAGTGGAGAGGTTCGAGGCTTGTTCCGAGCCCACAGGAAGATGTCCCGGGGCAGGCTGCGCCGACTTCAGGCAATGGGCGTGGCAGAACTGGCACCGGCAGTCCAGTCAATGAGGGGATTGTATCGCTGGAGCCATGAAAACTCCAATACCACGGGTACCTGAGTAGACTTGATGAGCGTGAACTGCATAGGCTCACTGTGGTTCCCTGACAGTCGCAGGTTGATAGGAGTTGTATTGTGGGTGACTCTGCCTATAGAGCTCCCAGCCACCGCTCTAACGTCCATAGGAATGGAGAGGGGCTGAGTGTGGATGCCCAGTTGTAACACCATGGTAGTGTCCATGAAACTCTCATTAGCCCCAGAATCAATGAGTACCCTGAGAGATTTTGACTGGTCGCACCATAACAGGATGACATGGAGAGGGGTATGAGTAAAGGGAGGAGGAAAGTACTCGTATCTACTGATGAGTGTGGTATTTTAATGTACAGGTAGATACGTAATGACCGGTTGTCCCACAATACAGACAACTCTTGGTTAACTATGCGTAAACGTTCGGCTGGAGACAACCTAGCTCTGCCGAGTTGCATCGGCTCCAGAAGAGGCGAGTCGGCAGCACTCGGAGACTCTTGGGGGAACTCGGGTAACCTCGGATTCTCTCGGGGAACCTAGACGCCGGGAATTTCCGGGATTCCTCAGAGATGAGGTGGATCCTTGGGCGAGCGAGTGGGACCGTAATCAGACCTCCTCTCCCTCCTACGTTGCCGTAGCCACCATCGATCCGGATGGTCAAGGAGATGAGCGAGCCGAGATCTGTAAGCAGGCAGGCTCAGGGTCAGGGCAGGAAGAGTGGTCAAAACCAGAAGAACTAGAAAACAGGGACTAGAGAACAGGAGTAGGGACGAACTGGCAACAGACAAACAGAAAACACAGGTATAAATGCACAGGGAATAATGGGGAATATGGGCGACACCTGGAGGAGGGTGGAGACAAGCACAAGATGGGTGAAACAGATCAGGGTGTGACAAATTCAATGTTACTTTTGTAATACAGTAAATAGCCAAAAGTTAAGACTTACAAACTAATGTAACATTCAACCCTAAAGGTCCAATGCATCCATTTTTATTCCAATATTAAATCATTTCTACTGTGATTGTTTTCAATTGAAATGTTTTCAATTCAATTAAAATAAAAGTCAAAAATAAACAAAAATAGCTTCTTAGCAAAGAGCAATTTCTCACGCAAAATCTTAGCTAGCAAGCTAGCAGTCATCATCATGAATCAAGTCGACAATCTACTGGCAAATCCTTTTCAATCCTTCTCATATGAAGAGAAATTATTGATCAATTGTATCGGTGCTCATCTGCCATTGGACATAAACATTACACAACAAGTTGGAAATCGCAAATTCAACAATTAGTGTTTTGGAAGGAATCAGTGGCTAACTGCAAGCATTATGAAGCAATCTTTTGCCAGCTATTCAGTTGAGTGGACATGTGGTCCAAGTCTGGGTTTGAAGCTCTCTTTTCCAAGCATAAAATGATAAACTTTCATCATTGGTCTTAGTGTCAATCCAACATGACTTCTGCGGCTTTCAAAATAACTGGATACTCGGAACTGGGAAATCTCATACTTCAGCGAGTTCAAGACAACTGGGAAATCTGAAAACAATTTGCTCCGACTGGGAAAATACGTTTTGAACGTTCATCCAACTTGGAATTCCAAGTCGGCAACTCGGGCCTCTTTCAAGAACTCCGACCTGAAGATTCAACCTTGTTTTTTCAAAGTTCCCAGTTGTCTTGAAAGCACCATAAATCCAGAGAATGCCAGACTTTGATGATAAAATTTGCCCACAAAAGACCGCAGCGCCGCCTTCCTGTTCAAGTGAGCACAGCACAACAAGGTGAATCCAAAAATGTATTGTATGCTGCTGCTTAATTTATTTAATATGCTAGAGATATATGTATACTGTAGCTTCAAAAGTAATACTAAGTGTATGTTGGGTAGTAATCTGTTAGTAGCCCATGTGCCTCACCCAAATCACTTGGTCCCTTTTCCTCTCATAGTTAAGCCTACTGTTCTGAGCTTGGTGGTGCACATGTAGCCTGTTTAGAGAAACGTCATCATCAAATATTGTAAGAGCTTTCATTGTCTGCTTTATTTATCCCACTTTATTTATCCTACGGTTCTGACTTGGTGTACGGGGAGAATACTGTAAGAGCGGCCCATGTTCTGAATTCTGTTGCTGTACATTTCAAAAGTGCTGAATATTTTGTGAGAGTTTGCCCCACCAAAATGTACATGCTAAAATCGCCATTGGTCTTTTAACTATTTTATCACCTGGTGAAGTCACCAGTCAGTCACCAGTCAGTCACCAGTCAGTCACCAGTCTTTTCAAACAGCTCTTAGACTGAAAGGGAATTACGGTATCATAATTTTCACAATTTCACAGTATTATTCCAACCTCATAGTGTGGCAATATATTTAAATCACAGGAAAATCACGTTCTTGACTTCACTGGGCCTTTAAAATGAGTAACTTCCATGGCTTTATTTTGAGGTTACTGTAACTGTACATTTCTTCTTATGTAATCATATAAAGGGTGCATGTTCAAGATAGCATGCATAGGTCACCGCAGGTCTGTGGAGATCTTCACAATTGCTGTAATAATCTGTGAAGAAACTCGAACAGCATTGATCACTTGCACCATGAACTTTTCATGTAATCTCAACTGCAATACAGGTAATTTGGTTCTGCTATTAGATGAAGCACAGTGATAACATGGTCTGTTGTGTAAACAGAAATATCTGAGATTGTATTCCCAATTGAACTTTAGTGTGCTTTTAAATGGTTGAAAGCGCAGTGATAACGCGTTGGCAAATCAACAAACTTTTGGCTGTCTTTATCAGTGGGAGAATATAGGTTGTAATTTGATTGATCAACGTCTCAACCAAATATTACCCAATGACGTGGTGCGCCTAGTGGTTGGTTTACTCAGATTCAGGCAAAACGTTCAAACAATCAACCTCAAATACTCAATGAAAGATAAGAGAGCTTGGAGGAGAAAACAACACGGATTAAACTTTGCCCCATAGTTAGCTGACACACACTATCCATGAATTTGTCGAATTACATTTGTTTCCAGGCGACGGAGGTAATTGAGGAAAGGTTTTTTTTCTCCCCTTCTATCTTAGTTTTGACGTTTCGTGGAGGGCACAGCTGATCTCTGCAGGACCATTGGTGTTTGAGAAGGTAAAGGAGCTGGGAGAACAAAGGGCAGGGCCGTGGTATCGCTGCCTGCGTGGGAGGTTGAAAGGCCTTACGTTATCAATCCTGAGCTAAGGGCAGCTGCACCGATCAACCTAACAAAATATAGCCTATTCAGCCCACAGTAAAAACAGGACCAAAGTTTCACTTTTAGAATGAGAGGCCCTCTGACTGACTGCAACCAGCACGTCACACTACTGCTCTCTCCAAATAAACATCCTAACAAAGTAGGACGTACATGTCAAGGCCGAAATAGTTAGAACAGACTTTGTTTGAACAGATAATATCATAGGACGTTGTATATCAGTCAATTCAATGCAAACCAATTCAATTCATACTTTATTTCCACGTCACAGTATGTTGTGCAGAGCAGAGGACTTTGTTCTGCTTTGGCCTATAACATGCTAGAACAACTACATTTGGCATTCATCTACAGAAAAATGATGTATGTATGACTCATAAGATCTATAGTGGTCATTAGTCAAAATGTTAATCAACAATGCCAGTTTTAGATGTATGTGATTTGAAAGATCAAATGTTCTGTTTGGGTGCATTGTGGAATTGTTTTGCAGTCATTGTCTATCGAATGTATCTCAATATGCTATTCCTAAGGTATTTTACTCCAACTGAATCGACTGAGGAGTTGCAGAAGACATTGAGAACAGAGTCACTTCCCAGGCAGCTTGTGATTTGTCAATCAATGACTCTCCAGCTACGCGGCACATGTGAAGTCAATTGTCCCTGTTTGAGTGAGTTGCATGGGAGTTTTAAAGGCATTTATAGAGGTTAGTTAATGATAACAGACTTCTGATACGGAAGGTGGACTTGGATACAACATGTCTCACACCACTGTGGAATCATTGTGGGAAATCTGTAAGACAGAAACTGAAAGAAAGATCCATTGGTCACTCCGGATAGAGGGAGGTGATCGCTACGGATACCGCATAATAAAGTGTTCAACTTTGATATCGAAATGTAATTGATGGTTATACAGTAGGTTAGAGTGGGGTAAGTTGAGCCATCCTTTCTTATATTCAGCGTCATTCCGTCAAGGGAAATATAGTATTCTTTCTAACAATGATATCTATATATATTCAGGATGTTGTGTATCCCTGGAAATGATCAGAGTTCATGTAAACATTACAGTTTTGAAAACATAGCTTGTCCAAAAAAAGTTGTCTCTTGGCAAGGTAAGTTAAGTCATTTCTGTACTGAATAAAAAATATTACCACTACCTTTCTAAAACCATGTCTATCTTTTTTCCAAAACACAATTCAACACAATCACAACCACTTTTTAGATAAAAAAAAAATCATTTTAAGCATATTTTAACACAGGCTTAACACCTAACAAACACTTAGCACTTTTTAAAAAACGTTTAAGATAGGCCCTGTTGTTATGCCATATCCCTGCGATAATGCCTTGCAGTGAAGAAAACACTTAAATTCGCTCAACTTGCCATTGGCTCACCCCATGGCCATTGGCTCAACTTACCCCAAGGCAAACATTTTGCCTATATTAGCCCACACAGCTACAAGGATGCACTTGCTAGGTTTAGGACCTCATATTGAAGCTAATAGAGACAACTGATGTATAGAACAATCTTAAAAGTATCTACTTTGGTAAAAATACAAGCATCATGAAACCTGTAACACAATAAATTAATTTGACTTGGTGAAACTGGACCTAACTTCCTTACCACTTTTTTTCCCCCCTTGTGGTTAATTCCTTTAGACTCCATGAAATGATGACCTCTTCCTAAGTATTTGGTCAAATTATTGATTTTGTCTATTGTTTCCTATAAATAAGGATGGCTCAACTTACCCCACTCTTCCCTATATGAATCCAATGATGCAGTACTCTATTTTAACACTACCTTATCTTTGAGCAAAAAATATTGAGCAACTCAGCTGTGTCTAATAATTCCTTTAGGGTTACATTTTACTTAATACTTAGCCTTGAATGTCTGTTTAACCAGAAAGATACAACAACGTGATTCATTTAGCTATATTTGACCATATGAGTCACTAACACGTTCCTTTTTGACTAAGCCAGGAATTTGGACAATGGTACATTGCACTGTCAAGCCCACTGCTTTGTGAGTTTGAATATTCCAGTATACAATAGGTAATGCCCTGTCCGACTTACTTTAAGATATGAGAAATCTCTGCCCTACTTTGGTTAGAAGAGTTAGAAGAATTTATGCAAGCTCATGGACGCATAGAGAACACTGTGACGTCCCTTGGTCATTAAACACTGTGACGTCCCTTGGTCATTAACATCACGTCCTAGACGTGTTTCAAAGACTTACAGGCTCAAGTGCCATGGGTTTCCATGACCCCACAGTCAACATTTGTCGATCAAAGGGGAACGACTGTCTGGCTGTGTGAGGGCACAACAACTGTCTCCTCCTCCTGCCTGTGGTGGTTCTGATCCAACACATTCACAAGGAGCATGTGAGTCAGCAGGTTCAGGTTCAGAGGCTGGATGCCTTTTACAGTTACCGCCCTGGCAAGGAGTGCACAGGCACAGGCTTTGATCACAGGGCTACAGGACGGTGAACAATCACACCTCGCCCCATTAGTGGCCAGGGAATGAAACTGAGAATATACAGTGGGATGCATTTAAAAAAAACTTTCTAGATCACAATTTGATATTTGAATAAATCATATGAACAAAATGTTACAAACATAGGCCTACCTTCATTCATCTCTGGAATGAATATTCATAGATAATCCTCAAGTAATAAACTCACATTTTGTCTGTTCAATATTCAAATGAATGAGTGTATGAAAGAGCACGGACTAGAAAATAGAAAGTCAGAAAACAAATCATTGACAAAGAGTGACACGGAGCAAGAGGGAGCCAGAGAGAGAAAGAGGGAGAGTGAGAGAGAAAGAGGGAGAGTGAGAGAGAAAGAGGGAGCCAGAGAGAGAAAGAGGGAGAGGGAGAGAGAAAGAGGGAGAGTGAGAGAGAAAGAGGGAGCCAGAGAGAGAAAGAGGGAGAGTGAGAGAGAAAGAGGGAGAGTGAGAGAGAAAGAGGGAGAGTGAGAGAGAAAGAGGGAGAGTGAGAGAGAAAGAGGGAGCCAGAGAGAGAAAGAGGGAGAGGGAGAGAGAAAGAGGGAGAGTGAGAGAGAAAGAGGGAGCCAGAGAGAGAAAGAGGGAGAGTGAGAGAGAAAGAGGGAGAGTGAGAGAGAAAGAGGGAGAGTGAGAGAGAAAGAGGGAGAGTGAGAGAGAAAGAGGGAGAGTGAGAGAGAAAGAGGGAGAGTGAGAGAGAAAGAGGGAGCCAGAGAGAGAAAGAGGGAGCCAGAGAGAGAAAGAGGGAGAGTGAGAGAGAAAGAGGGAGAGTGAGAGAGAAAGAGGGAGAGTGAGAGAGAAAGAGGGAGAGTGAGAGAGAAAGAGGGAGAGTGAGAGAGAAAGAGGGAGAGACGGATGATTAAGGAGCAGTGAGCTCCCACGGCTCTGGGGTGACAAACCTCTGCCCTTGTTTGTTCCGCCAGGAATTCGCTGGCCAGGTGAAAAAGACACAGCATGGACGGGCTCTTAGGGCAGGGGAGTCTACCGTGAGGTGGCCGCAAGAAAGACACATTCCTGTGGTCAATGATTGAAAGGCCGGCGGCGACTGTGGTTTCACAGCCACTCACAGCCCCAGCTATTGCCCTAGCTGCGTTTCACAGGGGAAGGGGCCAAAAATGCCTCTCTGTGTTTCTCTGTGTTTGGTCCATACATTTTGGAGGTGATCTGGTCCAATAACCAAAAGGTGTCTTCATAAAATACGTCATAAAGATCCTATTGTTATCCTCCATAGATGTTTTCAGTTTTGAAAGATTGAAAATTAACCTTGGGGAGGTGAAGCGAGCACCTGCCTGACAGATGGGCAAAGTCTTGTTTTGGAGAAAATAGTGCTTTCCGTCAACTTACCCAAGGGTTCTCAGAAAACACCAAGGCCTCAGCAGTATAGGCATGGTGTGACAGGAAGGACTGACCCAGTCCTGATGTGATGTAGCCTACACCTGCCTATCACTGACATACATCAATTAATGGTACGGCAATAATCAGGTATGTCTGGTCCAAAAACATGCTAGTGACTCGAACTATGTCAATGCTCCAACCCAGTCCTCTGCGTGGGTGACAAGATAGGACTGATGCCACTGTTTCCAGGGCGTACGTACGGGTGGCTTTCTCAGGGCCAGCAGGAGTCACAGATAGGAACTAGTGTCATGCTGACAGGACACTGCCTTCACCTTACAGCCCATTTAGACAATATTGTCTGTAGAAACAAATTAAATCCATCATACAGTAGTACCTGAAAATATATGTATCTGCAGCCAAGGTCACATCCTGTTTTCCAACAGGTTAGACAGCAGGTGCTGGTAGGGAAAGCCAGGGTAGGGTAGGGAGAGGTGTCTTTACAGGGAATTGGTTGAAGATAAGGTGAGCAAAGACACTGACTGGGTGGGGTGGTCTGGTCTGGTCAGCTGCCGGTCAGCCACATGATCTTGATCTTAAAACGTGTCATTGAACGACACAGTGAGGTTCAATGGGCAGCCACTCCTGTTCCTGTTAAGATTAATTTGTGTCGGGCAAACACTCCTGGGGGCTGTGGAGTCACTGTAGCTGCAGCCACGGAAATAGCTGGGTTGATAATGCAGAGGTTAAGGGACTTGCTTACACTCAGCAGGCCAATTGTTTCATATGACCCAAATAAGGATAACGTACAGATAATATCCAGCCGTATTGCATCAGGTCTCCCTGACGGACGGAGGGACTCATCAAACTGTCTGAAGCACACTGTTAAACTCAAGACAAACGAGTGCAGTAGGGGGTTAGTGAGTCTAATCCAGAATGGCCAGCAGGGCCAGCATGGCCAGGGTGTCAGAGGGCCCGACCCAGGGCAGAGTGTGCCGAAGGAGTAATGAAATCCGCCCCGCGGGAGGGAGGTGGGCCTGATGTTATGTCCAGATGGAGCTCAGCAACAGTACTGTACTACACTAAAACCTATTGACTATGCAAAAGTAAAGTAGTATTCGGAAAATCTAGCACGATCATACAGTAGTAATCAATGATGGGTATGTTGAGAATAAGGTAACAGGTAGGAGACCTTTACATGTACATCATCTACTGTATACTTTATAGTGTTCTTGCTATCTCAACTTTAGTTAACAAACTTAGCAATGAAATATGAATAACTCAAATAATTCTAATATAGAAGTGACCTTTGGCTGTATAGGTGCTAATATCAGGTGTGTGCTGATTGTTGTATATCCGTTGTACCTCTCGCCCTGCGTAGGACCATGTTTGCTAAAGACACTTCCCTTGCTGGTGGTTCCCTAAAAGAGCACAGGTGGCCAACGTCTAAAAGAGGGAAGTCATTTAATTTTATAACGGTATACAGTAGGCCATTAAGAACAATTTTAATTAACTTTCATCAACGCTCGTCTGTTTTTTATGGGAGGAAGTTTACATTAGTAGACACCTGCAACTCTTCCCATTCACAAAACAATTGGTTGGCTAATCCTGGGCGTGTTGCTGCTATGTGGAAGTACATCCTGTATGCATTACATAAAAGTCAACAAAGTTAAACTTCCTGATATGAACATTCAAACCACATTAGAATTAACGGCTACTTCATAACATCCTATTTCTTCACATTATGTTAGTCACTCAATTTATAAAAAGCATGAGCTGGCTCACACCCAGAGAAAATGATTTAGTGTAGAGGTGCTGACTAATTGCGAATAAACTGTAAGCTATAAAAAGAAATAAAGAGTTGCACACTCTATATAAATAAGCTCCCAGTAACTTATTGGGTAAAACACCAACGTTTCGGCATCACAGTATCACGTTTCTGCATCACAGAAAACAATAGCCTAATATATTACATATGCTGTAAACTATAGTCTTTTAACGGTTTCACTCAATACATTCTAATCAACCTAATAATTATGACACACCCCTCACTATTGTCATTGGTTGCCCTAACTGCAGTGTTTGTCAACATAACCTGGTTCAAAGCATTCATGACATTACCCTGAAGAAGGCACAGTGATGCCGAAACGCTGGTGATTTACCCAATAAATTACTGGGAGTTTATTTATATAGAGTGTGCGACTCTTTAATTCATTTTTGCCACTCAAGGAATCAAAAATAATTTACTTCATGAAAAAGCCATTTCAAGAACTGATCTGTTTATATAGTCTATCCTAGTAGGTTCCCTTGAAAATGGTTATCAAACCCAATGCTCAACCCAAGGCAGGACAACGTCTCACATTTATTCAGTGAGTAAGTATAATTGTCGGCCATTATTCTGACGAGGAGTACCAGATACAATTTTGATTCTGTTATATAACCTGTAACAATGGAGCAGCTTGGTAGTTGGTTGTCCACTACTCCTCCCAGCCACCCGTAGAGAAACCCAGAGGACAATTAAAGAGACGAGGAGATTTCCCGCTTCCCCTGGGACAATCAAAACTGCCATTTCAATTTCCAGGACTGCGTTACGGCAAATTACTTCTAGCCCGGTGATTGCAATCACTAGACTGTGGTAGCGGGACTCATGGGTGGCATGTCCCCATCAGGAACCTCTCACACTCTCTCACACACACACACATGCATCCACACACGAGGTATCAGAGGTTTGTTTTTGTAATCATATAGGGCGGACGTGCGTCCTTTCTCATCCCCTGCAGAGCGCACCCATCCTACGCGTCCATATCTATTTAGTGGGTGTATGTGTGTATGAGAGAGAGAGAGAGAGTGTGTGTGTGTGAGTGTGTGTGTGTGCAGATGCCACAATCGATTGTGGGCTATGTGCCACTCATATGTCAGAGGACAATGAGAGGGCCAGGGCAGATATTAGTGAACAATGGTCATCAGTCTGGTCGCAGAGGCACAGCGCGGCAAAAAAAAATGGCTGTCAGAGCAATTAAAACAGGGCTCATGGTCAGACGGTCTTTGTGTTAACGGACCAATTGAGTGGAGGACTAGGTAGCTACACCACATCCTCCACATGCAACTAACCCAAAAGTTGTCATTTCTCTGTGCGTAATGTATGTGTAGTCCGTATTATACCTATTTCTATGCTTCCCGTTCTTAAGTTTCTTTTTTGTGTCTTTTACTTTGGGTTTTGTACACCAGCTTCAAACAGCTGAAAATACAATGTTTTTGGTTATGGAAAATGTATTTCACAGCGGCTTAGACGGTACAATGATTCTCTACACTACACTTGCTTGTTTAGTCACATAAACTGAAATTAGGCAAACGATTAGAATTTGAGCAAGGGGCGTTAGGTAGCCTAGTGGTTAGAGCATTGGGCAAGTAACTGAAAGGTTCGTGGATCGAAGCCCTGAGCTGAGAAGGTAAAAATGTGTTGTTCTGCCCCAGAACAAGGCAGTTAACCTACTGTTCCTAGGCCATCATTGTAAATAACTGACATGCCTAGATTAATCAATTTTTAAAAAAAAACAGGAAATGGCAGAATTTACACTCCATCCACTGAGACAGCTGCCAGAATAGCAGGATTAAAAACATGCTATGGAGTTCTCTCTGTTGGCCTGAAACAAAGAAACAGATTATTGTGATTTAGCTGTCCAGTCAGCTCGTGGTTCGGGGAGGGCTGGGAATCACTCCTCACCCACCTGTTAACCTGATCCTGTAGGAATGTTTCCCTGTGTGACCGGATGCATCCATAGCCTTGTGAACCTGCCACAGTGCTCCACTGAAGCCACCACAATGAGTCTGCCTCTTATTCAACCCACACATCTATCCCTTCTGCTGTTAACACTGTTTCATGAATACAAAGGAGATTTAAATGTTAAGACATTTAAAAAAGGTCTTCAATGGTTGTGAAACAAATGTAACCGAAATGATGTATATGATTGTTTCGTATACCTGATCTCAGTATAAGTATGATGATTATGTATTATGGCATTGGAGAGTGAAGTCCGGGCCTTATCTGTAATAGCTCAGACGGATCATTGAATCATTATGATTTCCATGCTCCAGCCTAATGAAGTAGAAATAAATAATCTGAGTATGGTAGCATGCATACCATTCCATTGTTACAGGGTGCTCACTTCCAACTAATTGAACCAATTCAGAGTTTGGTTGATGTTGTTTTGTGATGTTACTAACGTGTGGCCAGAGCGTGTCTCTCATTACCGCCGCAGAGCCTGCCAAGCATCTGCTCCTCCACTCCGGCCCAAGCTCTCTTTTCACTGCTTTCTGGGTGATTTCGTTACTCATATTCCAAAATCTGTTTGGCCACTCTCCTCTCTTAACCTTTGTCACCCCACCCCTCTCCCTTCTCTGTCCGTCCCTATGATAATGGGGGTCTTCCCCCTGCTCAGTCTGGTGCCTGTGGCAACTTCTCCGCTCGCCCATCTGTTGCTGGTGGGTGCGAGCGCCACGCTCCAGTCCTCTGAGCACCGTGCCAGAACCTCGCGGCCATTCATGGACACCAGCTTTGATTCGCTTTGTTGCTGCTAACTGTACTGAGGGGGCCGACATTTGTTCCAGCATAAAAGAGGTCCTTGTATCTTCACTGGGGGGTGGGGTTGTGGTGGTGGAAGAGGTGAGGGGGAACGGGGAAGGAGGGTGGTGGTGGTGGTCACATTTGTTCTGTGCCTTTTTACCAGGTCTTGACTCTACCCTCGCACTTGACATTCAGGAGTGACATCTTTGTTTTGTTTTTGTTTTTGATGCTGCTACTTATCAAAAGCCAAACTTCTTGGACAGTTCTGAGGCGACATTCAGAGTGAACAAAGCTGACACAACAGATAACAAGATAACTTGCACTTACTTTGCTATTGGTGACAGTAATGGCCATCAGCAGACAAAACAAAAGGTGGGATGGGGCGGGATCGGGGGCATTTTTGGGAAAGTCTGCATGTTTGCTTTCCAGATGGTTTCACACAAACTGTTGGCAAACAAACTTAATTAGGCAACAAACAAAGGTTGACAAATGTATCTTTATAATAATAGAAAATGAGGTGCATCATGCTCATTCATGCCCTTCACAGTCATTACATTGACAAACTGGAAGCATGAATAAAGCCACTCCAGTTTTGCCTCTGCTTATGATGTCATAGAAACTTGTAGAAACTTATATTGGTAAGTATTTCCACCATGTTTAATGGCTAAGGAAAACATGTCATAACTCCCACCGCTATACCTTGGATTATCTATGCTGTCCATTTGCACCAGTCGGCCTAGACAAGATGTCCTGCTAAATTAAGTGTTTTTTATTTGTATTATTTTTTTAACCTATTTTTAACCTATTTTTAACCTATTTTTAACCTATTTTTCTCCCCAATTTCATGGTATCCAATTGGTAGTCACAGTCTTGTCTCATCGCTGCAATTCCCGTACAGACAAAGATTTAGAGGCATGCGTCCTCCGAAACACATCCCAGCCAAGCCAAACTGCTTCTTGACACAATGCCCGCTTAACCCGGAAGCTACCTGGCGATCGTGTCCGCATGCATTGCGCCTGGCCCACTACAGGAGTCGCTAGCGCGCGATGGGATAAGAACATCCCTGCCTGCCAAACCCTCCCCTAACCCGGATGATGCTGGGATAATTGTGTGCCGCCCCATGGGTCTCCCGGTCGCGGCCAGCTGCGACAGAGCCTGGACTAGAAACCGGGATCTCTAGTGGCACAGCTAGCACTGCGATGCAGTGCCTTAGACCACTGCGCCACTCGGGAGGCCCTTGCTAAATGAAGGTACACAAAAACTCATCTCAGTCATTTCTTAGAATCTTTAGAAGCTCTCAATCAGTTCTCAATAAGACAGATTGAAGCCCAGACAGGTTCATTGTGACGCTACTGTACCATTTCCATATGAAACGAGTGCTCTTGTTTATTATGACCGGCAGTTGAGAACTGAACCGCCCTGTGATTGTATCAGAGATGCGTAGACAAATAGAAAATGACCACGGGTGGCCAGGCCTAGTTGCTCTGGAGCACTGAAGAGGCCGGCTGAGGCTGACCACGATCAAAACACAAACAGCTGATGTACTGTACAGTCCAACCAGCCTCCCACCAGAAAACATATTTTTGGTACAACTGTGAAATCAGCAGCAGGGAGGGGCTGGGGGTCAAAGGCCATTGTATGAGCAACTAATGAGTTTCATATAGAAAGGGAGAATGAGGTCAGTGCTCTGGGGAGATGGTGGCCTCCTATTGAGAGAGAGTCACTGGGACTGGTCTAAGACTGGTCACCATCATGTTACCGTCTGAGGCCGGGCACGCTTCACTCTCCCCCCACCGCTGACCCACATATCTGCTGGAGAGGAAACTTGTCAAGCATTGCATCAGGGTCAAGGAGGTGAGCTGCTGGTGGCGGGAGTTGGGGTGATGTGTTTAGTTCCCCTCTAACTTGGTTCATATAGTCATATATAATCATGTTCACATTTCATGCTCCATATGATACAGACATACAAAACCAGAGGATGGATTGTTTGATTACTTTACAATTAAATATGTTGTATTCATTTGAGGCTCTAGCTGCATTGGTATTAAGGGAACAGATGTGCTAAGTGGTATCAATTATTAATTAATGTGTTAATATCTGTGCATAGTGGAAGCGAGTTTGATAAATACAGTCCTGCCTATGTTGATAAAAAAGACTAGTATGCCACAATATGGCAAATGCACCCCCCTCCGTAGCCCTATATGCACTTCTGTATATGAATAGATTATTTCCAAAATGCTATATCCACCAATTTTTCACATTTGTGTTTTTTAATCAGAAATGATTGCATATGGTTACCTTCATGTGTGTACATTTACTGTTCTCGTATTTTTTTATTCATAGATGTGTAAGAAAATATTTTTGTTGCTAAACGCTATATATCTGTCACGCCTGCTCCCGCACTCGAGGGAGCAGGCGTGCTGATCATTACGCACACCTGTCACCATCAATATGCACATCAGCGCAATATTAGACTCACCTGGACTCCTTCACTTTGTTGATTGCCCCCTCTATATCTGTCTGTTCCTCAGTTTGTTCCCCGTGTCAGCATATTGCCATTATGTTTCCCCTGTCTAGATGCTGTCCTTGTTTGTTTCATGTCAGTTATTTATTAAATGTTCACTCCCTGTACTTGCTTCTCATCTCCCAGCGTCTGTCCTCACAGAATTCTGACACCAATATTGGAAGCATCAGGGAGTTTTTTTTGTTTTGGTTGGTGACGTCGGGTCCGGGGTTGCTGCCAAAGGAACCGAGGGTGCCCCAGCTGGCTCATCGGGCTTCCATGCCTTAGCTGGCTTGAGAGGTTTCCTTGCCTTGGTTGGCTCGGCAGGCTCCCACGACTGAGCCGGTTCGTCAGGCTCCCACGCCTCGCCGGTTCATCAGGCTTCTACTCCTCAGCTGGCTCGTCAGGCTCCCACGCCTTAGCTGGCTCGTCAGGCTCCCACACCTCAGCCGGCTCGTCAGGCTTCCACATCTCAGCCGGCTCATCAGGCTCCCATGTCTCAGCTGGTTCGTCAGGCTCCCACGCCTCAGCAGGATCATCAGGCATTCACGCCTCAGCCGGCTCGTCCGACTCCCATGTCTCGGCCAGCCCGTCAGGCTCCCTAGAGTACTGTCACGCCTGCTCCCGCTCCACCTTCCTGGCGCTCGAGGGTGCCAGGCTGCCTGTCATTACTCACACCTGTCACCATCATTACGTGCATCAGAGCAATATTGGATACATTGGACTCACGTGGTCTCCTTAACTTTGTTGATTGCCCCCTCTATATCTGTCTGTTCCTCAGTTGGTTCCCCGTGTCAACATATTCTCGTTATGTTTCCCCTGTCCAGACGCTGTTCTTGTTTGTTTCATGTCAGTTATTTACTAAATGTTCACTCCCTGTACTCCCCTCACATATATCCATTGTTTAGCTGGAATAGAATGTGTGTATCCTGTACATTTGACTGGGATATGTGGTTGTCTCACCTAGATATCGTAAGATGAATAAACGTATAAAGTCGCTCTGGATAATAGCATCTGCTAAATTATTAAAATGTCAAACGTAAATGTTTTACTTACAGATCTGATATTACTATATATATTTTTTTTAATTGTCACAAATGTATTATTTCTCTGAGAGTGAGGAGGATATGCACTGTACGCTGAGTATACAGAACATTAAGAATACCCACTCTTTCCATAACATAGACTGGCCAGGTAAATCCAGGTGAAAGCTATGATCCCTGATTGAAGTCACTTCAATCAGTGTAGATGAAGGGCAGGAGACAGGTTAAAGAAGGATTTGTAAGCCTTGAGACATGGATTGTGTATGTGTGCCATTCAGAGGGTGAATGGACAAGACAATAAATGTAAGTGCCTTTGAGCAGGGTATGGTAGTAGGTGCCAGGCACACCGGTTTGTGCCAAGAACTGCTATACTGCTGGGTTTTTCAGGCTCAACGATTTCCCGTTTGTATCAAGAATGGTCCACCACCCAAATACATCCAGCCAACCTGACACAACTGTGGGAAGCATTGGAGTCAACATGGGCTAGCATCCCTGTGGAACGCTTTCAACACCTTGTAGAATCCATGGTCCTGACAAATTGAGGCTGTTCTGAGGGCAACAATATTTTGGGGGGGGGGGTATACTCAGTGTATAGCGTTTTGCAAAAACAAAAACATAATTATTTGTCTCTCTGAAACTCTTTATGCAGAGAATACCCTTTTGGACAACAGACGATAGCTATACTAACATCATTATAACAGATGTTTCACCAACCAGTTTAATTGGAATGTAGTAACATACATTCTTTAGGTGCGTACCAACATGTCTGTGCATCTATAAGATGCCTACTGGGAGCCTCAGAGACATTATGTCAATAGACAGGCCTGTGCCTTCAGGAAAATCCTTCGATGCTTCAAAGGCATTTCCAGCAAGTCAAAATGATGTTTTATTTCCATATTTCAAACAAGTTCCTGGCAAAGTTGCCTCAAAGTTATGTGACATTTGCAATAGACTAGCATGTAATTGTCTTTGAATCAGGTCACTTTATGCCAAACCGTATATCATTCCTATCATATAAAACATTGATTAAAGTGAATATTTCCCAGTTTTTTCACCAGTCCCAACATGAACATATATTTCAGGTTTTTCCAATCATATGCAGCTCACCTCATTAAACAGACTGATTAAATAAAACCAATGAATCTGGGACATCCATCTCTGCCTTTCTTTCCCGCTGACACCACAGTGTGTGTCTCAAGCTGCACACACCAACCCTGCAAGGTCTCATCTGTCCAGACTGCCTTGGGGTCAAAGTTGAGGCCCTCTAGCTACCATTGCTCCAGTGTATCAAGTCAGTGAGCAAAGTGACAGTGCTGTGGCTATTGTCTGCTGGTACTGTCCCAGAGACAAAAGGAGCACCTGCCCGCAAGATCATTCCCAGCGCCTCCAGGAGTCCATCTACAGCCCCCACAGTCCCCACACTGGCCTGCCATGCGCCCGGCACAAGGCCTCCGTTGTTACACCAACTCCCCCCTCTCCTTTTCCCTCTAATTGGCGAGGGGTGTAGAGGAGGTGGGTATATGGCACACCCTGGGGTCATGTTGGCGGGAGAGTGCAGAGCCCGGCGTGTTAAATGTACATCTGTTCAGCTACATGCGCGCCCCCGAAAAGTGCGAGGCAAAAGAACAAGCACATGCTTATTCTTTCATAAGGGACAGATATGCTGCGTCATGTTGGCATGTGGCTGGTGCACCAGAGGGCAAGCTGTCCGTCCACAAAGGTTCTCTCGTGGTCCATGTTGGCGACTGCATCCTGGGGAGAAGTGTCGCGTGCAGGTGCAGGTGTCCTTTTCACTGGTCGGTGCCAAATGCAACGGCATGGACAGAGGGACATATGTTACAGGATCTGGCAAAGCATAAGCAGAGGAAGCTAGGAACACTTGTTGCACATCTGACCATTAGTGCGTGCCAAATAAGTAGCTGTGAGTTTGTAATGATTTGAATGTGACTCCTACTGAGAGGCTTTAACATCTAGATAACTCGCGGCAGAACGAGCTGTGCAGGCTTGTTCATCCCTTCAAGCAGATGACTCGCTTCAGTTCGATGGATAGGACATATTTCAAAATGACTTACTCTTGCCTCAGATGGTCATTGTAAAACATGTCAAATTCTTTAAGCACACTATAAGATAAATCAATCCTCACCCCTGTGGAAAACGAGCACTTCCTTTAAATCAGGAAAGAGAGGAAACAGGCATGTTTACTACAATTTTGATAAACAGTAAACATTTCCTAAATACTTCACACTGAATACTTCACTAAATACTTCACACTGTCCACACTGAAACTGGTATTCCATTCCACTGTAATCTAGACATGCACACCTCATGAAATTCTACTCTGAGGACACAAGAAGATTCTGGAAAGGGACGTTTCACACTTAAGTCAGGGAGCTGGCTGTGTTACTATCAATTCAAGGGGTTTTAGTAGCAGCAATATTTGAGACATTCTGTCATACACAATAGCGATAGTGGCGTGTCTCTACTCAGCTCAGAGTCTCTGTGTGTGTTGTTATGGGTCTCTGTGTCCCCTATGCCAGCAGCAGCATCCTGGACTGTGGAGCCACACACTGCTCTGCAGATAAGGCTGTCCATGAGAGGGAGCCGGGCAAGGCCAGCGACTGGGTCAGACAGATCACTCTGCCCCGGCCCACTCCATAAGTGACTCAGGTACACACGATGCTCTGACTGCTGGATTCCACTGTACACAGCAGTAGCCTGAAACACACACAGCATTCAGCCGAATACACATAGCATGCTGCTGCATGTATTAGGTTAGAGGTGAGAGGTTGAAGGGTGCAGTCCAAGTGGAGCCCCCTGCCTCAGCGCAGCCGGTTTGTTTTGGAGAGCAAATAGAGAAGAATTACAAAGCAGCGGCCACTTTGTTGAGCCATCCAACTTGTTTGGGTTCTGGAAAATAGATTTTGGTGTGTTGTACAGTGGAGGCTGCTGAGGGGAGGATGGCTCGTAATAATGTCTGGAACAGAGCAATGGAATGGCATCAAACACAGGGAAACCATGTGCTTGATGTATTTGCTACCATTCCACTTATTCCGCTCCAGCCACTAACCGCGAGCGCCGTCCTCCCCAGTTATGGTGCCACCAACCTCCTGTGGTTGTACACAGAGCCAGGGTATCAAGATTGATCACCCAAGGTCTACTACCACCAATAAAAACAGGATGATTTTTTTTTTTAAACTGACAAATGCTAATGAGCATTCTAACACAATGACTACTACTATAAAACTGGCCCACAAAACTACTATTGAGCAGTCACATTAGTCGACAATAACTATATAAAGTATATTAAAGGCCCAGTGCAGTCATAAACTTGATTTTCCTGTGTTTTATATATATTTCCAAACAATTAGGTTGAAATAATACTGTGAAATTGTAAAAAATATGATAATGTCCTTTTACTGGAAGAGCTGTTAGAAAAGGCCATCTGAAATTTCAGGCTGTTTTGGTGGGATGCATCCCTCCAAAACAGCGTTCCAAACCTTTCTGCCAATAACAGCTAGTTTTCCGTTTTCCCTTCCCCACTCAGACCACTCCCAGGCAGTCATAGTAAAATTCTTGCTTGAGAAGTTGTTCTTTTGCTAAGAAGCTATTTTTGTTTGTTGTCTTTTTAACCACTTAAATGAAAAACAATCAAAGTAAAGGTACTTAAATGTTACCAAGAAATTATTTGATATTGAGATAAAAACATCTGCATTGGACCTTTTAGATTGAACAAAGATACAAACAAAGTTCTAATTAAAATGTATGCACGCATTTAGACTGATTTGCTGATCATCCACTTTAGTGTAAAGTTCCTTTGAGGAATGAGCACCACCTATTGGTGAATTGGTTAACTAGTTCCTCTGCTCATCAAAGATATACCCACAGGATCCTCACTATAAATATGTATATGTAGCAGTGTTCAGCATGCTCCTAACAAGGGCTCCACAAAACACCTCACTTTCAGTTCGCAGCATTTGGAAACAAAAATGCTAATACCACATGCGAGTCAATGGAGGGAACAGCAGAGAAGACAAAATGTGCTTTCATGACAGGGAGTTTCTGAACACATAAATCCCCTGTGCTCTCTTTGATAAGGCTTGAATTCACCACCAATCATGTAACACCACAAAAGCAGCCACAACCTCCACCCCCAAATAGCACCATGTGAAAAATACAAGGCCATACAACACTTCTGAATCCAGGCCAAAGTGAATACTGTCTTGAGATGCTCACACAATCAAGTTACCCTAATGCAAGTGGACAGGCGATCTTTCTGCTATAGTCAGCAGGCACAATATGCCATAATTACGTATTCACAAAATGCAAGCATCTTAAATGTTCGTGCAAAGAAACCAAAGCCTTTAAAACTAAATAGGGCCAGGGGAGATGCTAAAGGAAGTGATACACTCAGATCACTACAAGTAAATTACAATTTATGTTCTTGCTAAGTATAGGAGGGCTCAACTCATTCTAAATAAATACACCGGCTCAACCCATAGGTCAATTCTGAAAAACAGAAGAATAGAGGAGCCCATATTTACACTGTGCTAAGTAATATGGTGGTCTGGCATTGTTCCACTAAAAGGGCTAGGATATTCCAGTACTTGGAAATGGGATAGTGTTGAAGATGTGGGAAACTTGACAGGGTACTTTTACGTCCACAACACAATATAGAAGAGACTACTAGGAACTTCTGTTTTAACTCCTGGAAGATCGCACAAGAAGGCATAATTATTCATTATTTGAGTATTCTCTTTCAAAGGCTAAGGTTGGAGACCATGTTAGCAGATGTCTGTTCCTCTCTTCACATGCCATGGGAGATTGATTGGCTCATAATTAGATTCAAACATAACCTGAAGAATAGTTAACTAGGGGGAGAACAACAGCAGACCAACCTTTGTGAACAGGCCAGGGCCCTCGCTCCATAATACTCCAATCAGAAAATAGAGCTGCATCTACTATGGTTCTACTTTTTCCAATAGCGTCAGAGAAAACCGTACACTGTATCTGTAATACTTTGTATGTTTTGAAGAGTGACTGCCTGTAAAAACCAACTGATCTTTTTGAAAATAGCCCATGTGGCATCAATATGAGTCAGAAACATTTATTCTAGTGTCAAAAGTGTAAATAGGATTCAAATCAAATCAAATTGTATTTGTCACATGCACCGAAAACAACAAGTGCAGAGCTTACAGTGAAATGCTTACTTACAAGCCCTTAACCAACAACGCTTTAAGTAGTTAAGAAAAAAATACAAATAAGTGTTAAGTAAAAAATACATAAGTAAAACATTTAACATAGAAAATAAAAGTAACAAATGATTAAACAGCAGCAGTAAAATAACAAGCGATACTATATGGGGGGTACCGGTACAGAGTCAATGTGCAGGGGCACGGGTTAGTCGAGGTAATTGAGGTAATATGTACATGTAGGTAGAGTTAAAGTGACCATGCATAGGTTATAAACAGAGAGTAGCAGCAGCGTTAAAGAGGGTTCTGGGTAGCCCTTTGTTTAGCTGTTCAGGAGTTTTAAGGCTTGGGGATAGAATCTGTTAAGAAGCCTTTTGGGCCTAAAATTTGCGCTCCGGTACCGCTTGCAGTGCGGTAACAGAGAGATTTTTGCAGTTCGTTCCAGTCATTGGCAGCAGAGAACTGAAAGGAAAGGCGGCCAAAGGATAAATTGGCTTTGGGGGTGACCAGTGAGATATACCTGCTGGGGCGTGTGCTACTACTGGGTGCTGCTATGATGACCAGTGAGCTGAGATAAGTCAGGGCTTTACCTAGCAGAGATTTGTAGATGACCTGGAGCCAGTGGGTTTGGCGAAGAGAGTGAAGCGAGGGCCAGTCAACGATAGCATACAGGTCGCAGTGGTGGGTAGTATATGGGGCTTTGGTGACAAAACGGATGGCACTGTGATAGACTGCATACAATTTGTTGAGTGTTGGAGGCCATTTTATAAATTACATCGCCGAAGTCAAGGATCGGTAGGATGGTCAGTTTTATGAGGGTATGTTTGGCAGCATGAGTGAAGGATGCTTTGATGCGAAATAAGAAGCTGATTCTAGATTTAATTTTGGATTGGAGATGCTTAATGTGAGTCTGGAAGGAGAGTTTACAGTCTAACTCTTTAGCACCTTATGGTCAGATGCCAAGCAGTTGCAATAGCAGGCTGTGATGCAACCGGTCAGGATGCTCTCGATTGTGCAGCTGTAGAACATTTTGAGGATCTGGGGACCCATGCCAAATCTTTCAGTCTCCTGAGGAATAGGTTTTGTCGTGCTCTCTTCACGACTATCTTGGTGTGTTTGGACCATGATAGTTCGTTGGTGATGTGGAAAGCAAGGAACTTGAAACTCTCGGCCTGCTCCACTACAGCCCGTCGATATTAATGGGGGCCTGTTAAGCCCGCCTTTTCTTGTAGTCCACGATCAGCTCCTTTGTCTTGCTCACAGTGAGGGAGAGGTTGTTGTCCTGGCATCACACTGCCAGTTCTCTGACCTCCTCCCTATAGGCTGTCTCATCTTTGTCGGTGATCAGGCCTACCACTGTTGTGTCGTCAGCAAACGTAATGATGGTGTTGGAGTCGTGTTTGGCCACGCAGTCGTGGGTGAACAGGGAGTACAGGAGGGGACTAAGTACACACCCCTGAGGGGCCCAAGTGTTGGGGATCAGCGTTGCAGATGTGTTGTTGCCTACCCTCACCACCTGGGGGCGGCCTGTCAGGAAGTCCAGGATCCAGCTGCAGAGGGAGGTTTTTAGTGCCAGGATCCTTAGCTTAGGGATGAGCTTTGTGGGCACTATGGTGTTGAACGCTGAGCTGTAGTCAATGAACAGCATTTTCACATAGGTGTTCCTTTTGTCCAGGTGGGAAATGGCAGTGTGGAGTGCAATTGAGATTGCGTTATCTGTGGAACTGTTGGGGTGGTATGCGAATTTGAGTGGGTCTAGGGTATCCGGGAGGATGCTGTTGATGTGAGCCATGACCAGCCTTTCAAAGCATTTTATGGCTACCGACATGAGTAATCATTTAGGCAGGTTACCTTCGCTTCCTTGGGCACAGGGACTTTGGTGGTCTGCTTGAAACATGTAGGTATAACAGACTCGATCAGGGAGAGGTTGAAAATGTCAGTGAAGACACTTGCCAGTTGGTCTGCGCATGCTTTGAGGACACGTCCTGGTAATCCATCTGGCCCCGCAGCTTTGTGAATGTTGACCTGTTTAAAGATCTCACTCACATCGGCTACCGAGAGCGTTATCACACAGTCATCCAAAACAGTTGGTGCTCTCGTGCATGCTTCAGTGTTGCTTGCCTTGAAGCGAGTATAAAAGGCGTTTAGCTCGTCTTGTAGGCTCGCGCCGCTTGGCAGCTTGAGTTTGGGTTTCCCTTTGAAGTCCGTAATAGTTTTCAAGCCCTGCCACATCCTACGAGCGTCAGAGCCGGTGTTGTAGGATTCAATCTTAATCCTGTATTGGCACTTTGTTTGTTTGACGGTTCGTCTGAGGGCATAACGGGATTTCTTCTAAGTGTCCGGATTAGTGTCCCGGTCCTTGAAAGCGGCAGCTCTAGCCTTTAGCTCGATGTGGATGTTGCCGCCTGTAATCCATGGCTTCTGGTTGGAATATGTACGTACGGTCGTTGTGGGGACGACGTCGTCAATGCACTTGATGAAGCCGTATACTCGTCAATGCCATTGGACTGAGCCGCACCCCTGAGGGGATCCGTGTTGAGGATCAGCATGGCGGATGTGTTGTTCCCTACCCTTATTTTGGCTTATTTTGGTCATAAAGTCAGTCTCGTCTAAAACAGAGTTTGGAACCTCAGTGCCTAAACGAGTAAATGAAGGTTGGATTTGGATTACAGTTATGTCAACAAATCATGCCCCCCAACGTGCATATCACCCGTTCGCCCACTTCGCTTCCCTTAATTGAATGGGGCTCTGTTGTTTCATCTCCCCAAAGTATTAAAAGGTCACAGCCGTTTGAGACTGAAAATCCCTAGCTATACGGTTGACCAACTATGGTTTGCATGCCCTGCTGAAGGAACCTATCTTACGGAATAGGTGGTTGTGTCACGCCCTGATCTGCTTCACCTGTCCCTGTGATTGTCTCCACCCACTCCAGGTGTCGCTTATTTTCCCCGGTGTATTTATCCTTGTGTTTCCTGTCTCTCTGTGCCAGTTCGTCTTGTATGTTTTCCAAATCAACCAATGTTTTTCCAGTTCTCATGCTTTTTGCTATTCTACTTTTTCTAGTCCTCCCGGTTTTGACCCTTGCCTGTTTTTGGACTCTGTGCCTGCCTGCCTGACCATTCTGCCTGCCTTGACCACGAGCCTGTCTGCCACTCTGTACCTCCTGGACTCTGATCTGGTTTTAACCTTTTGTCTGTCCTTGACTATTCTCTTGCCTACTCCTTTTGAATTAATAAACATTGTAAGACTCCAACCATCTGCCTCCTGTGTCTGCATCTGGGTCTCGCCTTGTGTCATGATAGGTTGGAGTTCGTTGGTCCCTTGCGGTGGTGAGTATACTGGTAGCTAGACCATAGACTGCTGGTTATGTATCTGGTTATGTATATTTTGATAATCATTATCACCATCATCGCTAGCATAACTGACGTTAGCTACCTAACTAGCTAGCTCAATACAACTCGGATTTGATTTGTTAACATTTCAAAAGAAGGAAAATAATTAGTAGGAAAACCTTTTGTCACGGTTGTGATGTCGCCAGATTGACTTTCGATGCAGTATAATTTAGCCAGCTAACGACGTTTGAGGGGACCACTGTATTTTAGCAAGCTAACATTAGCATTGCTAGCTATCTTTGACAGACTTTGCTAGTAACAGTAATGGCACATTGCCATCTGTCTAAAGTAAATTTGACGACATCATAATATGGAAAAGTTGTTTCCTACTAATTCCTCCGAAGTGCAGCCCATGTCTAGGGCACAAAATAAGGACGCAGCTATGGTGGTACTAGCTAACTTATGTCAAGCAGCAACAAACCCAACCCAGGGCCATAGCAAAACATGTCACAGTTGGTTGAATAGTGTAACGGCGTCACCGGCCTGAATCTAATCCAATCTGGAACAAATCGGTCTACATCTTTAAAGCATAGAATTAGCTTCCAAAAGAGTTATTTCTCAAACTATGTTTATAACTGAGGGATGATGACAATTGCTGACCCTGTTTTTTGTTGTTGTTTTTTAAAACTTTGTTCTTATTGAGGAACACAAAGAAAGTACAAATAAAGAACAAAAAAGAACTGGCAGTTACAGCGCACATCATACAGTACGTTTATCAGATTAGTTACATTGATATCATCTTTCAATTAGACAATTGTCAAGTACGAAACCCATTTTTCCCAGCATTCCTCGTGGTGTATTTCCTTAGCAACATCTATCCATTGTGGGAGGGTCTTTTTGCAGCCATTTCCTAGCGATAGCCTTTTTACTGGCTGCCAGTAGGACCTTCAACAGGTAATTTTCTCTAGTGTGTAAGTTATCAGGTATTTCACCCAAGTACAAAGAAATGAATGTTTGTTCTGTCAAATCCCATTATTCTTCCAATGTTAGATCTTATTTCTGTTATGAAAAAACATATAACATTCTTCCAACAGAATTCTCTCCATGACCTTGAGTTGGTGGCGCTTTGTTGAGTCTCAAATACATTCAACCATGTTTCATCAGTTATGTCAATGTTAAGTTCCTCCTCCCATTTCTGTTTAATATAGTTTGTAGAATGTTTATTTGAGGCTTGAATACCCATGTAAAGATTTGAAATAGTTTTTTTGTTACTCCCCAAGTTGTCGGCGTTAGTGAATACTTGGATTCATTTTGGAGGTGCTCGAGGGTCAATCACTTTTATCTCCCTTTAAGAAATAGATTTGCGCTTGTAGGTATCTGTAAAACTTTACTTAGGTCCTGGAAGTTCTCTCTGTCCCCGTTCCTTATAATTGTACTGATTGATGTGATGCCTTTCTGCGTCCACTGTTTAAATCTGCTATCCTGAATTACAGGGATGAAGCTGGGGTTGTATGCGGGCCAATTCAGCAGCTAGACCTCTCTGTCTAAACATTTTTGCTTAACTACGCTAAACCATGTCTTCAGAGAGAAATTAATCCACTGATATATATTTCTATTACCATGTCCTTGTTTCCCAAAACTGACTGTATGGGTATCTCTATCAATGTAATCTCCATGTCTTTCCATTTGGATTCGTATTCTGAATTGCACCAACACACCAGAGGTCTCAATTGGTCTGACAAAAAATAATATTTTAGGCCATACCCCCACTGTTCTTTCGGTAATTGTAATGTTGTATAACTAATTATTGGTCTCTTACTGTTCCAGATCAACCTTGATATCCGTTTATCCCATTCCCTAAACTGTTTAGGCAGGATTTCTATGGGCAGTGATTAGAACAAATACAGTAATCTTGGCCGGATGTTCATTTTGATTGTTTAAATTCTACTACTAAGATCCAAGGGAAGTGAATTCCACCTGTCCAGGTTACCATATATTTTCTTGTTGATGTGATTGTAATTCATGTCCTAAAGTTTGGGGGTATTCTTTGGTAAATTTACTCCAAGATATTTCATGGATGAAGAGGTCCAGTGTAAGTTAATCCTACTCTTCAGCTCTTCCTGAGGGGTATAATTATATACTAGGGCTTGGGTCTTGTGTACGTTAAGCATATACCCTGAATATGTTCTAAATGTTTGTAAAACATCCATTAATCCATCAATCTTACACTTGAGCCTGGGTCTTTAAGGAATAACAGAACGTCATTAGCATACATGCATATCTTATGTTCACTTATTGTTATTCCCTCTAAAGATGGGTCCTGTCTTTATTGCCTGTGCTAAAAGTTTGATGTACAAGGAGAAGAGCGTGAGTGAAAGATTACAGCCTTGTCTTGCCCCTCGCTCTAATTTTATCGTTCGTGGCAAATGTCCATTTATCTTTATTCTAGCAGTCGGACATGAATACAGTGATTTTATGCACTGTATCACTTCTTTGTTGAAACCAAATCTTTCCATAACTTGGAATAGATTATCCAATCCGACTGAATCAAATGCTTTTTCTGCATCTAGACTGATTAATATAGCACTTGTCTTATTCTGAGTAATGTGGTCCATGACATGTAGAGTTCTTCTTATGTTGTCCTGTGTCTGCCTATTTTGTATGAAACCAGTTTGATCCTCGTCAATCAATTCTGGGATTACATTACTACAAATATTAATAGCTAATTATGGAAAATAAATTAACAGGATTTAAAAAATATATTTATTTATACAGTTGAAGTCAGAAGTTTACATACACTCAGGTTGGAATCATTAAAACTTGTTTTTCAACCACTCCACAAATGTCTTGTTAACAAACTATAGTTCGGCAAGTCGGTAAGGACATCTACTTTGTGCATGACACAAGTAATTTTTCCAACAATTGTTTACAGACAGATTATTTCACTTATAATTCACTGTATCACAATTCCAGTGGATCAGAAGTATACATACACTAAGTTGACTGTGCCTTTAAACAGCTTGGAAAATTCCAGAAAATTATGTCATGGCTTTAGAAGCTTCTGATAGGCTACCTGACATCATTTGAGTCAATTGGAGGTGTACCTGTGGATGTGTTTTAAGGCCTGCCTTCAAACTCAGTGCTTCTTTGCTTGACACCATGGGAAAATCAAAAGAAATCAGCCAAGACCTCAGACAAATAATTGTAGACCGCCACAAGTCTGGTTCATCCTTGGGAGCAATTTCCAAACACCTGAAGGTATCACGTTCATCTGTACAAACAATAGTACGCAAGTATAAACACCATGGAACCACGTAGCCATCATTACCGCTGAGGAAGGAGACACGTTCTGTCTCCTAGAGATGAACGTACTTTGGTGCGAAAAGTGCAAATCAGTCCCAGAACAACAGCAAAGGACCTTGTGAAGATGCTGGAGGAAACAGGTACAAAAGTATCTATATCAACAGTAAAACAAGTCCTATATCGACATAACCTGAAAGGCCGCTCAACAAGGAAGAAGCCACTGCTCCAAAACCACCATAAAAAAAGCCAGACTACGGTTTGCAACTGCACATGGGGACAAAGATTGTACCTTTTGGAGAAATGTCCTCTGGTCTGATGAAACATAAATATAACTGTTTGGCCATAATGACCATTGTTATGTTAGGAGGAAAAAGGGGGGGATTGCTAGCTGAAGAACACCATCCCAACCGTGAAGCATGGGAGTGGCAGCATCATGTTGGGGGTGCTTTCCTGCCAGAATAGTATGTCAACTCTCTCCTGTTTCATCTTTGCTATGTAACGCGATTCGTCTTCCTCTGACGAGGACTATGAAGGATCGGACCAATATGCAGCATGGTACGTGTCCATGTTTATCATTTATTAACATTGAACACCAAAAACAAAATAACAAGGAGAACGAACGAAAACGAAACAGTTCTGTCTGGTAGAGACAGAAACAATCAGCCACAACTAAAATGGGGAAAACAGGCTACCTATGTATGATTCTCAATCAGAGACAACGAACGACACCTGCCTCTGATTGAGAACCATACCAGGCCAAACACATAAATACTACATAGAAAAAAGAACATAGACTACCCACCCCAACTCACGCCCTGACCAAACTAACACAAAGACATAATAAAGGAACTAAGGTCAGAACGTGACATGCTTACTTCTCTTGATGGCACTCCCCAGTCCGTTTACATTGAGACTGATGACCTTAAATTCCCGATGACGCATCGATATTAAAAAAAAAAACTGTGCACCATAACTGCCTGCTTATCATGAGCCTGAAAATGAACGAAAAATCAAGAACGATAATAAAGTATACCAAAGTGGAAAAATACTTTGGTATTTGGACTCCTATGTCAGAGGACTGTCTCTTGCTTCTGGGGTTTGAGGGGATGAGCCTGTCCGCAGGAGGGGCCCCTCGCTCAAATATGAAAATGCGTGACGCAGTCGCAAACCAGACTTGTTGGAACCTAAAATAAAATGGGCGCCTATTTCATCGCTTATATCCATCGGTTAATTACAAGTGCAAACTATATCGGTCATGCTTGCATATCCTCCCCTTGATATGCCCTTCTGTCACCCCGTTGTCAATGTGTCATTAATCATAAGCTAATATGTTATTAACGTGACCATACATAATGTGTCCATAAAGAACACATACATATGGCTCATCACCCTTGCTCAGCATTGGGGGAAAATAGGGGAGACATTTTACCTATTGCAATGTCAACCCGTAACACCCTAATACGTCTTAACAGCTCACGGTAACTATTAAGTCTCGTTAAATCCGATTCAGTGTCTTCCATCTTCTCGTTGGAAATGCCTGAGTTTCTCTTGGATGTGAACATCCTCTCGCCGAGCTTTTTCTGTGACTCTGCTCGCCGACAACGATCCTTTGGAGGGCCTGCTCGAGTCTTTCCGCCGCTGAAGACACCTTTCTCCTGGCGGTATACTCCACTGGGACGCCCCTCGACTTCAGGTCCTCAGCTGCCTCGTCTGCATGCTTGTATGTAACTGGGCCATTTTCCAGAAATACCCGCATTTTTGCCCTGGAATGGTGTTTGGAAGCGAAAAACCCTTCTCTTTAAGTGCTTTCTTAATGGGGGTGTATTCCTTCCTTCTTTTCAGTACCTCTCCCGCGTAGTCATGATCAAAGAACACTCGTTGGCCTTGGAAGTTAACAGGCTTTTTTCAGGCTGCACGTAAGACGTGCCCTCAGCCACAGAATAAAGTCTAATGTTGTTTCGAAGTTCTGTCACTTTTGTCTGTAGTGCATGATGGCTTTTCAAAGACGGTTCAAGTATTTCCTTGACTGCAGTGTTCCATGTGTTCCATGTTTCCCCAATGCGCTGTTCTGCGTCCCCCATTCTTGTAGATAATGTCCTTCTTGAACTCCTTTGTTATTTTCGAACATCTTGAGGGTTATTTTGGGGATATTTTTGAGGGTTATTTTGCTGCTGCTAGCTTATTTGCGCTAGCATTAGCCATCTCTGTTTTGTCTACAATAATATATTCTGTGATAAGCTATTGTAACAACAGCTGTTTTTGTTACAGGCTGTTTTCCTATTTTCCCCTTTTCCATTTTGTGTAAGTTATTATAATGCTCAGAGTAAATTCTTGAATTTAGGGGGGAAACACCTAACCGATGTGCAGTACAAAAAACTAGGCAGCCATTTCCTAAATTGCGTCACCGGATGTCCCCGACCCTGTTTTTCTGTTAGACAAAGTGCACAGTTGGGTGCCAGACTGATCCCCTTGTCATGAATGGATCCTAGGACCTACCTGAAGGAGCAAAGGTGGCTATCAGAACATCTACAGCAATGTGATTGGAATGGTTTAGTAAATCACTGTTGATTTGCTATTTTTACAGCTTGTCAGGCAAGACCTGTTGCCAGTCTCCCTCGCCTCCTATGAAAAGGACATGCCATCATGAGGCCTCTGACAGTGGCCCGAGTTACAGCCCATTTGACACAGACGGCTTCATCAACAACGACAGGTAATGTTTGTTATGTGAAATGTGAAAAGTTGTATTCAAATATACCCAGCTTGATAAACTAGTAGCCTAATTCCCCAGCCAAGCAGATACAACTAGTAATTTTTGTTGTGAAATGCATTAGCAAAAAGCTTTGTATTTTCTATGGAACTAAATTCAATTGACCACTTGGCTGTCTATTATATCACCCTTTTACAGTCCCTCCCAGTCCACACCACCTTATAATATTGCCTGTTGCAGTTGTTCGAGAGATGTCCAGTTTGCAGCCGAACATGCAGCATAGAGAAGACCAGCAAGGGGGCCCTCATCAGCATCATGCAGACATGCCCTCACTGTGAGGATTCCTATGAATGGAACAGTCAGCCACATGTTGGCAAGTATCCGCCCAGCAACCTTCACCTGTCAGTGGCAACAGCTTTCACAGGTTCACCATTTGTTCAAATACAGAAGGTAACCCTCTTCATTACTTTGATACATTTGATAGCCCAATTGTGAAACCTAATATATGTAAACTGACATTACTTGTTGCTTATGTTCTACTTCTTAGATGCATATAATGTCCAGGGCATAACCTAGCCTGGTGGAACCAGTCTGATCGCTGTGTTCACCATTCTATTTCACTTCACATTTTATGACATCTGAAGTTAAATAGAAAGGTGACTGCAGCGATCAGGTTGTGTCAACCAGGTCAATCATAACCAACATTGATCATGTAATCAGTGCTCCGTGTGTGTGTGTGTGTGTGTGTGTATATGTGTGTGTGTGTGTGTGTGTGTGTGTGTGTGTGTGTGTGTGTGTGTGTGTGTGTGTGTGTGTGTGTGTGTGTGTGTGTGTGTGTGTGTGTGTGGGTGGGTGTGACCGACTGGTAACTTTGATGAGGGGCTGATCTACGCTGCTATGCCCGTCAAGGGGGCTCTGTCAAAGAATCTCACCTCCAGCATAACCACTTGCATGCTCACCAACGGTCGTCGATGGAGAGAAGAGAATTATGTAGGTTTAGTCTGACCTGTTCAAACGTCAGCATAGCACCTGTTTGTGTGTCAGATATGACCTCTCCTAACTGCCATTAGTAATAGAAAAGTGAAAGTGTGTGTTTGTGTTCACAGAAACATGTATGGAGCCAGCACACGGAGACTTGCAAAATTACGTGATGAAGTTCAGACTCACACTAAATCAAAGGAGATATACCTGGAGCTCGGCATAAACATTTTACTAGACATAACTTTTACTTGGGTCTTTTTTATTATTCAATTGAATGGTATCAGTCAATATGGGCAGGGAGAAACCCTGTGTATCCTGCACCAGGATCAGGGAACTCCTGTTGTACACGGGACGCCACACAGGAAGATATGACCACTCTGACATGTTTGCCAAGGTAGCCTCATTACCACCAGACAAAATGCCGATAGGCACAGTATCTGTATCGGCTGGGAATGACAATGGTGCACATTGTTATATGTGACTCGTTTCAGGCGTATGTCGCGTGTCACTACTTCACAGGAGAGCTATTTGAATGTAAACTCTTTTTTTAAATCAAAATGCGTTTTGGGGGAATAAAATTGTTAAATTACGAGCCTAGTTGGTTTAGCCATGGAAAAAGACAGCAACTTACCAGCTAGCCATGATTGGCTGAGATAATGAGTGGGCTGGACATGCCGAGAGATGAGTTCGGATTGGTCTACCATGTAGCACGCTTCTGTCTATAATATGAGCTGGTTAGTATGTGTTGGCTAATCCTTTTCAACGCGGCTTTTTTGAAAGATATCACGTAGTAGAACTGCATAAGTGTTGCTCTCCACTTTCTGGAGGATCGAGTTTTGAAATCAGTGGAATTAGAGTATGATAGCTAAGGAGATGGAAAAAAATCTGCCACTTGATTGCAAATATGCAGACAGAATTGAAAAGAGAACACAGAAGGCTCCGGATTACATCTTCAAACTAAGGGCAACCATGGCATCCCTGACAGAGAGAGAGAGAAGCGTCCATCCATGTATATGGGTAAGAGAGTCTAGCTAGCTACATTTTCAGATATTACGCATTTCTAATTTTGAAGTTAAAATGTACTGTTAGCTAGCTAGCTAACGTTAGCTGGCTGGCTATCTAGCTAATGTTACAGGTATGATATTTGTAGTATTACTAGTAGTACTATTTGCATTGCTAGTTATACCCGAATGTTAGCTAGCTAACAATGAACCTGGTTGGTTAGCTACCTGCAGATTCGTGCAGGGTAGTCATGTTATGAGTTGGGATTATGGTTAATTGTTTAAATGTCTAAACAAAAGACACCACTATGCAAGTAACTATTTCAATAGAATGTTTATGATGTCACTAAGACAACTGTCGATAGACGTAGCTGGTATATTTGCTCTGGATATCTACTCCAATTTCAGAGCACTCTCGTCTGAATGTGCCATTGCGCAGAATAACGGATGACTTTACAAACGCTCAATGAATATGGCCGGTGTCAGTAAATGTTGGCAAAAAATGCGTAATTAAATTGTTGTCTGCAGCACAGTTACAGTCATCAACACTTTGGATAACATAGAAACAGCCTAACCAGCTCTGCTAGGGCGAGTAAAATGGTCAGATTGAGCTGTTCTCTCATTTGTGTCTGGAAGTAGCTCGCAAGCTAGCCAACGTTAGCCAGTTAGCTTGGGTCCTTGACTGCTGTTGTTAGGTCAGAATGTTGGGATCAAACCTACTTTTCAGCCAGAGCGTTTCGCTCTCGGTGCTCACACTAGACGCTCTGGCTGAAAAGTAGGTTTGATCCCAACGTTCTGACCTAACAACAGCAGTCAAGGACCCAAACTAACTGGCTAACGTTGGCTAGCTTGCGAGCTACTTCTGAGTTTACTAATGCCCAGAGCACACTCTGGTACTCCAGATTAAATGTAAGAACACAACCGTAGTATAAACTAGCCTTTAGTCTTGAAATCTTTGGTTGTTTAGTACATGGCCTCACATGTGAATCCTCAAAGAGATGGATGGGGCTAAAGCTTAAGAGAGTGTGAATGATGCTGAATGGGTATAGACAAAGAAGAGCTCTCCAGTATGCACCAAAACATTCAAGGGCAATTTTCTCAAAAGTGAGGTTACAAGTTTATAAACTTACAAAGCAGAATGACTTTTCCATTGTTGTGCAACTGTAGTGTATGATATACCATTTTTTGTAGCTCTGAGTCTCTACTTTTATCCAATGTAAAAAACACAATTTCAAATTTTACTACATAAGACCGAATCGAGCCGGTCGGTCACATATTAGCAGAACACTTCTTCTATGGTATTATGTAAAGTGTTGTTTATTCTACATGGACATGTTACTACATTTGAAAGTAATCAAAACACTTAGTTTTGAATGTCTACATAAATTCAGCAATTGCATTCTCTTATTACTCTGTAGGCTGCTGACCTGTTCAAAGGTCATTTGCTGCCATTTAATTGCTGTTTTGTTTCATATTGTGTTTGATGGTTGTGTTGCCGTGGTCAGGGCAACACCTTGTGAATGAGACCCTAAAATAAATAAATACACCCTTCTTTTCCCGGCATCTTACCATACCATCTCGCCTGTAATTATTGAGTTCGACCTGCAGGAGGTTTGTTTGTTGTGACTGAGCGGCGGGAAACACAAGGTTCTGACAGATGGATGTATCTTGGTGCTGGCAACACACCCAAGAAACACCCGTATCAAACCACACCCCCAGGCCAACTCACGTTTGGTTTCTGTCTTGGCCGCCAGCATTTCTTGAAGAGCAAGCCAAAAAACGCTGGCCAAATCAGCGGGTGCAGTTCCCCTTTAAAATATTGTTGTCATTATATTATGCAATTTACAGTAGAAATATATGATAGGATGCATAAATGCATCCATGGGACTACCGAGTTAGGTTTGAATCATTTCACAATGTTAAGATTATGAACGTTAAAATAACTCAGTTTGCTTTCAGTTTATTTTATCGAGATACGCAGTCGACTACAACAATGTGAGGTACTGTGTCTGTAGACCACAGGAGGCTGGTGGCACCTTAATTGGGGAGAAGGGGCTCGTGGTAATGGCTGGAGCGGAATAGTTTCCATGTGTTTGATGCCATTCCATTTGCGCCGTTCCAGCCATTATTATGAGCTGTTCTCCCCTCAGCAGCCTCCTGTGGTGTACAGATACAGTACCTCACATTGTTGTAGTTGACTGCGTGGCAGATGGAGTTGGTTTAGGGAATGCACATGTTTTCCTTCTTCTGTTTTTTAACAGATGGGTAGCCTACACAGAGAGACTAATCCGAGTGGGTGTAGCCCTCAGAATGCATGCATTCAGTGATGCAAATGGGGCCACAAACAGATGTGGCTCTAAATAGCATCACACAGGGAACCCTGTGGCTCGGGCCCACTATGGCCCCTTGCTGCACTGGGTGGGGGAACCACAGAAATGAAAATAAATAAATGTCTCTGGGTTAAGCACCGGTTGGTTCGTGAGCATCGGAGGATGGAAGGGGGAAATCCGCATTTTGCACTGATGTGTGAAAATCTCTCATGGGTGAGGGGGATAGAGAAAGGGGTGAGGGGGATAGAGAAAGGGGTGAGGGGGTTGGAGAAGGGGTGAGGGGGTTGAAGAAGGTCATGAATACAGACTTGTCTCAGATACATCTGGGCACTGAACGGATCTGTGATTTTAATGGCTCAGTGGGTTAGGGTATGGTGCTGGAAACATCTGGGTTGTGGGCTTGATTGCCACATACTGAATATGCTGTTTGTATAAGTCCAATATATATATTTGGGTGGCAGGTAGCCTAGTGGTTAGAGTTTTGGGCCAATAACCGAAAGGTTGCTGGATCAAATCTCTGAGCTGACAAGGTAAAAATCTGTCCTGTTCCCCGGTAGGCCGTCATTGTAAAAAAGAATTTGTTCTTAACTGACTTGCCTAGTTAAATTAAGGTTGAATATCAGAAGTCTAATCCACTTCAGTCATTAAAAAGATCATGCCATAGAGGAGGCTGAGGTGAGATAACTGCTGTTCATCCTGTTACTGAATCAATGTTTCACCTTCCCAGTTCATAAAGCCGTTTCAGGCCACTAAGAATCTCAACAAAATCTCCAGCCAGGTGATGAGCCGACACTTTCAGTGTCAGTTGACAGCGAGTAACAACAGCTATTTTAGTAGGAGTGGATTGTGGACGGATAACACTCTCTTCACAGTGTCTTTGAAGTCATGAAAGCCTGGCTATGTGGCCACTGGGTGACGGGTGACGTCTGAGTTGAAGGAACCCCCCTGGTGTTAGACAGGCGAGAGAAGAGACTGGCTTTGTCCTCATGGGGGTTTGATTGGTTTTAGTGCATGGCCGTCTCTCCTAGATCCTTGAAGTGTCCTTTCCACAAAAATGTTGCAACTGCCTCGATGTCAATGAGTTACAAGTCCAAATAATACAAACTTCAAAACATTCCAATTAGAAGAGCAATGCTTAACACCATGTATGCAGTTGCATGCCAATTATGAGAATACCATTAAAAAAAAAGATAAGTAAACAGAAGAAACAGAAGAATGTGAGTGGCAGAGTAACAATAAGGACGTTCCTAGAGACGTCTGCCTGCTTAATCTTATTCCCCAATAAAGGGATTACGATTTGTCTTGTAAAGCTAGGAGTATTTTAAAGCATTTCACAGCCTTCCCTTACTGTGAGTGGAGTGGAAGTAAAGGCAGAATTTACAGGCTACTACAAGGATCCTGCCATCACTGGTGGTCCGATTAGGGGCCGATTAGGGGCCATTCGTTTTATTGACATTTTTTAAGGCCTTGGCATCCCAGTTGACCCAGAGCTTAACCCTACACTGGAGAGCACTATTCCAGAGCAGGGGCTGAAGATGCGGCTCGTTGGGAAGGAAGTCGTTTGAAATGCATCACAACGCAGCACCATTATCACCAGCACGGTGCTGGGGAGCGTCCACCCGGACTTGCCCCAGCCCCTGGCATCTCAGGAATCCTAATGGTGTCTTTACGATCTGGTTGGGGAGATGACAAAGACATCAAGGAGACATTTAGAGAACTGGCGGGCCATCCACCAGCTGTCTAGAGGTAGAGGGGCTAGTCTGTGACTCGCCACTGTCTCACCACCCCTGATGGTCAAGTCGATTGACCACTCAGTGTCGGAGGGGGGATCAATTGAAACGCTTTCCCAACTGAGATACAATATTTTCTTAGAGGTTAGGCACCAGGATGATGCCTACAACACAATGCCAATGACCTACAACACATTGCCAATGAACTGACGAACACAGTATGAGCACACCAGCCCATTCTACTATTGCATGCGTTCACATCTTGGCTGCTGTTTCGTGTTTGAATTGATATTTGTACTTTATATTCAAAGAGAATAACAACAGGCATACAGTATCGAACATATTCATCACCATTTGAAAATGCTTTTGTTGTTGTCTATACATAAAGAAAATGCTCCATAAAGCAAAACAAACAAACAAGGACAGCATGTGGCTCTTGAAACAGAGTGTTGTATCTCTCCTGGTTCCTGACACCATATCTCCTTTAACACCCTCTGTGTGGGTTTTGTTGACCCTTTTTGTTTTGTTATCCAATGCCCCAGAGTTCCAAGCAACACCCGCATTCCTCTACACACCCACCCCTCTGCTTCCCAGCTGAAAGAGTTTGTGCATATATAACGATTACATTTTGTGAGGTTTTTGTTCATTTTGGACAACATGTTTTCATGCAATTTTTTTCATTTTGAAATACTGCACCAAACATCTTAGTTAGATGTAAAATTGCACGAGATCTCGGCAAAAACGTCAAAATCAATGACAGATTTCTTGAATTATCTTAGAATAATTCTGACTATTTTGAGGAAGTGGCTATGGCGTCTCAAAATAGACATTTTTCATTATTCAAGAGAATGTCTTTCAAGAGAGTATGCGAGCACACTCGTTTGGTTCGCCTAGCCGACTTCGGCTAGCCGCCAGTCGAACTGAAGCAGGCTGACACCTTAAACCCCTTCCAACCCCCCACCTCTCCTCCCCCCTCTACCTCCACCATCCCTACCTAGATCCATATCCAGGTTGATCCCATCTGCACAACTCAACCTCCAAACCCACAAAAATGGAGGGTAATGGCTTCAGTCAGTCAGTCTCACAACCCCCTCTCTCCCAGGGCTATGGGCTACCCAGCCTTATCTACAAACATTTGTAGCAGCCTTTAGCATTGAAGAGCCTCGTAATGTTTTGCCTGCAAGGGAGGAAACGCTCTTTCAAAGAGCTCAGACCATCCTCAACGTCACCTTTAGGGCTGTTATAGTTCATCAGTTAACTCAAGTTAACTTTTTGTCATTTTTGTGCTCAAATAATTTCATTTTTGGTAATTAATCGTATTGTCTGAAATCATTAAAAATACACTGAAAACATCCAAAATACATCATATACACCGCTAAAAACAACAATGAGATGTCAAAACAAGTGTAACGACTTTCTTCCTCTTGAAAAGCTCACTTATGACCTCCACAAGAGACAGCCCAAGTTTGATAGACTCTGGTCTCCACTATTCAACTATATTTCAAACTGGACAGAGTGAACGGGGTGACTAGGGAAATGCGCAGATACATGTTGTGTAAGGTACTGTAAAACCTAAAAACGCATTATTGGCCCGTCGTCTCAGCGAATGCTTGAAATAGCTGATAAGAACCTTGATAGTGCTGCTGCAAGTGTTATATGTTATTTATTTTATTTTTTTATTTCGTTTTTGAGTACGTGTGCACATGTGTATGTATGTATGTATGTACGTATATATATATGTACCAAGGAAAATATATAGATTAAGAAAAATAAATGTTTTTATTTGACTTTATCATTCATTTTAATTGTATTTTAATTTTTTCAAAAGTATTATTATTTTTTAAATTTTTTTAAAGCCTGTCACATCTGTGAATGTGGAATGTGTTTTGTTGGTTGAATGAAAAACAAGAAAACTTAATAAAACTTTAAATTGAAAAAAAAACAAGTGTAACATGTGCGCTGGTGATCGGGAAGCAAGTTCAGGGAGTGCATAATTTAATAAACAAATGAACAAAACAAAAAACACGAACAACGCACAGACAGGAAACTGAAACAGAAACAATAATGCCTGGGGAACGAACCAAAGGGAGTGACATATATAGGGAAGGTAATCAGGGAAGTGATGGAGTCCAGGTGAGTCTGATGATGCGCAGGTGCGCGTAACGTAACGATGGTGACAGGTGTGCGCCATAACGAGCAGCCTGGTTACCTAGAGGCCCGGAGAGGGAGCACACATGACAACAAGTTGACATTGAGGTTAAAGAAAGTGTGCTTTATCAATCTACATTATTTTTCTAGCTGTTACTTTGGGCAAAATTAAAAGGGCAATATTGTTGTAACGATTTTGTATAAAAAATCTTAAACTACAGCTTAATTTGTGCAAATTCAGAATTTGCGGTCAATCGTGATTAATTACAGCAATTACTGCGATTAACTAGATCACATTTTTAAAAAACCATTTGACAGCCCTGGTTAACTTTATTTGCTTAAATAAAGCATCAAATCAAATTGTATTTGTTACATGTGCCGAATACAACAGGTGTAGTAGACCTTACCGTGAAATGCTTGCTCACAAGCCCTTAACCAACAATGCAGTTCAGGAAATAGAGTTAAGAAAAAATATTTACTCAATAAACTAAAGTAACAAATTAAAGAGCAACAATAAAATAACAATAACGAGGCTATATACAGGGGGTACCGGTACTGAGTCAATATGCGGGGTACAGGTTAGTCAAGGTAATTGAGGTAATATGTACAGTGGGGCAAAAAAGTATTTAGTCAGCCACCAATTGTGCAAGTTCTCCCACTTCAAAAGATGAGAGAGGCCTGTAATTTTCATCATAGGTACACTTCAACTATGACAGACAAAATGAGAAAAAAAATCAGGAAAATCACATTGTAGCATTTTTAATGAATTTACTTGCAAATTATGGTGGAAAATAAGTATTTGGTCGCCAGATAAATTCATAAAAAATCCTACAATGTGAATTTCTGGATTTTTTTTTTCATTTTGTCTGTCATAGTTGAAGTGTACCTATGATGAAAATTACAGGCCTCTCTCATCTTTTTAAGTGTGAGAACTTGCACAATTGGTGGCTGACTAAATACAGCATTCAAAAGTGACAAAAACATCAGCCAGGAAGCATAGGAACTGAGAAGTGGTCTGTGGTCACCACCTGCAGAACCACTCCTTTATTGGGGGTGTCTTGCTAATTGCCTATAATTTCCACCTGTTGTCTATTCCATTTGCACAACAGCATGTGAAATTTATTGTCAATCAGTGTTGCTTCCTAAGTGGACAGTTTGATTTCACAGAAGTGTGATTGACTTGGAGTTACATTGTGTTGTTTAAGTGTTCCCTTTATTTTTTTGAGCAGTGTACAATGAATGTATTAATAGTGCATATGTTCAATATGGAAATGAATACGAGAAGAAAGTTGACAATGTCTTTTAGCTGGAATATGTCTGGAGTGGTCAACAGACATGCTTTTGGTATTCCAATGGGAAGGCCTATGCCCCTGCAGACTGGTAAACCAGTCCCCTCTCCCTCCCCTACCTGCTTTCATCCTGGGTTGGAGCAGAAGCGAAACTCTGTAACATGGTGGGTGACTTTGTGCTGCTAGTCTCCATCCCTGTGTCCACGCACCTCTGGCAAGAAAAACACGGGCTGGAATTCATAGGGGGTCACAAAAGTTGATCATGGGGTCCAGATGCACTGTGTGTGTGTGTGTGTGTGTGTGTGTGTGTGTGTGTGTGTGTGTGTGCGTGCATGCGTGCTGTGTGTCGCAGCCTTTCCGTATACATAACACACTAACAGCTAGTGGAGGAAGTCACCCCTCCAGCTGAACAGTGGGAACATTACCTTCCAAGGTGAAAGAGGTGGCAGGAACAATGAGCACAAGTGTAGTGATGGACCACCCCATATTGCAGAGATATCATCTCCCTGCCTTCCAATAGGTGAGGCCCTTGACTTTTAGGGCTAATGAACGTGCCATTAAACCTATATCAACAACAAGGATCTGCTGAGGGAGAGGTTGTATGTAGTCACACCCTCCACATCACAATCCCCAACCCCACTGTGTTGTTCGTTCGGGGCAGAGTTATCACACAAAGAGGGTCTGTGCCCTCATTTACAAGTAACAAAACAACAGTCACAAAAAAGTCATAAACAAGGGGACTAACACAATGGTCCCATTTCAGCACAAATGAGAAAGAAATGCGGCCCAAGATCCGATTTAAGGCAGACGACCCATCTAGTAGAAAAGGGTCATTCTTTCACAGTAACCCCCTCATAAATGTGTCACTTCTCTTTGTGTCACATATAACATTCAGCTCATGCGTTGATTCATGTCTTTTTCCAGCTCTTGCTTCATAGGGCCCGAACAATCAAACATCCATTTTCCTCATCATAAACCAGCCTTACAAAACATCCCAGCTGCACTGTGTGAGTGTTCAGAGATTGAACAGAATGTCAGGGTTAGTATATTATGATTCCTGTTGACAAAGCTTGTGCTGGTAATTGGGCTCAAGAGTGGCCACACACCCAGAACCACAGGCCCACTGGATGCTAATATATTACAGCACCATTACAGCACTATTGTATTTCACAGACACGCACCAGGGTAGTAAATTAAATAATCTTTATTTTGTCAGAACAGCATTCAATCTTTTGCACCATTGTTATTTGACTATTTCTAGGTTGTCTGAAACGGCACTGCATTGTTCGCTGGTTCCTGCTAGACTACAACAAACCAGAGACCTTGAGACCAGTTGACCTTCTAAAAATATCCCCAAATAAAGTAACAATAAAATAAATGATTCCACAGTGATGCAATGGTCTCGTTTTAGGCAAACAAAGCCCACTGGTGCTTTTCACCAATATAAATAGTCTTCAATGACACATAGTTCTGCGATCACAGCAAACCTTCCCTTGAGATGTCCATTAAGTGAGAGCATGGGAAAGAGACTAACGTGTGTAATTCAACTCTCCGTATATGTATTGTACTGCATATAAGCCAATGCTCTGTTTTAAGGGTGCATTTTTCTGCTAGGGAAAGCACCATGACATTTTATTTCCTCAGATGTTTTATTTTTTATAACTCAATAAATAATTTCGGGCTGTAATTAAATATTGTCCACACAATGACGAAACAAAGAGTGAGTCACCCAAGTGCTCTCACACACACAGCCAGTCACACAAATGAAGACATGTTTATTTCTTTATTATTGTCACTGTGAGAATACACAGAATATCCACATATAAATAGTCAGTGAATGAAATTGAAAGCCATAGTAGTTATGGAAACAAATCCTCCTCCTCATCATGGATCAACTGCCTATTATTATTATTAATATGATGAAGAACCGGTGTGGCTGCTCTGGTCTTAGCAGGCCCGTTAAGCATCTTGTCCCCGATAACAAGGCAGACAGTATGCCATATGATCCTCCTAAAGAGAATCAGGGCCACCAGGACAACCATGAGAGCACCGGAGAACATGGTAGAAATAACAGCAATGGAACCACTAAACTCGGTTAAACCAGAACTCGAATCTCACAGAATTTGGTCAGATGTTTTACGTAGCCTCTGTCTGTCCACAAGATATTATGTAACGTTTACTCGTCTAGGACACTGATTCATTTCCATCAACCCTTCCAATGTTGACCTTTTTATACATTTCTCTCCCTCTCCCTCAAACATGTGAATCTATTAATCCTAGAGGAGAAATAGAGACAGTCCTGAGGAATGTGATTGTATGCTGCTCACAAACCCAGCCTACAGAGATAACTCAGAGGCGATGGAATGGGGTGCAGTGGTGGTGGTGGGGGGGGGCACAGTCCACAGCACTATTCATCGCTGTCTTCAGCCACTTCAGCCTGCTAACAATGATAGCTCTGTCAAGAGGAACTCCGGAGCAATCTCCTGCTCCCTTCAGAAAGGAGCCCTGATTTGTGGAGTGTGCCTCACACCCTTCTTCTCCCTGTGCCCCCTTTTCGATCCCTCCTTCCCTCCTTTCTTCTCAGCTGCTGATGTAATCCAAAATCATCCAGAGGAGCAGCTGCACAGCGAAACTGCGTTCCTCTCACTCGCTTGCACTCTCTCTCTAAATCACTTTCCTTTCTCTTTCGCCAGAGGCGCGCAGGGCTGTCACAGGGAAGGAGAAGGGGGCTGTAGAGACAATTGTGTCCTTTCTCTCGTCTATCACTTCAAATCTCCTTTTCTGTCCACCACTGTATCCTGTTTGAAGAGGTGTCCGGGTTCGGAACAGCCTGAGGGACAGGCAGTTGTGTGTTTGTAAAACAAAACAAACTTGAAAATCAACTGTAGCTATCTCCCTATTGGGCCACCAAAGCCTTTCTCCGATGTTGTAGTCTAAGTATACTTTCTAAGTATGCTGTGTAAATATCACAAAAGAATCTCACCTTGCCTGACTGGCTTTTCCGTCTGAGGGGAGACGAGTCATAACCGTCTGCTGTGAAAGGTGTTGAGTGCACTAATCTGCCAGTAGTGTGAAGAATAGCCTTATCTTGAATAAAGTATAGGACTAGTACATGGAGTTTACCCATAGGGGTGTGATTTAAAGACCTTGGTTTTGACTTTCCTGATAAGGGAAAACAGCCTGTCGACATTGAGATTATTTTCTTAGATCAGTTCATGGTACACGTATTCAGATGTTTTTCCGTTTCAGAGCAGTCAGATGCCTCCAAAAATTACATTGTCTGTCAAATCACGTGCTAGCCCCTTTCTCAGTTCCAGTCCTGGAGGTCTTGCTAGCCCCGTTCTCAGTTCCAGGACTGGAGGTCATACCAGCCCCTTTCTCAGTTCCACGCCTGGAGGTCATACCAGCCCCTTTCTCAGTTCCATGCCTGGAGGTCATACCAGCCCCTTTCTCAGTTCCATGCCTGGAGGTCATACCAGCCCCTTTCTCAGTTCCATGCCTGGAGGTCATACCAGCCCCTTTCTCAGTTCCAGGCCTGGAGGTCATACCAGCCCCTTTCTCAGTTCCATGCCTGGAGGTCATACCAGCCCCTTTCTCAGTTCCATGCCTGGAGGTCATACCAGCCCCTTTCTCAGTTCCACGCCTGGAGGTCATACCAGCCCCTTTCTCAGTTCCATGCCTGGAGGTCATACCAGCCCCTTTCTCAGTTCCAGGCCTGGAGGTCATACCAGCCCCTTTCTCAGTTCCATGCCTGGAGGTCATACCAGCCCCTTTCTCAGTTCCATGCCTGGAGGTCATACCAGCCCCTTTCTCAGTTCCACGCCTGGAGGTCATACCAGCCCCTTTCTCAGTTCCAGGCCTGGAGGTCATACCAGCCCCTTTCTCAGTTCCACGCCTGGAGGTCATACCAGCCCCTTTCTCAGTTCCACGCCTGGAGGTCATACCAGCCCCTTTCTCAGTTCCAGGCCTGGAGGTCATACCAGCCCCTTTCTCAGTTCCACGCCTGGAGGTCATACCAGCCCCTTTCTCAGTTCCACGCCTGGAGGTCATACCAGCCCCTTTCTCAGTTCCATGCCTGGAGGTCATACCAGCCCCTTTCTCAGTTCCACGCCTGGAGGTCATACCAGCCCCTTTCTCAGTTCCAGGCCTGGAGGTCATACCAGCCCCTTTCTCAGTTCCAGGCCTGGAGGTCTGACTCATGCTGGTTTCCATACTTTCATCCTAATCAGGAATTGATCCAACCCTGAGGCTCCAGGTGAAGGAACTGTCTGGCCAATCGGTGACATTAATCAATCAATTAACTCCCAGGGAGGAAACACTCCAGACCTTCATGCTTAAATGTGACTACCTCTGCTCTACCACAGCGCAACAGAAGGGAGAGCTAAGTGGAGTGTATCCTTAGTCATGATGAGGGATCCATCCAAAATGGCTTCCAAAACATAGTTACAGTACCGTTACATAAATTAACACTGCCTTGTCAATGTGGGGCGCAAAGCTCCAGGAAAACAAACTCTGCTCTCTCTGCTCGGTGGGCAGTAAATAAACACCAGCAGCCGCCCACTCACCAAACACACCAAACACATAAACCATGACCAGCAGTCCGACTCATCAGGACTGATGTAGACCTGGCCAGGGGCTCTGGGGCTCTGGAAGAGATTGGAATGTCATGGTGAAAGGTCACCGTTCAAAAGGTTCTTCATGTGCGACTGATTCAGAGGTGAAACAGACAAAGTGCAGAGAAACAGGGCATCCAGGAAGCAGGACAGCCAGCCTCATTTTGATGTGGAGGTCAACTAGCTGTGTTTGTTTAGTTCCATAGAGACGCACAGGAGTTACTTGGTATCAACAAGGAGTAAAAATAAGAATTTCAGAAAGAAAATCATATATGCCTGTCTGGGAGTTGAGTCTACTGAAGAACGTTCAGAAAGAAATATGACTTGTGTAGCCCACTTGTCCATCCACATCTCTCTCGAAGCTCCAGGGCGAGTTCTCTTGCCTGCAGAGACATGTTCTCTATCACTGGCCGATCTTTCTTACCAACACAGATGTCCACTGACCTTAGGGAATCCTTCTTTCACCTCAGACCTGATCAACATGATCAATGACCACACATGCTGTACACAATACAATTTCTTGTATTTTTTGTATTTAAACTTTGTTTAATTAGGCAAGTCAGTTAAGAACAAATTCTTATTTACAATGACGTCCTACCAAAAGGCAAAAGGACTCCTGTGGGGACGGGGGCCTGAAATGTAAATTTTTGTTTAATAATAAATACAATATAAATACAGGACAAAACACACATCACAACAGGAGAGACAACACAACACTACATAAAGAGAGACCTAAGACAACAACATAACAAGGCAGAAACACATGACAACAGAGCATGGTAGCAACACAACATAACAACAACATGGCAGCAACACAACATGGTAGCAGCACAAAACATGGTACAAACATTATTGAGCACAGACAACAGCACAAAGGTCAAGAAGGTAGAGAGAACGATACATCACGCAAAGCAGCCACAACTGTCAGTAAGAGTGTCCATGATTGAGTCTTTGAATGAAGAGATTGAGATAAAACTGTCCATTTTGAGTGTTTGTTGCAGCTCGTTCCAGTCGCCAGCTGCAGCGAACTGAAAAGATGAGCGACCCAGGGATGTGTGCGCTTTGGGGACCTTTAACAGAATGTGACTGGCAGAACGGGTGTTGTATGTGGAGGATATAGATGGTAGATATCAGTAGTAGATATCTCAGATAGGGGGGAGTGAGGCCTAAGAGGGTTTTATAAATAAGAATCAACCAGTGGGTTGCAGCAATATGAAATATCACAGTCTAAAAGTGACCATTGCAGTAAATGTCATGGCTTTCCTTGAAGGCACGCTATACTGTACTTCTAGCTTCATACAACAGAAAGCGTTGAACCGCGCAAGTGGAGAAGCAGCACGGGTGGTGTGTGTAGTCACTAAACACACAGTGGTGTCTCCAGGAAGGAGAAGAGAGAGAAAAGAGGAAGTGGAAGTGGCAGACAATAACCCCAAGTGGAGAGGGCAGACTTCTGCTCTGGCACAACTTGAAAGGATGAAGGGGGTTGGATGGGGGCGGAGGCGGGGGCGGCTGCTCCATTGCTATGGCAGGAGCAGCCGTCTGGGTTCCCATCCAAGATCCAACCTCCAGCTTAGAGCCCAGCAGCCAGGGCACAGGACTCACCCATGAACCATTCTGCAGCCGGGGAAGGCTAGCCTCCCTGTCTTCTATTCAGACCTGAGCTGATCTTCCAGAGCAGATCACAACATCATTAAGCTACATCATATTGATGGAATCCTGAGGTGTCACACCCATCTATTATTCACCAGGTCCAGTTTAGAGCATACGGCATCACAGTTTCTGCTTGTGATGGGTACTGCGAGTTTGGCCATTTAAAGAAAAAGGATTGTGGTTCCTAAGGATAATTCATATCTATGTCAATGGCAACACATTCAATAACTCACAAGCATTGCGCTGTCATAATCATCATTATCGTCAACGGAATAAATAATCAAACGTAAACAAATAATTGATCAACAATTACAAAGACTGTTGTGTGACTAATGGAAGTGGTCCAAACATGTTTCCTTCTAATCAGACATCCAATTCTTTCCATAGCTTTAGGGAATGCCCCCCGCTCCCCCCCAGCGCCCATCTTCCTTCTCCCCTGAACAGTGTCAGAGAGGGGAGCCAGACAAGACCAGGAATGCCATGTTTCACCAATCACCATCCGACACCCATTATGCAAATCCAACATTTGCCTGCTGAGGTCACAGTAAATTTCCACTACCAGACTTCCAAGCATACCATGCAACAGTTGGGCCATTGATGATCAGTCTGGTGATAGTAGGGTGAGAGAGGGAATAATCCTGATCTTAACTATGATCCTATCTCTGTAAAGAGAAACGTGATATCTAGCACAAGTTATGAAATGCAACGCACAGACCAGTTTCATCCTTTTTAAGCTTTTCAAAAGTATGTCTGAACAAGTAATTTCCTCAGTGAGAAGTGAAGTTACATTCCTTTAAGTTGTTACTAGTGTATTTAGATGCCTGTTTAGAATAGGAAGGGGGGTAGGGTTATTGACAGAAAGGGGGCAACTAATAGTCGGCGCCATTCGAGCCCCACTAGTAAAGGGAAGGTTTAGTCAAAGAGAGGGTGTGTGTGTGTGTGTGTGTGGTTGGGTCAGGGTCTGCCTGTGCCCTGAATGCAGAGCTGTTCAGGGCAGATTTCACGGCTGGCTGATCACAGGCGTCCATGGGCCGACCCTCGCGACAGCTGCAAAGCCCCGCCGGCTGCCCCTGCTTCCCCCTCCATCCCTCCCTCCAACACCCTCCCCACCTTGGCACAAAGGAGGCCCTACACTGCACACCAGAGCGCCTGACAGGCTACTGCCGCCGCTAACGATGGCAACTGTGTGAGGCATGCGCGAGGGGGGGGAGCTAAAATACTGCACACCGTGCTAATCGAGCAGACGAGCAAAGTGAGGAGCCCCCTTCTCTTCAGCACCCTGTCTCTTCCCCCCTCTCTCCTCCCGCCTCCCTCGTTCATCCATCCAGACTATGAGGAGCTTTCTTTTCCATGAGATTATTCCTCTTCATTATTCTCATTTGTTTCATTGACATAATTTCCACCCTCTTTTATTTCCAGCTCTCCCTTCATCTGACAAGTCCGGATCCATCCGAGATCCACACCAGAACATTATGCACCGAGACGTCCATGTTCATTGCTTTCCCCACTTCACTTTTCACATCCCTGGCCTGGTGGTGGTCTGATCTGCCTGGGAGAGCCATGAAGACTACCGTTCACAAGGGTTAAGGTTGGAGGCCAGGACAATGTTTGGACTTTGCAGCCAAGTCATATCAGAGACGTTGGACATTCTAGTGAGAATGTCTGTTCCTTAGCTCCCCATCTCCACACCAACCATTCACACAACTTCACCCCAGATTCCCATAGACTCCCTCCTTTTCAGGGTCATCAATGAAATCAAGTTGGATGGATGCATTCAATTTATAGCTCAGGGGTTTAGATCCAGAATAGAGAATTGTTAGCATTGTCCCTTGGGAGCTCATGTTTATCATGTCAGCCTCATTGTATGGCACCCCCTCCGTTGACCCTGCATGTTGACCCCACGACCCTCAGGGGTCAGCAGGGTCGACCACTAGACACCACACCGCTGCCCACAGGACTGTAATGAGCTTGGGTGGTTCCGTCAGCCTCTGAGATAATGTATTGGAGCCACTAACAGTCTTAAACAGTGGTGACATGGACTTAAAGCAGAGAATAATCCTTGGCTTTAACAGGATGGGCCACTAATATGGCAAAGACACACACGTCCATCCGGCCAATCCCGCCACATTTCCTCAAGGCACTTGGGTAGGCTACAGTCCTGCCAAAACGACACTGCACACCGAACAATACATGTAGTTCATTAAGGACTACAACGCTACGTTTTGAAACACACCTGAATTCACTACCTGTAATTCTCCCCACCTACCGTATAACCAGTGCAAAAACATGATTAAGAAATCGTATTCCCTAAAAATCACTGAAACAGCTTTGGACATTTTCAAGGTAAGGTTGTAGATCTATTAAAGCCAATATAAACAGTTTCCTTCTCGGGGTATCCATTACATACCCTATGCGAAGAGACTTGATCTATGAAAATATGAAGGATCCCTTTCAATGGAGAGTGATTTGAGAGATTGGGAGGGAGAGAGCGAGTGAGGGAGAGGGGTGGCAGGTAGCCGCGTTCCACTAACCAAGACTAGACTCATTGTCCTGTCTCTGTGGGAAACTCTGAACACTTCCTTCAAGAGCGATTACCAGGAAACTTAAGATGCCACATCAGTGACCCTTCTCACGTTCACCGCAACTAAGTACAACTCTGCCCACAGGAGATGGCTCCCCCTCATCTATACACACACACACACACACACACACACACACACACACACACACACACACACACACACACACACACACACACACAAACGAATGTGGACGATGAACAATAGGCCCTTATATGGAGAGTAGCTAAATAGGTTTTATATCTAATGGGGGGGGGGGTCAATCAGCATTAATCAAAATATGAGGCTTTGTCATGGTGGATTACTGAGAAATCAGAACAACATTGGGATGGGAGTAGGGGCTGCTATGTAGGGGTGATAAGAGCTGGGCCACAATGGACATCATATGATAACCTCATCATTATCATAGCAATGCAGAGCAGTCCTTCTATTTAACCAGGGTCCACCAAACAGCATGACTAAACAGCCAGCTACGTCCAACAACAAGGAACTGGACTTTTTCCATGGTCATGTTTGCACACCATGCCTGATAAAACTGGTAACACCGTAGGCCTGGGTCTTAAAAACTTCCATAAACTACAAGTCCTTTGTTTTCTCTTCATAGAAAAAGTGGGGGTAAGATGGTCTCATAGAATTCACCACCTGTTGCATCTAGGACTTGTTGCATCTAGGAAGCAACTACTGCCATCTAGCGGTGAGATCCCGCTCATTAAGTATGGAAGCTCCCAAGAGCAGCTCTGCTCTGACAGAGACTAATGGCTGCCTTGCCTCCTACAGACAGAGCCCAGAGGACAGCTGCTGGCTTCTGTCTACATGCCAATGTTGACCTAAATCTTTCTGAGGGAAAATCCCCCTCATTCTGTTCCCAGAAAAAAACCTTTGCTTCTTACTCTGCAATCATCGCCCTGGTCGTTCCCTATTCCCTTTCTAAAGACCTGCCTCATCTACTTTCTTCTTCTCACCTGTATGCTAATGAGCCTGCTCTCTAAGTGTTTTGAGCGGGAGAGAAAGGGCAGTATGGGCAGACTGATTGCTTCCGCTGCTGAAGAATGCATTCCGCACTTTGGCCACAAGTTAATTTATTACTGGAGAGTTACAGTGCCAGACACAGAGAGGGGTGTTTGCAGAAATCGCTTTTCATGTCATTAGGCTGGCAGAGCAATCAACAGTGCTTTGAACAGCATCTCGTTTTTTCTGAAGTCTGCTCTGCCATAAAGTGTGGAAGAAACTTGATGAAAGTATTCTTGTGGGTTTTTAACTGAATATTCAATCAGAAAAGGGCACTTCAATAAAATATCTGTAACTAATGCTTAGTCATTTCAACAAAAATTCTTATTATGGTGTCATGCAATTTGGAGTATTGATCAAGGCAATGCACTTCTCTCTCTCCCTCACACACCCAGAGTGGGAGAGAGAGAGAGAGAGAGAGAGAGAGAGAGAGAGAGAGAGAGAGAGAGAGAGAGAGAGAGAGAGAGCGAGAGAGAGAGAGAGAGAGAGAAAGTGGGCGAGTGAGAACCAGCTGCTGCTTGCTAAAGATGGGCAGGGCGTGAGACAGGCTGAAAGTGGAATGTCCTGAACTTTTCCCCTCTCTTTCTCCCTTATTGTTTACAGCCCTCCTTATCCTGCATGGGGAGTGAAACCGGACAGAGGCGAGAGGGGGGGGGGGGGGGGGGGGGGGGGGTAAAGTGATAAAGTGGCACCTGGCTGGCAGGTGTTGGAGGAGGCTGCCAGAGTGCACCGTGGCCCAGATCAACGGCCCCGCTCACCTGAGTGGGCACCAGCCCCAGCTCCGCCTCTCCACCAGGCAGAGAAAGGAGCTGGGCAGGGCCTGACAGGCAGGTGCATCTGCTCCCACTCAGTAGGGCAGACAGGCAGCCATTGAACAAAAGAAAGAGGCCAGGTCGGTTGGTCGGTCCGTTTAGTGGGCGGCTGAGTAATTAGTCAGGGAGACCTCATATAGGACCTGGAAGATGTGGTGACGAAGTTGTGAGGCAGTAGGTGGTGAAGGGGAGGTGATATGTGGTGTAGGTCATACCTCTCCCGTGTGTCCAGATATGGGTGGCCTGGTCTCAGAGTAAAGGGTACAGGCTATATGGAGGTGTGGGCATAGGGACATCTCCTTCTATTCTGTTCCTGTGGCTTCACAAAAGGTGAGAATGGCCCAATACCTCACCATAAAGACCTGTGGAGTTGGATCCCTTTAATTATATAAATCCGCATTTTCCCTGGGCGAAACATAAGATCGCACCCTGGTGCGGCAACTTCAAAAGGTCCTGTAAAAGCAGGCCTCCCGCATTTGGTGAAAGGGGTGAGAGAACGGGCCGGGGCCAGCAGGTATCATTAGAGCTTATAGAGGCAGGTTAGCTAAGCCTTCAGGTGAACAGGGGAAGGTGGAGAAGTAGGTGGCGACTAAACCTGCCCCTCGACAGTTGCTCCTGGATCAGTTTCCTCGCTCCTCCTCTATTAACTATGGTGGCGGGATTTAAGATGTGAAAGATGATCCACAATCAGCAGCTGGATGGTGAATGGAATCTTTTTGTTCAATATTCTTCAACTTTCTAGATGCCACACTACTTATAAGGGTGACAGCTTGAGATTCAATAGAGGGACAGAATTGGCAGTTCAATTGGATTTTCAATAGCAGATATGTTGGTATTAGGTCTATTCACCCAAATAAGAAAGACCTTGAGATACAGTCAAACCACCTGATGGATCAGGTGAAGCATATTGATCAGGAACAAAAAAAGAGTAGTAATTCCCTTATTACAGAACGAGAGAGAGAAAAGACAAATAATGGAGAAAAAAACCTCAGTAATCAGTGAGAACATGGTGCAGCTGTCAGAACCCTTTCAGGTCAGTGAGAATGACAAGAAATTAGTAGAACAATTCTGGAAGGACTGACGACCGCGATAATGAGCTCACTAGTAGGGAAATACAGGTTCAGAAGCAGTGTGAATTATGATATTTTTGCTACTCCAGAAACAAAAAGGGTTACCAGGGGGTCAGTCCCACGTGCTGTAACTAGCGTTGGTAGTCCTGTGAGCAACAAACACCACCTTCTTCAAGCAGTAGTAGGCAAGACCAACTAGTCTGTTTGTCACTGCATGTGAATGCCTCACTTTGTTTCCAATATCCTCTTTAGTAAAGAGAGAGAGAGGGAGCGAGAGAGCTAACCCTGTTGGGTCCTCCTCCCCTGTCAGCACCTGCATTCTTAAAATGCTTGGAGAACTGACATCTCTCATCCATGGCCTTTCAGCGCACAGAGCAAAAGGTCGCTAGGCTATGACATCATTTAGTTTGGCAGGTAACACAGAGTGCTAGCTTCCCATGAGCATCTTCTGCAGGGAATGTGTGAGGGGGGGGGGGGGGGGGGGGTTAGAGGCACTGACAGCTGGCGATCAGACAGAGAGACACGTGACTCATTCAACCAATTACTGTAACCCTGATTCCTCATGCTGTTTGGTATGCATGTAGGCCTAGAGACCAGCGTTTCCCAAACTGGGTTTTTGCCCTAGCACTACACAGCTGATTCCAAGAGTCAGCTCATCATCAAGTTTTACATTTGAATCAGCTCTTTCGTGCTAGGGCAAAACCAAAAACCTTTGCGTCCCGTTGACTGAGTTTGGGAAACACTGGCCTAGAAGTTGATGAAACTGAGTGCCTAGTGAGAAGTGAGGCAGTCCAACACTGAGGTAGCAGAAACAAACTCCGCCAAGCTCAGTGACTGAATAAACGACAGGGTAAACAAAATATGGTCTGGTAAAGAAACACACTGCAGTGATATAGTAGGTTCCTAGGGGATGTAATGACTATAAATGCCACCACAGTCATTACAATACAACTGACTGAGGTCAATGAAACTACAGCAACCACTGGGGATCAACCATTGTCCCGTATCCATGTTTGAGCAGGAGGACAGCATGTCTAAAGTCTACATCTCCACGTACATACATCTGCCCAGCCTGCATTCCTCTAGCACAGTCCTTTCCAGACTGTGGCCCCACAGCTAGCCTGCATGATTTTGTTTCATTTTTAAGGAAATCCGGCTTTCAACCTACCTCTGAATGTTGTAATAGTAAAATGCAAATGGTGCAATTTCGAAATTGGGTAGTGCATCAGCGGTTCCTCTTGTCCTGTCAACCATTGCAGACCATTGAGAGCTATTTATAACTTTTCAGATATGTATAGATCATGTCAGTTCACATTTCTTAGCTAGGTTTTTTAGCCCATTGATTTTGTTGTCATGTTTGAGTCACTGAAATATCATAAAAATATAAGACAGGAAAATGTGGAGAATTCCAGGAAATTTACTTCAAACTGCTAAATGTTCTCTGCACCGCACACCATAACAACATCTGTAGAATTGCATTTTCTCTTCGCCAACAAGAGGAGTCTGAACAGTTTGTATCGTGAACAGTGCTTGTGCCAATATAAAGTGCGCAGGGGGAGGGGGCACGGGATGTTCTCCAATGCTGGAAAGGGGGCCTGAGTAACAAAGTTTGGTAACCCCTGCTCTACCACACATCACCTAGGCCTATCCCTCCTGCTAGTGTTGGCATTCCAGACAGCCAGGCTCTGTTGACCTAATCTGTCCTCATCAAGCTGGGTAAACAGTAGTCATTAGTCTGCTGGACTCATTAACCACCTGCTTCTAATTATCACCAATTATGCCTCATCTGGGATGCCTCTGGCTCTGCCTTCACTGCAGTGGTGGGATCTAGATAGAACATGGCTGACATATTGGCAAAATTGATGGAAGCCTCAACCTTTTAAGTTTAAGTTTTAAGTTAACTTCCTGCAATTCTGCACATCTTGCCATGGGCGTAGAGAAAAATGTTTTGTTTTAAAACTAATTTCATGCAATTCTACACATTTTGCCATGGGTGGAGGCAAATGTTTGCAGTTTTTAATATGATATCTGGTGATCAATGGGAACCACGCCGGTTGGTAATTCGACCATGCTTACTACAAGTTTAGATAGCTGGCCGCTAAACTAACTTACCAATAAATAAAAAACATGTCATGGGGTAATTGTGTGACTTCCGATGCACAACCAAATCTCCAAATTGCATCTTGGGTATTCTATTATTCTAACTCTAAAAAGTAAGTTCAGACCCCGACTGAGTTCCCCCCCCCAAAAAATAATTGTAATTGGTCCGCTGGCCTACAAAAGTGGGCCCCCGCCAGTTGCCCATCCCTGTTCTAGAATGTAGAACTCACTACTCTGAAAAGACTCAAAGAGAAGGGTCCAGATAGCCCTACACAGGCTAGCTAGCCTACATCATATCTCAATGGTCTGTCATATTGTCATGCAATGGGCTTTTAACCTGATATGTCCCTGCATTCTATTGTGGTTGTGGTAAGGTCTTGCACGAGCCCAAACTCACCAAGAGGAAAAGCAAACAAATAGTGGGAGGAGAGGAGGTCAGAGCTTTGATGTCAGGCCCTCTGGAGGTTGGCTTGTTTGCCTTCGTCTGTTTCCAGTAAACATGATGCTTGAGTGTGTGGGGTGTGGGGTGTCAACACCAGTGTGTGTGTGTGTTTGTGTACTCTATTAGCATAGAACCACAGAACAAACCCCAGGGACAATGCCTAGAACGGTGCCATGCCTCGATCACCGTAATTACCTTTCGGATTGCATTTTATTATGATCTTGTAAAATGTGCTATTTTTATTATTCACAAAAAAAACATGTTTCTCCCGCTGCCCTTCAGGTAGAATAACAGTTCTCCATTCCATTCTATACCATGCCATTCCGCAGTGTGAGCAGGATTCCTCAGTCAAGACTTGCATGCCCCGGGGAGAGCTAATTACCCTTATCTGAAATGACCATCACCAGGATGCATCAGCAGGAAATCTTCATTTAATCTTTAGCACTGGCCTGATGAGTGTGGAAGAGGGAGACATAAGTTGGTGCTTATGGTCAGGAAGAAAAACACACAATGCCGGCACCTTCCAACTGATTGCAACAGTCAGGTAATTATGTAACTTCAAGATAGTTAAATAAAGGTTGAATAAAAAATACAAATAAAAGATGAAATTGTAGAGAGATTTTATCTAATGCATAAAAACAACAGGCGGGCCTTGTCTAAAATTTGTTTTACACATTTGAAAGAATAATTTTCAGCCATACTAAACACATATTTCATAATTTATATAAAGTTCACTGAGATTTCTTTATTTAGCTAAAAGCACAAATATAAAATGCATCCCATGTTTCCCCCCTGTACAGCTTTCTTTTTATAAATTGCTTAAAAATCCTATTTACATTGCAAGGCAGGTAAGCAAAAGAGACAGCTTTCATGACAAATATACAAATATATGAATAAAAACTAGTCCTTTCCCCTTTTTACTCCCTATTAAATAATTTCATTAAGAACAGAGGTGTATTTTGTTTTGTTTGATGGCATATAGTGATTGCCATCAAACGAAAGTGATAACAGACTTAACATGAACAAAACGCTTAGCAACGTAATCTTTCAAACTCACTTTTAAAGGAACAGGGAGATGCAGGGAGAGAGGCATTTTTTCAGTGGTTTGAGTGCAAAAACATACAAAATGTGACAACATAGGACGAATCAGAATTGAGAGAGCACTAACAATATAGTCCCTTTTGAGTCCCTGACATTCACACAGAAATACGTGATAGCCAGTAAAGGCCCTGTTTATTTTGGATTGGCACAAGCCTGGTCGGACGTAGGGTCCAATGGTGTGTGAGGGGTGAAGGGTCATCAGCTGAGATGCAGGTGAGGGTGCTGGTGGAGTTGGGTGACCAGCTCCTCCTCTGTAGGCTCCTGAATTTGTTCTCTGGAAGGAACAGTGCAGTTTTAAAGACAGGACACGAAACTGTGTCAAGAGACACACAACGAGTTGAAGCGGAGCACGCTCATGCAAGCGGCTGCTGTAGTCCACAACGTGCATTTAGGGACGGGCATTAAGGGTTGCTCTTCTGACTTGCCCCTGCTAAACATATCAACCACACCTTCAGCAAATATTTCAGCGACATGCGTTTAGTTAAGTGGTTAAAAAGGGGGGCGGATGTTTTTGCTACCAATTATATTAGTGATGGGGTAAAAATTGATACAGTTACATATCGCAATATTATTTGTGACGATATTATCTCGATACTTTGACTAGTAACATATTTTTTTTTGAAATGCTAGTCGGCTGTACCTGCACCTATCCTATATAATACATGATCTGCAAGCTAGGTCACAAAGAAATACATGACCTTTAAGAGTTTGTAATCAGAAAGCTCCCCAGACACAATTGCACAGATAAAAGCATTTCCAAAGATTTGGGGGAAAAGTGATACAGTAGTGAAATGTGAGTAGCCAAAGAGCATGGTTTAAAGCAGTGCCTTTTGATACTAAATGACATACAGCCAAAACATTTGACTGCATTCACAGAGAACTGGCAGAACCGCTGACAGTCAGGGCATCCCCGTTGGTGACTGGGATAGGCCTAAAACCAACACCAAATAGTAGGAATATGCAGCCGCCCAGACAACAAACAGAAGCAAAAAGCCAGAGCGGAGTTAAAAAGCAACCTACCTGAACATGAGCTGGACAGTGGTCTCATAGCCTGTTCGCTCAACGTCCGCCACTGAACATGTGACACTTCGGTCCCACTTATAGATGAAGTTCTTTCACATAAAACGGAGGATTCATTGAGCTTACATCTTTTCAGAAAATATCTTGCACTTAAACTACAGTAAGTACAAATCAGGCCAGCATAAGTTGATACATACCTCCAAGATGAGAGCCACAAACAAGTTGACCCACATGACAGAGGAGGTAAGCCACCAGGAGACAAAGTAGACCTTGGACCACCTGGGAGGAGAGAAGAAACCTGATCAACTGTCTACATGGACACATCACCATTACCCATAATCACTGTTTTACAAACGGAGCCCCATGCACAATTAACTTGTCTTCATCCTCTTTAAGCAGGGCAAATAACGAACGTGAACTATGGCCCCACTCCTACATGTATTTTCACTGTTACTAGCCTTGTTCCTGAGTTGGGTACAAAAGCTTATTTAACCAACCAAACAGTTGCAATTCTTTAGGGAACAACTGAAATTAGATAAATATTATGAAGTGGGAGCTCACTAAAGTAAGGCTTGGCCCAAAATGAAAAGGACTGATGTGCTTCACCGTCAACCGCTGCCCTCTAGTGGATAGGGAAACGAATTGAAGCGTCTGACAGTTGGATCATAAGAATCATGTACGGATTTGTATTATTGTTGGCTTACTCTGTGGTGTATCTGGTGTAGGCATCCATAAACACCTGCCAGTTATTCACCACCATGATGTTGTAAAGGAGGACGAGGGAAGACTGAGCAAAACCGAGGGAGAGGAGAAAGAAATCACAGGTTAGTGTCCACTCTCTCTCTCTCTCTCTCAACATTTAGACACAATTTAAAGATTCCTTTGATTGATCAGGACTGAAATGTCAACATACCCACCATGGTATTTTACGGGTGTCTTTTAAAAGTTACTTCAGTGCATTATCCCCTTGAAAGGTTACCCTCACAACACTAGCCTTCCCAGTCTGAGCCAGTACACATGAGTCACAGATAGAATGCCAACCATGTGTGTTACAGTTTCATTCCCTCCAAAGTCTATTCTCATTAAACCGGTCTCTTACAACAGTAGACAGAATATTCGCCTTGAGCTAAGCCTCCCCTGTGTTCTCTGTCTATGATTCTACTTCACGGGCAGGCAGAGCAAGAGACAAGAGAAGGGCACCCACAGCAAAGTCGTCAAAGTTGTTTGGCCAGTAGCCCAGCTGCTCGTAGGAACCACACTCCATGGTGAAGTTAATGGTGATGTTCTCCATACTGGAATTGGACATCACACTGTAATGAATACGTACAAAACAACTTACCTCACACAGTAAACACATTACAACAGCCATATTAGCTACTGTATGAGGCCATTGCTACTTTAAATGTTTGTGAATAGTGTACAAGCGTTCAAATACATCATTGTCAAACTGTACCTCATCTTCCCTGGAGCTGTGATGGCTCCCTGGAACAGCCAGATGCCAAGGACAGCAAACACATAGAACACCACCTAAAGAACAAACAGAATGTTAGCTGTGATAGGGAATCCACGATGTCCAGCAAACAGACGCCTAGTGTATGGAGATGCATTTAAAATGACTAGCTGGATGAGAGAACGAAAGAGAAAAAAAACAGTGTCATTGTGTCACTCACCACTAGTATTCCTGCAAAAGCTCGGAGGTTTTTCACCAGGTCAACCAAAGTACTCGCTACAAGGGCCATCAGCTAAAAGAGCCATTAAAACACAAATATGACTATTTTTATATATTGTAATACCAACATGCATAACCAGAGATGATAAAGACATTGGCTGTACCGGGCATTGATTTACAACAATACAACTCTATTGACAATAGAGTACACCAAAATAGAGCAAGTCAAGCAATAAACCATTTCCACCACTAGGTGGAGCCAAATACAACATATACAATGGTCTTATCACATATATTGAAAATGATGGCACTAATACTACCCAGCGGCACCACTTCCTCACCTTGATATCAGGGATGATTCGAAGGAAGCGGACGACGATGAGCATGTTGACCAGACGCACCATCTCCCACAGAGACATCAGACCACGCGACGCTGGGTTCCTGGGACAGCCACACAACACAAAGGTGTATTCAATCTCACAGTGTTACTTAGTTTCTTATCTGTCATCGTTCATCCATTCCAAGCATTTTATTCAGTAACTCTCTTCCTCTGCTATGTTTATCACTATGTAACATCTCTTCATGTCCTTGTTTCTGTTTTAGACCATTCCCATGTACCTGTGTGTGTGTGTGTGTGTGTGTTACTCCTTTTTCCCCCCCTTTATTTTCATTTTTTCCCCCTTTTATTTAACTAGGCAAGTCAGTTAAGAACAAATTCTTACAATGACGGCCTCCCCCCAGCCAAGCCCAGACAGCGCTGGGACAATTGTGCACCACCCTATGGGACTCCCAATCACAGCCAGATGTGATACAGCTTGGAATTGAACCAGGGACTGTAGTGACACCACTTGCACTGAGATGCAGTGCCTTAGACCGCTGCGCCACTCGGGAGCCAACAATTCTTCACTATTGTTGCTGTATTGTGAGCACCATCCTTCAAGACATCCTTCCTTCTACAGAATGTATTTGTTGAGTGAGAGATATGACCAAAGGGTTCCTGGGACAACCACACCACACAAAGGTGTATTCAATCTCACAGTGCTACTTAGTTAGTTACTTATCGTTCATCCATCCGTAGTGTTTTACTCAGTAACACTCTTCCTCTGCTATGTTTATCATGTCCCATATCTATATGTCCATGTTTCTATTCCTGTTTTCAACCATCCCCATGTACCATATCTATATGTCCATGTTTCTATTCCTGTTTTCAACAATCCCCATGTACCATATCTATATGTCCATGTTTCTATTCCTGTTTTCAACCATCCCCATGTACCATATCTATATGTCCATGTTTCTATTCCTGTTTTCAACCATCCCCATGTACCATATCTATATGTCCATGTTTCTATTCCTGCTTTCAACAATCCCCATGTACCATATCTATATGTCCATGTTTCTGTGTGTGTGTGTGTGTGTGTGTGTGTGTGTGTGTGAGTGTGTGTGTGTGTGTGTGTGTGTGTGTGTGAGTGTGTGTGTGAGTGTGTGTGTGTGTGTGTGTGTGTGTGTGTGTGTGTGTGTGTGTGTGTGTGTGTGTGTGTGTGTGTGTGTGTGTGTAAACCAAATTACTCTTTCATCACTATTGTAACTGTATATACAAATGAGCAACATCCTTTAAGACAATTTCATTCTACAGAATGCATTTGTTGAGTGAGAAATATGACCGAAGTGAAGACACCAACCATTTAGGAAATGGAAGCCTGTAGGTGGCAAAAATGGTGATCTGAAGGACCTGTAAAAAAAATATATAAAAAAATACTTTCAGTTATATAACCAAGACAGAAATATGCTTAAAGGGGCAGTATGTAGCTTTTGGGGCGACCCGACCAAATTCACATAGAAATGTGAGTTGTAGATTTGAGAAGCGGTAGACCCATTCTGTGTGCGCTTTTTCTATGCTCCCCGTTAAGTTACGTTTTAGCGTCTTTTTTCTTTCGGTTTTGTACACTAGCTTCAAACAGCTGAAAAAAAAACAATATATTTGGTTATTGGTTAATATATTTCAGAGCAGTTTAGATTGTACAATGATTCTTTACACACACTATACATTGTCAAACTGAAATTAGGAGAAGCATCGAAATGGTCGAGTGATTTCTACATATTGCACCTTTAATATGTTTCCTGTCATTTTCAGAATATCTTACCAGAAGGCAAAATGTGAGAAGACCATCAAAGATGTTGTTTCTGTATGACAGGTAGCCTCTCCACCCAAAGGCTAATATCTTTAGACTCATCTCCATCAGGTAGTATAGAATAAAGAAGCAGTTAATAACTTCCATGTAGTAGTCATCCCGCTCTGCCATGGACTTCTCGGAGTCAAGCACCAGTATGGTCTGCAACACACGGAGAGAAACAGAGAGACCAAACAAGTTGAGCCTCGGTCTAATTTGCTGGAAAACCAAACAACAGGAACAACATACTGTCTGTGAGAAGATCCTGGACTTACACAGATGCACATGACATTGGCCAGGGCCACGGCGTTGCCCACTATCATTACATAGTAGTGGCTGAAAACCAACTGAAGCTTCTGGAGGAGCGGAGAGTTGTACTCTGGCTTCGGAGGGTGCTGCAGGAGAAAGACAAAGAAGACTCGTCAAATCATATAGGAGCAACCTAGCTATCATTTAGACAGGCAAAATAAGCCAGTTTAGAACCAACAATGAAGTTCATCCAAAACAGTAACATTGATCCGGTGAAGAAGCACAGAGTAGTTAATGAGCTGTGGCCCCACCTCTTTGATGCGGTCCTTGTCCAGCTCATCAAAAAGACCCCGGAAGGCCTCCCACTGGATGAAGCCATCTGACAACTGCTGCAATCTCTACAGGAAGAGAGAGAGAGAGACAGAGAGAGAGAGAGAGAGAGAGACAGGGAAACAGGCAAATTCAAAGGGAGTTATATTCAAATGTTTATCCACATGTTCTAAAGATTTGCACTGTAGTCTTTTCTCACCTTGATGATGGCTTGTCTGTAGTAGGACTTCATTTGTACCCTCGCCATGACCTGCAAAGAGGCATCCACCCGCACACGCTCTCTGGGAGGGACAAGATGTAAGGCCATTCAGTGTGTGTGTGTGTCTTTGTGTGTGTAGGGCTTAAGGGTAAGAGAATGAGCAGTCTTACACATGCTCCTCTGAGTGTGTAGCGTCCTGACCCCGCCCCTGGCAGGACATGACCTCAAAGGCAGCTCTGACGCCCAGTCTCCTCCTTAGGATGGACGCCTGGACAGACATCTGCCACAAAAGAACAGTTTCATCATGATATTCTATGGGGTTTACGCTGTACCTTAAAATGCTCTGATATTTAAATCATATCAGTCCAGTGCCAGTCTTAAACTCACCAGCAGGTATCCCCTGAACTGGTTGTAAATGATGGCAGTTAGTAAGTTCATCAAGAAGTAGGTTCCTGGAAGCAGTAAATAGGACAAATTAACAACAGACTGTATTACCACTCAATCTGTTTCATATTTCCCTTGACCCTGAACAGTTCATTTGGTGGCTAGCTCTTACCAAAACCACTAAAGAGAATAAAGAAGATGGAGTATCCTCGGTTTAAGGAATAGGCCGGAATCATCACTGTTAAAAACACGAAGACAACTTTAGGTGGAGTAGACAGCTGACAGCAGAAAATATATGTTTAGTTCACTATGACCTGCACAGTGAAATTACCATCAGGGTTATTGGCTGTAGTGAGGAGCACCAAGAGAGAGGAGAGAGACGTGGGCAAGTCTCTGAAGTAGGTCTCCCACTCCCCGTTGTGCTTTGGGTTCTAGGGACAAAACAGCGGTAATACGGAGATACTTAACTCCCTTATAACAACAATGTTAAATGGACATCCATTTTGCTTCATCCTGGTCATGTGGGGGTGAGTTTCTGTACAGGTCTCTATTCAGGCAGTTGTAATACTACACATCTACAAGCTCTGTTAAAGCCTGTACCACCGAGTGAATAAAACAGTCGTGAGGTAAGGTAAAAGGGCACGTTCAGGCTTGAGAACTGGGCGTCAACAGTACAGCCAGCAGGGTGGAACAGAACGTACCTCTCCTTTAGCAAAGAGCAGCATGCCAATCATGGTGAAGAGGCAGAGGTGGAGGGCCAGGAGCAGGATAACACTGGGAGGTAAGAGAGAGGGGAGTGGTGCATTAGACACACACCTCTGCAATGACAGTCAGGTCTATATACATGTACAAGTAGATTAGGGTGCCCTCTGCGTGTCTCACATGTACTGAAACAAGAGTGAATCATGTATCAGTATATAACCCTACATATACCCTACAAAGCAGTTTTAGGGAACTATGTATGTGATAACAGAAGTGAGAGTATTTTGAGGTTGACGATCATTGTAAAGCTGTGAAGTGAAGATATGAGATTGAACAAAGTGTTGGTGTTTAACACAATTACCTGGCTATCTCTGGGAGAGTCCTCTTGATGCACTTTAACGTTTTCTTCATCAGGGAGGAGTTTTGAAGGAGGAAGAAGGGCCGAATGAGTCTCCTAACTCGTAGGTTCTGACACCGAACAACAAAGGGAAAGAGCCATATTCCGTTTGAGTCTTTGTATTGTAAACCATGTCTTTATCAACTGTCAAGAGACATGTTACAGAGGACGTATAAACCAATATTTTGAATATGATCTCACCTGATCACAATACATGCTCAACGTCAACGTCCAATCAATTACAGATGCTGAGACGGCCAAGATGTAGACAATCAACCACTTGCATTTCCGGAACTCGTCCCAGCCAATCAAATAGCTCTAAGGACAAAAGATTAAGCTTGAGCCATATATATATATTTATTGCAAATAAAGACACAAAATGGATGTTCATGTACTTTGAGATTTCTTGTTGCCCATCTACTCTCTTCCCCGTTGACATTGTCAGAAACATGGCCTGATGGTTACCTTGGTAGTGAGGTCAATGGCAAAGATGATGAGGCAGACAATCTCTATGCCCTCTGTCAGGCCACAGGGGGGCTCCCAGGGGGGAGGTCTGAAGCGGGGGTCTGATGTGTAGGAGAAAGACGAGGGCCTCTCGATGAAAGCCAGCATCAAGACGACCGCAATAGTCAGGCCCAGCCCCCTGAGCAACACAGAGAGTCGTTTAACAATGACACAAAACCCGCGATAGGGTTTCAAACTGAGAACGGGAAGGGTGATGGTTGGCTTCACCGTCATAAAGTGCTCTTCTCACTACACTTAACCACAGAGGAAGCTAAGACAGAGTTAAGTCAGCAATGACTGACGACATTACTGAATACTGCACATTGCAGTGAGATGCAGTGCAGAGAGGATATAAGGATTGGCTTTAGAGGATAGGACAAATATAATAATAGAAACATGCAGAACAATCCAGAACAATATACTTTGACTCATCACGACAGTAGCGGCTTACCATTGCCATAACCTGGAGTAGTACCACCTGTACAGACGTAACGAGTTTGTATCCACTCTATGATTGATGGATCGGTACTGTAGAACGAGAAACACATTTCATTGTTTTGAAACCGCAGTTTAGGGACAGTTCATAATCAAGTCATACAAATAATATATTTCAATCAGTTACAGCGAGAGTTCACACAAAGGATATATATGTTTCACCTGTATGGCGTCCTCAATAAACACAACAGCTTGCTGGAGGTAGAGATCCACATCACCTGTGTAAGAGGAGAGGGAAATGATTCAGCAAGTGATGTGAAACAATAGTTTTTCTCAAGCAAATGAAGTCATACTTTGTGTTGGTTGAAAACAAAACATTGAAAACAAACCTATCGACCTATCTGTAGTTTTTCTCAAGCAGAATAATAAACCACAACCAAAACCTTGCATCTCATGCTCACCTTTTATCAGTGGCCACTGATTATACAACAAAAACAGTACTGACTGTTCCACAGAGGTCAAAGTCTGAGCACATATCCTAATCCTAGGATAGGCCTGTGTGCATGTGTTTGCAATAAAGTTCAATACTAGCGTGTCTGAATTCATCTTAATCTTTCAAATATTCCAATTGAATTATAACCAAGTCTGGATGGATAGTGTGCTTCAAACATCCCTCGCCAAGTCAGATTAAATTAGCTACTGATTCCAGGCATTTTTCCACAGACCTGATCACACATCTAAATGTCAACTGAACTCTCTTTCACTTACTGGACTATCACTTCAATTCAATTATTATTTTCAGTTTGGGTCTACAATAATATATCACATTCATACAGCTATTTTGATCTGTGTCAAGAAGCCATATTATCTCCTGGATTTGTCTTTGTCCCCATTTGTCCCCCTACAAATGAGTGAATTTGGCTGATTCAGCTAATTCAGTTAGTCGGGAGCTTCATGAAATGGGTTCCCATGGCTGAGCAGCCACACACAAGCCTAAGTTCACCATGCACAATGCCAAGTTTTGGCTGGAGTGGTGTAAAGCTTGCTGCCATTGGACTCTGGAGCAGTAGAAATGTGTTCTCTGGAGTGATGAATCACACTTCAGCATCTGGCAGTCCGACGGATGAATCTGGGTGTGGCGGATGCCAGGAGAACGCTACCTACCCGAATGCATAGCGCCAACTGTAAAGTTTGGTGGAAGTGGAAGAATGGTCTGGGGCTGTTTTTCTTGGTTCAGGCCAGGCCCCTTAGTTCCAGTGAAGGGAAATCTTAACGCTAGAGCATACAATGACAATCTAGACAATTATGTGGTTCCAACTTTGTGGCAACAGTTTGGGCAAGGCCCTTTCCTGTTTCAGCATGACAATGCCCCCGTGGACAAAGCGAGGTCCAAACAAAAATGGTTTGTCGAGATCAGTGTGGAATAACTTGACTAGCCTGCACAGAGCCCTGACCTCAACCCCATCGAACACTTTTGGGATTAATTGGAACGCTGACTCTGAGACAGGCCTAATATTTGCCCGATCTCACTAATGCTCTTGTAGCTGAATGGAAGCAAGTCCCTGCAGCAATGTTCCAACATCTAGTGGAAAGCCTTCCCAGAAGAGTGGAGGCTGTTATTGCAGCAAATGAGGGACCAACTCCAAATGAATGCTTATGATATTGGAATGAGGTGTTTGACAAGTAGGTGTCCACATACTTTTGGCAATGTGCTCTATTTCATTACATGACTGCCTCAAGCAAAAAAAGCTTTGTATGGGGTGTAAAGTAGAGCTGCACATCATCAGTAAAACGGGACGTTTGAAAAGGGCAGAGTAATCTAGGGCAGGGCCATCCTTGTTCAACAGGACACAATGTGGAGCTTGGCATTTCAACCTGGCTTCAGGGCAATTCATAGGATTTGGGCTGTTTATTGTTTCCCTCCATTTAGTATGACAAGAAAGATAGGCTTCATTCAAATTCTCAACATACAGCTGAACTGTTTACCCAGAATCCCACTGCCTCTGCAATGTCACTCCACTGGTCTAACCTTTAAACGTACATTTTCCAGTCATAATACATGGTCACATGCATGTTTGATAGTATTTCCCTTTTCAGGTGACTATTATTTTCTTTACATATTTTGAAAGAACATGTCCTACCCATAGAGCAATTGTTCTTAACCCAGACTGGATGACTCATATTAGACTTTGTTTCCCTCCACACTACCACTGCTGACTACAACCACATTATGTGTCATCACTCATCATGGCTGTCTCTGACAAGGGCAACTGTTCTCAAAATCAGTCCACAATATGCTGCCAAAGAAAACTTCCTTTCAACTTCCTGTCACCAAGTATCTTAAAGATTTTTTATAAACACATTGTGGACCACTCAAATAGAGTTTTGAGACATTAAAAACAATTGGTAACACTTTACTTGTAGCATAGCGTCATAACACCTTACAACACGGTCATAACCATGTCATGACCTGTCATAACACTGTCATAACACATATTTATGTGTGTTGTGACATATATTACAATGTTTTATGGCTGGTTATGACACCTACTTAATAGTGTTAAAACCCACAAAACCTACCACACAACATTGGGGTAGGCACACACCAAAATGGTCAATTTCCTGAAATTGACAATTGTATTACCATGGCAATTGCACATACATTGATGTCAAACGTGTGCTTACCCCAATGCTCTGTTGCTGATGACTTGCATGATTTCAAGAGCAGGACAGCATTTTTGACTTAAGACTGATATATGGTGATGTATGTGATAGGTCTCTAGACATTATGAAATGATATATATATATATATATATATATATATATATATATATATATATATATATATATATATATATATATATATATATACACAGTGGTGTCCGAAATGATTGACCACCTTGATAAAATGAACAAAAATTACTGTATAAAATAAATAATTTAAATACTGAGCTACATTGTATTCTCAACAAATGGGGAAATGATATTACTTTATACAATGGCTCAGAAAAAGATCTTGTTTAACAGGTAATACCTTTTTTCTCAAAAAGGTAGGGCTAAAAATGATTGACACCACTGTTTTCAATACCTCACCTTGCGGGATAATAGCTGTAGTACTGTTGTTGCCTTTAACGTTACAATGCATGGGTGGATATTTACCTAGTAGTTGTCCACACCAACATATGTAGTGATTAACAAACACTAGCTAGCTAACTTGGTACTGTAGTTAGTTAGCTACATGAATAGTTGAGAGCTAACGTTAGCTATATGTTATGAAAACGTTAAGAAAATAAGATTTTAATGTGTTTGACAATGTGTGAATTCGTTAGCTATTGGTATGTAGCCTTAGCTTTTAGTGTCTTTCTTTAGCTGTATTACCCCATTGTTGCATAGTCTACTCTGATTTCTGTTCCTTACTTATATTTTTCAGAGAAAGTAGCTAGCTCATGCATCTGTATCCATTGTGGAGGTTAAGGCTTTGAGGGAGGCAGCCATAAAAAAAAACTTGGGAGTCTAACTTCCTGTGAGTGACCTCAAAGACAAATGTCCGGGCCTGTTTCAGCCCACTCGCGTCCAATTACAGTTGAATGACAATAGACAATAATGAATGTAATGATTCATCATTATTCTTTGTTGTTTTGATCTAAGATACGCATCACAGCATCAGTCCCATATCTCTGTTTCTTTCTCTCACAGATTGAGAAGGAATTCAGAAGGATTATAACCATCCGGTTTTCAGTCCACCTTCATGGAGTAGCTGGATCATTACAAGACTGTTGTCATTGTTCAAGATGAGAGGTGCTGCAAAGAAGGAGATGCAGTGCATCCTGGGAATGCTACGGGGTATGCGCTCACGATAGTCACATTACAGTCAATAATTAGATTTGGTTGACGGTAGTATACAACCATTTTAATTCCATCTCATGTCAGTGTAACACCGTCCAGACAAGAAGAGACTGGGTGATCAGCGGCCTGATCGTATACTTCGGCGAAAGGGTAGAGGACCGTATCATATGTCACATGTCACAACATGTCTAAATATGTGTAATGCCAGCGTTGTGAAAATATTATGTCAGTCATGACATGAAATGGTTATGACCGTGTTATAACATGTTATGAAACTATGCTTCAAATATTGTGAACAACTGAAACGCTTACCCCCTCCGACACAGCAATACTCTGCAGCAACCGAGTAGGACAGACGTCTTGTCTTTGGGGATCCCTTTTCAAGGTGATCATTGTTGTCAGGGTGGGAGCCGTAGTTAATGCTTCCAGTCAGCAGTGGTTCCGATTCCATCTAGTAAATTTGACCTAACTAAGCGAGTGTAAACTTGTTTATGCGGCGCCTGTAACTCAGGTAAAACAAACTGAACCTCCGCCAAGTGTAAATGGCCAGTTTTAGGGAAGAGAATGAGAACTATACTGGAACTGTCAGAGAGACAGAAAACATGTTATGCTGTCAAAAACGTGTAAATTCGTTAAATCCATAGTTTTATATTTACAGACAGTTTCTCCACTTAGTTACGACTGTACGGGAAATCTGTTTTTAGGAAACGAACTCCTCCCTGTGTTCTCTCAAGTATCACTTTTCACCAGCGGGTGACTCACCGCGCCACTGAGCTATACCGCGCGTAACTCAAGAGTAGCTCTTAATTTAAAACAATGGTAGTCTACTTAAGGTCTAGTGGTAGTTTACTCTCTATTTTGTTAGTCAGCAGCTTTCTACGCGCCAGTAAAAGTGGTGCGTTAGAAGACGTTTCACACTTACTCGTTTTCGCTTGGCCACTTCCTTGGTAGTAAATGTTACCACTTAGACTCATGTTATACACATATTTGATAACAGTACAAAACAAGATAAAAACGTGTTTTATAGTAAAGCTGTACATCACTATTTCAATGAACAAGTGTATTGTATTTGAACCTGAGAGAATAGACTGTTGTGAATATTTTTAACAAGACCGCCAGTTTAAGCTGGCCTAGAGCATGTAGAACGACAACATAATTAATGCACATCATGCTGAACCACTGACACAAAAAATACTTATTTTGAATACTCTTCATTGTTAGAGTCTATAATATCAATCAATAGCCTAGGTCTATTTTCAGAAATTAGAATACTGTACAGTAAGAAGGCATTCTGTGTACAGTAAGAGTGTTTGGAGTTGCACTACAGTGTTTATTGTCACAATTTAGATGAGTTCTTTGGGATGTTGCTCTGCCATTGGGATGAGCCTTAGTCGTGGTAGTCATTCCCAACCTCCATCTTGGACACCTGTGTATGAAATAATAATATTTATTTTATTGAACCTTTATTTAACTAGGCAAGTCAGTTAAGAACAAATTCTTATTTACAATGGCGGCCTACCCAAAGGCCTCCTGCAGGGCAGAATAAATAAATATACACACACATACATACACACATACACACACCGTTCAAAAGTTTGGGGTCACTTAGAAATGTCCTGTTTTGAAAGAAAAGGCCAGTTTTTGTCCATTAAAATAACATAAAATTGATCAGAAATATAGTGTAGCCATTGTTAATGTTGGAAATTACTATTGTAGCTGGAAAGGGATGATATTTTATGGAATATCTACATAGGCATACAGAGGCCCATTATCAGCAACCACAGTCTGTACCCGCAAAACACCAGTCTCAACGTCAACAGTGAAGAGGTGACTCTGGGAAGCTGGCCTTTTAGACAGAGTTGCAAAGTAAAAGCCATATATCAGACTGGCCAATAAAAAAAGATTAAGATGGGCAAAAGAACACAGACACTGGAAAGAGGAACTCTGCCTTAGAAGGCCATCCCGGAGATGCCTCTTCACTGTTGATGTTGAGACTGGTGTTTTGCGGGTACTATTTAATGAAGCTGCCAGTTGAGGACTTGTGAGGAGTCTGTTTCTCAAACTAGACACTAAGGTACTTGTCCTCTTGCTCAGTTGTGCTCCGGCGCCTCCCACATCTCTTTCTATTCTGGTTAGGGCCAGTTTGCGCTGTTCTGTGAAGAGAGTAGTACACAGCGTTATACGAGATCTTCAGTTTCTTGGCAATTTCTAGCATGGAATAGCCTTCATTTCTCAGAACAAGAATAGACTGACGAGTTTCAGAAGAAAGTTCATTGTTTCTGGCCATTTTGAGCCTGTAATCGAACACACAAATGCTGATGCTCCAGATACTCAACTAGTCTAAAGAAGGCCAGTTTTCAGCTGTGCTAACATAATTGCAAAATGGTTTTCTAATGACCAATTAGCCTTTTAAAATGATAAACTTGGATTAGCTAACACAACATGCCATTGGAACACAGGAGTGATGGTTGCTAATAATGGGCCTCTGTATGCCTATGTAGGTATTCCATTAAAAGTCAGCTGTTTCCAGCTACAAGTCATTTACAACATTAACAATGTCTACACTGTATTTATGATCAACTTGATGTTATTTTAAAAATGGACCATTTTTTCTTCTTCTTTTCTTTCACAAACAAGGACATTTCTAAGTGACCCCAAACTTTTGAACAGCAGTGTATATACAGTGGCAAGAAAGAGTATGTGAACCCTTTGGAAATACCTGGATTTCTGCATAAATAAGTCATACAATTTGATCTGATCTTCACCTAGGTCACAGCAATAGACAAATACAGTCAGCTTAAACTAATAACACACAAACAAGTATACGTTTTCATGTCTTTATTGAACACACCGTGTAAATATTCACAGTGCAGGGTAGAAAAAGTATGTGAACCCTTGGATTTAATAACTGGTTAAACTTTCTTTGGCAGCAATAACCTCAACCAAACGTTTTTTGTAGTTGCGGATCAGACCTGCACAACGGTCAGAAGGAATTTTGGACCATTCCTCTTTACAAAACTGTTTCAGTTTAGCAATATTCTTGGGATGTCTGGTGTGAACTGCTCTCGAGGTCATGCCACAGCATCTCAAATCGGGTTAAGGTCAGAACTCCAGAAGGCGTATTTTCTTCTGTTGAAGCCATTCTGTTGATTTACTTCTGTGTTTTGGGTCGGTGTCCTGTTGCATCACCCAACTTCTGTTGAGCTTCAATTGGCGGACAAATAGCTTAACATTCTTCTGCAAAATTTCTCGATAAACTTGGGAATTCATTTTTCCGTAGATGATGGAAAGCTGTCCAGGCCCTGAGGCAGCAAAGCAACCCCAAACCATGATGCTCCCTCCACCATACTTTACAGTTTGGATGGGGTTTTGATGTTGGTGTGCTGTGCCTTTTTTTCTCCACACATAGGGTTGTGTGTTCCTTCCAAACAACTCAACTTTAGTTTCATCTGTCCACAGAATATTTTGCCAGTAGCGCTGGGGAACATCCAGGTGCACTTTTGCAAACTTCAGATGTGCAGCAATGTTTTTTTTTTGGACAGCAGTGGCCTCTTCCGTGGTGTCCTCCCATGAACATCATTCTTGTTTAGTGTTTCAGGTATCGTAGACTCGTCAGAGATGTTAGCATGTTCCAGAGATTTCTGTAAATCTTCAGCTGAAACTAGGATTCATCTTAACCTCATTGAACATTCCGCGCTGTGCTCTTGCAGTCATCTTTGCAGGCCGACAACTCCTAGGGAGAGTAGCAACAGTGCTGAACTTTCTCCATTTAAGGACAATTTGTCTTACCGTGGACTGATGAACATCAAGGCTTTTAGAGATACTTTTGTAACCCTTTCCAGTTTTATGCAAGTCAACAATTCTTAATCTTAGGTCTTCTGAGATATCTTTTGTTCGAGGCATGGTTCACACCAGGCAATGCTTCTTGTGAATGGCAAACTCAAATTTTGTGAGTGTTTTTTAGATGGAAAGGCAGCTCTAACCAAGATCTCCAATCTCATTGAATGGACTCCAGGTTAGCTGACTCCTGACTCCAATTAGCTTTTGGAGAAGTCATTAGCCAAGGGGTTCACATGCTTTTTCCAACTTACACTGTGAATGTTTAAATTATGTATTCAATATAGACAAGAAAAATTCAAGAATTTGTATGTTATTATTTCAAGCACACTACGTTTGTCTAATGTTGTGACTTAGATGAAGATCAGATCAAATGTGACGACCAATTTTTGCCGAAAAACAGGCAATTCCAAAGGGTTCACATACTTTTTCTTGCCCCTGTATATAAATATAGGACAAAACACACATCACGACAACACTACATAAAGAGAGACCTAAGACAACAACATAGCATGGTAGCAACACAACATGGTAACAGCACAAAACATGGTACAAACATTATTGGGCACAGACAACAGCACAACGGGCAAGAAGGTAGAGACAACAATACATCACGCAAAGCATCCACAACTGTCAGTAAGAGTGTCCATGATTGAGTCTTTGAATGAAGAGATTGAGATAAAACTGTCAAATTTGAGTGTTTGTTGCAGCTCGTTCCAGTCGCTAGCTGCAGTGAACTGAAAAGAGGAGCGATCCAGGGATGTGTGTGCTTTTCGGACCTTTAACAGAATGTGACTGGCAGAACATGTGTTGTATGTGGAGGATGAGGGCTGCAGTATATATCTCAGATAGGGGGGAATGAGGCCTAAGAGGGTTTTATAAATAATCATCAACCAGTGGGTCTTGCAAGGGGTATACAGATATGACCAGTTTACAGAGGAGTATAGAGTGCAGTGATGTGTCCTATAAGGAGCATTGGTGGAAAATCTGATGACCGAATGGTAAAGAACATCTAGCCGCTTGAGAGCCCCCTTTACGTAAGGGGGCTCTCAAGTGATGCCTTCGTAATCTAGCATGGGTAGGATGGTCATCTGAATCTGGGTTAGTTTGGCAGCTGGGGTGAAAGAGGAGCGATTACGATAGAGGAAACCAAGTCTAGATTTAACTTTAGCCTGCAGCTTTGAAATGTGCTGACAGTGCACCGTCTAGCCATACTCCCAAGTACTTGTATGAGGTGACTACCTCAAGCTCTAAACCCTCAGAGGTAGTAATAACACCTGTGTGAGGAGGGCATTCTTCTTACCAAATCACATGACATTTGTTTTGAAGGTGTTCAGAACAGGGTTAAGGGTAGAGAAAGCTTGTTGGACACTAAGAAAGCTTTGTTGTAGAGCATTTAACACAAAATCCGGGCAGGGGCCAGCTGAGTATAAGACTATCATCTGCATATAAATGGATAATACAGCTTCCTACTGCCTGAGCTATGTTGTTGATGTAAAATAAGAAGAGCGTGGGGCCTAGGATCGAAGCTTGGGGTACTCCCATGGTGACAGGCAGTGTAATTTACCATGTTCCGTGGACATTCACAATTCTTGTGAGATTAAATAAAATCTGATAAAGCCGTTGAGGAGGGAACAACCAAATGTGAGAGATCCACAGTAAAAAAACAAATATCCTGAGTGGCGCAGCGGTCTAAGGCACTGCATCGCAGTGCTAGATGCGTCACTACAGACCTAGGTTCTATCCCGGGCCGTATCACAACCGGCCGTGATCGGGAGTCCCATAGGGTTGCACACAATTGGCCCAGCGTCGTCCGGATTAAGGGAGAGTTTGGCCTGGGGTAGGCCGTCATTGTAAATAAGAATTTGTTCTTAACTGACTTCCCCAGTTAAATAAAGGTCAAATAAAACAAAATGTCATGTTGACTGTCGGATCCCCACCTGATTATCAATGGCTCTGAACTGCCAGGACCAGCGAGTGTTGTAGAGGAATGGCCTGAGGTCAAAGCGGTTGTCATCGGGGCCATAGCTCTCAGCGTGGTAGGATGGTGTCACAGTTGTCATTTTGTGTCTGTTCACAGAATACATCTGGAAAAAGTGTTTCACTTTGGCCGCCACCTGAAATGTCAAATGGTCAGAAGAAGTGTTATTCTCAAATCATAGAAATAGATAGCGTACACTGAGTGTACAAAACATTATGAACAGCTCTTTCCATGACCGACTAACCAGGGGAATCCAAGGGAAAGCTATGATCCCTTATTGATATCACTTGTTAAATAAACTTCAATCAGTGTAGATGAAGTGTAAAACAGATTAAAGAAGGACCTTAAATCCTTAAAACAATTGAGAGACATGGATCGTGTGTGTGTGCCATTCAGAGGGTGAATGGGCAAAACAAAATATTGAAGTGCCTTTGAACGGGCTATGGTAGTAGGTGCCAGGCGCACCGGTTTGTGTCAGACATCTAATAGTATGAAAATAGTAAATGGTGTGCGATACAGAGGTGTTGAGTGACCTGTAGAGGGGAGAGGGCCTCCCTCCACGTGTGGATGAGTTTGCAGAACATGCTGTACGGGCCGCACTTGGAGATCTTCCTGAGCCGACCAATCACAGACAGCTCCGAGTAGGTCATCCCCATATCAGACTAATGAGAGGGGGACACAGAGAGAGCAAGAGAGAGGACAACAGCAAGGGATAAGGAAGAGGTCAGATTACACCACAACTGAACAAACCATGTGCGCAGATGACATCCCTGAAGAGACATTAATTTTCCAAGCTTGTGAGGTGGTATATATAGACAGGGGAAGTTGAGTCACACAGTCACAGAAGAAAAACATGGCGGGACAATAACAACAGTAGTCAAGCTGAATAGAGCTGAGGGTTTATGGTATGACTTTCACCTGCAAGTCTGAAATGTCAACTTTTCTTAATACGTATAAAGAACGGTCAATCATAGCAGTGTGTGCACAGCATGTGAGGAAAATAAATAAATAGAAATAAAAATAAGTTGTCACTTCGTATGTGGTTGGCCCACACCCACAACAATCAACATAATCAGAGGGCTCAAGACCACATCTGGCTCCACTTGAGGTGACATGCTGACTCGTTACCTCATCAGTCTGCGACACCTGGCCGTCCGTCAGGGGCTCCAGCTCTGCAGTGGGAGGCGCAGCCATGATACTACAGAGGACATAAAGACAGTTGCCAACATGGTGAGTCTCCTGACATTATAGTGACTGTTTTGTATTGTCCCAGAGAAGAAGACGGGATTGCAGAGCAGCGTGCTTCACCTTTTGAGGGCGGTGAGCTGGAACTGTTCGACACAGTACTGCAGGAAGCTTTTTAGGTCTGTCTTACTGATGCCCCCAATGGGATTGATGTCAGCACTGGAGCAGTCATACTTAGTGAAGTAGCCAGTGAGACTGCAGAATAGAGGGTTATTGAGGTGTATGTCAAATACAGAGAGGGGTCCATACAGAGATGGATCATACACTTTTTGTACTTTTCTGTTGGACTGAAGCAGATAGCACATAGTTTAAAAAAAGAGAGAAAAAAAAGAGAAACATTGACATTCTCTAGTACTCACTAACCTCTCATCCACATTGGCTGAGCCAAGGACTAGGAGGCCACCAGGTTTCCCCTCAGCCCACTGACTGAGCTGAGCAAAGAGATAGGCCAGAATCATCCTGATTCGGGCCTGGAAGGGACAGGATAGTGGATAAGGGTTTCATACAATTCACACACCACACAATTGCTTACTCAGATCAGACCGTTTAACTGGAACATGATAGTGTGAGGATGGTGGTGAGCATGTGTGAAAATGCAAGTAAATGGTGCGATTAAAGAGAAATGCAAGCGAGGGGAAAAGCTCTGCTCATCTCAGAAACCATTTTTTTAATTAATTTTGCAATAACGGGTTTCTGCTTTGTTGAAGTGTTTCAGGTAACACCTGAACAATGTACTCCTTGACACTCAACCCACCTGCACATTCTGTAGGGCAAGGTTTTCTCTTGTGCTTCCACCGTTAGCACGGAACTGGGGACACTTTCCCGTAACCATGGAGAAGATTCCCAGCATGCCTTTCACTGCCATGTCGATGTTGAGGTTCATGTGTGAGCTGAATAAACAAGATAAATACAAAGAAAAATAACTTTAGAAGAAAAGCATAAGGTGAGATTTATAACAGATGTGAGTCTCATTGTGTTCTAGTTTGTTAGTCTGTAACTGCCCAACTATGATAGGGCCAGTGACGCTCACCTGCCAATCTGAGAGGCCAGGTCTTTGGCCCTGTTACGGGTTCCTTCTGAAGAGTTCTCACTGGCCATGTAGCAGGTGGTAAAGATGCGTCTGCACAGCTCCCGTGGGTCCCGGGGGGTGTAGGACACATCATTCACTACCCGTTGAACATCCTCCAGCACCTGGGTGTCTGATACAGGGAGAGAAGAAACTGAAGCTGTAGTGACAAACGCTGAATGCAATGTCAAACTTTAGAATAGGAGCCATGTGCTTTTGTGTCACACAACAAAACACTATTGGCCTGTTGGCACCCCAGTATCCAGTCCAGTACTCACTGCCATCTCTGACTGCCTGGCAGACCAGCACACACATGGAGTAGACAATGCAGGCTGTAGAGGAACTGTCCACACCACCACTGAGAGGCAGGAGGAAACCAGCCTGGAGCAGGGAATAACAGGAGTGTTTATGGATAGAGATAGACAGACAATACCAATAATCAGTAATAAGCAGGTACGCATAAGCACATTTACACATCATTTGAACCAAATATAGCCCTACTCACCTGACCACTTCTCCTCAGGTAGTCCCAAAGCCAACATGCTGGACCCAGGCTGAAGACACCAAAGACAAGATCACACACACACGCATGTGCATGTATTTGACATGGGTCAAATTGCAGGTTAGAATGAAGGCCCTGTGCTGTTTGTCACCTGAATGGAAGGGTATGTATGTGTAAACTGTAAAGAGGTGGGCAGTCACATGATCTGGAAAGTAGCTTTAAAAAAACGTGATTCTCTAGTTAACTTCTCTCAGACAGAGATTGGCTCCACCAAAGACAGGCAGCTCAGTTTCAGACACAAAGGGAGCAGTCAGGGTAAATGAATGTCACACGCCAAGCTCCTGAATCCAATGTGTGGCAATATATATATAGTAGGCTGCTATCGCTGTCTGTTTCCAATGATTCCATGGTGAAAAAAACTAAATACAGGGAGACAGTCAAAAATAGCTACTATTTATTATGGGAAGCATATAAAGCACACAACACTCTTGTGATCACAGTCTTTGTCAGGAGGTGCCATACCTAATCTCCTCCTCAGGGGTGTGGAACTGCCACTCAATGGGCTGGTGAGTGGGGAGGTAGACATCTTCACAATCAGACAGGGAGAAGTCCACTTTGACTCGATGGCACGGCTTGTGCTCATACTCCTGGACACAGTGGAGCAGAGGACATATCAGCAAACCATGTGACATTTCAAATGTAACCGGCATGCTATTTTGGGTCCGAGTCAATAATTGAAGGGACTCTCTCTGTGTGTACCCAGTGTAGGGAGGAAAGACGACACCGGGCAGAGACAGAGCCTTGGGTTGGGGAGTTGAGTGTTGAACAGGATTACCTCTGGTTCCCCTTGTGTGGCTAGTTTAACTTGGGGAGTAATGTGTTTCTGAATCACACCTACCGTTTCTGAGAAGTAAAAAGTGTCCTGTTTTGAGGAGAGGTGTCAGCTCACCACATGTGGGTGACAATGCTCTCCTTTGTAGCTGCGGACATCCTCCAGATCCAGAATGGCAGTCACAACCTCCTGCAACACACACACACACACACACACACACACACACACACACAGTCCAAGAGTTCACTTCGGGAATGGCTAGCATTATACAACATGCTGACTTGGCCAACCCATATAATCAAACACAGCTCACCCTGGTGTGTGAAGTGAGGGTGAAATAATAGGCTGTAAGATATTCTTCTCACATGTACATTTTGTTATGTTTAACCTGTCCTTACCACGTCATCCAGGGAGAACTGTCTTCCCTGGGCCACTATGTCCCCGTTGATGGCCACCATGGCACAACCATCATAGTAGAGTCTGTCTCCATCACAACCCTTCTGATTGGCAAACATGTAGATCCCCCCACTCTGTGCAAAACAACACACTTGTAATATCAGAAACCGCTCAACTTCATTACTATGCAATAACAATTGACTAAAATAACATGTAAGAACAATGTTGTTATGTAGTAGTGTTATTACACATGTCTACGATCAATGCGATGATAAGTGTTACCCAAACTCATACTAATCCAAATATACATGTAGGCAAAACAATGTATGAAATGGAGCAGTATTATAATGACAAAACAGTGCCTCCAAGTGGTTACTGGGCAGGCAACATGCAGTTCCTCTATTCTCACTAAACATACTGCACAACAGAGGTACTCAGCTCTTACCCTACGTAGTCAGGAGCCTGCTGGTTTTCTGTTCTACCTTATAATTAATTGCACACGCCTGGTGTCCCAGGTCTAAATCAGTCCCTGATTAGAGGGGAACAATAAAAAAAATGCAGTGGAACTAGCTTCCAGGTCCAGAGTTGAGTTTGAAGGGCTGTATAACATGCGCGTGTGTTCATGCATGTGTCCGTCCGTTCGTGTGTGTACGATCACCTTTGTGGTGGCTGATTTAACCAGGTTGACTCTGTGGTCTGCCTTGCGTAGCTCGTGGTAGCTGGCTGAGGAGTTGGTGAAGATCTCCACGCCGTCCAGACCCATGTCCACATGGGGGCTGCCAAGCACATGACATTCCCACATACATCATTACATACCGTAGCTTACTAGAAAAACACACACACAGTATATATTTATTCACGTATGCAATCTCACTTCATCTCTCAAAAACATTTGAGCTCTCCTTCAATCCATTACACAAATAACTAAGGGCACACAGTATTACACAACTCATTACAGAAATTGAGTAATGGTTTGAAAAGAAAAGGCCTTCATTTGAGACTCTTCATTGAATGTACCTCCTAGGGTTCCACAGCTCTGCACACATCTCACTCCCAATGCAGGTGTCTTTGGTTGAGAGGACGCAGTCACCAAAGGGGACAGTGTCCTTCAGGAGACAGAACAATGGAAAGGAATTTCATTAACGATCACATTAAATGGATGATACTATTGATTGCTGCACATATATAGTACCATTCTAAAGTTTGGACGCACCTACTAATTCCAGGGTTTTTATTTTTTACTATTTTCTACATTGTAGGATAATAGTGAAGACTTCAAAACTATGAAATAACACATGGAATCATGTAGTAACTAAAAGAAAGTGTTAAACAAATCAAAATATATTTTATATTTGAGATTCTTCAAAGTAGCCACCCTTTGCCTTGATGACAGCTTTGCACACTCTTGGCATTCTCTCATCCAGCTTCATGAGGTCGTCACCTGGAATGCATTTCAATTAACAGGTGTGCCTTCTTAAAAGTTAATTTGTGGAATTTCTTTCCGTCATAATGCGTTTGAGCCAATCAGTTGTGTTGTGACAAGGTAGGGGTAGTATACAGAAGATAGCTCTATTTGGTAAAAGACCAAGTCCATATTATGGCAAGAACAGCTCAAATAAGCAAAGAGAAACGATAGTCCATCATTACTTTAAGACATGAAGGTCAGTCAAAGCAGACATCTTTACGAATTTTGAAAGTTTCCATGTTCAGTCGCAAAAAACATGAACCTGGCTCTCATGAGGACCACCACAGGAAAGGAAGACCCAGAGTTACCTCTGCTGCAGAGGAAACATTCATTAGAGTTACCAGCCTCGGAAATTGCAGCCCAAATAAATGCTTCACAGAGTTCAAGTAACTAACACATCTCAACATCAACTGTCCAGAGGAGACTGCGTGAATCAGGCCTTCATGGTCAAATTGCTGCAAAGAAACCACTACTAAAGGACACCAATAATAAGAAGAGACTTTCTTGGGCCAAGAAACATGAGCAATGGACATTAGACCGGTGGATGTGAGATTTTTGGTTCCAAACGCTGTGTCCTTGTGAGACGCAGAGTAGGTGAACGGATGATCCCCGCATGTGTGGTTCCCACCGTGAAGCATGGAGGAGGAGGTGTGATGGTGCTTTGCTGGTGACACGGTCAGATTTATTTTGAATTCAAGGCACACTTAACCAGCATGGCTACCACAGCATTCTGCAGCGATACACCATCCCATCTGGTTTGCGCTTAGTGGGCCAATCAGTTGTTTTTCAACAGGACAATGACCCAACACACCTCCAGGCTGTGTAAGGGCTATTTGACCAATAAGGAGAGTGATGGAGTGCTGCATCAGGTGACCTGGCCTCCACAATCACCTGACGTCAACCTAATTGAGATGGTTTGTGATGAGTTGGGCCTAAGAGTGAAGGAATAGCAGCTAACAAGTGCTCAGCGAATGTGGGAACTCCTTCAAGACTGTTGTAAAAGCATTCCAGGTGAAGCTGGTTGAGAGAATGCCAAGAGTGGGCAAAGTTGTCATCAAGGCAAAAGATGCCTACTTTGAAGAATCAAAAATGAAATATATTTAGATTTGTTTAACACTTTTTTTGGTTACTACATGATTCCATGTGTTATTTCATAGTTTTGATGTCTTCACTATTATTCTACAATGTAGAAAATAGTAAAAATCAAGAAAAATCCTTGAATGAGTAGGTGTGTCCAACTTTTGACTGGTACTGTATATTAATGGTGCAGATTCCCTTTAAATGAAGAAACGTGCAAATAATCCTCTTATCACTGATCCTTGTTAGTGCATACCAACACTCTGCCATTAGAGAGAGATGGATCCTACCTGTCCTGTCATGTCCTGGATCATCCTGGGCAGGTAGTACTCCTCCACATGTCTGTGGCAGACAAACACAATAATGCAATGTTCAAATCAAAGTTGAATGGTCACGTAGAGAGATTTGCAGGTTTTTTGACAGGTGCAGCAAATGTTATTACGTGTGATGTGAAAAATATGGATTTGTGTCCTTTTCCACGTACCAAATCGTGAGAGAGAGAGCAAAGACATGGTGCACATATCTGAACATATGTGACATAGTATGCAATTTTCTGAGACTACTTTTGGCTCGTAAGCCTTACTTTCCAAACTACTGGCTAAAAAGTATACAAAAGTACCTGAGAATCTCTCTAATTTCACTGTTTATCAAAGTATTATCATTATGTTCAGAAGGAAGGGTTTCTTGTGCAGATTCAATGTTGATCACTTACCTGAGTTTATTCCATGGTGAAAACCAGCGGAACTCCCGGTTGTTTCCATAGTTGGCCAGCAGCATCTTGGGTCGGATCAACAAGATTTTCCTTTAAAAAGTGGGTAAGAATTGTGAACAATTACACCTATTTACTATTGACAATGCACATAACCTACATCAATGCAGAATTGCTTATTTCCGAGACTTACTGGTTGAGGAAAATTACTCTGCAGTTATACCGAACATTATGATGCATGATGGGCCTGAGGGGGACATAGAGAACATTAGACACAGGTTACGGAAATCTTACTACAACATACACTGTTTAGCGGGGTATGATAGTCCAGGAGGCAAAGAGAGGGACAACCGAGCTGAAGTGCTTGTGAGAAGTGTGACTGACATGCCAACATCGCAGATGATGTCCTGGTTGACAGGTGACTCCAGCAGCTTCCTGAGTACCTGGAAGCTGTGCAGGAGGGTGTCTGACTCGTAGAAGTGGTCTGCACAGCCATACCCACTGATGACCAGGGACAGAAAGAGAGGAGGTTGAGGGAGAGTTCATGGAAATTTAGAGCAGGCATGGCAATGTAGGATGCTTATTATATGCAAATGCACAGAGCTTTATAGGAGTCAAATAAAAAGACCACAAACAAAGACATACATTTGTCTAATAAGCTACATTTTTGTTCTAGTCTACATACTGTATACAGTAATGTACTCAACAATCACAACTTTGATGAAGGAGATGTAGATTACATATACCATATTTCCAGTTCTGGTCCCAGTCTGTATTTAGCCCCCTGAGACTTGGCTATCGCGATACCTAGTCATGAGAAAGATATCATTAGTAAAATGAATGGCATGTCCAGAGTCCTGATTGGAAGACTTGCATGCTATTCCCGCAGAGCAAGTTGCCTAGTATAGTATACTCCAGGCTTCTAAGTGGAATGTCTATAAATCATTACAACACACCATATTACCTTTAAAACAACTATGTATATGAACCCACTACAGTTTAAGTTAAATGGACAATGCATCTTCAATTCGACGATTTTTACTTCGGAGAAGCTTGCAGAGTGTGATTCTCAATTATTTTATTCGGACTTACTTCTCAGTATTCTCTCTAAGTTTCCGTCAAAATCTAGTGCCCATTGATTCAAGGAGCACGTAGCTAATATAACCTTTCGTCCCATTTCATAAAACGGTGCAACAAAGTAGCCTTGCTGATATTCAAACGTTGAAACCTTAGTTTAAATTCTCAAATGAGTTACTGTAACACTCGACTCAAAAATATCTAAGTTGGAATTGTGTCACTTCGATCCGGGAACCTCTACCACAGATAGAACAACGAGACAGATATTTCACCGGATGCATAAATGTGAAGCACCCGAGTGGCTTTTCCACTCGCTGAAATAATGTACCAAATATGACAGTGAGCGGAAGCCGAGAGGCCGGCAGTGGGAGAAGATGGAATGCTATGGATTTTGCCAGACATTGTGCTAATTTTCTCATCATTTTATCTCAATACAGTCCCCCCCCCAAAAAAAATATGTTACGAACAGAGTGGATAAGGTTTTGTAGACTTTACCCTTTGACAAAGTTTCAAAACATTGCTAGAACGCGCCAATAGGATCTCACTAATTCGTTATTGGCCCTGCCCACCTCCTTGCTTGTTCTGCCCACTATGAACCATTTGAAACGACAGGCTGTGGTTTATCTTGGTTTAGGGATACAAATCTTTGCTTAAACTGCCCCTCCTCCTCGTATGTTTTATTAAAGAGACAGGACACTTATTTATACAACAAGCTGCTGTGCCTCTTCTGTACAAAATCAGGATGCCTGTATTGAGTAGATCTACCGGTCGTTTTCATATGTTTTAAAATTTGTCCATATTTCAGACTTAAAAATGTTGATGCTTCCATAAATAAAAATATTGTGGAAACCAAGATGAAAAGTAGATCTCATACTTCACATGTTGTATAAAGTTGCGACTTCATGAAAAAAAAACAATATAAAAGTAGCCTACTATTTAATCTATAAATATTTGTATTTATTTTAGCTACATCATCCTGTATTATTCTGTCATCATCTGACAGCTGTATGCAGATATTGTCATCATGAAGACAGTGTGACTGTGTGATGTTGTCCACTTATTGGTTCAAAATATGTTGAGGATTTATTTGGGTCTGTCGGTTTGTTGAATGTGGATGTATTATTTTTAATGGCCCAACTATTCATGAGCTCATCAGGCGCTCGTGGCTTCAGATCAGTGTTATCCAATCAGAGGTCGATATGGCAGTGCGGCGCGTACCCTACTGAGACGTTATTGGCTGTACGTTCGCACGCATTTATTATTTGGGCGGAGTTGTTGTTAATATAGAACCTTTTATTCGTTATATCATACACATCTGGTCCAAGAGTTTTCCCATAGGTCCTAGAAGTTGGTGAGTAGCCTACGAAATTATATTTTAGACAGACCTATTGAAATTCAATGTCTGCATATAATGCTTATGTTATTTTTCCGTCTATGATCCTCGACATTATGCATTATCTATTGTCCATATGAGTTATGGCTTTTTCTGGAGGTGCGTTATGGCAGCGTTTGGCAATTTGTTATCAATTGTTTTGTGAGAGCCTCTATCTAACGTCTATTTATTCATTCGATCCGTTGTCTACATTTCGTACAGAATTATTGACAATACCATTTCAGGGACTTGCGGGTATGTATTCAATAATCGGGTGTAAAAGCAGCTGACGCTTGTTGTAGGCCTATCAGTCATTTTAAGTAACGTTAAAAGGGTGGAGAATGAAGTCTATGCTTTTTATGAAACTCACCTTCTACTTACTTCAATCAGTCTTGTATACAAAATTATTTGAGTGGTCTATGTGAATGTGTGACAGCCGTCACTCTGCCGAAAGTGTTGTTGTCAACTACGTACAAAAGGTGTTCCCCTCAGCATTATCGTTGTATCTGTATGTTGGATTTTGTCCAAAAACGTTTCCGCTGACATACAGTGCCTTGCGAAAGTATTCGGCCCCCTTGAACTTTGCGACCTTTTGCCACATTTCAGGCTTCAAACATAAAGATATAAAACTGTATTTTTTTGTGAAGAATCAACAACAAGTGGGACACAATCATGAAGTGGAACGAAATTTATTGGATATTTCAAACTTTTTTAACAAATCAAAAACTGAAAAATTGGGCGTGCAAAATTATTCAGCCCCCTTAAATTAATACTTTGTAGCGCCACCTTTTGCTGCGATTACAGCTGTAAGTCGCTTGGGGTATGTCTCTATCAGTTTTGTACATTGAGAGACTGACATTTTTTCCCATTCCTCCTTGCAAAACAGCTCGAGCTCAGTGAGGTTGGATGGAGAGCATTTGTGAACAGCAGTTTTCAGTTCTTTCCACAGATTCTCGATTGGATTCAGGTCTGGACTTTGACTTGGCCATTCTAACACCTGGATAAGTTTATTTTTGAACCATTCCATTGTAGATTTTGCTTTATGTTTTGGATCATTGTCTTGTTGGAAGACAAATCTCCGTCCCAGTCTCAGGTCTTTTGCAGACTCCATCAGGTTTTCTTCCAGAATGGTCCTGTATTTGGCTCCATCCATCTTCCCATCAATTTTAACCATCTTCCCTGTCCCTGCTGAAGAAAAGCAGGCCCAAACCATGATGCTGCCACCACCATGTTTGACAGTGGGGATGGTGTGTTCAGCTGTGTTGCTTTTACGCCAAACATAACGTTTTGCATTGTTGCCAAAAAGTTCCATTTTGGTTTCATCTGACCAGAGCACCTTCTTCCACATGTTTGGTGTGTCTCCCAGGTGGCTTGTGGCAAACTTTAAACAACACTTTTTATGGATATCTTTAAGAAATGGCTTTCTTCTTGCCACTCTTCCATAAAGGCCAGATTTGTGCAATATACGACTGATTGTTGTCCTATGGACAGAGTCTCCCACCTCAGCTGTAGATCTCTGCAGTTCATCCAGAGTGATCATGGGCCTCTTGGCTGCATCTCTGATCAGTCTTCTCCTTGTATGAGCTGAAAGTTTAGAGGGACGGCCAGGTCTTGGTAGATTTTCAGTGGTCTGATACTCCTTCCATTTCAATATTATCGCTTGCACAGTGCTCCTTGGGATGTTTAAAGCTTGGGAAATCTTTTTGTATCCAAATCCGGCTTTAAACTTCTTCACAACAGTATCTCGGACCTGCCTGGTGTGTTCCTTGTTCTTCATGATGCTCTCTGCGCTTTTAACGGACCACTGAGACTATCACAGTGCAGGTGCATTTATACGGAGACTTGATTACACACAGGTGGATTGTATTTATCATCATTAGTCATTTAGGTCAACGTTGGATCATTCAGAGATCCTCAATGAACTTCTGGAGAGAGTTTGCTGCACTGAAAGTAAAGGGGCTGAATAATTTTGCACGCCCAATTTTTCAGGTTTTGATTTGTTAAAAAAGTTTGAAATATCCAATAAATGTCGTTCCACTTCAAGATTGTGACTTGTTGATTCTTCACAAAAAAATACAGTTTTATATCTTTATGTTTGAAGCCTGAAATGTGGCAAAAGGTCGCAAAGTTCAAGGGGGCCGAATACTTTCGCAAGGCACTGTAACATGACCTATACCCAGAGACCTGCTATTACTATCCCTGTGTGTCTGCTTTACCCCTTCTGTGGATTGTTACAGTACATGTGTAGGCCCTACCTCTGATGTATGGTATAATGATATAATATATGCCATTTAGCAGACACTTTTAACCAAATCGACGAAGTAATGCATGCATACATGTTTATATTAATGGAGAGGATGAGCAACATTAGAAGTAGTTTAATAATGGGGGTGAAAAAGTTTGTTTGGTTCTATGGGGTCTTTGAGCCCATGTAGTAATCATATGCAGTTATGGTGTTATTAAAGTGTACTTACACATTTTTCCAGTGTGTTTGATATGTTTGAACATTTGCATTAGATTTGCTAACATACACAACGGTGTTGTGCTAAAACCTCTCATTGTAGAATTATCATTCTCATGTCTATTCATAAACCTTTAGAATTGTGCATGTGTCAAACAGACAAACTGTAGGCCTTACCACACTGGGACCAAAAGATTTGTGACATTTTGATCTGTATTATACAACATCCTGTGTGCATCAAATAGTAGCCATCTGGCTTGTCATTATCACTCTTGGACACACACCCCATGCAGCCTTGTGTAATCGACTTTTGATCCTTAAGGTTTACTAATAATATTTAACCATGTATCATGTACAGCACCATCACATAATGTTTTAGGTCAGGTCCTCAAAGGCCACCAGATGTCCTTTGATATCCCACATTACCTTATTGGCTATAAGGTACAGTCGGTCTGTTATGTCTTGGTCACTACCATGACTCTCTACTCTCTCTCTCTGTTTCTCTAGAGATGTCTTCTGCAGTGGCCATGGAGGCCACCCGGAGGCGCCAGAGGCTCAGCTCTAACTGGGGGGCGTCTGAGACAACAGAGGAACCTGCAGGGCAGTGGGGAAGAGCATGGTAAGATGAAGCTGACCTACTGTAGGCCTATAGTCATTAATGCTCTACTCGGGTAACTGGGTTCACATGTAACTATGTTCACTGTCTGTTGGGTCAGGACTGATTATGATACGATATACTTAAAGCTGCAATCCTTAATGGTGAAACTGACACATCTGTTTGCAACAATGTAGTTACTGCAAAGAGCAGCAAAGAGCAGCGATTTCTTGTACACTCCCCACCTCTGCTTCATCAAAGAAAAACAAAAACGGCTTTGGGCAGACAGTGGCGCTGTTTCCCCAACTGCGGATTCCATCTTTAATCTCCATTTATATGGAAATTAATTTTGTGAAATCAGCATACAAATACCTAATACAGAAAACACTGGAAATGTCATAGTTAATGCACACATATGCACAGTCCCTGTGGCCTACTGTCTGACCATTGGACCTACATCTGTCCTATGTCCCACTGTTCAGGCTGTCGGAATGAAACTTGCCCTGCTCCTATTCTTGCTGAACAGTGGGACCTTATATTTCTTTGGGGAGGGCAGCTGCTCAAAATATTGGGCAAGATTGTGTGTGGGGACCTGCTTAATCTTCAGTAGACAAAGGTAGTATGAAAAGGAAGTAAAGTATTTGACTGGGGAAAATAAACAACCAGTTTGAATCAGTTCACAAGCTTCCATCACCCACACATTATATTTCCATTATATGTCTATTCCAGGTTTCATTGGGTTATGGGTCGCTGCCACTGAAATAAGTTAAAAGGTGACAGTGACAAGGAAAGTATGTGAACCCTTTGGAATGATCTGGATTTCTGCATAAATTGGTCATAAAATTAGGTCTGATCTTCAACTAACACAGCCTGCTTAAACTAATAACACACAAATTCTTGTATTTCTCTTGTCTCTATTGAATACAGAATTTAAACATTCACAGTGCATGTTGGAAAAAGTATGTGAACCCCTAGACTAATGACTTCTCCAAAAGCTAATTGGAGTCAGGAGTCAGCTAACCTGGAGTACAATCATTGGGACGAGATTGGAGATGTTGGTTAGAGCTGCCCTGCCCTATAAAAAACACTCACAAAATTTGAGTTTGCTATTCACAAGAAGCATTGCCTGGTGTGAACCATGCCTCGCACAAAAGAGATCTCAGAAGACCCAATATTAAGAAGTGTTGACTTGCATGAAGCTGGAAAGGGTTACACAAGTATCTCTAAAAGCCTTGATGTTCATCAGTCCACGGTTTGACAAAATGTCTAAAAATGGAGAAAGTTCAGCACTGTTGCTACTCTCCCTAGGAGTGGCCATCCTGCAAAGATGACTGCAAGAGCACAGCGCAGAATACTCAATGAGGTTAAGAAGAATCCTAGAGTGTCAGCTAAAGACTTACAGAAATCTCTGGAACATGCTAACATCTCTGACGAGTCTACGATACGTAAAACATGAAACAAGAATGATGTTCACGGAAGGACACCACAGAAGAAGCCACTGCTGTCCAAAAAAAACATTGCTGCACGTCTGAAGTTCGCAAAAGAGCATCTGGATGTTCCATAACACAACTGGCAAAATATTCTATGGACAGATGAAACTAAAGTTGAGTTGTTTGGAAGGAACACACAACATTGTGTGGAGAAAAAAAGGCACAGCACACCAACATCAAAACCTTATCCCAACTGTGAAGTATGGTGGAGGGAGCATCATGGTTTGGAGATGCTTTTCTGCCTCATGGCCTGGACAGCTTGCTATCATCGACGGAAAAGTGATTTCCCAAGTTTATCAAGACATTTTGCAGGAGAATGTAAGGCTATTTGTCCGCCAATTGAAGCTCAACAGAAGTTGGGTAATGCAACAGGACAACGACCCAAAACACAGAAGTAAATCAACAACAGAATGGCTTCAACAGAAGAAAATACACCTTCTGGAATGGCCCAGTCAGAGTCCTGACCTCAACCCGATTGAGACGCTGTGACATGACCCCAAGAGAGCGGCTCACACCAGAAATCCCAAGAATATTTCTGAACTGGAACAGTTTTGTAAAGAGGAATGGTCCAAAATTCCTCCTGACCGTTGTGCAGGTCTGATCCGCAACTACAGAAAACGTTTGGTTGAGGTTATTGCTGCCAAAGAAAGTTTAACCAGTTATTAAATCCAAGGGTTCACATACTTTTTCTACCCTGCACTGTGAATGTTTACACGGTGTGTTCAAGGAAGACATGAAAACATGTAATTGTTTGTGTTATTAGTTTAAGCTGACTGTTTGTTTGTCTATTGTTGAGAAATGTTGTCACATTTTATGACCCATTTATGCAGAAGTCCAGGTCATTCCAAATGGTTCACATACTTTTTCTTGCCACTGTACATGTTTTTGCTATTGTAGCCCTTATACAAAGCTCAGGTTAGCGAAAGGATTCACTACGGAATTATTTAAAAAAGGAAAAACTAGGCTCTCAGGATTTATGTTGATTTGTGCTGTACATAGACAGCACAGTAGGCTTGTGGCACCTTCATTGGGGAGGATGGGTTCGTGGTAATGGCTGGAGCAGAATAAGTGGCATGGTATTTTGATGCCATTCTATTCACTCCGTTCCGACCATTATTACGAGCCATCCTCCCCTCTGCAGCCTCCACTGATGGACAGTCACTACATGGACAGACAGTCACTGAAATGTTGGACTATATCATTCTTGTCATATAATCAGTGGTTTTCAAATGAGCCTGTAAGATAAACTGGTCATGCTTATCTTTAAAAGTGAACTCTAGCAAAGTTGGCAGTACACCACAAGGCAAAGTCCTCGGCCCATAGTGTTTATGTTGGATTAGATCTACAGCCTAATAATAACAACTCTCAAATAAATTACAGTAAGGTGTCAAGTGTTTTTTTTTTTTTTTTATTAACATTTTTTTACAGATTCTTTTTTAGGAATGATGAATTATTATAAATGCTCCAATGATTATGCATTTTCACCATTACAACTCTGTATGTTATTTCCCCCATCTCCTCCACACCTACCATTCTGTTAGGGAGGTGGACTGGTTCTCTCTGAGCGCTGTGATCCTGCTGCTGTGCACAGCCCCCTTCCTGGTGTTCTTCTTCGTCATGGTGTGTGACCAATACCAGTGCTCGGTCAGCCAGCCCCTGGTAGAGCTCTACAGTGGAGAGGCCACCCTGCGCTCCATCTGGGAAAAGGCCCCCTCCTTCACCTGGACCGCTGCTCAGATCTACACCGTCTGGGTCTCTTTCCAGGTAAGGCCATAGGTAGGGCCGTGTGTGTAAATGACATTTTATTATGGTTTATTGCATTAGAATATTTCAACGATGGGAGTTCTGTGGAATGACACTGTTTCTCCATCAGGTGGTGCTCTACATGTGTGTTCCTGATATCACTCATAAGTTCCTGCCTGGCTATGCTGGTGGGGTTCAGGATGGAGCTCGCACCCCAGCAGGTAAGGCACCCGAGAAGAGAACATTTTAATTTTTGGAGATTTCTTGCATGAAGGATTGGTTTCTATTAATATTTACAGATATTTTATGTGCACAATAGTGTTGAGTGTTGTTGACTGCAAACACTTGGCTCTTTTCTACCCGGGAGAACTACTGCCCCCTCTCATTGAAGCCACAGAAGTTCAAGCCTGACCACGGTACTGCAGGCATTGTTTTCAGAAAACATGATCCCCCAACATGATCCCCCAACGCCACTTCCAGGAGTAGCTCAAACTGCGCACGTTGTCTCCATGAGACGCTATCTGAAACAACTTAATTTGGCTTCAATGCGCTATTGAGTCTTCACATAGGAATGAATAGTCTCACGTGATCGATGGCTTTGTCCATTCATATATGCAGTCATTGGTTTCACCCCACATTGTTTGTTCTCTCCTAGGCCTCATAAACAAGTATGAGATCAACGGTTTACAGTCGTGGCTAATCACCCATGCCCTATGGTATGCCAACGCTCAATACTTCCACTGGTTTTCCCCCACCATAATCTTCGACAACTGGATCCCACTGCTGTGGTGCACCAACATACTGGGCTATGTTGTGTCCACCTTTGCCTTTGTCAAGGCCTACCTCTTCCCCACCAATGCCGAGGACTGGTGAGGACTAGATGCGTCCAATAATATGTTATATTTCATTCAAACTTGTCACTTTGGGCCTATTTAATCTGAATTGCCTTTATCATTTTCCAGCAAATTCACAGGCAACGTCTTCTATAACTACATGATGGGCATTGAGTTCAATCCCCGCATCGGGAAATGGTTCGACTTCAAGCTCTTCTTCAACGGGAGACCTGGTATTGTTGCCTGGACTCTAATCAACCTCTCCTATGCAGCCAAACAGCAGGAGCTCTATGGCTATGTGACTAACTCTATGATCCTGGTTAATGTGCTGCAGGTGAGACACTCCTCTCCCTTTACCACTAGATGGCAGTGTATGTTAGCGAGTGACCTAGCTAAACTAGACCTTAGAGTGGTAGCTTTGACTGAACCAGTTTAGGCAAGCTTTACCTCCAATGAATGGCTACTAATGTAATAGCTACTCCTCCAGGCAATCTATGTTCTCGACTTCTTCTGGAATGAGGCATGGTACCTGAAGACGATTGACATCTGCCATGACCACTTTGGCTGGTACCTGGGCTGGGGAGACTGTGTGTGGCTGCCCTTCCTCTACACGCTGCAGGTAAGTCACATCATCGTAAAAAAAACAACTAGTCAGACACCCAACACAGAAGCCACTGCAAAAATGTGAATAGGTCATGGAAATTGTAGTTGAGTTGATGCGCTTCGATTATACACCCTGAGTTAAATGTAGCTGTTATGGAGTCTTTCTTGTTTTCCGTTCAACTGCCAAGACATCATACTGTATGTTTGGCATCATGTCTCTTTCTACAGGGCCTGTACCTGGTGTACAACCCAGTCCAGCTCTCCACAGCCCATGCTGCTGCTGTCCTCCTCTTGGGTCTGGTGGGTTACTACGTCTTCCGCTCCACCAACCACCAGAAGGACCTGTTCCGCCGTACCGAGGGGAAGTGCTCCGTCTGGGGCAAGAAGCCCACCTTCATTGAGTGTGCCTACCGCTCGGGTGACGGCGGCCTGCACCACAGCAAGCTCATGACCTCCGGCTTCTGGGGCGTGGCACGCCACCTCAACTACACGGGCGACCTGATGGGCTCGCTGGCCTACTGTGCAGCCTGCGGCTTCGGCCACATTCATCCCTACTTCTACATCGTCTACATGACCATCCTGCTGGTGCACCGCTGTGTGAGAGACGAGCATCGCTGCAGCAGCAAGTACGGCAAAGACTGGAAGCGCTACACGGATGCAGTTCCCTATCGCCTGCTGCCTGGGATCTTCTAGAGTCGAGTTAGAGGTTGAAGGAATCCCTGCATCCTGAAAGAAGTTTGACAGAAGAAGGAGATGTGTGATAAATGGACGGTTCATATTCCATGGGAAAGAGGTTGATGACATTTTGAGCAAAATGTGTGTGTGTGTCTGTGTGTGCCGTGGTGTCTTTGGATCTCCATGTGTGTTTCCATGTTTCTCTGTATGAAAATATGTAGTACTCAGAGTGAGATCTTCACATGTAGTCAGACTGCCAGCTTTGTGCTCTAAGAAGCAACCCTCAGGTACTCTCAGAACTTCTCTCACTGCTGCCTAGGAGCATTTCTCCGTAAATGTTGGTACTATGGTACATAGACACTATGAGAAACTCAGAAATGGATTTCTAATTCAAATCTGTATTGAAGTGTGAACACCACATAACCATACCGTAGCAGTTAGTTGCCATGGGTAAAGTAACTACAGCTACAAGTGAGCAATAATCTAGATGTTTTTGTTTTTTTGACATTGCACTGTCTGACAAATGTCTCTTCTACTTTGGGATCAGTACAACATTAAATGATGCTAGCAGCAGACTAGTATATTATGTTCAAGAAGCAGTTACAACCATACAATGATTGTTCCTGCGAAAATTCATTTCTCTTTATGTCTGTCAATATGTTTGAGGTACCTGTTATTTTAAAGTGTTGTGTTGTGTTTGAGGTACCTGTTATTTTAAAGTGTTTAAAGTGTTGTGCTAATACTTTTACTGCTTTTACTTTATCCAACAGTGTTTTTTGCCATTTGATTTCAGGTGTTTTCCTTTTTTACCTTATCTGCCTTTCCTAAAGTGATAACTTAGAAAAGTAAATAAACCTAAAATTCTGATTTCTTTACTTTGATTCTAATCATTTCATATGTATTTTGTGAGTGGAGGAAATGACAATGACGGAGGTGTCATTGCATCATCACAGAGTTGTTCCTGTGCTTTGAAGGGTGCTGACACGGCCTTAGAGAGGTCAACACTTCCTCCTGCTGTGACTGAAGAGGTTGATCAGGCCTCCTGTCCCTCATGCTGGCCTGCCTGACCCCTAACCCCTTCAGATTGCCACAGCTGCCAGGAAAAGAGTTAAACAAACACAGACGGTTGGAGCTGGATGTGAGGCTAATGTTAGGCTCTGACAGACAAGAGGAGGGAGTGGGAGGATGTGGAAGCGGTGGATGGTGGAAAGACCCCTGGAGTGGGTATGACAGGGATCACTCACTGGTAGTGGTGGTGGTTGTACTAACGTCAAGAGTGCACTCTTCACTTCCATTGACTATTTTCTTCCTCTTTGTTCTTATGTCTCCCTAATCCTCATATTTATATCCCTCTCTTCCCTCAAATCTGACATTCAGCAGCAGGTGGCAGAAGAACACCGGTTCTAGGGGATATAAAACAATCAAAGAGCGTTGGTGAGTCATTTTAAGTACATTTTATATATTTATAGTTGATAAAGATCTTAAAGAATTTGATGTTAGAATAGCCTGAACATAGATAATTATTTATTTATTTTTACCATTGAAGTCTATGGCCCCTTTTTTTCCCCCATTGAAATGCATTGGGAGCTCATTTTCAAAAGTAGAAATGCTATCCAAAACGTTTTCTCAGACAATCTAAGTTGGGGCCGTCTGTATGTTTTGGAAATTGGTTTCGTGTTCATAGAGAAAATCGTTTAGGCTTTAGAGCGGGCTAAAGTCATCAAATTATAATAATAGGAGTATGTAAGAAATCAAGAGCTGTGCTTTGCCTTCAGCAAGCACACCTAATGATGAACATCTCCTCAACATGAACTTTAAAGACAACACAAAAGATCCAAATGATACACCCAGACACACGTATCTTTACTCGTTCTTCACACAGACTTAGACAAATAAACACAGAGCGCTCTTCTACTCCCTGTTCAGTCGTTCACATACACACATACTCAATCACCTCTCCCATCGCTTTTCACACCGACACAAATAAACAAACACTGGACCCTAACGTCCTATCCACAGAAACACTACACGACTACTCCCAATCCTCAAACTACACAGCATACAGAGACATTCACACACCAATGACCAATGGTGATAACCAAGGGGGAGAAGGGGGTATTTCTCATTCAAATAAACGGTCCATTACACAATGTAAGCACTTGCCCAGAGACTGTACCACACCACTGATAAGATGCTCCACAAGGACAATAATGGACGTAAGTCAGTTAAGGTAATGGAATATGCATCGATTTCCCCTGTCTTTATTCAGAGTGAACCCAATGTACAGCAAATTCATTACATTGTCTTACATAGAATAAAATTGCTTTTCTTTTTTTAAATGAATGCCACTTAGAGGATGACTGAACTGAAGAAGAAGAGACAAAGCCATGACAGCGGATTGAATATGACATTATTACTAATGTCCTAGTATACATGATTGATTCTCATTACAAAACGGAGTAGAAAAAACTGAGGGATAGTTTTGTGAGAATTAGACCAAATATCACCCCACACATGACTTCCACATGCAAATAGCCTGAACATGTTGACTTCTTTTGACTTCCTCTTTATCTGTTTTTCATTCTGACTTTAAAGACAATATGGTTTTATCTGCAAAGCACTGAGGATCAGCCAGACAAAGAGAAAGAGTGAGAGAGTGAGAGCGAGTGGAACTAAATAAGATATACAAAAAGTACAATGAACTATTTGGACTCAGTGCCAATTATGAATAACATCTGGATGATTTCCCAAGAGGCCAAATTAGTTTTTATAGTGGAGTTTGGAGGCAGAGGGTGGATGTGGGCTTGATGTGTGTGTCAGCAGAGAAAAGCAGTGATCTGAACAGAGGATGTCAGATTGTGGTCATTGGGGTTGGTTGACTGGCTGATCTGGTGGGAAGGAGCTAATGGAGCAGACATTTTGAGTAGTGGGCTTCTATATTTCTCTTGGGAAGGAACTATGGTGTATTTAGTGCTAATGTACTTTCTCTATGTCTCACAGTGTGTGGGAGAATCTCAAATGCATATGTCTCGCGTCCTCTCTCCTCATCTCCTCAAAACCCATTGGATGAGAAAGCCAGAGGTCCCTCCCTTCTGACCGTTTCCTCCAATGGGTTTTGAAAAGGAGGCGAGAAGAGAGGACACGAGGAGTATGCAACTGAGATTCTTCTCTCTCACCCCCCCCCCCGTCCCCCTCAGCCTGAGATCATCTCTTTGTCACAGACAAGAGCTAAGGACTTCTACCCTTCTGACCCCTTCCCTGCCCTCTCCTGCCCTTCCCTGCCAGCATGAGGAGTGATGAGATGACCAGAGAAAAAGCAGACTAAACACACCTAGCCTTATAGTGACACTGACCTCAGTCTCTTCCCGTTCAACAGAACCACACACACACACACCCAGGCCCAGCCTTGTCTCCTACTCCTATCCCATGTCTAACCCTAGCACCAACTGTATCTCCAACCCCTGTTCAACACCTGTCTCTCTGACCCTAACCATAGAACCAGCTGTATCCCCTTAACCACTGATAGTGTTAATAATCCATGGAGAAGACTGCTGGGTGAGCCAGGAAGATGGAGGTGTGGAGATGAACTCGTTGTGATAAGGTGCTCAGTGTAGTTGAGAAGTATTTGATACTGACAGGATATGACAGTGCTGTAGAACTATACATGCTGTACTGTAATTAGAACGTTCCCATGTGGTCTGGGAGTTATAGGCAGGACATTACTGTGGAAAAACATCATCAGCTGGACAGATTTCCCGAATCTCTACTATTATGAAGAAACCCAACAGGAGTGGCAAACGCTTCCTGAACCGCACTGTTGGTTAAGGGCTTGTAAGTAAGCATTTTACGGTAAAGTCTACACTTGTTGTATTCGGTGCATGTGACAAATAAAGTTTGATTTGATTTTAAATGTATTTCTCCCTGGACATTCCCACCCTGACAGTATGCAGACACCAGTATACACAAGCATGTTCATGTACGTATGCACGCACGCACACACCCTGACCCTGACCTTACCCAAATCCCTCTCTGGGGAGGCCTGCAGTCTGAAATAGTCCATTAAATTCTGATGGAGGGTGCAAGGGATGGGTTTCTTCCATGGGAGGCTTACTTGGCATTCTTGTGGTCAGCATGTGTTGCATTCACATGCAATAGTACTATACTTCATTTATATCTCAGATGTTTTTTCTCCATTCTCTCCCTAGGTCCAGCAGCATTAACCCCGTAACGAATAACTCTCCACCCAGCAGGGAACAGGCGGGGGAGTTTCCTGTGGGAGGAGGTCGACACGTTTGGTTATCTAGGAGTCTAGCGGACGTTTGGCCTGGAATGGGTGTGAAAGGGTGGGGTGGGTGTGGAGGCAGTGGCCAGCTGTCCAGGGGGGCTGGGTGGTAATACAGCCCACGGACCCATCGCCAAACTTGGCAGAGACCAGGCAGCAAGGTCACCCCGTCATCCAGTCCTCCCTGGCAGACAGGACTGAGCCATACCCAGGGCAGAGAGACCTGGCCAGTGAACCGCATGCAGTGCTCAGCCCATTCCAGTGGTTAAATGGTCTGGTCTGTACCGGATCTCATTATCGAACAAGCCACAGAGTAAAGTGCTTCTCAGAGCGCACAACTTTAATGGCCTGTCTTTAATAAATCATTGTGGGTGATCATTCTTCCATTAGACTCAGTCACGCATGAAATGAATACAGACGATTATACTACACACTATACACAGATTATGACGGCTTAGGTTTAGAAAACCTCTTGACTTGCCATATTATCGATAGTGACCTTTAGGTGACCGTTTCAGGCTTGATGTAGAGCCAGAATCAGTGCTGGAAATAAAAAGCAAACATATGTGAATTTAGAGTGGATATATCTACTTAAAGAGTCTAAAACTGATCCACAGAGACTCCATAACCATGTAACCTCCCAACCTCTCCACCAACCTAGCCGGTCGCTCACTCTTTTATACTCTATCATCCATCTATTTCTACCCCTCTCTTTCTTCAGCTCTCTACCTTCTGTTTGTCTCCCACTCTTTCTCTTCCAGGCTCCCTTACTCTAAACCTCATTATTTTCCATTCTCTGTCAGTCCCCTACATGTTCTCTTCTTCTCCATCTATTTATTATGAGATGTGGTGGAGCCTGAGCCGGATGTGAGAGATTCTGCCTCGTCAGCATTATTTGACTTGTGTTGACATGGTGTTCATCATTGTGCTGTTTTACTGGTAAGGGAAGAGGTTCAATGCTCACTCACACAGACTGCTGAATCATCATCAGCATGTCCAATTGTCAGCATGCCACAAAATGTGACTTATTTCCATCTAAGGTCATTAGAACAATCACATATGTTGCTCGCTCCGTCACGCTCGTCCCCCCCCCCCCCCCCCCCCCGCTGCTACGTCCCAGTTGTTTTATCCAAACCATTGCAGCTTACATGCTAAAAGCCCATTACTAGGGCATAACACAGCCAACCCCCTCCCCCAAACACACACACACGCACACACAATGCTATTACTATTGTCATCAGCAGCAGCAGTTCCTGCTTCCTTTGGGCATCGGCCGTAGCAGTGCTGCTTTCAATGACATGCAGAGTTTTTGGTGTATTTGTGATCTTCAGGAAAAGGTCCATTGATTGTTTACCTCCGTTCCCCTTCCCGGTGCTGATGTGACCCACTTCTGACTAAGCTGTGATGTGAATGTTTTCCAGGTCCAACGGGGAAAGCTGCTTTTACGCAACGTGGTTGACAGAGAAAAATGGGGGGGGGGGGGGGAAATGTGCTGAATGAAAAAAGAGTAAACTATCTAAAACTGATTGATAAAATTTTGGGGGGAGAAAACAACAAGGCAGAAGGATGAGGGAAAATATTGAGGGAGTAGAGAAGGAGTGTCCTGCTATGTGTGCACTAAAATATATATTGGTTTTCTGATTACTCACCCTATCATGTTAGAGGATACTTTGAAGGACACATACAACAGGGACTCTTATCAAATATTTACTAATTGTCAGACTTAAAAAATACTTCCTTCTGGCTAGTGATGCCACGATTGCCCATCAATCTATCAGGGACAAAATCTGTACGTGTAATTTAGCCCCGGTGGGCAAGGCGGTTGGCATTCTAGGCAGAGCAAAGCCCATTCTTAAATATCATCAGTCAATGTGACATGTGATATATTCACTTTATACGGGAGCTGTTTTTAGCCGTACTGAATGTCATTGGGTTTGTGACTGATACCAAAGCAACTGGAGCTTTCAATACACTCCAGTCAAAAGCCCCCTACTTACCCCTTTAAGCACACACATACAGGGTGAAAAACATTCAGACAATGTACAATCACACACACAAACACGAAACACTGAAATACTGAACACACAACATCCAAGTCACCCACCCCAGTAGCAGACTCTTAGTGGTCAAGATACAGTTGAAGTCCGTAGTTTACATACACCTTAGCCAAATACATTTAAACTCAGCTTTTCACCATTCCTGACATTTAATCCTAGTAAAAATTCCCTGTTTTAGGTCAGTTAGAATCACCACTTTATTTTAAGAATGTGAAATGTCAGAATAATAGTAGAGAGAGTGATTTATTTCAGATTTAATTTCTTTCATCACATTCCCAGTGGGTCAGAAGTTTACATACACTCAATTCGTATTTGGTAGCATTGCCTTTAAATTGTTTAACTTGGGTGAAATGTTTCGGGTAACCTTCCACAAGCTTCTCACAATAAGTTGGGTGAATTTTGGCCCATTCCTCCTGACAGAATTGGTGTAACTGAGTCAGGTTTGTAAGCCTCCTTGCTCGCACACTCTTTTTCAGTTTTGCCCACATATTTTCTATAAGGTTGAAGTCAGGGCTTTGTGATGGCCACTCCAATACCTTGACTTTGTTGTCCTTAAGCCATTTTGCCACAACTTTGGAAGTATGCTTGGGGTCATTGTCCATTTGGAAGACCCATTTGCGACCAAGCTTTAACTTCCTGCCTGATGTCTTGAGATGTTGCTTCAATATATCCACATCATTTTCCTTCCTCATGATGCATCTATTTTGTGAAGTGCACCAGTCCCTCCTGCAGCAAAGCACCCCCACAACATGATGCTGCCACCCCTGTGCTTCACGGTTGGGATGGTGTTCTTCGGCTTGCAACCCTCACCCTTTTCCCTCCAAACATAACGATGGTCATTATGGCCAAACAGTTATATTTTGTTACATCAGACCAGAGGACATTTCTCCAAAAGGTATGATCTTTGTCCCCATGTGCAGTTGCAAACCATAGTCTGGCTTTTTTTATGATGGTTTTGGAGCAGTGGCTTCTTCCTTGCTGAGCGGCCTTTCAGGTTATGTTGATATAGGACTAGCGTACCATTGTTTATACAGATGAATGTGGTACCTTCAGGCGTTTGGAAATTTGAGGAGGAGGTCTACAGGAGGTCTGACTTGAGGAGGTCTACAATTTTTTTGAGGAGGTCTTGGCTATTTTGATGTTCCCATGATGTCAAGCAAATAGGTACTGAGTTTGAGGGTAGGCCTTGAAATACATCCACAGGTACACCTCCAATTGACTAAAATGAAGTCAATTAGCCAAACAGAAGCTTCTAAAGCCATGAAATAATTTTCTGGAATTTTCCAAGCTGTTTAGAGACACAGTCAACTTAGTGTATGTAAACTTCTGACCCACTAGAATTGTGATACAGTGAATTATAAGTGAAATAATCTGTCTGTAAACAATTGTTGGGAAAAATGACTTGTGTCATGCACAAAATAGATGTCCTCACCGACTTGCCAAAACTATAGTTTGTTTACAAGACATTTGTGGAGTGGTTGAAAAATGAGTTTTAATGACTCCAACCTAAGTGTATGTAAACTTCCGACTTCAACTGTATGTGCCTGGAAAGACTTCTCCCCCTGTTTCCTCCACCTTGGCTTCGTGCCAGAGGTCCCACTCTGAGGCATGTGCCCGACTGCTCTCTCGTCTCCCAGACAGAGACACAGACAGGGCTTTCCTGTGAAAGGTCCCGAAACGTACATAACCCCCCCCCCCCCATCTCTCCCTCTCTGTGGGCCACTCTACTCTATTGTTCTACAGTCCTACGCCATCCTATCCTGTACATGGTACATCTGACTCATGGACTAAGCTGCATCCAGACATTTTATGACAGCATTTTGTGTGCTTTGGCTTTGCATGCATGTGGTACTGTATAGATCCGCAATATATCCTCAGGTTTGTACAAATATTATTAAGCCTCACTAACAGGGTGGGACATCTGCCTCCAGCTTTCCTGCTTAGTGTGTAAAATTGAATTTGGCGGATTTCTAACAAAGTATGTTTCTGATTTAGCCATGAATTATAGATCAGAGAGTTGATGTTGACCAAACGGGGGCGAAACAACGCTCTGACAATGATAATAAAGGCTTGTTGTTCTTCAGATAAGGATATCAGTTCTGTGATGAGGCAAATCCAATAAGGATAATTGATGGGTCTGAAGTCCATCAGAGAGAAAAGCCAAGCAAAGCTATCCCAGAAGAGACCAGCATTAAGAATGGGATGTGTGTGTGTGTGTGCCTTTTGAAAATAAGTGCCTTTTGCGTCCCTTTGATATTTTAAGTAGAAATGTTGCACAAATATAGAATTTTTTAAGTGTGTTACTGTATATTAAATGAAGTGCCCTTTAATATAGACCACATTGAAAATTCATTAAAGCAGATTTTTAATATCAACAAAGACTTGCTAAAGTTTCTAAATTCTGTCCCTCTATGCATCCTGCTTGACTTTAACCCACTTAACCCCAACATCTATCCTCATTTTCATCACCCTTGTCATTTAGTTGCTTTGATAAAGCCATTTTTGAAGATTATTGTTTATTTAAAGGGATTAGTGATTCATTTTATGATAGAAATGGCCCTTATTTTAAGGGAAACCCTGTTACGTGAACTGAACTCTAATTTTAACATGGTGAAACGATTCATTTTTACCCCATTTATTTTTCAAAAGAAACATTGATAATATCTAATTGTCAAATCCTAGTGTAAAGGGAGGTGTGCCGGTTCTACTCTCTCTAGCCATTTTCTGGTGTTTTGTGATGGGAAACTGAGTGGGTCAAGCATATCACGTCAAACCTGTTACAAATAGATAGATAGGCTAGAAATGTTTTAACAATTTCAACGTTTTTGGAAGCTTGCATTCAATTGCGCTTCCCTTTTGCACACACAAGCTTCCATTCCCCCTGTTACAAGGGGATTTATGGATGATTTGAGATGAAGTCGTCAACCTTGTTACGGTCAACCTTGTTACGGTCAACCCTGTTACCTTACAGTGGGGCAAAAAGTATTTAGTCAGCCACCAATTGTGCAAGTTCTTCCACTTAAAAAGATGAGAGAGGCCTGTAATTTTCATCATAGGTACACTTCAACTATGACAGACAAAATTAGAAAAGAAATCCAGAAAATCACATTGTAGGATTTTTTAATGAATTTATTTGCAAATTATGGTGGAAAATAAGTATTTGGTCAATAACAAAAGTGTATCTCAATACTTTGTTATATACCCTTTGTTGGCAAAGACAGAGGTCAAATGTTTAATGTAAGTCTTCACAAGGTTTTCACACACTGTTGCTGGTATTTTGGCCAATTCCTCCATGCAGATCTCCTTTAGAGCAGTGATGTTTTGGGGCTGTTGCTGGGCAACACGGACTTTCAACTCCCTCCAAAGATTTTCTATGGGGTTGAGATCTGGAGACTGGCTAGGCCACTCCAGGACCTTGAAATGCTTCTTACGAAGCCACTCCTTCGTTGTGTTTGGGATCATTGTCATGCTGAAAGACCCAGCCACGTTTCAACTTCAATGCCCTTGCTGATGGAAGGAGGTTTTCACTCAAAATCTCACGATACATGGCCCCATTCATTCTTTCCTTTTACACGGGTCAGTCGTCCTGGTCCCTTTGCAGAAAAACAGCCTCAAAGCATGATGTTTCCACCCCCATGCTTCACAGTAGGTATGGTGTTCTTTGGATGCAACTCAGCATTCTTTGTCCTCCAAACACGACGAGTTGAGTTTTTACCAAAAAGTTCTATTTTGGTTTCATATGACCATATGACATTCTCCCAATCTTCTTCTGGATCATCCAAATGCTCTCTAGCAAACTTCAGATGGGCCTGGACATGTACTGGCTTAAGCAGGGGGACACGTCTGGCACTGCAGGATTTGAGTCCCTGGCGGCGTAGTGTGTTACTGATGGTAGGCTTTGTTACTTTGGTCCCAGCTCTCTGCAGGTCATTCACTAGGTTCCCCCGTGTGGTTCTGGGATTATTGCTCACCGTTCTTGTGATCATTTTGACCCCACGGGGTGAGATCTTGCGTGGAGCCCCAGATCGAGGGAGATTATCAGTGGTCTTGTATGTCTTCCATTTCCTAATAATTGCTCCCACAGTTGATTTCTTCAAACCAAGCTGCTTACCTATTGCAGATTCAGTCTTCCCAGCCTGGTGCAGGTCTACAATTTTGTTTCTGGTGTCCTTTGACAGCTCTTTGGTCTTGGCCATAGTGGAGTTTGGAGTGTGACTGTTTGAGGTTGTGGACAGGTGTCTTTTATACTGATAACAAGTTCAAACAGGTGCCATTAATACATGTAACGAGGACCAGAGGAGCCTCTTAAAGAAGAAGTTACAGGTCTGTGAGAGCCAGAAATCTTGCTTGTTTGTAGGTGACCAAATACTTGTTTTCCACCATAATTTGCAAATAAATAAATAAAAAATCCTACAATGTGATTTTCTGGATTTTTTTTCTCATTTTGTCTGTCATAGTTGAAGTGTACTTATGATGAAAATTACAGGCCTCTCTCATCTTTTTAAGTGGGAGAACTTGCACAATTGGTGGCTGACTAAATACTTTTTTGCCCCACTGTATTTTGCACTTAATAGGCATTTACTATAGTATTTTTTTTTGTACCTCTTGAGATGGGAAAACATGTTTTTTATTAAGTTGTTCATGTGCTCTTTATGACAGAATGTTAAAACTTGGTGAAATACATTACATACATAGTATTTAAATCACCAAGTTGCACTACTCAAAAGGCACCTAATTGGTGGAACGTGCATGGATGTGTGGGTTTATGTGTGTTTTTCTAAGTGACTCAGAGAGTGCTCTCTGGGCCTCTCTTTTAACGGATGGCTGACAGTATTCTGGGTAATTTCACGACCACACATTCTCTGTCCAAGCTTCTCCTGGTGCCCTGCTGTGAGGCTGGATACTGTACACACTGCATTGACCATGTGTGCGGATAAGTGTGTGTGAAAGTGTGCGTGTACAGTACATTCAGAAAGTATTCAGACCATTTGACTTTTTCCACATTTTGTTACGTTACAGCCTTATTCTAAAATTGATTAAATTGTTTTTTTCCCCCTAATTTTTTATTTTTAATATCACATTTACCTAAGTATTCAGACCCTTTACCAGGTACTTTGTTGAAGCAACTTTGGTTGCGATTACAGCCTTGAGTCTTCTTGGGTATGACGCAACAAGCTTGACACCTGTATTTGGGGAGTTTAGCCTATTCTTCTCTACAGATCCTCTCAATCTCTGTCAAGTTGGATGGGGAGCGTCGCTGCACAGCTATTTTCAGGGCCTTACTAGTCTCCCAGTCCATGCCGCTGAAAAACATCCCCACAGCATGATGCTGCCACCACCATGCTTCACCTTAGGGATGGTATTGGCCAGGTGATGAGCAGTGCCTGGTTTGCTCCAAACTTGACGCTTGGCTGTCAGGTCAAAGAGTTCAGTCCTGGTTTCATCAGACCAGAGAATCTTGTTTCTCATGGTCTGAGAGTACTTTAGTTGCTTTTTGGCAAACTCCAAGCGGGCTGTCATGAGCCTTTTACTGAGCAGTGGCTTCCATCTGGTGCTGCAGAGATGGTTGTCCTTCTGGAAGGTACTCACAGCTCCACAAAGGAACTCTGGAGCTCTGTCAGAGTGACCATTGGGTTTTTGGTCACCTCTGTGACTAAAGCCCTCCTCCCCCGATTGCTCAGTTTGGCCGGGCAGGCAGCTCTAGGAAGAGTCTTGGTGGTTCCAAACTTCTTCCATTTAAGAATGATGGTGGCCACTGTGTTCTTGGGGACCTTCAATGCCACATTCATTTTTGGTACCCCTCTCCAGATCTGTGCCTTGACACAATCCTGTCTCGGAGCTCTATGGACAAGTCCTTCGACCTCATCGCTTGGTTTTTGCTCCGACATGCACTGTCAACTGTGGGACCTTATATAGACAGGTGTGTGCCTTTCCAAGTCAAAGGGTCTGAATACTTATGTCAATACGATATTTCTGTTTTTTATTTTGAATAAATTTGCTACATTTTCAAAAAACTTGTTTTTGCTTTGTCATTATGGAGTATTGTGTGTAGATTGATGAGGAACATGCTTTATTTAATCAATTTCATAACAATGCTTTAACGTAACAACATTTGGAAAAAGTGAACGGGTCTGAATTCTTTCCGAATGCACTGTATAGGAAAAGTGAACTGCTGACAGTAAAATAGAAGGAGAGCCTGGCGGCCTGACTGAGTCCAGAACCTCTTCTTATCCAATCACAAGCCAGAGATGCTGCTGGCTACGGCTCACAGCCAGACTAGGCAGAGTCCTCACTGGGTATTAGACTGACTCTATGAGCTGCAGGAGCTCTAAACATTGTGGGAACCTTTGCTTCAAGGCACAATGTGAGGGTATTTTCTTGTTATACACTTGCTTTCTCCAAGACTTAAACACTCTCTATGTATGAGAGTATGGCCTCTCTCTCTCTCTCTCTCTCTCTCTCTCTCTCTCTCTCTCTCTCTCTCTCTCTCTCTCTCTCTCTCTCTCTCTCTCTCTCTCTCTCTCTCTCTCTCTCTCTCTCTCTCTCTCTCTCTCTCTCTCTCTCTCTCTCTCTCTCTCTCTCTCTCTCTCTCTCTCTCTCTCTCTCTCTCTCTCTCTCTCTCTCTCTCTCTCTCTCTCTCTCTCTCTCTCTCTCTCTCTCTCTCTCTCTCATTCAAGGGCTTTATTTGCATGGGAAACATGTGTTAACATTGCCAAAGCAAGTGAGGTAGACAACATACAAAGTGAATATATAAAGTGAAAAACAACAAAAAATTAACAGTAAACATTACACATACAGAAGTTTCAAAACAGTAAAGACATTACAAATGTCATATTATATATATATACAGTGTTTTAACAATGTGCAAATGGTTAAAGGACACAAGATAAAATAAATAAGCATAAATATGGGTTGTATTGACAATGGTGTTTGTTCTTCACTGGTTGCCCTTTTCTCGTGGCAACAGGTCACACATCTTGCTGCTGTGATGGCACACTGTGGAATTTCACCCAGTAGATATGGGAGTTTTTCAAAATTGGATTTGTTTTCGAATTCTTTGTGGATCTGTGTAATCTGAGGGAAATATGTCTCTCTAATATGGTCATACATTGGGCATACATACATCTCTCTCTCTCTCTCTCTCTCTCTCTCTCTCTCTCTCTCTCTTCATTTGACAGGCAGCATTACTGGTCTGTGAGAGATGTTGTCTATCTTTGTATAGTATTAAAGAAATCATTATTTCAAAGCAGTAATACTAGATGCTAGTGTGGCATTGACATATGTGTTTGTTACTATATGCAGGTGCTTGGCCGAGCAACATTATCCCCCAATAACATCTATAAGTACATGAAGGTTTGCCCGCTGTGTTTCTGAATCCCTTTTTATATAACTTGGCTGCTAGCTCGGTGGAATTCCTGATGCATGGAGAGAGCTACAGTATGGTTTGTTACCAGGGCCACCCTCTGCCTAACAAACAAGACTGTGCCATAATTAGCTCTGCATGGGCCCATCTCAGAGCTGCGATGATGGGGACAGCCATGGAAACACATCACACACTGCCTAGTTTAGCATTAAGGGGTGTTACGCCTCAGAGGCTGGGATTACCATAGCGATGTGTTCCACCCCAGACCTCTGTCTCCTGGTGTTTGGACTGGACTCGTCTGTAGTGTATTGTAGTGTGGATCCCTGTGAGGGTCATGGAACACAGCAGCAGGGTGTGGCTGTGGGTGTGTGGCTGGAGGGAATCTCCACTGCCGTCACTCTCTCAGTCTCTCCACTCAGCAAAGCCAAACCATTAGCTTTACCCATGATCCCTCATCATTGCGTTTTATGATGTGCTTAATTCAATGTTCTGCTTTTATATAGCTCTGTTTAGCCTTTCTCTCGTACTCTGTCTTCTCTGGGGGAGAACATGGGACGGCCTAAACTTTTCTAACTCAACTTTTCAGAAAATCCCTTACTGCCGCTCTATCCTCGTTGTTAACGACAGTCCCCTGCCTCTTCTTCTGTAGGCTCTGGACCAGCCATGCATGCTTATCTGCCTTTACAGCTCCAAGCCAAGAAAAGCACGAAGGAAAAAAAAATATCCCATGTAAAAGTGAAGAGATTAACCTCTTCCTCCTTTCCCGATCCCGTAGGAACGTGAGTGGCCCCTCCGCCCAGGGCCAGGCATGCAGACACACACGTCCAGAGTAGAGCAGAGCATTAATGGAGCGCCTCGCACCTACTTCCTGTTCACAATGATGCAGCAACCCTCTGACCAATCAATTCCATCACTCATCTCATCCTGTCCGTCATGTAACACAGACCACTCTAAACATTGAGCCCACCCGTCAATCAAAGTGTAATGTTCTGTATCATTGCAGTTCTCAGCATGTCACATTCATAACACCGTCCATAAACTGTGATCTCTGTACACCCCCCAGGGGGAAAGATAGCGATAGATAGCAAGCAAGGCAGGCGGGAAGGAAATAAATGAAGAGATAAAAGTGCATTTTGGGAAGGAGGAATACATAGAGGACAGTCATTCTCACAGTGTGAGCGAGATTGGAGGAAGTTTGGATAGAGAGAGAAGAGGAAAGGTTGAACTGCTCAGGGACACGTCCTCTTCTGACTTCTTGACGCCAGTCCAAATTTCCTCACTTGGTTAAGCAAGTGGAAATAAAGCACAGATAACAAAGGAGACACTAAAATACACAAACCTTACTGTGTAGAAAGTTCCCCTCTCACTTTTCTTTGAAGGTACTTCTATTAATGCAAAGACTGTGGACCTGCTGAAATGGGTACCTGGACATGAGAGGATCATCCTTTGCAGAAGTTCTGACTTTCATGAAAGGCACGGTGCTGCATTGTTGAGTCCCCTTGAGTCCCCCAACCCTTTCTGTATGATAGCCTATTGTCCTCTAAATCCTATTATCCTTTATTACTAGACTCGGCTTCTGTGCCCCTCTCCTCCTCTGTCTTTCATCCCCCCAATGTCCCTGTCGTCCACATTCCCCCTATTTCTTCTCCTCCCTCTCTCCGTCTCTCATCTGGCACATGTTGGACATCTGAGCGCATCTTGACGAATGCCAATGGGTTCCCATGCCGCGGAATTGGAGTGGAGGAGAGTGGGAGGAGGAAGGAGGGTGGGTGGTTCGTGAGACCTACAGGCCCAGGTTCCATTAGGCTGATGTTTTTGTTTATTAAATTAGCCTGTAGGGCTCTCTCTCTGTCTCTCTCTCTCTCTCTCTGGATGCTCACTCAATCCCAGGCTCTCTCTCTCTCTGCCCTATGCTGTGAGAGATTCCCACTCAATCACATTACGGCTCTTACCTCATTTGCAGAGGGAGCCGGGGGGAGTTATGATCCTATATCGGCAGCAAAAGACAAGGCCTCATAAATAGACAGGCAGTACAGAGGAGATGGGATTGGAGTGGAGTGGGGTGGAGGTGGGGTGGGGGGGGGGGGGGGGCAGTATTTGTCACTACATTAGGGAGTGACAGCGTGTTACACAGCCACCCTCCTCCAACAGGAATTTCTAAATTGGCCATGTCCTTTTACGCTGTACGGTTGTCAGCAAGTGTGTGTTTATATGTTATATGTAAAAACAGAAGAAAAGGAGCACTTAGAGGCTGGGAGGGGGGTTCATTATTAGTTTATTTCCAGGTACCCAAGATGCGTGCTTGAAAAGGGATGTCCAGCCAGGATAATGGTGGAAATAATTAGCACTTTGGAAATAAACAAGGGGGTTAGTGACCTTGCGAGTGAGAGAAAGAGCGAGAGATAGAGACAGAAAAGGGGGCAGGAGAGAGAGGTAACAGAGACAAGACAGTGTTTCCCTGGAATGTATCATTATCAGTGTGGTGCGGGTCTATGGTTCACAGTGACTCTCTATGTAGCACACTGACTGCACCCCACAGGCAGAGTGGGCGACACTGACCAGCTAGACTCACAGGCTGAGTGGGCGACACTGACCAGTTAGACTCACAGGCTGAGTGGGCGACACTGACCAGTTAGACTCACAGGCTGAGTGGGCGACACTGACCAATTAGACTCACAGGCTGAGTGGGCGACACTGACCAATTAGACTCACAGGCTGAGTGGGCGACACTGACCAATTAGACTCACAGGCTGAGTGGGCGACACTGACCAATTAGACAAAAAAGACAGGGAACGACGAGCGATGGGGCTAATAATGACAGTCCTGCTTACACACAGACAGACTAATGCTGGTGTGGCGTTACTTTACGCTGGGGGGCACGTCTGAGAGGATGCATTCCAGGGTAAGGATACAGGGTGACACAGTGGAATTTATTTTATTTTAGTGGTTCAGGTCATTGAGTCCAAAGTAGCTCTAAATGGGCCAAACACAGTTGTAATGTCCAAATTACCATTCAATTGAGTTTAGAATAATACGTTAGGTTCCATTCAGCAAGGATTTTCAACATGTCCCTGATTGAGTCTGTAATACCAACATGTTTCAAGCAGACCACCATAGTCCCTGTGCCCAAAAACACTAAGGCAACCTGCCTAAATGACTACAGACCCGTAGCACTCACGTCCGTAGCCATGAAGTGCTTTGAAAGGTTGGTAATGGCTCACATCAACACCATTATCCCAGAAACCCTAGACCCACTCCAATTTGCATAACGCCGAAACAGATCCACAGATGATACAATCTCTATTGCACTCCACACTGCCCTTTCCCACCTGGACAAAAGGAACACCTACGTGAGAATTCTATTCACTGACTACAGCTCAGCGTTCAACACCATAGTGCCCTCAAAGCTCATCACTAAGCTAAGGATCCTGGGACTAAACACCTCCCTCTGCAACTGGATCCTGGACTTCCTGACGGGCTGCCCCCAGGTGGTGAGGGTAGGTAGCAACACATCCACCAAGCTGATCCTCAACACTGGAGCCCCTCAGGGGTGCCTGCTCAGTCCCCTCCTGTACTCCCTGTTCACCCATGACTGCGTGGCCAGGCACGACTCCAACACCATAATTTAGTTTGCAGACGACCCAACAGTGGTAGGCCTGATCACCGACAATGACAAGACAGCCTATAGGGAGGAGGTCAGAGACCTGGCCGGGTGGTGCCAGAGTAACAACCTAATCCTCAACATAATCAAGACAAAGGAGATTATTGTGGACTACAGGAAAAGGAGCACCGAGCACGTCCCCATTCTCATCGACGGGGCTGTAGTGGAGCAGGTTGAGAGCTTCAAGTTCCTTGGTGTCACCAACAAACTATCATGGTCCAAATACACCAAGACAGTTGTGAAGAAGGCACGACAAAGCCTATTCCCCCTCAGGTGACTAAAAATATTTGGCATGGGTCCTCAGATAATCAAAGGGTTTTACAGCTGCAACATCGAGAGCATCCTGACTAGCATGGCACTGCTTAACCTCCGACCGCAAGGCTCTACAGAGGGTAGTGCGTACGGCCCAGTACATCACTGGGGCTAAGCTGCCAGCCATCCAGGACCTCTAAACCAGGCGGTGTCAGAGGAAGATCCTAAAAATTGTCAAAGACCCCAGCCACCCCAGTCATAGACTTTTCCCTCTGCTACCGCATGGCAAGCGGTACCGGAGTGCCAAGTCTAGGACAAAAAGGCTTCTCAACAGTTTTTACCCCCAAGTCATAAGACTCCTGAACAGGTAATCAATACTCGGACCCCCAACCCCTCTTTAACGCTGTTATCATATATGCATAGTCACTTAAACTATACATTAACGTACTGGCTCAAATAGCCTGACTAACCAGTGTCCCGCACATTGGCTAACCTGGCTATCTGCATTGTGTCCCGCCACCCGCCAACCCCTCGTTTACGCTACTGCTACTCTCTGTTCATCATATATTCATAGTCACTTTAACCATATCTACATGTACATACTACCTCAATTAGCCCGACTATCCGATGCCTGTATATAGCCTTGCTAATGTACATAGCCTCTTTACTGTTATTTTTCATTGTCTTTTTACTGTTGTTTTTATTTCTTTGCTTATCTATTGTTCACCTAACATCTATTTTTTACTTAATAATCGCACTGTTGGTTAGGGCCTGTCAATAAGCATTTCACTGTTGGTTAGGGCCTGTCAGTAAGCATTTCACTGTTGGTTAGGGCCTGTCAGTAAGCATTTCACTGTTGGTTAGGGCCTGTCAGTAAGCATTTCACTGTTGGTTAGGGCCTGTCAATAAACATTTCACTGTTGGTTAGGGCCTGTCAGTAAGCATTTCACTGTTGGTTAGGGCCTGTCAGTAAGCATTTCACTGTTGGTTAGGGCCTGTAAGTAAGCATTTCACTGTTGGTTAGGGCCTGTCAATAAACATTTCACTGTTGGTTAGGGCCTGTCAGTAAGCATTTCACTGTTGGTTAGGGCCTGTCAGTAAGCATTTCACTGTTGGTTAGGGCCTGTCAGTAAACATTTCACTGTTGGTTAGGGCCTGTCAGTAAGCATTTCACTGTTGGTTAGGGCCTGTCAGTAAACATTTTACTGTTGGTTAGGGCCTGTCAGTAAACATTTCACTGTTGGTTAGGGCCTGTCAGTAAGCATTTCACTGTTGGTTAGGGCCTGTCAATAAGCATTTCACTGTTGGTTAGGGCCTGTCAATAAACATTTCACTGTTGGTTAGGGCCTGTCAATAAGCATTTCACTGTTGGTTAGGGCCTGTCAGTAAACATTTCACTGTTGGTTAGGGCCTGTCAATAAACATTTCACTGTTGGTTAGGGCCTGTCAGTAAGCATTTCACTGTTGGTTAGGGCCTTTCAGTAAGCATTTCACTGTTGGTTAGGGCCTGTCAGTAAGCATTTCACTGTTGGTTAGGGCCTGTCAGTAAGCATTTCACTGTTGGTTAGGGCCTGTCAGTAAACATTTCACTGTTGGTTAGGGCCTGTCAATAAACATTTCACTGTTGGTTAGGGCCTGTCAGTAAACATTTCACTGTTGGTTAGGGCCTGTCAATAAGCATTTCACTGTTGGTTAGGGCCTGTCAGTAAGCATGTCACTGTTGGTTAGGGCCTGTCAGTAAGCATTTCACTGTTGGTTAGGGCCTGTCAGTAAGCATTTCACTGTTGGTTAGGGCCTGTCAGTAAGCATTTCACTGTTGGTTAGGGCCTGTCAGTAAACATTTCACTGTTGGTTAGGGCCTGTCAATAAGCATTTCACTGTTGGTTAGGGCCTGTCAGTAAGCATGTCACTGTTGGTTAGGGCCTGTCAGTAAGCATTTCACTGTTGGTTAGGGCCTGTCAGTAAGCATTTCACTGTTGGTTAGGGCCTGTCAGTAAGCATTTCACTGTTGGTTAGGGCCTGTCAGTAAACATTTCACTGTTGGTTAGGGCCTGTCAATAAGCATTTCACTGTTGGTTAGGGCCTGTCAGTAAGCATTTCACTGTTGGTTAGGGCCTGTCAGTAAGCATTTCACTGTTGGTTAGGGCCTGTCAGTAAGCATTTCACTGTTGGTTAGGGCCTGTCAATAAGCATTTCATTGTTGGTTAGGGCCTGTCAGTAAACATTTCACTGTTGGTTAGGGCCTGTCAGTAAGCATTTCACTGTTGGTTAGGGCCTGTCAGTAAGCATTTCACTGTTGGTTAGGGCCTGTCAGTAAACATTTCACTGTTGGTTAGGGCCTGTCAATAAGCATTTCACTGTTGGTTAGGGCCTGTCAATAAGCATTTCACTGTTGGTTAGGGCCTGTCAGTAAGCATGTCACTGTTGGTTAGGGCCTGTCAATAAGCATTTCACTGTTGGTTAGGGCCTGTCAATAAGCATTTCACTGTTGGTTAGGGCCTGTCAGTAAGCATTTCACTGTTGGTTAGGGCCTGTCAGTAAGCATTTCACTGTTGGTTAGGGCCTGTAAGTAAGCATTTCACTGTTGGTTAGGGCCTGTCAGTAAGCATTTCACTGTTGGTTAGGGCCTGTCAATAAGCATTTCACTGTTGGTTAGGGCCTGTCAGTAAGCATTTCACTGTTGGTTAGGGCCTGTCAGTAAGCATTTCACTGTTGGTTAGGGCCTGTCAGTAAGCATTTCACTGTTGGTTAGGGCCTGTCAGTAAGCATTTCACTGTTGGTTAGGGCCTGTCAATAAGCATTTCACTGTTGGTTAGGGCCTGTCAATAAGCATTTCACTGTTGGTTAGGGCCTGTCAGTAAGCATTTCACTGTTGGTTAGGGCCTGTCAGTAAGCATTTCACTGTTGGTTAGGGCCTGTCAATAAGCATTTCACTGTTGGTTAGGGCCTGTCAATAAGCATTTCACTGTTGGTTAGGGCCTGTCAGTGAGCATTTCACTGTTGGTTAGGGCCTGTCAGTAAGCATTTCACTGTTGGTTAGGGCCTGTCAGTAAGCATTTCACTGTTGGTTAGGGCCTGTCAATAAGCATTTCACTGTTGGTTAGGGCCTGTCAATAAGCATTTCACTGTTGGTTAGGGCCTGTCAGTAAGCATGTCACTGTTGGTTAGGGCCTGTCAATAAGCATTTCACTGTTGGTTAGGGCCTGTCAATAAGCATTTCACTGTTGGTTAGGGCCTGTCAGTAAACATTTCACTGTTGGTTAGGGCCTGTCAGTAAGCATTTCACTGTTGGTTAGGGCCTGTCAGTAAGCATTTCACTGTTGGTTAGGGCCTGTCAATAAGCATTTCACTGTTGGTTAGGGCCTGTCAGTAAGCATTTCACTGTTGGTTAGGGCCTGTCAATAAGCATGTCACTGTTGGTTAGGGCCTGTCAATAAGCATTTCACTGTTGGTTAGGGCCTGTCAATAAGCATTTCACTGTTGGTTAGGGCCTGTCAATAAGCATGTCACTGTTGGTTAGGGCCTGTCAATAAGCATTTCACTGTTGGTTAGGGCCTGTCAGTAAGCATTTCACTGTTGGTTAGGGCCTGTCAGTAAGCATGTCACTGTTGGTTAGGGCCTGTCAGTAAGCATTTCACTGTTGGTTAGGGCCTGTCAGTAAACATTTCACTGTTGGTTAGGGCCTGTCAGTAAGCATTTCACTGTTGGTTAGGGCCTGTCAATAAGCATTTCACTGTTGGTTAGGGCCAGTCAATAAGCATTTCACTGTTGGTTAGGGCCTGTCAGTAAGCATTTCACTGTTGGTTAGGGCCTGTCAGTAAGCATTTCACTGTTGGTTAGGGCCTGTAAGTAAGCATTTCACTGTTGGTTAGGGCCTGTCAGTAAGCATTTCACTGTTGGTTAGGGCCTGTCAGTAAGCTTTTTACTGTAAGTTTGTTGTATTTGGTGCACGTTACAAATCAACTTTGATTTCATTTGATTTAACCTGCAGACTGTAACAAACCTGGAATTCTAACTAGTATGCCTCACTGCTACTTCTAGTAGTGTCACCAGATACCGTATTGTTCACTTATACAGTATCGTCTCTCACATGTTGCCCACAGACTCACACACTCCAGCACAGAATAGACCCTATCCTCTCACGGCACCAGCGAGACCTGGGCCTAAAGTGGTCATCGCTTGCCTCATTCACAGGTTTGTTAATGTGAACTCTTTTTTTTACCCATCAGTATAATTTATGTGGAAAATACTTTTAAGAGCTTTCCTTCCCTAATCTAATTCCCACATTTTTAATCTTTCTGTTTTAATGGTATCCATTCTGTACACAATGGTGGAGCCAGGAACCTGTCCCCCTCAGGGTCACACTGTCCCCTGGTGCTGAGTGTACTGGAGAGTAAACACAGCTGGGGACACACAGGGAACCAGTAACCACACTGTGTAAATAGCAGGGGAGCAGGACAGACAGACGGTCACAGGGCTAAGGGGAAATAATCAAACTCCAGGTGGGACTCACCTCCCCTCTCCTCCCTCTCCTCCCTCTCCTCCCTCCAGGTCCTGCTGTCTTTTTACAGCAGCATTAGTGATAGAGATCTCTGAGTACTGGCTTCTCTTTGAAGGCCATATCAGAAACAGCTTTGACATTAAGTATCAAACTCCGTTACATTGGCCATGACCTCATAGCTCTAACTGTGGAGTGGAGTCTGAGTGTTGGGCCTCACGTGCAAACCTTTACTGCCTAGAGGTCTTGGGTCAAATGTGATCCTATCAAAAGCCACGTTTCCCCCACAGATTTCTTTGAGGCTGATTTCGGGGGGAGGGTAACAGACTGATTGATCTAAAAATGACAAAAGTGCATGTTGTGTCACAGTTCAAGGGTTAATGCAACATTTATTACTGGTCATTTTGGGCCATCCTGGCCCTTTGATGACAGACATTCTCGGCAAAGGTGGCTCTCTGGGTGTACGTGGGTGTGGGTCTTTACTGGATATTAGCTCTGTAAGAACATTAAGCATGCACCACTTGATCTTTCAGGTAAGAGAAAGGGGCGAAAGAGGGATGTGACTAAGTATATTACAAAAAAAGCATTTCACGGCCCACCCTTTCCATGGTGCTGAACCACCTGCACGTACACAGCGGAAACGGAAACAGGAAGTGATATCACCTGAATCTCTTCCTTCAGGAAATGTGGATTTCTCAATTGGGACGTACCCCTTCCTCTCTCTCTCTCTCTCCCTTCCTTTTTGATATCCTTATTCAGAGCATGAAACAAGTGTCCATTCTTTAACAGACAGGAAGTTCATTGTTCCAGGTGCCCTTGGTGTGCAGTAGCTCTGTCTCCCTGCCAGCCCCGGGTCTAGACCAACCACCCTAACCCTAACCCATTAAAAATGTGGGAATTAGATTAGAGCAATCAAGGTGACAGACAGTGATACATTCAATATCGCCTTGCACACTCTTGCCTGCATCTACCTGAACTAGGGTGTAATCATTAGTCCAACAGTCGCAAATGAGAGTTTCTATTAGACAAATTCAGGTATGGTTTTCCCAGTTTCGTTCCGTTTGCTTCCGTTTAAGAAATGTTTCCAACAGAATTGGTAGAATGAATACAATCCTGATCACGTGCTCTCCTCTTCTCATCTTTTTGTTTCTCTTGTGGACTTCAGGTCACAACCCATCAGCTGTCTGTGACCAGGCAACTTTTTTTTTTTTTTTTTTAAACCTACACACAGCCTACATTGTTGTCACATCAATGTCAACATAACTAGTTACTAAAACGAATGCCTTAGTAAACCCGCTACAATCATGCAGTACAGTGTACAGTCAGAAAGCAGTTCAGCAGTTACACCAGCAGGACACGGAGGCAAAAAATTAATTAAACAGAAGCTTACTTTGACTTGGAAGAGTTCCAGTTTTGGATAGCCATAGCCATTTAGCTAACATAGAATCCCTCTCTGTTCGAGACGGGTGTTTGAAAAGGCTAAACTAGCTAGCTCCATTCTCTAGCTAAGTGAAAGTTAATACAACCAAATCTCTCTCTCTGTCTGTCTGTCTGTCTCTCTGTCTGTCTCTCTGTCTGTCTCTCTGTCTGTCTGTCTGTCTGTCTGTCTGTCTGTCTGTCTGTCTGTCTGTCTGTCTGTCACCAAATTCTTCTCTTGTGAAAACTGATTGTTTCATCAGCTGTCCGGGTGGCTGGTCTCAGACGATCCCGCAGGTGAAAATTCCGGGTGGCTGGTCTGCGAGTGTGAGGTCAGTTGGATGTACGTTGAAGATATGGTAGAGAAATTAACATGAAATTCTCTGGCAAAAGCTCTGGTGGACATTCCTGCAATCAGCATGCCAATTGCACACAAAACCTGAGACATCAGTGGCATTGTGTAGTGACAAAACTTTTATTGTCCCCAGCACAAGGTGCACCTGTGTAATGATCATGATGTTTAATCAGCTCCTTGATATGCCACACCTGTCAGGTGGATGGATTATCTTGTCAAAGAAGAAATGCTCACTAACAGGGATGTAAACACCTTCTGCACAGAATTTGAGATAATTCTTGTTGTTGTTGTGAGTATAGAACATTTTTTGGATCTTTTATTTCAGCTCATGAAACATGGGACCAACACTTTGCATGTTGCATTTATATTTGTGTTCAGTAAATGTACAGGGGGATTACAGATTTCCAAAGGCCAAGGCTGTCCAACCAGCATCAGTGAGGGATGGACCCTGAATTATGATGAATAGGCATGACCAAATTAATTATACACATTGGAATTATGCATGGTGGTTTGTGTCTTTGTGCATCAGTACCAAGAAAAGTATTTAGCTAAAAGGACTTTGCAGAGAAAATGTATCATAGGGGAAAAAGTGGCAGGTTTTATAACGTTATAAAATTGAGAATTTGTGGATTTGAGCTGAGCATATTGTTTCATTTACGCATTATCTGAACTCATAAGGACTGAGTGGTATGAACTGTTGATCCCTGAACTGCAATGATGAGTTGCTTGGCATTGGGTGAGATATGAGTTGGAACGTCATTAGGGAAAGGGATTTTGTGTGTATCAAAGATATGATTTTATATAGAATAGACTAAAATCCTAACTGTCATCAAGACCAACATGGATTCCAGCAGACCAAATTCACAATGCACAATCTGAAAGGTCATTGAGAGACCATACGCTCATGACAAGGCAGATTCCAGCACATGGCCCTACCAGTCAAGCAGCGTGAAATAAAATCCCATAGGAAATTCATCCCAATCATCTCTCTCATTGGATCGTCGACATTGAGTGATGTCATGCTCGTGCCTTGGCACTCAGATGACTGTATTTACAAACAGCCCCAGGGACTGGAGACGGGTGAGCCTGTGTCAACCTCCTGCCCCCCTCTATCCATTTTTACTTTTGTCAATCACGTCTGGTGCTCTTTGGCCTGGTGCTGTCTGAGAGGGACGAGTGGTCATTGTGGTGTGGGGATAGAACCCCCCCCCCCCCCCCCCGCCTCCACATAGAGACAAACTCCACTTTAATCCCTCCAAACCAATCCTCCCACCCAATCAATTACTAGCGAGCTAAGTCAGCGACGCCCTCACAGTAGACAGACAAGACTCACCACATTCACTCCCCTTTCCACTGAGGTGCATCAAAGCTCCAATCAACAACACGCATACCTGCCTTAGATGTGGATTTAGGTGGCGGAACCGTCCTTACATTTGTTTGCTGTTCCATAATCATGTTATTTTTTACCATGCCGTCTCCCGTTCCCATTAAGATCTACGTAATTCTGTTCCCCTGCAATTGACCCCCTACGCAAGCAAACACACCGCGCCAGTCTGAGGCTACCCTGTTGTTTTCAGTGGTTACGCTGTCCGTGTTGAATTACTATGCCACATACTGTGCGATATGTGTTCAGCCTAGTGTGCACAGTCAGACCACATATAAGAGCATTACATCAATTCCACTACAGTCCTTCTCCTTATGTCATTGGAGTGGGTCAGTGTGACGCCAGTGAAATCCAGATACAATCAGAGCCCCGCTAGTCTAGTGACAGGTATATTGTCTACTTATTGATCAGTATCGGGAAATGCCCATTATCTTAAAACACAAGGTCACAAACAATAATGGGGGTTCACTGGGCAATAACTGCCACCAATGCATTGATCAATTCCCATCAAAGTGACTCAAGAGGAGCTATTACTATTACATACAAAAGTATTAATTTACACTAGATGAAGGGAGAATGCTGGCCTCGACTTGACCTTTATCTGAACTCTACTGATTATGTACTGGCAATACAGATGGCAGCTGTATAAATGAATTTTCCCCAGCGTAGGCCCCCTAACAGGCGTAATTGCTGACCTCATTTGTTTACTGGAGACAACAACAGACTTTAGCCACTGCAATCAAAGACATGTTTAGAGAGCCAGCTTTGTGCAGATTTTTTGTATGCTGTAATTTACATAATTGGGGATTTGAAAAAGAATATGAATGTCTTTTGCTTCTCGTCATCTCCTCCAGATTGCTGGATCTAAGGGGGGGATTGAGAATACCTGCAGGAAGCATAAGCCACGCTGGGTGGGGGGGGGGGGGGGGGGGGGGGGGTCCCGCAAGAGGAAGACAGCTCACAGATGACAGAGAGAAGCATCAGAACTGCCAGTATTTCAGGCAAAGACTGTCTGTTACCCAGAGCTCTTCTCGTAATGCCCAATCCTCAGTGACGTAATGCCCAATCCTCAGTTTATTGTGGTCAAATTATAATAATGACAACTATCATAGCAACATTGATGATGAGGTTGAGTTTGATGAGTATGATGGAGTTCAGTTTAGTCAGCATCCTCTGCTCCGTTTCCACTATAACCAGATGTGTGCTGGTGCGTAGTGTGTGTGCATGTGTTCCAGTGATCCCTCACTTCTGACGTTACTGCCCCCCCCCCCTGTCCCTGGTCTCCGTGGTGACACGGACTCATTTCCTGCTTACAAGGATAAGAGAAATGAAGTGAAATAATTTCCCCTGCTGGGATTGCCATAATGAACTCTGACTATGTGTAAAAGGGTTATATTGATGATTCTCCTTGCCACTTTATTGTTAAGCCAATGGGTTTTTGGTTTTAGTTTTGTCTTGCCTTCATCTACTCAACATGGCATCTTATTGGCTGGATTTGCGTGGCTTGCTTACGAGGGAGGATTTTTAAGTTAGAATCGTCCCAGTGAACAAGCACCAAACTAGTGGTAAATTGTTGGTGCAAAGCACTGTACTGTACATCAAACGTGATTTTTAAACTCCCAAGTGATGAAATTTACAATTTATATAAATGTATTTGTAAATGTTATTAGAACATCACACATAAGACGCAGCGTTTTTTTTGCATACAGTGCCTTGCGAAAGTATTCGGCCCCCTTGAACTTAGCGACCTTTTGCCACATTTCAGGCTTCAAACATAAAGATATAAAACTGTATTTTTTTGTGAAGAATCATCAACAAGTGGGACACAATCATGAAGTGGAACGACATTTATTGGATATTTCAAACTTTTTTAACAAATCAAAAACTGAAAAATTGGGCGTGCAAAATTATTCAGCCCCCTTAAGTTAATACTTTGTAGCGCCACCTTTTGCTGCGATTACAGCTGTAAGTCGCTTGGGGTATGTCTCTATCAGTTTTGCACATCGAGAGACTGACATTTTTTCCCATTCCTCCTTGCAAAACAGCTCGAGCTCAGTGAGGTTGGATGGAGAGCATTTGTGAACAGCAGTTTTCAGTTCTTCCACAGATTCTCGATTGGATTCAGGTCTGGACTTTGACTTGGCCATTCTAACACCTGGATATGTTTATTTTTGAACCATTCCATTGTAGATTTTGCTTTATGTTTTGGATCATTGTCTTGTTGGAAGACAAATCTCCGTCCCAGTCTCAGGTCTTTTGCAGACTCCATCAGGTTTTCTTCCAGAATGGTCCTGTATTTGGCTCCATCCATCTTCCCATCAATTTTAACCATCTTCCCTGTCCCTGCTGAAGAAAAGCAGGCCCAAACCATGATGCTGCCACCACCATGTTTGACAGTGGGGATGGTGTGTTCAGGGTGATGAGCTGTGTTGCTTTTACGCCAAACATAACGTCTTGCATTGTTGCCAAAAAGTTTAAACGACACTTTTTATGGATATCTTTAAGAAATGGCTTTCTTCTTGCCACTCTTCCATAAAGGCCAGATTTGTGCAATATACGACTGATTGTTGTCCTATGGACAGAGTCTCCCACCTCAGCTGTAGATCTCTGCAGTTCATCCAGAGTGATCATGGGCCTCTTGGCTGCATCTCTGATCAGTCTTCTCCTTGTATGAGCTGAAAGTTTAGAGAGACGGCCAGGTCTTGGTAGATTTGCAGTGGTCTGATACTCCTTCCATTTCAATATTATCGCTTGCAAAGTGTTCCTCGGGATGTTTAAAGCTTGGGAAATCTTTTTGTATCCAAATCCGGCTTTAAACTTCTTCACAACAGTATCTCGGACCTGCCTGGTGTGTTCCTTGTTCTTCATGATGCTCTCTGCGGTTTTAACGGACCTCTGAGACTATCACAGTGCAGGTGCATTTATACGGAGACTTGATTACACACAGGTGGATTGTATTTATCATCATTAGTCATTTAGGTCAACATTGGATCATTCAGAGATCCTCACTGAACTTCTGGAGAGAGTTTGCTGCACTGAAAGTAAAGGGGCTGAATAATTTTGCACGCCCAATTTTTCAGTTTTTGATTTGTTAAAAAAGTTTGAAATATCCAATAAATGTCGTTCCACTTCATGATTGTGTCCCACTTGTTGTTGATTCTTCACAAAAAAATACAGTTTTATATCTTTATGTTTGAAGCCTGAAATGTGGCAAAAGGTCGCAAAGTTCAAGGGGGGCGAATACTTTTGCAAGGCACTGTATTTGTTGTGCATTTTGTTGTAGAGAATTCCAGCTAATGCTAGCTAGCAACTTACTGTGTCTGGTGGGGGAGTTTCGTATATTTTGTACAGTGCGTGAGTGCGGAGTTTGATGGTAAGCCGTGCAATGCATGACTTGCAATTTTGTTAAAAATATTATATTATGTATTGTACTTCTTGTATAATTTTGGTAACTACGTTGCCCCAGTGAACAAGCACCAAACCAGCATGCATGAGTGCAGAGTTGGATGGTGAACCGTGCATTGCATGATGTGCTGTGCTGTTCAGAAACATCTATTTTGTATTTAGTATGGATCCCTATTAGTCTTCCTGGTGTCCAGCAAAATGAAAGCAGTTTATACCATTTTAAAAACATTACAGTACATTCACAGACTGGGTGCCCTTAGGCCCCTACTCCACCACGACCACATACTGTATATACAGTACAAAATCTATGACTGGTGCTACAAGTAGGAGTCTGTGTCGATGTACTACAGCGCAGGAAGAGTACTGTTACATGTGCATGGGCACAGCTCTCAGGTAGGGTACATTTGGCTGGGATATGATGTAGTTCCAGTTGCATGATGTAGCACCACTGCCATGGGACCTGTTGGTGCCATGGAATGGCGTCATTATTTGCTGTGCTGGTCCATTGAGGTCATTTTTTGGTGCCTAGTCTTCTAGCACGGTCCTGTTTTGGACATGTATTCACTTCAACTTCCCCCATGAGCCCTTGCCCCTCAATGAGGTGGATGACATCAAAGGTTAAAGTAATAACCTGCCAAAAACACTAACACTAACCTGCACCGGGGGCACCAAACAATGGCGCCGAGATCCCAGAGAGGCTGGGGGGGAAAGTCCTGCTGCAATTGGGGGTGACCTAACTCTGTCTGGTTTTCCCTTTTCACAGTATATAAAAGAGCAGTACAGGTCAATACCTTGCTCTCTTTGGCAGATGTAAATGACCTCATGCGTTATAGAACACTATCGGGATCACTGGCCAGCCAATCATTAGAGACCTTGCCTGGTGGATGTAGGAGACAGAGGCTTAGAGACAGGAAGACTATTTTATCCACATACTGTAGGCCCACAGCCATGTACTCTTCCAACCACATCTCTATCCCCAAGTTCCCCCAGTCATACAATGTACTCTACTCTCGGATGTTATGGGATAGGGAGAATGGTTCTGTAAAGAAGATGTTTTCCCATGTGTATGCATTTATATGCAGTAACCGCGCATGTGTTCATGTTAACTGATATTAGGACTGAGAGAAGACGTTCTGGCCCAGCTCCCACAATGCACTGTGCCAGTCGTGTTGGCTGAACTTCTGGTGGACTCACATTACGTGGGAGTTTGAACTTGATGGAGCCAGCGGTCAGCGGGACTGAAACACTCCCCCACCCAGAGAGGAGCCAGCAGCTAGTGCTAAATTATACCAAATTACCCGGGGTTAACAAGGCACCTAATGGAGGGGTTACTGTAGTCTATTCCTCCTCCATGTGTCCCTGCCGTGTGTGTGTGTGTTTATCCGTATACCTATGCGTGTGTACTTGTTTGTGCATACCTGTCCTCACTGTCTCCCCAAGGTTTTCGAAAGTCTCCTACGCTGGGAGTATCGCATTGTCTGGCTCTGCTGGTTCAGCGCACGCTTGACAGTTTTATAGGAGAACACAGTGTAGACAGGGGTGCTGGCGGCAGGGTGAGGCGGAGAGGGGGTGTCTGGCTTTAACAGGCGGATATGAGGAACGTGTGTGTGTCTGATCACTGCTCTGTATATCTGTGGAGCATTAGAGAGATGCTGGCTGGCGGGGGGTAGTGTGTCTTTATTAAAAGCTCTATGTCTACTGCCACAGGTTGAGGTCATGGCAGATGTGGCCAATTCCTTTGGGTCAGGGAGGCAGATCTGCCGGAGGTGGGGGGGGGGGGGGGGGGGGGGGGCTGATTGTAGAGGCATGGCAGCTGTGAGAGTGCTGCGTCTACTTCTTTGTGAACATGAAGCAGCAGACAGACAGACACAGGGTGACCTGGAGGTTAGGCGGGTTTAGAAGACACATAGACAGACCAGGGGCTCTGACAGAGTATCAGCCTCACTCCCACCATATCTTTACTCTGGCCAAACGACACAGATAGCAGAGCATATACGAGAGGGGAGCAATTGCCAAAGCCAGCAGATACGGGTTATATTTTTACATCAAACATGATGGACGGAGGCTATTATGAAGAGCTTTTTGATGTGAGCACCTGTTGACATATCTCCGGGATGAATGACTGACCAGACATTCAGGGAAAAAGGGGGTAAAGCGGTATCTCTGTCTGTCTTGCAACCTGACCCTGGTCTTAAACTGGGTGTGTGGTCATCCTGGGAGAGGCACAGTGACGAAGACCAGGTCTGTGCGTGCGTGTGTGTGTACGTGTGCATGCGTGTGGGGCTCCAGGTCAGTTGGGTGGTCAGGTGACAGTCTGGGACTGTGGGTGACAGTTCCAAGTTTTTAATGCAGTAGATGATTTAAAGACACAGATGCAGAGTCAACTTCCAGCTGGAGGTGTGACTTCATGAGGTCATAGTAACAAGTTTCACCCTCAGTGAGTACATTTACATGCATACTAATAATTTAATATTAAACTGCAGAGTAGAGAATTATTAATTTAAACACCTTAATCTGTTTATCTTAAAGGACGTACAAGCTGATTAAAACACCTGGTGTTCTGAGCAATATTCTGAAATATTAGGACATATAAACACCTTAATCAGAGTTAGAAGCGCAGGCTTCTTTCTTTTGCGCAAGTGAAGTGATTTCGGGAAAAACTTTTGAGTATTCATCTTAGAAGTAGTTTTTACATACAAACTACTTCTATCTGAACTCCGAATCAAATTGGCTTCACAAAAATAACATGGTCGCTGTGGTAGAACGTTTAACGAAAACAGTGGCGGGGTGTCTGCTTTGTTGTTGTTTGAACTGCAGATTGCCCTTTTAACTCAGAGACAGTCTCCTGACGGGATCTCCAGAGTGTTTCCCAGAACTTGTCTTAGAAAGCCTTAGTGAGGAATCCATGGCTTGTCTCCTGGACTATGACATAGAGCAGAGAGACAGAGGGGTGCCTGGGAGTTCCCATTCCAAAGGTATGATCCATATCAATGTTCCAGTGAGAGGGAAAGTCCACCAACACACAGATATAAGGGATGTTGGGGGTCTCTGTGTGGTCCAGTCCATGGGGCCAGAGCGCCTAACACCTTTAGGTTGTCAGAGGTCAGTACCAGGGCTTCTGGCCTATCTGACACTGAACAGGGCACCAGTCATCCTGCCAAAGTAGAGCTCCTGTATCTGCAGGTCTGCTCTCACTGTCATGGTGACACATAGGTTAGATAGTCCTATTAGGGCAGAAAGAGACTCAGAATGCCCTCAGAGAGCCCCCCAACAGTGCATGTCCAGTACACACAGACAGAACATGGTATTTCAAGGAAACACGCCTAGCCCAAACTAGCCTGTCATTAGCGGAGAATGCAGTGCACGGTGGGTTGTATGCATGAATGGGTTTTTATGTCCACCTAGCTCAAAAGGTGCATGACAAGAGTGGATAGAATAAATACCCAGGCTGCCTCCTGTGGCAGGTAGGGGGAGGGATGGGGGGAGATAGCTATCTGTTTGCATTCCAGAGTGGCACACAACAACACAATCAACACATACCATGCCAGCCCACAAGGCAGGGGAATCAGACAGGAGAGTGACTGGCAGAGGGGTGCCAAAGACGGCACCATGCTCTCCCAGAGGAATGTCTTTTAACTGTCCTCAAGCATGCATTCTCTCATTTTCTCTCTCTCCGTCTTGTGCCCTGTTTGTCCATCAGTTCCATTCTAGCAACAACACTGTGTGTGAAACATTATTGTGCAGATTCCCTCACTCACTCACTGATTCACACAGTGTTGCTCTCACTTCAACCACCGTTCCCCTGAGGTTCTCAGTACCACCCTGCTGAAGTAGATATAGTAGTTCTATGAACTCAGTCTTCCACTCTTCTCTCCTCCCTTCCAATGCAGGCCTATAGGGGAGACATGGTGCAACTCTGTCATTTGTCTGGCTTATCTGGCCTTCAGAAGTCCTTTCATCCAACCTCTCTCCCTCTCCCTCCCTCTAATCCCCTCTGTGTCTCTGCTGATATAGTGCTTTTTGAGGAGTGCTGCTGCTAGAGATACTCTGACTCGTCTTTTCTTGTGGGGAACAGACTTGGATACTTGTTTATACACAGCTAATCCATCCTGCTAATTCTATATGATGCCAGTCAATAGAGATATTGTCCAGTCAATAATAATTACACATTGCCTTAGTTTATCTACGTTCTGTCCGTACTACACGTTCCACAGATGGAATCCCCGCTCACTCAGACAAAGTAACTGTCCTACCTTCCAGATACAGATCCCATGGCACAGTCAGAGCACAATGAAACTATTAAATTAACAAGTGCCCTGGTATGGAATGTGGGCAGGAATGCATGTTGAGGCGAGAACTGGACCAGACTCTCTCACCCTGCAAAGGCTCCTTTATTATGGAATGGCCATGTGAAAAAAAAGTACTTATTAAAACCTAGGAGAGGAAGGGAGGGGAGGAGTGACAATGCAAGCATCTGCATGACATAAATGAAATGACAGGCATTTGAGGAAAAGAGGGATAGTCTCTATATTACACTTCCTCCATCTCCTTCACAATACATTTTACAGTGTCCCACCTGGATCAGATCTGAGGGGACTGGATTCTTCTGAGGGTGTATGGTGGCTCTCAGCTGCAGACCTTTACTGCATTACTGCTGACTTCAATGGCACCATTTAAAAGAGCCAGCTGGGTGAAGGCAGGGACATGCGTGTCCAATACTGTCCTGGGTCATAGAATGATCAGGTATCAGATCAGGGCTCTAAAGGAACAGATGAGATGCAATGTAGAGGGAGGGAGTGAAAGAGCATGACAGAAAAACATACGGCAGGGAGAGATAGGGAGGAACACTGAGGAGATAGGGAGGAACACAGAGATATGGAGGAACACTGAGGAGATAGGGAGGAACACTGAGGAGATAGGGAGGAACACTGAGGAGATAGGGAGGAACACTGAGGAGATAGGGAGGAACACTGAGAGATAGGGAGGAACACTGAGGAGATAGCGAGGAACACTGAGGAGATAAAGAGAGAAGTAGATGCTGACATGAAATGAGAGGGTGGCAGGCATTGAAAAGCCCCTGACAGGGCTGAAACCTCAATTACCTTCATTGCTGTGAGCTTGCAGCCATTGTAAACAAAGCCTGGGACGTGACACAACAGTGGTAAGCCTGATCACCGACAACGATCAGACAGCCTATAGGGAGGAGGTCAGAGGCCTGACCGTGTGGCGCAAGGACAACAACTTCTCCCTCAGCGTGATCAAGACAAAGGAGATGATTGTGGACTACAGGAAAAGGAGGACCGAGCACGCCCCCATTCTCATCGACGGGGATGTAGTGGAGCAGGTTGAGAGCTTCAAGTTCCTTGGTGTCAACATCACCAACAAACTAACATGGTCCAAGCACACCAAGACAGTCGTGAAGAGGGCACAACAAAACCTATTCCCTCTTAGGAGACTGAAAAGATTTGGCGTGGGTCCTCAGATCCTCAAAAGGTTTTAAAGCTGCATCATCGGAGCATCCTGACGCGTTGCGTCACTGCCTGGTATGGCAACTGCTCGGCCTCTGACCGCAAGGCACTACAGAGGGTAGTGTGTACGGCCCAGTACATCACCGGGGCCAAGCTGCCATCTAGGATCTCTATTCCAGGGAGTGTCAGAGAAAGGCCCTAAAAATTGTCAAAGACTCCAGCCACCCTAGTCCATAGACTGTTTTCTCTGCTACCGCACGGCAAGCAGTACCGGAGTGCCAAGTATAGGTCCAAGAGGCTTCTAAGCAGCTTCTACCCCTGAGCCATAAGACTCCTGAACATCTAATCAAATGGCTACCCAGACTATTTGCATTGCCCCCCTCTGTCCCCCCGTCTTCTACGGTGCTGCTACTCTTTGTTATGATCTATGCATAGTCACTTTAATAACCTCTACCTACATGTACCTACTACCTCAGTTACCTCGAAACCGGTGCCCCTGCACATTGACTCTGTACCAGTACCTGCTGTATATAGCCCCGCTATTGTTATTTACTGCTGCTCTTTAATTATTTGTTATTCTTATCTCTTACTTTTTTTGGTATTTTCTTAAAACTGCATTGATGGTTAAGGGCTTGTAAAGTAAACATTTCACTGTAAGGTCTACTACACTCCGTTTAGCATGTGCATCTCTCTCAGCTTTATTAGAGGCCTTCTGCACTCTACTTCATCTGGGGGGAAAACATGACTCCATCTACAGAGCACCACCTTCTCAGGGCTCACCCCTCTTAGGCGACCCACAAACACAGCCTCTCTCTGGGCAGTGTGCCCTCCAGATGCTGCCTGGCTGCCCTGGTGGGGGTCTCCGGAGCTGGTGCCCAAGCAGCGGCAGCAGGATCCCTAGACATCATGGGCAGGGAATGTCTGACTAATCTCCTCTCAGGGCACTGAACAAACAGTGTGCTGCTGCTGAGTCTGTTGAATGACTCGCTATGAACAAACAGGTCTAGTCCTACACTCACACATGGAGGGGAAAGCAAACACACACCTATCGAAGTTATTTGCTTTGGATGCTGTCTGTTGTTTTTTGCTTCATCTCTTGGAGAGAGAGAGCGGGAGAGGGAGATAGAGAGAGAGAGAGAAAGCGAGAGACAAAACAGATAGACGAAGAGACAGAGAGAAACAAAGACAGATAAAGGGAGAGGTTACAGCAGTAAAGTTTGTCCGTGTCAGTTCCTCGGCGTACATATCACTGGCAAACTGAAATGTTCTCCCTGTTCACCCATGACTGCGTGGACAAACACGACTCCAACACCATCATTAAGTTTGCTGACGACACAACTGCGGTCGGCCTGATCACCGACAACAATGGGACAGCCTATAGGGAGGAGGTCAGAGACCTAGCAGTGTGGTGCCAGGACAACAGCCTCTCCCTCAATGTGAGCAAGACAAAGGAGCTGATTGTGGACTACAGGAAAAGGCGGGCCAAACAGGCCCTTATTAACATCAATGGGCTAGAGTGGAGCGGGTCGAGAGTTTCAAGTTCCTCGTCATAACGATGAGACCAAGGTGCAGCGTGATATGAATACATTCCTCTTTAAATGAAGAAATAACACAAAACAAACTAACAAAATGAACGTGACGCTACAGTGTATCACACGCATGCTGACAGGCAACTACACATAGACAATAACCCACAAAACCAAAATGGACAATGGCAACCTAAATAGGATCCCCAATCAGAGACACCGATAAACAGCTGCCTCTGATTGGGAACCAATTCAGACCACCATAGACCTACATTTACCTAGACATACCAAAACCCCATAGATATACAAAAACCCTAGACAAAACACACATACCACCCTCGTCACACCCTGACCTAACCAAAATAATAAATAAAACAAAGATAACTAAGGTCAGGGCGTGACAACTCTTCTTGAACTGTACGGTTGGTTAAGGGCTTGTAAATATGCATTTCACGGTAAGGTCTACACATGTTGTATTCAGGGCGCATGTGACAAATAAAGTTTGATTTGATTTTTAAATGGTCCACCCACACAGACAGTGTGGTGAAGAAGGCGCAACAGCGCCTCTTCAACCTCAGGAGGCTGAAGAAATTTGGCTTGTCACCTAAAACCCTCACAGACCTTTACAGATGCACACTTAAGAGCATCCTGTCGAGCTATATCACCGCCTGGTACGGCAACTGCCCCGCCCACAACCGCAGGGCTCTCCAGAGGGTGGTGCGGTCTGCACAACACATCACTGGGGGAAAACTATCTACCCTCCAGGACACATACAGCACCTGATGTCACAGGAAGGCCATAAAGATCACCAAGGACAACAACCACCCGAGCCACTGCATGTTCACCCCGCTATCATCCAGAAAGTGAGGTCAGTACAGGTGCATCAAAGCTGGGACCGAGACTGAAAAACAGCTTCTATCTCAAGACTGTTAAACAGCCATCACTAGCACAGAGAGGTTGCTGCCTACATACACAGACTTGAAATCATTGGCCACTTTAATAAATGGGACACTAGTCACTTTAATAATGTCACTTTAATAATGTTTACATATCCTGCATTACTCATCTCATACGTATATACTGTATTCTATACTATCTACTCTATCATAGTCTATGCCGCTCTGACATTGCTCATCCATATATTGATATTTATATATTCTTAATTCCATTCCTTTACTTAGATTTGTGTGTATTAGGTATTTGTGGTGAAATTGTTAGATATTACTTGTTAGATATTGCTGCACTAAAAGCACAAGCATTTCGCTACACTCACAATAACATCTGTTGAACACGGTGTATGTGACCCCCAAAAATGATTTGATTTGATTTGATAAAGGCTTTTGTCATGGACATGGTGAATGGCATGTGAGCAAGTGTGGAATCTGTTGCCATGGCCCCCTATACTGAGGCATTGAAAAACATCAGTTGCCGAGATTAACTACAAAACAAATGGATTATTTTCACCACAAATGCCCATTTTACTAAGCCCAATGGTATTTTGTGGCTCGGCCGTTGTTTTGACGGGTCACCAAGCAATCTTCACAACACTAAATGCTACATTACTTCCCTGACCCAGTCACACGCATATTGTGATAGCTTCTTTATGGAGAGGCCGTGTGCTTGCCACCATATGACGTCAGCAGTAAGATTCCCTCATGATGCTCTCCTCTTTAACCCAATTACACCATGTCATTTCATAGCATTTCCTCCTCATTACCGTAATGGGTTTAGCATCAGTCAGACCACGGTCTGGTTCTGCTCACTCATTCACTCAGGGGTCCAACATACACCTGTTCTATATACAGGCTTAGTGGGTGCATCACACACATAGGTGCACAATAACTAAACACACACCCCCATGCACATAACTACACAAGCATGCACATAACCACACAAGCATGCACATAACCACGCACGCACGCACACAACCACACACACACACACAACCACACACACACACACACACACACACACACACACACACACAGTGTTACAGGTTCCACTATCAGAGGGTGTGTTTAATAGACGCTTGGTCGTTGCCCTCTGTTCCAGGCTGATCCCTGGGGTAGGGTTGTGAGGCTTGTGTTTAATGTGACATGGAGCTCTGAGAGGGAAGACTTACCTCCTCTCTCCTAAACATAAACCTCCGGTTAAACAGGGTTCCACAGGGTTTTACTATTCAGAGGAGAGGGGGCTTGCATCATAAAACACGCATATCAGGTCTACCATTTATTTCCTCATCTGGAGCCCTTTGTACTTTAAACGGCGTAAACAGTAAATTACTCTGACAGATGACAACGTTCGTGCGGCCTTCCAGTTAATCTGGGACTTCATAAAAATGTGGTATATTCTGGTAATATTAGGGACAGACAATTTGTGTAATATGAAACATGCTACAGTCGCTATCTGGGTACTTCCAATACAGTTGTGAGGTCTGTGTCTCTCTTGAGTCCTCCACACTCAAATGTCACAACAGCTGGGGGGGGTTGCGGGAACTAGAGTTAGAACTCAGGGTCCACAGGACCCTGTTGCCGTGGCAACAAGGACAGAACTTTCTCTCAGGAAAAAGAGTGACCCGGATGGATCATGTGACCCTAACGGAGCCACTTCCTCTGACCCTGGACTGTATACGAACACGCAAGCGTGGGGAACAATAATTCTCTGATGAGGAAAACGCTACAGATGTACTGAGGATCACTGTTGACCATCATGACTATAATCAACATCCATCATCTTCCCTTGAACCCTTCTAGTGTCCTTCTCTCCTGTGCGTGCCGGCCTGCATGCCTGAATGTTGCCAGCAGGACTTGAGTAAGCATGGCGGTGAGGTGGCTGTTTTTGCTGCGGACCAGAAACAGAGCTGGTGCTCCACTGAGACTCAGACTGTTTACAAGGTTACCTCTCTGCCCTAAAGCAGGTGGAGTCTAATCATGAGCAAGCATGGGCCAGATGTCACAGCTTGCAAAGCCACGGTGCCTAAAAAGCCAAGAGGGACACAAATTTCAGTACATTAAACAAAGTGAATTTCCCTCGATGTACCCATTTCATTAAGCAATCTAGACATAAGCAAATAGGACTCCAGAGAAAGTGTATTGATCTGTCATTTAGGCCACAAACTGATCAAAACACATCTAATGTTCCCATTCCATATGTGCACTCTGTTTGCTCAAAGGCTAACACACACTCCATATGCATGTGTAGTTTATGAGTAATGGGTTGGTCCTGCTACAAATTGAGGCATTTCTCCCTTTACTTTGTTTTTGCCAAGTGCCCAAACATATCATGCTACAGCAGATGTTCTGCACATTACACCATTACCTCACTTTTTAACACTAAGAGGGTCGGGCCATTCCCGCCACACCCCAAATTCTGACTAGGAGTTATGAGATAGTAAGTCATATTTATGTAAAAGTCATAATTAATTTGTAAGTCATTATTATGGGATAGTAAGTCTGGATCATGGACATTGAATAGCCCTGCAAGTCGACACTTTTTAAAGGGGTAATCTGGGATTCAAAAATCGTTCTCATCGCCACTTTGTTTTGGTAAACAGCTGAGGAATAGGGTAACCACTCTCAAATTCATAGACGCAAGGACTCTCACATATGGATGCAATGGCGGACCATCCATGACATCAAAATGATAGTTTTACCATGTTTTGAAGCTATACAGTGTTTGTCCAGAATTACATTGTTTCCAAACAATGGAATAAAAAGCATATATTTTGGGTTCTGATGGGGTAAGACCGATGCTCATGGGGAATTTCTAAGTTGTATTCTTAAAGAATCAATGTCTATATATGAATAATTTCAATGTTGTGAGGGTGAAATCAGGCGCAGGAAAGCAGAGAGTTCATTAAAGTGCTCCTTTAATGCACACATGGTGAACCACGGCCACCCCACTTTTGGGTGCTCAAACAAAATGCCCCAGACACAGGGAACGAAAACAGTCTAGCACTAGATACACGAACACGTACGTCTGTAGCAAACACCAGGGTTACAATAATCAATCCCCCACAAAGAAACGGGCGGGCCGGCTGACTAATAAAGCCCAACTAATACAACCAACTCAAAACAGGTGTAGTCAATAAACACATAAGGAGGGGGAGAAAAGAATCAGTGGCAGCTAGTAGGCCGGCGACAACGACCGACCGCCGAGCTCCACCCGAACGGGAAAGGAAGCCACCTTCGGTCGGAGTCGTGACAGGATGTACTAATCCCAGATTGCCCCTTTAACAATCGGATGTCAACCAGATATTAAATCGGATGTCAACCAGATATTAAATCGGATGTCAACCAGATGTTAAATCGGATGTCAACCAGATATTAAATCGGATGTCAACCAGATGTTAAATCGGATGTCAACCAGATATTAAATCGGATGTCAACCAGATATTAAATCGGATGTCAACCAGATATTAAATCGGATGTCAACCAGATATTAAATCGGATGTCAACCAGATGTTAAATCGGATGTCAACCAGATATTAAATCGGATGTCAACCAGATATTAAATCGGATGTCAACCAGATGTTAAATCGGATGTCAACCAGATGTTAAATCGGATGTCAACCAGATGTTAAATCGGATGTCAACCAGATGTTAAATCGGATGTCAACCAGATATTAAATCGGATGTCAACCAGATATTAAATCGGATGTCAACCAGATGTTAAATCGGATGTCAACCAGATGTTAAATCGGATGTCAACCAGATATTAAATTGGATGTCAACCAGATATTAAATCGGATGTCAACCAGATATTAAATCGGATGTCAACCAGATATTAAATCGGATGTCAACCAGATATTAAATCGGATGTCAACCAGATATTAAATCGAATGTCAACCAGATGTTATAAAACAGGCACCAACTCACATCAACAAAACTCTCCAATCCATTCATATGGAACAATATCACCACAAACTCTCTCTCTCTCTCTCACTCTCTCTCTCTCACACACACACACACACACACACACACACACACACACACACACACACACACACACACACACACACACACACACACACACACACACACATGTATGATTTATGTGATACAGATTGCCTAAATGTATCTGACTTGCCATCTAATAATTATGGCTTGGGATCTCATTATTGTGACTAGATTTCTAAAAGATATGACTTTCTGTCTCATAGTAATGACTTTCTATCTCATAATTATGACTTACTGTCTCATAAGTCAAATTAGTAGTCAAATTTGATGTTCTTTGTGCAGGAAAGGGCTTCCATACGGTTGGACAAAGACAGAAATGAAGAAATAGAAAGGGTGGTTAAGGGGACAGGGTAAGAACACACCATTAGCTACTTTTTTCAGAATATTACGTATGAACTTACTATTTTTATATATGGTAGGTACAGTAGTACAGTAACAGGTGGGTTTCTGCAATATGTAGGCCTAACAGGTGTGTATGTGAGGTTAATAACAAGGTTTGTTTAGCTGTGGTTAGGTATTTCTGGTAATAATTAGTCCACTGCTCAGGGGAGCAGCCAGTATAAGTGAGCTAATTTAACAAGGCCTAGGCCAGGTGCTCAATTCTAGGTAGAGGTCGGGAAATTATTAGAGCTCAGCAGGTTCAAAGCCCTGACAAGGTCTACGAGAAATGCATTAGCGGAGCTGTTGCAAAATGGCTACAAAGAGGTCTAATCGCATCAGGGCAAAAATATGTAGCCATTTTGCTACGGTACCACTAATGCATTCCTTGTAGACCTATGGTTCGTTATCTTGCGCTGTCGCGTGTATTTAAAATGGCCTATTTATTACAGTTTTTTCCAACTGCTTACACACAAAATCTTTTCATGTCACACGATTTCTGAAACCTCTCACTCAAAGTGAAAAACTACACACCAAATATCCAAACCATTAGCTATTTCTCAGCCTTTGACTCAGTTGTCAATTGCATAAAACACTTTTTTCAAAACACTACACACAACTCTCTACCTAAAACACAAAAATCTAACAGGAAGTGACTTGCTTTCCTTTTCCAAACACAACCAGTCAAAATGCTACACTTATTCACCAGGTCACACACACACTCCTCACATGTGCAAACACTAATAGCTTAACTGATCACTAACCAATCACTGCTTTACTGTAGTATAGGCCTATAAATAGGTCAAAGGTCAGATTACATGTTTTGAACAATGGATGCCAACAATGGACAGAGAGCAAGAGGAGTAGGAGGGAGAGGAAGAGTGTATGAGGGCAAAGAAGAGAAGGAAGGAGAGGCATCTCTAATGAGATTAGGGCAAAATGTGTTGATCATGTGATCAACCATGGTTTGACCATGAGAGAGTGAGACTGAGAGTCCAGCCCAATTTCAGTCGATTTACAGTGGCGTCCATAATTCAAACCTTCAGAAATGAGAACAGGTATGCAACTATCGAATGACTATGTTAGCATTACAGTAATGTACTGTAAAATACGTATGACTACATAGTATTGCATAAACATTTGTAACTCTAAGCCATCCATTTACTGCACTGCACTGCATTGAATGAATGAGGTTGGTTATCATGTTGTACTACATTGTTTTGTACATTGTTTACAGTTCCTATGCCGAACACATACTGTGTTTGAATTCTGTACAGAGTGGAAAGGCAAAGACATCATGGAGGACGAGGACCCTTGTTTACAGATGTACAAGAGACTGCAATTATAAATATGGTCTATGTGGGGACATAGAGGTTGCCTCTGTCCAAGGTTGGATACGCCATGCTAGGACATTCTTCCCTCGATGTTTGGCAAGAGAATCTATCTTGTGATGTGGACGAAGTATCGTGGCCAGACTCAGGCCGGAGAAGAGATGAAGTGTAGCTTAGCACTGGTGACTGCCCCCCCCCCCCCCCCCCCCCTACCAATTCCTGGACTGTCCCCCTGGGACCTGACACACACAATTGTGTTCTTTACTGTATTCTAAAGAATATACTTTTGGTTTACATATGTTTATGGTTTTGTTATATGCTACTGTATACAACAGTAATGTTTGGTCGAATAAATATTTTCTGTTTCTACATTACATTGGTGTTTACAGTGTACTTGTTACCCCTCTCAGCCGATTACTTTCGCTGTAGAACATTGTATTGAAATGTAGATATAAGCCTATGAAAGACCAAAGAGCTTTAGATTTAGTGTTAGTGTAAACAGTGTTTACATGGTATATCCAAAAATGTACTATTATGAAAGCAGTGTTTGCCATTTGATGCAAATGCTTCATTCTGACATGTGTTTATGGCATTTTGAATGCAGTGTTACATTTTGAAGGAGATGTGAGGCATTTTGCATTTTGTGTGTGCAGTTTTGGGAATTGTGTGTAGAGTTTTGAAAAAAAGGAGACAGTTTTGAAAACTTGTTCAGATGAGAGCTTGCATTTACAGTGCCTTCAAAAAGTAGTCATACCCCAGACCCATACCCTTATTCTGCATTTTGTTCCACAGCCTGAATTCAAAATGGATTAAATACATATTGTTCTCACCCATATACACACAATATTTTGTGTGTTTTATTGAAAATGAAATACAGAAATGTCTAATTTACATACACCACCCTTCAAAAGTTTGGGGTCACTTAGAAATGTCATTGTTTTGGAAAGAAAAGCACATTTTTTGATCAGAAATACAGTGTAGACATTATTAATGTTGTAAATGACTATTGTAGTTGGAAACGGCTGTTTTTTTAAATGGAATATCTACATAGGCGCACCGGGGCCCATTATCAGCAACCATCACTCCTGTGTTCCAATGGTACGTTGTGTTAGCTAATCCAAGTTTATCATTTTAAAAGGCTAATTGATCATTAGAAAACCTTTTTGCAATTATGTTACTTTAATGGACAGAAAAATGGCCTTTCTTTCAAAAATAAGGACATTTCTAAGTGACCCTAAACTTTTGAATGGTTGTGTAAGTATTCACACCCCGCGTCAATACATGTTAGAAACACCTTTTGCAGCGACTACAGCTGTGCGTTGTTCCGGGTAAGTCTCTAAGAGCTTTGCACACCTGGATTGTTCAATATTTGTACCATTATTCTTTTCAAAATTCTTCGAGGCTCTGTCAAATTGGTTGTGGATCATTGCTAGACAACCATTTTCAAGTCTTGCCATCGATGTTCATGCCGATAAAAGTAAAACTGCAACTGGGCCATTCAGGAACATTTACTGTCTTCTTGGTAAGCAATTTCAGTGTACTGTAGATTTGGCCTTGTAAGGTTCAGTATTTATTTTCTTAGTCAACCTTGTATTCTGTTTCTTAGTGTTTTTGAACGTCCCTTATTTCATCTAATTTGCTCACATTGTATATAGACTTATTTTTCTACTGTATTATTGACTGTATGTTTGTTTTACTCCATGTGTAACTCTGTGTTGTTGTGTGTCGAACTGCTTTGCTTTATCTTGGCCAGGTCGCAATTGTAATTGAGATCTTGTTCTCAACTTGCCGACCTGGTTAAATAAAGGTGAAAAAAGTAGCCCTGTCTTTCATTTTTGTTCATTGATTTCACTTGTGTTAGTTACTCACCTGGTCTCATCAGCTCCTTATTTAGTTCAGTTCATTCTGTTTGTGCCTTTGTGAGGTATTGTTCGTTTTGACTCTACTAAGCCTTTTCCTAGTTTGTTTGTGACAACCGGTTATATCCTTCAGTCCTAGTTTTGATTCACCTGCCTGTTTGCCTACCTGTGTATGACCATTGCCTGCCTGTGACCACGATTCCTGCCTTCTGCGAAGGCGAAATAAACACCTGCCGCGCTCTGCGCGTGAATCTACACCTTTTTCTACCTGAGTATTCATTACATTGTGTTTTAGGCCATTGTCCTGCCGAAAGGTAGATTCAGCTCCCAGTGTTTTGTGGAAAGCAGACTGAATCAGGTTTTCCTCAAGGATTTTGCCTGTGCTTAGCTCCATTATGTTTATTTGTAATCCTAAAAAAGTCCTTAACAATTACTAGCATACCCATAACATGATGCAGCCACCACTTTGCTTGAAAATATGGAGAGGGATACTCAGTAATGTGCTGTATTGGATTTGCCCCAAACACAACACTTTGTATTCAGGACAAAAAGTGAATATTTCTTTAGTGTCTTGTTGCAAACAGGATGCATGGATTATTTATTTTATTATGTACAGGTTTCCTTCATTTCACTCTGTAAATTAGGTTAGTATTGTGGAGTAACTACAATGTTGATTCAGCCTCAGTTTTCTCCTATCACAGCCATTCAACTTTGTCACTGATTAAAAGTCACCATTGGCTACATGGTGATATCTCTGAGCAGATTCTAGCAACTGAGTTAGGAAGGACACCTGATATTCAATGTCTGCTTTGTTTAACAATCTACAGTACCAATACTGTATGTGCCCTTCTTTGCAAGGCATAGGAAAACCTCTCTGGTCTTTGTGGTTGAATCTGTTTTAAATGCACTACTCGACTGAGGGACCTTAAGATAATAGTATGTGTGGGGTACAGAGATGAGGTAGCTATTAAAAAAATATGTTAAACACTATTAATGCACACAATGTGTCCATGCAACTTATGTGACTTGTTAAGCACATTTCTACTCCTGAGCCTATTTAGGATTGCCATAACAAAGGGGTTGAATACTTATTGACATTTCAGCTTTTCAGGTTTGATTAATTTCTAAACATTTCTATAAAACCTCATTCCACTTTGACGTTATGGGGTATTGTGTGACCAACCTAAACAAGAAACATAACAAAGGAACTAAGGTCAGGACGTGACACGTACTATTGTTTGTACAGATGAACGTGGTACCTTCAAGCGTTTGGAAATTGCTCCCAAGGATGAACCAGACTTGTGGAGGTCTACAATTGTTGTTCTGAGGTCTTGGCTGATTTATTTTAATTTTCCCATGATGTCAAGCAAAGAGGTACTGAGTTTGAAGGTAGACCTTGAAATACATCCACAGGTACACCTCCAACTGACTCAAATTATGTCAATTAGCCTATCAGAAGCTTCTAAAGCTATGACATCATTTTCTGGCATTTTCCAAGCTGTTTAAAGGCACAGTCAACTTAGTGTATGTCAACGTCTGACCCACTGAAATTGTGATACAGTGAATTATAAGTGAAATAATCTGTCTGTAAACAGACAGTTGGAAAAATACTCCCAGTTTCCCATGGTCCATGGTTCTTGAGAAAGCGGAAGTGTGGCCCTGGCCACGGACTGTGATCTTAGATCAGGGAGAGTTTGAAGAAGGGGTGGGACCATTGTCAGGATACAGTTTGTTTGTTTACTGAAGTCCTCATTTGGGAATCATACATTATGGTGGACAAAATAAATCATGGTCCCACACAGCTTCTGTATTGGTGCAGTGCCAAGCATCAAACACAAAGTCGCATCATGAGTAGGTCATTGGGATAGTTCAGAAAATGAAAGATCGCTTTCGACTAGTAGACTTCTTTGTTTTTAGAGCATTTTATTGTGTACATGTCCAGCATGGATAGTCAACACACTCAACAAGAGGTGAACACACAACACAAATGTATAAAATCTTCACTTTCTACAGCAAAATAAAATAAAAACACATACGGAATGTTATTAAAAGTACAAAAAGAATCATACGGAGTTCAAAGAAAAATTCTAAATTAATATTACAAATAATCATGATAATCATACAAATTAACTTTTTATTTTCATCCCATCAATGTTAATAGGCGTGGTGAGGTTTGAAAAAAAAAAAAAAAAACTCACTGAAGCATTGCCCGGGTAGTAACTTTCACAAAACATTTCTATAACGTTTTTAAAACATTTGCGAGATGTAACGCTGCGCTGCCATAGCCTGGTAGGCTTTTAGTTGCCTGGGTTTCCAAGGATCTGGGAGGAGCAGTCTACCGTATGTCAGTTGAGAGTTAATAGCATGTGGTTTCAGTTGATCAGGCTCAGCTGAGTGAGTAAGGTGAGATGCGCTCTGGGATAGGGATGCACACCCACTGAGTGTGTCTGGAGCTGAGGCATCGAGACTCAGTCAAAGCGCATCGATCATCTTCCCACCAACCTCTGGATCTGACAAACATCTAACAGAGGATTGAGAAATTGAAAGCAAGGATCAAACTGAACCCCTTTCTGTTGACATGTCTTCCATGTCATCTTTCTAACATATCTCTCTTTCTCTCTACAAAGATCAGTTTGGCATCCTGTGTGGTTGTTGTTTGCAATGAATAACAAAACAATTTTGTCAAGCTAGTGGTTAACTGTGAGACATGATATGAAGCAACTGTACAGGATGCCTGTGAAATGCACTGGCCACAAACAACTAATGGAATATATAGAATGAACATAGTCTGCTGTGTTCCTCTCTATCTTGGATATAAAACATCAGACTGCCTTGGCTGCTCTGCTCCCTCCCTGACCAGGACAGAGCTGTGGGGTTGGGAGAGAGTGGGATTGTGGTAGGAAGGAAGGAAGGAAGAAAGGAAGCTTCCTGATCCTGGCCTAGGGCTCAGCCTGCCTTCCTTCTGGGCTGGAGCAATGACAGCATGGAGGACAATGCTGCACTTTGTGAGAGAGCCCATTGTTACAGTCCCCCTGGGGCCAAGGCTGGGCCTAGACGGGCTTCAGAGAGGACCAGACCAGCACAGAAGAGTAGAGTGGTGTTCAACAGAGAGAGAGCGAGAGGAAGAAGTTATTACTATAAGGCTATAAGGAGACTACAGAGTAATAGCACTCGAAAATATACATACTCACACAAAACACATACACACAGAGTGTTGATACCTCAATCATTCCCTGACATAATATTTCATAACTGTATTTTTCATTGCTGTATTTTGCATTGCATGAGAAAAAAAAAAGTTAAACAAAACTAAGCAGTCTTGGACTCAATCCCAGAGTGCTCTTTTAAAGGCTCTAGTTTACTTCAAGCAGGCATATCCTTTGTGAAATTTCCCACATTTCTGTTGCATCTGCTCGAGCTAGTTCTTAGGCAGGCATCGTTGGGGACTACAGTGTCTTATTGGGGAGATGTCTCAGACACACCGGGAAACAGTTGTAAAATAAATCCACACTAAGAGATAGACATACTAGGAACACAAACAGCCACATAGGCCACTACGGCCTGGAACTCGCAGAGATAGTCTACGCCATACAGGCACAAAGATACGAGCTATCCCAGATAAAGAGAGAGCGAGTAAGGCATGGACTGTGTCTCAGACAATGAGTGAGCATTTTTTGAGTGTGTCCAGATACCTTCTAGGCCTGCTGATGGTGAGTTCCCATTGATTTGGACAGGATGGGTGGGTGGATGGGGACGGGTGGGGGAGGCAGGGGGTTGAAGAGAGAGGGAAGGCTTTTACCTCTGATTAACTCCTCTCTCAACCTCGCAGCACAATGAGAGGGCAATGGGACGGAGTTGGGTCTCCTAGCAACCCCATCGAGCGGGATCCATCACTGACACACGCAGGACGTCTCATGACTGTGATTCCGCTCCGCTGTCAAGAATATTTATAATAGCCCTTTTAACTGGCCATCCGCCATCTCAGTGGTATTATGGGAGCATCTCACGGCATCCTCTGTACACCCCCCCTACCTCCGTCAATGCCTCAGACAGACATGCTCATCACAACTACTGTTTGACAGATGGTAAACAGTGAAACCTGTCAGGTATATGAGTATAACATGACCTATCTCTACTTTACAGCAACACCTTTCTCAGTATCTTTAGAGGGCTGCTAGCAAATCTACTTGACATATGTGTACTGTACATGGGCCTTAGTGGTCGAAGAGAAGAGCATAGGGAATACATAACAATGTGAGAAATAAAGAGGTCACATACACTGCATGCTACTATTTCCCTTTGGTATCAGAATAGACTCCACAGTTCCTTCTCTGGAGCTAGTGAATGTGGGTCATACAGTATGACACAGTGCCAATAAGGGTCCCCAGTGAGCTCCTCTCCCTCACTCCCCCTACTGCCCTACTCAGCTGTAGGAAGGGACCTCTGGTCTCTCACTCAGCCTGCCCTGCAGCCTTCCCAACCCCTTCCAACAATCACCAACATCTGGGTAACACAATCCAGGAACAGACCGTAAGCCTTCCCAAATACTTAACAGATAAGGTTTTTGTGTTTGAGCTCCTTTAGTAGATCTCTAGCCTCTCACGCCCTCTCTTGTCCCCCTTCTCCCTCTCTGGTAAAGTCTGTCTCTCTGTTTGGACCTCTCAGAAAATGAAAAGAAGCCTGCTTTGGTACAGAGAAGGCTTAAGACTCGAGGCTGGGGTTGAACAATACACCTGCTGTTTTTAAATGAGAGGATTAGCTGTATGTTCAGAGGACTAACTCTCTAGAACAAGCTCAGCGAGAGGCCCTCCAATCTATTTAAATCTAGGGGAGAGGGTATTACAGAGAGAGGGCTCATTGTGTGGTACATTACTTGAATTATATTTATTAATACATTTCAGTGGAGGCTGAAGTATCATTTGTTCCAAATATTTCTCAGATTAAAAGCATTAGTCAATCTCTTATGAACTGGGCACAGACGTTATTTCAAACTCTAGTTTTGATTTAATTTTGGTTGAGTTGTCAACTAACTTTAATTCAACATGAAATCAACAAAACATTTCAGCATGTCATTCCCAGCTAGCACATAATGTTCTGAGAATCATATGTTTCTTGGAGCTTGGTGAGAGCGTGGTTGTCCTATGGTTATTTTTGCATAAAACCTTCTCACAATGTTCTGGGAATGGTGCAGGGTACCCAGCTAGCACACAACGTTCTGAGGACCATGTTTCTTAGGTTGGAATTTCAGTACTGCATCATAACATTACCTATAGGTTTCCTCATGGTTCTATTTAAAGCCATGTTCTCAGAACGATCAGAGAACGTTATGAAACAAAGTTCTTCTGTGAGAATTTCGGTACTTCTGAAGGACTTTTTCTACAGGTTTTCTCATGGTTCTATTTAAAGTCATGTTCTCAGAAACATTAAGAAAAGGTTCCATAAAAACCACAAGAAAACATTAGTAACGTTCAAAGAACGTTCTAAGAATGTTATTTAAAAACATATACACTCCGTTCTTAGCATCAAAGGACTAATTCCATGGATAGAAAGCAAAAGATCATAAGTTGCTAATCATAAGAAGATGAATTAACATGTGTCCTATCTGTGCTTGGAGTTCAAAACAGTTAACCTAAGCTAGCAGTGGTATTAAAAGTATTATTCCCAGAAGTTTATTTAATTACCTTCAAATAACCTATAATTTCCATTCTCAGAACATGAACAAAACCTCACAGGAAAACTTTCAGGGAACCATAGTAAAATGTTCTCGCAACCTCCCAGCAACCTAAAAATGAACATTCCCAGAACAGGCTAAATGTTCACTTCCATTCTCAGAACGTTTAAAAAACGTATGGCTTCATTCCCAATGTGCTAGCTGGATTGGATTTAGGTTAAAAGTTTGGTGGCAAAATTAGAAAATTAGATTCCCTAACAATGATAACTTTTTGCAAATCCAATCAGTTTTCCACATTGATTCAACATCGTCACGTTGAAATGACGTGGAAACAACATTGATTCAACATCGTTACGTTGAAATGACGTGGAAACAACATTGATTCAACATCGTCACGTTGAAATGACGTGGAAACAACATTGATTCAACATCGTCACATTGAAATGACGTGGAAACAACATTGATTCAACATCGTCACGTTGAAATGACGTGGAAACAACATTGATTCAACATCGTCACATTGAAATGACGTGGAAACAACATTGATTCAACATCGTCACATTGAAATGAAGTGGAAACAACATTGTTTCAACCAGATTTTGCCCAGTGGATATTCATTCAATACCCCGTCTCTCTCCTTCCTCAGTACCTCAACTGCTCCCCCAAGTCCCACACAAAGTCATTTCACAGTGAATTGCCTTTGTCTTACATTTTTTGGGAAAGAAGTGCCTTTCTTTTCCAACCCTTCCCTATCATAACAACTCAAACTCTCATTGCCACGGTTTAATAGGACCGAAACAAGGTTCGCAATGAAAGAGGCACCACGGGACCATGTTTGGTTGAATAACCCAAACGTTTGTGAAAGTTGTCTATAAAGTATGGACAACATTTCCAATATCATCCATGGTGCCCTTGAATTAAAAACAGATGAGAAAACCAAAAGTTCAGTTAGTGGCTGTTCAACATGGAAGGTGTAGTGATAAAAAGCATTGGGTGAGTTGCAGTTCAAAAAGTGACACTGTTTACACTGTTCTCTCTCCTGTTGATACCTGACCTGCAGTAGGCCTGCTTCAGCTGAAGGAGTCCTGAGTGAGGGAGGATATGGGAGGGAGGGAGGAGGAGTGGAAGGGGGGGGCTCTCTGCTTTTCACAGAATCAAACCTCCTTCACTCCCTTCATTCTGCGCTGCCGTCTCTCTCTATCGCTCTGTTTTGTCTCTGTTTCCCTTTCAAAGGTTAATCCAAGAACCAGATGGAAGTTTTCTCAGAGAAACCCCCTGTAACGGGGCGGAGAGAGAGAGAATAATGCAGACACTTCCTGGTTTAGAAAAAAAAAAAGACTCACACACAATATGAACCAAACAAAAACAAAAAACAATGTGCAAACTTTCTGATATAAATAGACTACAGACAACTCATTGGGGAGAGCACCATGGGAGGGGGACGAGTTAGGAGTATGTGTTTATGTTTGCTGTGTGTGTGAGGGTGTGTATGCATATGTGTGTACGTATTTGCACTTATGTCTCTACTACCATGTTTTGGATGAGAAGATGGAGGAACGAGGATAGGATTCAGGTGGGGGGGTTATTAAGTGGGTCAGAGGTCACACCCAGTCCTGCATGGAGCGTTTGCAGTGGACCAGCAGTTTGGGAGCTCCTTTCCTCTTCAGTGTGTTGATGATGGCGTAGATCAGTCCCAGGATGCACAGCACCAGGACCAGGGGTACTGTCACCATGATGATGTTCATAGTGCGCGTCTCGCTCTCGTCGATCTTCAGCACCACGTCCACCTCGTTGGTCTCCTCTTCTCTCTCGTCCTTATAGTCTACATCGTTGGTGCGGTCTCGATCCTTGTCCTTCTCCTTGTCTTTGTCCCGGCCTGCGTCAGGGTTGAAGGGCGGGCGATCCACGTCGGGGACCTTGCGGCCTGCGTCGGTGTCCCCGTCTCTGTCTGGGTCCAGGTCCACACTGCAGCCCATGAAGTCCCTCAGGATGGATTTAGGGTAGCCTGGCTCACTCTTCATCCGGTGGTTGTCAAACTTCCAGTATTTGGATCCCTTGTAGAAATATGTATAAGCTGTGAGGGGAAGACAGGGGCAAGATGTTAAGTACTAAATACGCTGTTATGATAATCAAATACTTATCCACGCCATTGAGTGAGACAGTAAATAGAGTACAGTTCTGGGGGAAAGAAAGACAGCCAAACAAAACATTGTTTTTTTCTTCATCCTTTCAAGATGTCACTTTTTTTTATTGCCTACACTAAGCCCCGCCTCTCTCTCTTATTGACCAGACCCACCCTTCTCCTTTGTTCAGAGTGTTCATTACTGGCATTTTCCTGGCCACCCTCTCGCCTCTCTCACCTCCATCATCGCTGAGGAAAGCCCCCTTGGGAGAGGACGGGACCGCAGAGCCCCACACACTGATTGGCTTGGGGTAGTCCTTGTCAACTGCACGGGACTGTTCATTAAAGCGCCAGTACCTAGAGACGAGAGGGAGAGAATAACAGTATGTCAAACCCCTATTCAGCTCTTATGTTAAATCAGGCATTGATATAGAACTCAGAGTGTATGTGTCTTCTAAGCCAAAGCAGTCAGCACAAAAGAGATGACGCCACATCCTTACATGCCAAGAGATCATACAATCGTAATCGTGCAAAAACATATTCCAAAGCCAAAACAATAGAAGACCATTTACAGTAGTGAACACATGATGGAAACTCCCATCTGTCAATGTGGAAAAGGGCAACAATTAACAGATAACTGGGAGAGTCCCTTCCTTACCAGTCTCCTTTGAAGAAGTATGTGAAGCCTGATGGTTCCCACCAGATGGCTGTCTCTATCTTGTCATAGGGGATGTCCCTGCCGTAGTCTGTCAGCTCCTGGGGGTAACCAGGCTCCAGGTTTGCCTCCCTGAACAGCCAGTACTTATTCCCTACAGGTGGAGGAGAGGAGGGGGAGGAGAGGAGAAGTACAGTGATGTGGGGGAACATACATCAAGGAGATGACAGAAAAGGGAGGACAGATATTGGGTGGGACATAATAATTCAGGAGGGAAGGAGAAAGGCATTCGTGGTTAACGGTCCTTTGTGGAGCAATGCATAGGGACTTTCCCTTTCCAACAACTACCACTCATCAACCCGGAGATCGCTATGGAAACTGTTAACCTGCCGTTACATTACAGTCTTGTTTATTCGCTGGCTAGCATGCGCCAATAACAGACATTATAGAGAGTGAAATTGCGCTTATGCACAGCTTTGGTTAGATATAATGCATTTGAAGTGGTTCGAGTGGAAATGTTTAGGACACGGCGAGTCGTTTTTTTATTGTTTTACAGTATGTTAGACACAGAGGCACCATCTGCATGCCCTGCTTTCTGTTCTCCTGGCCCAGCTTTTCATTGAAAACAAAAACCTTTGCAGTCAGCATCTGGAAACAAACGGCTGATGCAACTCTCTCACTCACATCTGCCAGATGTGGCAGGCCAACTTTTTTGTCCCTTAGTTTCTTTCCTATGGCTGTCATCCAAATTTCAGAAGGCCTTGCCAATGACATCACTTGCCCTGGAGACTTTCTTTAGGGCGAGCCAGCTGTCTTAAAGAACTACAGCCTCAAATGTATCCCCAAAAAGCGGTTTCACTACCTCCATCTGTCTTTCACTGTTTCTGGTTACAAAACCCATGGAACAAAGAGATGCCAGCGGGATCTATAATAACCTCTACTGACAAATCATATTGTGTTGGTTCTCCTAAGGATATTATTATGTGTGGTTTATCAATTGGGGAGGAGGTGGGGTGAGGGGGTGGGAGAATCAATAGAAAGCTGCAATGAGTTCTGGGAGAAAGCCTTATAGCAGCGAAAGCTCTTTTTATGTCAATATAATGAGGGAAAATGATCCAAAATTTAAGTGAAAAACCTAAATGTTAGTGGACATGGGACGGTTTCTATGGCAACGGTGCAGGGAGGAAAGAGGTAGTTGTGACCGAATGAGGAGGTCTGGGGAGGATTACAGCTCGAGCCAATGAGCATTCACTGCCACCATGGAGATCTCCTGTCTAGCCCAATCCGATTGCATTTTAGCACAAAACTCTAGGGATCTCCAGTCCTCCCATTTTAACTTAACGATGTCATTATCTTTTCCATTTCGACAGAAACATAATCTCTTTTATCAAAGACCGTTTGTCCATAATATACTATCCGGGGTTACAATACATTTGGGGCTCCAAGCTGAAGTGAATGTGGAGATCAAGGAACACTTATTGTCTGCAAAAATAAGTGTTAATGTGGAACTAGCAATGTTTACTCACTACTCAACTGTAATTAAATTGTAATGTGGAACTAGCAATGTTTACTCACTACTCAACTGTAATTAAATTGTAATGTGGAAATAGCAATGTTTACTCACTACTCAACTGTAATTCAATTGTAATGTGGAACTAGCAATGTTTACTCACTACTCAACTGTAATTAAATTGTAATGTGGAACTAGCAATGTTTACTCACTACTCAACTGTAATTAAATTGTAATGTGGAACTAGCAATGTTTACTCACTACTCAACTGTAATTAAATTGTAATGTGGAACTAGCAATGTTTACTCACTACTCAACTGTAATTCAATTGTAATGTGGAACTAGCAATGTTTACTCACTACTCAACTGTAATTCAATTGTAATGTGGAACTAGCAATGTTTACTCACTACTCAACTGTAATTAAATTGTAATGTGGAACTAGCAATGTTTACTCACTACTCAACTGTAATTAAATTGTAATGTGGAACTAGCAATGTTTACTCACTACTCAACTGTAATTAAATTGTAATGTGGAACTAGCAATGTTTACTCACTACTCAACTGTAATTAAATTGTAATGTGGAACTAGCAATGTTTACTCACTACTCAACTGTAATTAAATTGTAATGTGGAACTAGCAATGTTTACTCACTACTCAACTGTAATTAAATTGTAATGTGGAACTAGCAATGTTTACTCACTACTCAACTGTAATTCAATTGTAATGTGGAACTAGCAATGTTTACTCACTACTCAACTGTAATTAAATTGTAATGTGGAAAATACTAACAGCTTTAGGTTTCGGCTCCAAGGCACACTGGCGTGAAAATAAAATACACGCACTACACACACAGAGGACTGAAACAATGTTTGTGAATCTATTTTAGTATCAGCAACATTGCTTCATTACAGTGTAACCAAAGCGTTCAGTTGTTTTGTGATTGCTGCTACTTCAACACATAAACAAACACAGTTTCGGTCCTCTGAGTTGAACTATTTCTCGTCTGTTTAACCCTCATTTCAAAAACAACAATGACTGACTGCGTGTGCATGTGTGCGTGCGCTAGCCTATAGTCTTACGTGTGCGTGCACGTGAGGTACAACGATTAGGAGAGAACAAAAACCTTTAAAGAAGACAAATTTCCCATCGTGTCTCTCGTAGGCTGCATCGATGTCCCCAGGCAGTCCCCTCCAGAAGTGACCAATGGGCATTGGGTAGTTGTCCAGCACCCTGTTCCTCCGCACCCTCCAGAACCAGCGACCCTGTCAGAAAAAGAGCGGGGAGAGCCGTTAGATGGCACATCCACTGGAGCTCTAATGCTCAACATGACCTCTAACCTGTGACCCTGCCTGTGACATGGCTCTCTGGAGCTCCAGACCTAGCTGGGAGCTGCTGCCTGCATGCCAGATATGGACACAGCACTGAGTATCAGCAGTTTAGTACCATCATGCAATCCATAAATTGTAGAGCCGTATGGGAGAGAGGAACAGAGAGTGCCAAACATGATGGGCCACGTGCCTGGTAGTTCCTGAACATCCCCTCTCTATCAGAGCCTGTTCAGCACATTGCCTGGAGGAGGAAGTCTTCACAGTTACGTTCAACAGTTTGGATCAATCAATAGGAGAAATACTTCCATAACGTACGCATACACTACATAAACATCCCCGCACACATGCACACACGCACTCACTCTCTCTCTCTCTCACTCAGTGTGTCCTCAGTAAGTCCCTAGTCACATGGTGCGGTGGGCGTCCGAGCTTGACCATCACATTCCCTCCATCTCTTTGGCTCAGGCCCAGACCTTGAGATGACTTCAGGCATGTCTAATATCTAAACCAGACCCAGGAACGCAGCCAAGGGCCTCTAAAATGAAACCGTCTGTTCTAACACCCAGCCCCCCTCCTCTACATCCACTAACCCCCCTACCCTTCTCCACGCCACACACTCCCCCCTTTTCATATCACCACCACGGCACACTCTGCGGTGTCTAAAAGAGAGGGTAGGGTCCCGTCTATAGAAAGAGAGGGCACATTCAAGTTCCATTTAAAAGGTGAGGGAAACAGCTTCTAGCCCGTACTCTCTCTGTCACCCGACTTCTACACAGGCTCTGTTCCAGCAGCGTTTGGGGTTCAGGAGAAGCCTGCTGCTGGGTGGTCGGGATCCCAAGCGCACCCGAATGCCTGCACTACATGACAAGCCTGCCAGAATGGACAATGAAATAACTAATGCTTGAAGGCTATTAATACCCACGACCACAGCACTGAGCAGATAACATGTCCAATTACTGTGGGAACTGGTTTGGGCTTGCTGCATGTTGCATGAGGAGCGTTTTACGAGTAGGACTTATATAAAGTAGTTAAACTGGTCGAACTGCTCTGTTTGTTTTAAGTCAGCACAAAACATGTCTGAAACGGTTCAAGAGGGAAATCGCCCTCTCAGTGTAGGCCTAGGAGTGCTTTCCAAAAATGACCTCACAGATCTGCACGCTCATTCATTAGTGGTAAGTTAATAGCATTGGCTGTCAGCATTAATGGTAAAAGCTAAGAGTTGCATCTTCGTGGCACCAGCTCTTGTCTTTGTCCTTGAAGCGGGGAGCGCAGCCTGTTAGTGAACAGAACATAATTTAAAGCAGACCTGCCCTGCATCCAATCTACTCCAATCTTCTGTGAACATGGAGAGGCAGGAAGAGAAGAGGATAACAGAAGTGTAATTACCATTCTGAAAAAAGCCCACCCCCACTAGTCAAATGTACTGACTGTGGAGCCTCACTGGCGGACAAGAGAAAAGAGAACTGACCAGATATTATTTACTATGAACACTGCTCAATGTCAGAGACAGTCTGGGCTTGATGGTACCTTTCCTACAATAGGCTGAGGGCATTAGCAGGAGATGGCTCTGTGACGTTACAGTCAATCGTAATCTAATGCATGTATACTTCAAATAAAGCCCGATGACAAAAGAGCACAGCACAGTCAAAGATGACTCTTTTCGTCACACCCCTTCAACTCTATGCTGCCTGTAGCGTACACCCCCTCCGCCCTCTCCCACAGAGACAGTTGGTGAGAGACAGATAACTGAAGTCAGGGCAAATGGCAGTTTGTGAGAAAAAGAGACATCCAACTCCAAGTACAGTAGAGTGAGAGTGCTTGACTTGGACTGAAATAGGTGCCGGCACTCATTTTGGGTATTGTTTATATTTACATGTAGGTGCAGAAGCTCCACAGTACTTTTGAGCTAATATTCTATAAGAGGAACAGGAGCTCCACAGTACTTTTGACCTACTATTCTATAAGTAGTGCAGGAGCTCCACAGTACTTTTGAGCTAATATTCTATAAGTAGTGCAGGAGCTCCACAGTACTTTTGAGCTAATATTCTATAAGTAGTGCCGGAGCTCCACAGTACTTTTGAGCTAATATTCTATAAGTAGTGCAGGAGCTCCACAGTACTTTTGAGCTAATATTCTATAAGTAGTGCAGGAGCTCCACAGTACTTTTGAGCTAATATTCTATAAGTAGTGCAGCAGCTCCACAGTACTTTTGAGCTAATATTCTATAAGTAGTGCAGGAGCTCCACAGTACTTTTGAGCTAATATTCTATAAGTAGTGCAGGAGCGCCACAGTACTTTTGAGCTAATATTCTATAAGTAGTGCAGGAGTTCAAGCAGTAGAACATTTTAGGTGCCGGTACTCAGCTCCGGCGAGCTCCTGCCCAAGTCAAGCACCGGCTCTTTTCATACGAAAGAGAAGTGTTGACCACCTCAACTGAAGCATAAACAGTGAAATTCTCTCCAGCTGTTGGCAAATGGCCTAACAAATGGTTCAAACGAGAGCCATCTCCACATCCCTGGACTGGTTGGTCCTGCAGTTGTTCAGGCACATCTGAGACTTAGAGAGGGCTGCTCCTCTCCTCTTTACGGGGCTCCATGTCATAAAATAGAACGGCTCTGGGGTTTTACAGCTTGCTTAGGGCCCAATTGAACCCAGGCCCTGATCCACCTTCCCATAAGGCTCTCCAGATGCTCCTAACCTGGGGATAGCAGCTTTTACTGCACTAGTGAGAGACACAGACAGACAGCATCATGGTTATCACGCTCACTGGCTGCAATACGAGCAGCCTTTGATCAAATTACCTACTAGATCAAATGTAATCACATTTTATTGGTCACATATTTAGCAGATGCTATTGCGGCTGTAGCGAAATTCTTGTGTGCCTAGCTCCAACAGTGCAGTAATATCCAACAATACACAATAATGCACACAAATCTAAAAAGTTAAAGAATGGAATTAAGAAATATAGAAATATTAGGACGAGCGATGTCGGAGTCTGGAGTATAAATATATATATACTGTATGACAGGGTGACAGGGTGTATAGATCATATAGACAATATATGGATAGAATATGTAGTATATATATGTATGTATATATGGATAGAATATGTAGTATATCTGAAGAATAGTATATGTACAGCTATAGTTAAATAGGATAGGCCTTGACTAGAATACAGTATATACATATGAAGTGGATTAAACAGTATGCAATAATTATTAAAGTGACCCGTATTCCAAGACTTCAGTATGTACATAGGGCAGCAGCCTCTAAGGTGCATGGCAGAGTAACCAGGTGGTAGCCAGCTAGTGACAGTAGGTAGGTCATGCAGCCATCCAAGAGCATCAGTCCCAACCAGCAGCATTGAGACTGAATCAACTCATCTCATGTGTGTGTGGGGGCAGTCTGAGGTCCTTACCTTGAACACAAACATCTCTCCCCTGAGCATGGTGACCGCGTCGAAGTTTCCTTCACAGATGTTTGGGCCGTAGTGGTCCGGGCGGTCAGTCGTGTGGGGATTGTCTGGCTTTCGGGGTGGGGCGTTGGGGGGAGAGTTAGGGGGAGATCTGGGCGGAGTGTTGGGAGGAGAGTTGGGTGGTGACTTGGGGGGAGAGTTGGGTGGAGAGTTGGGGGGTGACTTGGGGGGAGAGTTGGGTGGAGAGTTGGGGGGTGACTTGGGGGGAGAGTTGGGTGGAGAGTTGGGGGGTGACTTGGGGGGAGAGTTGGGTGGAGAGTTGGGGGGTTTGGGGTCTGGCTGGGCTGGCCGGCGAGGAGTGACCGTGGGAAGAGCCTGGGTGGGTGTACCGTCTGGCTGACCTGCAGAAAATAAAGTGATAAACGCATTAAAGAAAAGCAGTTAGAGGTTACTCTCCACTCAAAAATACTAAAAGGAAATCAAGGGCTCAGAGATTTGTCCTCCAACTGATCTCATAATTGGTAGCTGTGTCCTGGTTTTGCCCAAGCTAGATAAGTGGATATGTGAGTCAGTAGGCTGATTTTCCAGGAGGAATGTAGAGTGGAAACACAGACCTCCGACTACTCCAACTCAAATCAGGGTTCTAATCACAGGGGTGCCCTGGGCTGGAACCCCCCCACTCTTATACAGTTATACTGCAGTGCCCAAACAGACTAAAACACTGAAAACCAAAGCTCTTACAGTCAACATTTTCAGGTCCATACACCAGTAGTTTTGTTATGGAGGGCCAACTCACCATAGATCTGTTGTATTCCTCTGAGGTCATCCTCGGGCAGTTGAAAGTCTTCCGTTTCCATCCACTGGTAGAAAGGAGCCATGATGGCCATTGGGTTGTTGGAGTGTTCCAGGCCCAGGGCATGGCCCAGCTCATGTACAGCAACAAGGAACAAATCATTACCTGAGAGAGAAGAGAGAGTGATATAGAATATAGAAAGAGACAGAGCGAGAGAGAGAGAGCGAGAGAGAGAGAGAGAGAGAGAGAGAGAGAGAGAGAGAGAGAGAGAGAGAGAGAGAGAGAGAGAGAGAGAGAGAGAGAGAGAGAGAGAGAGAGGAGGAAAGTCATTATCATACTCAAGGCACTTAAGAAGTATACACCTCGTCACGACTAAACCTAAAATAGACAGTGAGTGAATAAAGTGAGAAGTCCCTTTGTGTAACACCACTGACACTTGAGCTGTGACCACAAGCAGGAAGTGTTAATGGAGTTAGACGGTTTCCTCAAGGGGGGAATGGCAGACAACGAGTGGAACAGGCCATTCAGGCAGCATCTCACACAATGTGTCTTTATTCATCCTCTAACTAACCGTGTGTTGGTTCAGGAGCCAGAACACTTCATTAATGAATGCTACAAAAGGCACTGGAAACATGACAAGCTAGTAGTGTAGACTTATGTAACTGAATGAAAGGCAGACATGTACTGTACATGGCTTCCAAAGAATGTGTCTAAAATAGAAAGCTCAGGGCTGGGGTTGGGTTGGGGCTTGAGCTTAGGTTGGAGCTGGACCTGGGATTGGGTTGGGGCTTGAGCTTAGGTTGGAGCTGGACCTGGGGTTGGTTTGGGGCTTGAGCTTAAGTTGGAGCTGGACCTGGGGTTGGAGCTGGGGGTGGGTTGGGGCTTGAGCTTAGGTTGGAGCTGGACCTGGGGTTGGGTTGGGGCTTGAGCTTAGGTTGGAGCTGGACCTGGGGTTGGGTTGGGGCTTGAGCTTAGGTTGGAGCTGGACCTGGGGTTGGGTTGGGGCTTGAGCTTAGGTTGGAGCTGGACCTGGGGTTGGGGCTTGAGCTTAGGTTGGAGCTGGACCTGGGGTTGGAGCTGGGGTTGGGTTGGGGCTTGAGCTTAGGTTGGAGCTGGACGTGGGGTTGGGGCTTGAGCTTAGGTTGGAGCTGGACCTGGGGATGGGTTGGGGCTTGAGCTTAGGTTGGAGCTGGAGCTGGGGTTGGAGCTGGGGTTGGGGCTTGAGCTTAGGTTGGAGCTGGACCTGGGGTTGGGTTGGGGCTTGAGCTTAGGTTGGAGCTGGACCTGGGGTTGGGTTGGGGCTTGAGCTTAGGTTGGAGCTGGACCTGGGGTTGGGGCTTGAGCTTAGGTTGGAGCTGGACCTGGGGTTGGAGCTGGGGTTGGGTTGGGGCTTGAGCTTAGGTTGGAGCTGGACCTGGGGTTGGGGCTTGAGCTTAGGTTGGAGCTGGACCTGGGGTTGGGGCTTGAGCTTAGGTTGGAGCTGGGGTTGGAGCTGGGGTTGGGGCTTGAGCTTAGGTTGGAGCTGGACCTGGGGTTGGGTTGGGGCTTGAGCTTAGGTTGGAGCTGGACCTGGGGTTGGGTTGGGGCTTGAGCTTAGGTTGGAGCTGGACCTGGGGTTGGGGCTTGAGCTTAGGTTGGAGCTGGACCTGGGGTTGGGGCTTGAGCTTAGGTTGGAGCTGGACCTGGGGTTGGAGCTGGGGGTGGGTTGGGGCTTGAGCTTAGGTTGGAGCTGGACCTGGGGTTGGGGCTTGAGCTTAGGTTGGAGCTGGACCTGGGGTTGGAGCTGGGGGTGGGTTGGGGCTTGAGCTTAGGTTGGAGCTGGACCTGGGGTTGGAGCTGGACCTGGGGTTGGACCTGGGGTTGGGTTGGAGCTGGACCTGGGGTTGGGGCTTGAGCTTAGGTTGGAGCTGGACCTGGGTTGGACCTGGGGTTGGATTGGAGCTGGACCTGGGGTTGGACCTGGGGTTGGGTTGGAGCTGGACCTGGGGTTGGAGCTGGACCTGGGGTTGGGGCTTGAGCTTAGGTTGGAGATGGACCTAGGTTGGACCTGGGGTTGGGTTGGAGCTGGAGCTGGGGTTTGACCTGGGGTTGGGTTGGAGCTGGACCTGGGGTTGGACCTGGGGTTGGGTTGGAGCTGGACCTGGGGTTGGGTTGGAGCTGGACCTGGGGTTGGAGCTGGACCTGGGGTTGGACCTGGGGTTAGGTTGGAGCTGGACCTGGGGTTGGACCTGAGGTTGGGTTGGAGCTGGACCTGGGGTTGGGTTGGAGCTGGACCTGGGGTTGGACCTGGGGTTGGGTTGGAGCTGGACCTGGGGTTGGACCTGGGGTTGGGTTGGAGCTGGACCTGGGGTTGGACCTGGGGTTGGGTTGGAGCTGGACCTGGGGTTGGGTTGGAGCTGGACCTGGGGTTGGGTTGGAGCTGGACCTGGGGTTGGACCTGGGGTTGGGTTGGGGCTTGAGCTTAGGTTTAAGCTGGCGCTAGGGTTGGAGCTGGGGATGAGTTGGAACTGGGGTTGGGTTGGAACTGGACCTTGGGGTGGGTTGGAGCTGGTCCTGGGGTTGGGGCTTGAGCTTAGGTTGGAGCTGGTGCTAGGGTTGGAGCTGGGGGTGGGTTGGAGCTGGGGGTGGGTTGGAGCTGGGCCTGGGGTTGGAGCTGGGGTTGGGTTGGAGCTGGACCTGGGGTTGGAGCTGGGCGTGGGTTGGAGCTGGACCTGGGGTTGGAGCTGGGGCTGGGTTGGAGCTGGACCTGGGGTTGGAGCTGGGGTTGGGTTGGAGCTGGACCTGGGGTTGGAGCTGGGGTTTGGGTTGGAGGTGGGGCTGGGGCTGGGGTTGGACCTGGGGATTGGGTTGGAGGTGGGGCTGGGGTTGGGGCTGGGTTGGAGCTGGACCTGGGGTTGGAGCTGGGGATTGGGTTGGAGCTGGACCTGGGGTTGGAGCTGGGATTTGGGTTGGAGGTGGGGCTGGGGCTGGGGTTGGACCTGGGGATTGGGTTGGAGGTGGGGCTGGGGTTGGGGCTGGGTTGGAGCTGGACCTGGGGTTGGAGCTGGGGATGGGTTGGAGCTGGACCTGGGGTTGGAGCTGGGGATTGGGTTGGAGCTGGACCTGGGGTTAGAGCTCGGGATTGGGTTGGAGGTGGGGCTGGGGTTGGAGGTGGGGCTGGGGTTGGAGGTGGGACTTGGATTGGATCTGGGCCTTGGGTTGGAGGTGGGGCTAGGGTTGGAGGTGGGACTTGGATTGAAGCTGGGCCTTGGGTTGGAGGTGCGGCTGGGGCTGGGGTTGGAGGTGGGGCTAGGGTTGGAGGTGGGGCTGGGGTTGGAGCTGGGACTTGGATTGAAGCTGGGTCTTGGGTTGGAGGTGGGGCTGGGGTTGGAGGTGGGGCTGGGGTTGGAGGTGGGGGTTAGAGCTGAGACTTGGATTGAAGCTGGGCCTTGGATTGGAGGTGGGGCTGGGGTTGGAGGTGGGGGTTAGAGCTGAGACTTGGATTGAAGCTGGGCCTTGGGTTGGAGGTGGGGCTGGGGTTGGAGGTGGGGCTGGGATTGGAGGTGGGGCTGGGATTGGAGGTGGGGCTGGGGTTGGAGGTGGGGCTGGGGTTGGGGGGGAAGTCAAGGGGTTTTCCCATTTTGATCCTGGTTATTGGTCCCAAGTGCTGGCCAAGTGAGGAACGCAGTTACCTCATTCTAACTGAGACTACATGGTGGTGGGGCAGTAGTCCACATGTTCAGACAGTAAGATCCTCCCATTGGGGTTATGAAGTCAATGGACAAAAATGTGCTTGTTGAGGGTTTTTAATGGTGCTCTCTGTAGATAAAGTGGTTGATCTAACATCTAATGTCTTCTGATAAGCATCAAGACACGCACTCCTCCTACCCCAATCAAAGCCTGCCGTTGTACCAGACAGACTGACAGTGACGCATTGTCACTGCAACAGAGACATAGTGACCGCCACTTCAACCGCCCTCCACAAAGAACATCCTGTGGACACTCACACAAAAATTGCCTTGAATTGAATTGACCTACTGTAACCTATAGGTTCCCCTTTGAAGTTGGTTCTAAGTTTTAGCATAGTACTTTCCCAGCAAATGACACATTATTCCTTTCCAGTTTTAATTGACCTGATCTGTGGACTATCTTGTCTGAAATGAAGGCTGAGGGTGGTTGGTGAGGTGACTGTAGGGATCGCTCTATTATACTGACAGACAGCATCGTGTGGTACTACATTATGTCATAGCTTCTGTCATCTGAGGAAGTTGAGATGTTCAGCATTCCTCCTTTTGTCAGCTTCATGCTCCCCCCCCCCTCCAACTTTTCCTCCAACCACAATCTGTGACTTAGTGGGGAATCAGCACATTCATGTGACTCTAAAAATATACGACAGGATACAGAGAAAGAAAGGGAGAGAGAGAGGGGGGGAGAGGGAGAGAGGGAGGGAGAGAGAGAGAGAGCGAGGGGGGAAGAAAGAAGGCTCTGTAAGGTAACCCTGACAACCATGTGGCTCACAGAAGAGCAAACTTATCTATCTTCCTCCTCACTAAAATGAACACAGCAGCACATAACCCTGTCTATGTTTAGACTTGCAGGTTTGTTAGCTATCAGTGTGTAATAACCACAACACTTGTCAAGTGTGTTTAATCTTTGCCAACAATGTCCTTAATGTGCCACGAACACTTAGTTGACCTTTACTTTTAGAATTGTCGTGGTTTAAAAGGCCGTTAAAAGTAATGTGTCAGAGAGTTTAAAAGAACCAGGCTACATGAGGATTCAACGGTGTTAAAGACAGGGTCAACTTAAAAACCGGTCTCCCACTGTGGAATTACCTCAACACCCTCACTGTGGCAGTTAGACTTCTCTGTGATCTGTTGAGTAACACCTCCTACTCTCCTGACCTCACCAAGCATTACCAATCATCTGCCATCTGCCTCTGCTCTGACTGGCTCAGGAAATGACAACGTTCACCTCCACAAGGCAGGAAAAACCCTCCGTCACTCACCAAGATCCCTCTGGGCAAAACACCAGTTTGGTTAATGATTGAAAGTATAAAAAAGGTCGTATTTAGAAAAAAATAATACTACCATTCCTTAAAACACGGCTTTGGAAGCCGGTGGGAGCTGTAAGAGCAGTATGACGTCATCCATCTAACTTTGAAGTTTAATGGAGGTAACGGCGGAGTAAAACTGCAAAAAATGTCAACAAATGAGTGATGATGTGGTTTGTCATGGCAACTATGGTTGAACAAGTGGAAGGTAGGAAAAGACCAGCTGAAGTAGGTGAGGAGAGAGGAAAGCAGGGACACTGCGTTTAATTCAGATGAATGTACAAGATGTAATGGTTCTGGTGTAGAGCTCAAGAGACTGGTGTCCATCCACATCCATCACCTACCTTGTAAGTTCCCATTGCCGATGGTCCACGGCTCATCAGAGTCAAAGTGAGTATCACCACCCATACCAGGACCAGGGAAGTAGGCGTGGGCCAGGAACCCGCCCTCGCCATCGAAGGGTGAGCTGTCTCCATGGAAACCCGAGGCAAAGAAGATCATGATGTCAGGCTCCTTCCTGCGGCCATATTTGATCTCCTGGTAGGGGATCTCATCGAAGGTCAGCGGGGTCACCTTCTGCCACACCTTGAAGGCCCTACGGATGGCCTCATACGAGTTGTACTCCCCGATCTTTGGTGTGTAGTTCTGTATACTGCAAGGGAAGAGGAGAAATCCAAATGAAAACTCATTTGGAATTTGGTTATAGATTAAGATTGACCAAGATGAAGTAAATCCTGTTATTTACCTGTAGGTGAGGTGGCTCTTGTTCCATTTGTGGCCAGTGAGTGCATAACGTTTCCGCCGAACGTTGGTCTTGATCTGACCCCCAAACTTGTCTGGGACTCCACAGCGCGGCCTCCGCATGGCTCTAGGGGAGGACGTCAGGGTTACACTCCCCACTCCTCTATACAGTGTCACACTGAGGTTTTATGAGATACACTGCCCGTGATACCAGCCCAGGTGCTGTACCATTGAAAAGTTAATGCGTTTTATGTGCAGTAACTGATCTGTGGGTTCAAGATAGGCCGCCCCTAAAGATAGGAAGACATTGCTCCCTGTTGGGGTTTTGCTATCTACACCCCAGACCAGACCACCTCACACTCCTATTAACTTATCACTCCAAAGCTCAAATCCTTCCGTCCCCCTCATACTGCACAGATCCATTACAAACTAGGAAATGAATCCATTGACATGATTGGACCCCATAGGCATCAGAGAGAGAGGGGTCTGGTTCGGGAGCATTAGGATGGCAGCAATGGGAGTAACGACAGAGCACAACAGGGAAGGAAGTGTGACATACGTCACCGTGCCGTGGTCCATCGCGCCGGTGACCTGCAGGCCGTAGAAACGCTGCATGTCGCTGACGGCATTGGAAAGGGTGTGAGCTGACCGCATGGTGGACATCTGTCTGCTGGCCTGAGGTAGGTAGCCATACATCCGCAGCCATGACTGAGAGAGAGAGAGAGAAACTTAACACTATACAGAGTGTACACTGCTAAGGACTCGTTTACACATGCAGCCCAATTCTAATTGGTCTTATGACCAATCACATCAGATGTTTTTCAGAGCTGATCTGATTCGTCAAAAGGACAATTAGTGGGGAAAAAAAGATCTGAATTGGGCTGCCTGTCTAAACGCAGCTTAATAGGCATACAGAACAGCGTAACTGCCATGTGGGGGAGGAAGACATGAAGGGAGAAACCTGATACAATCACAGACTTCAGATTGACCGTTCCACCTGTTAAAGGGATATATAATACCACCACAGGCTGTGCCAGAGCGTCACGGCAGATATATCCACAGATGGAGACATTCAACAGGGTGGGCGAGGAACTCTATCAGCTAAACCATCGTGAAAGAGAGCGATCAGGAACTAATCAGGCGCACCAAAACGACCACCCCTCAAAACCCTCAGCGGATGGGATATGCCTGAGAGGCTAAAGGATAAGGAGAGGCAGGGTTGGTTTTTCTCTGAAGCCCACGCTACTGTATAGGAGGCTACTGATCTTTAATTATGTAATTAGTGCTAATTACATGAGAAGGCCCCCCACACATATACTGTAATAAGCACAATTAACCCTATACTGTGGTTGCTGAATCATCGCCCTGCCTGCTGTAACCAATGTGGAGGCAATAAGAGGGCTAGTGATTGAGAGCAGGGTTAACACAGCGGGTTAACTTTATGCATCTCTGAGTTTGATTAAAAACAGCTGTGCTAAGACACCATTTCGTTGACAGCAGTTTGTGTCCGAGAGATGATAAATCCCAGTGCATGAACCAGGGAGTAAAAAGAGACACGGGCAACACGTGGCATACATTTCCTGATCTTCAAAAGAGCCATTGAACATCCAGTGAGATGTTTTATCTCTCTGCCGTGACTCATTCTGCACCACTTCCATCTGTTAGTAAAAAATCAGAAGCCACATGGAGGGAGATGTGTGAATGGCCACACTTTTGTTGAATGTCACTCCTCTGATATTTGTAAGCCTGCCTTGTGAGACTGCGTGTGCGAAGCGGCCACGTGATTTACACAAGAATAGTAACAATCTCTGACCCTGTCACACAAGCAACCATGGACATCTTGAGAAGCTCTGAAAGACACACCTCCTCCCAGAGCAATACATTCGTGAATTACCAGGGGGGGGGGGGGGGGGGGGGGGGGGGGTGATTAGAAGTGGACCTATCCCAACCATACAGGCACTGGACTGAGCAGAGAGGAGGGGGAGGAGTGCTATAATGCCCACTTCACTTCTAGCTAAGAACCAGGCCTGGGTAGCTGGGGCTCCCTCTGGTTTCTGGCTGGCATGACCTCCCCCTTCCAACGCCCCTGCTTATAGAAGACACTGGCCTTTGTGGTCCCCTCCCTCTGCTGTGGACCAGGACTGAATAGCCGGCCCTGTTTCTGGGCACAGGCTGAATGTAAACCCCTCTTTCTCCAGGGCACCAACTGGAGCCCCCAGATCCCATGCTGCTGTTGCTGCTTCTGGAAACACGGCTGACGAGAGAGCCTTGAAGAGAGACACTCTCTCCAGCCTCCTACTTTCTTCCCCTTCATTCTCTCTCTCATATCAACTTCCTCTCTCTTTCCTGTCACATTCTCAACCCCCTACTGGCTGGCTCTTTTTTGCTTCCCTCATTCTATATTTTTCTCTCTCTCTCTTTCATACAAATTCAGGCAGATACTTTCCCTATATTTTCATTGGATATGGGTGGAAGCGGAGAATGGCTGGTTTATAGTTGGTTGAGGTGGGATCCACCTTATCTACCAGATAAACCCTTATCTGTGGGACACAGACATTCCCACAATCTGAGTCCGGGGTTCTGGAGGTTGTAGGAGGTGAAGGGGTGTGTTCATACAAGACGGAAAATATATTATCCCAGCTTGTAAAATACACAACAACCAGGTTTCTATTCTCTCTGGCATAGTTCGGGACAGTATTTATTGAAGGGCGTTGGAAGCAGAGAAATAGGCTACACCACATTATAGATATATGAAAGAACCCTTTTAAAAAGTAAAATGCTTTGTACCCTTTAAGAATCATCTGTAATGAATACAAAGCACGGCTATGGTACCAGGGGGGAGTGAAGTGCTGGACTTCCTTCAGTCCAATCAGCCACCCTGTCAGCAGCTCCTTCAGCTCTAAAAGGCGCCCTGAATCCAGCAATTCACAAGGAATTGTAAAACGAGCCTCACTCGGTGTGTGTGGTTGTGTGTGTGTGTGTCTGTGTCCCACACAATGTCAGCCAAGACACTAACAAATGGAGAATGCTTTTATTCCCTGGACTTGGTAGCCTGCCATCTTCTGGTCCTAACCTCCAGCAGAGAGAGAGAGTAAAAACGAAGGAGAGAGAGACAAGGGGAGGAAATAAAAAACACACACCGGCACTGTCCTCCTCTGTAAGGGAGTGTCTTGTGAGAGAGAGCGAAACAGAGATGGAAACAGACAGAGAGAGAGACAGAGAAAGTAGAGAGAGAGATGGAAACAGAGAGAGAGAGAGAAAGAAAGAGAGACAGAGATCCAGAGAGAGAAAAAAACTGAGAGAGAGATCCGGAGGGAAGACAGTCACCATTAGAGGTTAATGGCATTTCCCGTTCTCCTCGCTACTCATTACCTCTCGCCATGGCGATGAAAGCTTGCTTTTGCCCATGGCGACGGGCAACCTCAAGGGAACACAAAGGAACTGGTTGGAATACAGAGAGTAGGCATGCTTCAGATTCCATGGATAAGCAGAAATAGAGTGAGGCTGGCTCTGCCAACGTTAAGGGTTAAACTGGGGATAAAGATAGGGTTTCAGGAAGCAATATAGTCGGCCTCCTGTGTTCTGCAGATTTAATAAACCCTAGCCCCTCTCCACCTCTTCTCTATGCTGGTCTCTCTTTCTCCCTCTCGCTCCCTCTTTTCACTCTGAAACAGTCCTCTCCAGACAAGAACTCTCATTGTTGCTCCTCAGCTGCCTGGGAGTCCTGCAGGCCTAAATGTCTCTCCTCTGTTTGTGTCCCATTTGGAAAACAGCTGTCACACTTACCCATCACATGCAGTACAGCTGAGCAAGCCGCCTAGTTCACGCTTTCTTTCTCTCCCTCTCTCTATCATTTATTGCTCTCAAACACTCCCACTCCATGTCTGTTCATCAGACAGTGTAGGAGTCCAGCCTCTTCTGATAGGTCAAGCTGTAGGCTCAGGGAGGGAGCTGATGACCATTGCGTCAGTGAGAAAGTTCAGTAAAGATGCAAAAGGAGGGAATGCATTCAAGACAGATCTCAGCTGAGCTCATATGCATATTATTCCTGCCTGCCGATGAATCCCTTTATATTGAATTGAATGGAGAGAGAATATCAGCTATAGGCTAAGTGTAACAGTTTAGTGAAGACACACACAAAGCTTGAAATTCTCAGGTGAACACCAACCCACACCTAACAGGCTGTCTGTTCTCGTCAGTCTCCACCTCGCCCCAGATTGTTTTTCTTCTTCAAACAATCCCTCAGACAACAGGTCTCCCTGACTACAATTAAAGACCCCATTACCACCTAAACACTACAATGCTAATACTCAGCCAGGATGTGGCTCGTTGGGACAAGAAAGGCCCCCAGGTCTTTATGTCTGGTAAACAATGGCTGCCAGGTCAGCAGTAACAACCTGTGTATGAGCCTCATTCCTCATTGTAATCCTTCAGTCGAGTTAGTCACCAATCTGCCTCACTCAGAGTGCACTCAACCAAAACTCAGGTAAGAATGCAGTGGCACGCATTGGCCCGACCCATATTGACTAATGACAATATTGGATTTTCCTCAGCACAGTGTTTCAATCTAAGAGTCTGTACTACATTCATTAGTGGATGGTTTATTATGTGACAAGAATGTTCTATACACCTTTATGGGTTTGTCTTACATTTACATTGTCTCTCCTAAATATTCCATATTATAGTATTATAATGCTATTATTACATTATAATATTGGTAATATACCTTGTTATAACAGCGCATCTCTGTTTCTCACACCAGCTGTATGTTCTACTGAGAGCCAGGCCAACAATGATAGGCTGTGGACCACTGTGGCCTCACCACACACACCCTAACACCCCAGAGACTTACCCAGTCCCACACTGCACCACCACAACACGGCCACACTGGTCTGGTGGCAGCCACATCATTTCATGTGAGAACACCATCGGCACGGTTACCAGGGCTCTGAGAGTCTAGTGTCACATAAAATCACATTCATTTTTTTTTTTTTTAAATATGTATTTGGCAGTGGTAAGTCCATTGTGAAAGTTGGGGCAATAAAAAGTAGACCTCATCTGGCCTGTCTGAAAAAAAGAAAAACTGCATTTCCCATCCATGATGATGCAGGAGAACAACTCCTGATCTCTCACAGCACCGGAACCTTCCAGCTAGCACAAAGGTGCTACGGTATAACTGTCAAATCTGCCACCGGCCCCACAGGTGTGAGAAACGTGTATACACATGTGCTGGCAAAGGATCCAGGCAGATTGTGGTGGTTCAGACTGCCTCACGTGGGTACGTGTTAATACTATGATTTCAAAGTGGCTTAACATTTTTTATTAGTCAACAACCGACCTCAACTGCAATGGCCCGTGAGAGAGAAAGAAACAATGTGTGCATAACTGACCCCTTCATTAAGCCTTGACCTGACGGGAGAGGCTAAGCACTAAAGTCAACACAGCATGGTTAAGTGGGTGCAGCTGGGACAAAGTCCACAAAAACACAGACCTATACAATAACAAAGGAGAAAGGGTATTACAAACATTCACCACTGTTCCGCTGGATTGAAACTGGCCCTCCACATTCAGTTGGTGTGTTGTAAAGGAAAACTAGAGGGGTTTATTATTCTCTACACACTTGTTGGTACATTTGATTCCCCCTGGCACACATGTTAATTGCTAAGCTCTCCGCCCCAAACATTAGCCTACATCCCAGCTCACTCTCACCTATCTGGAGCAGGTTGGGAATCAGCACTGGCTGTTGCTGTAGACAGAAAGAGTGACGGTCTGGAAATGAACCGTGAAAGCATTTGCCTATTCCCCCCCAACATTTAATCATTCAGTTGATTCATACTTTATGTCCAAAGCAGGGGGCAACTAGTGAGATGAGCATGGCTCAGTCAGTGATGCAGATATCTTTTCAGGTACTGTTGTAGTATTTCAAGAAAGCAAAACAACCCTACCTGTATGTAGGAAGGTAAAGTGCTGGACCAATACTATGGATATGTGCTTACAGAATGTGGTTATAACAGTGGGATTACTTAACCTGACCCAGAGATTCTCTAAGAACAGCAGCTTTCCACATATGGTGCTGACTGCAAGAGTGTGTCAGTGTGTCAGTGAATGAGTAAGATTTGTGTAGTTTGGCTAGCAGCAAGGCCTTTTTGGGGAGAGGTTCCAGCCCAGGAGGACCCTGTTGGCGGCGCACAAGGGATCGTCCTGTTAATATTGGAACAGCTAGTCATGAGCAGGATATGCAGCTTGGTGTGCTGGATTGAGTTCCTCATACAGAATGAGCTGGGTCAATAAGTTCAAAATGTGTGTGCAAAAGTGCCCAATTTGCAATCATGAATGTCTCATGAATAAGCAACATTTATAATAGTGATCTGACTTTTTTGTTTCAAGACTGGAACAAACTTGACCAAACATATATTTAGGTTTTCTTGCAGAAAATAACACATAATTGTTATTTTGGACCAATTGTTATTTTGAGCGCAAGGTTGTCAAGGTTATTCGCGGCCATCTCTCTTGAAAGATGGGCAGTCAAATAGCAATGTCAGCAAAAGTTAACTGGGATTTGGTGAGAGCTTTTTTTTTTTTAAATGGTATGTGTTTTGCAGCATATTATGATACATTAAAACTAGTTTTTGTCTAAACACTACAGCATTGTTGTAACACAGGGGACTTTCTGAACATTAACAGTTTCAGGGAAGATGATCCAATTACCTCTGCATTAAAAGCTTCATCCTCTCCTCCGTGTGTCCCGAGACAGGTGACCCAAAGCACGAGGAGAGTCCTTCTCCAGAGTAGCCAAACCCAGTTTTCCCATGAAGATGCCATAGCCTCTAGCTATGCATAAACCCCGGACAAGGAAATTGATACCTTGTCCAAGTGTCCACTGTGCCACTGGGTACAAAAACGCGCTTCAAGTTGTTAAGAATAGTTTATGTTGGTCACCTTCCAAGGAGTCCCTCTGAAATACTGTAAATTTTAAGAGGAACAAATATTACATTCGCTATGGCGAGGACACCAATACGGACAGTGACATTCATCAACTCCAGCCAGTATCGCTTCCAGAAAACAAGGTTCACTCGAGTTGCCAGAGGTGTTGCAGCTGTTCGAAAGGTTGTCCTTTTGATTGCCACACTACAAGTCTTCTCAACAGTTCTGTTTGAACAGACCACAATCCCAGGAGGGGGATCAGAGAAGTATTGCACTGTTGCCAGGATTTCTAAAAAGCTTGGGTAGCCTATTATTGCTTGCGGGCGTGTCCCAATTTTACTCACAATTCCATATCAGGACGTGCGGATAGAAACTAATTTCCTAACAACTAGCTTTATGGTAAGTGACATGTTGGTGTCACTGCACAGAAGCCAGCTCACAAAGTCTTTACTGAACTGCTGTGTATAACACGCTTAATGTTGACAGAATAAACGAATTCATCTTGCAAATGTGCAGATGAGCCCAGAGCAACGGAAGACGGTTGAAGGTTAAATATCGGGTCCAAGTTTGTTGACCATTATTTACGGAACCTGACAAAGAAGTTGAGGTCGGCTGCAGCTGTCCAACACTCGTGCAAATCTAGCGCTGAATTGCGGCGAGTCTTGTGACGATTTAATATGATGGTTCTCTGCCCGTTAAAATCCAAAATGTTCTTCCAGTTTTCCTGGACTCACTCCACCGCCAGGGTGGGTTTAAGTGCGATTTATAGAGCGGGGCAGCTCAAAGCTGGACTGGCTGCTTCACCAGTGACTTTGTACCTTGTGCGTCGCGGTCAAAGTCGTTCCTCCAGCTATCGGATGTAGCCCCCCACCCCGTTAGCGGATGTAGCCCCCCACCCCCTTGGACACTATCGAGCTCGTATATGTTACGGATTTGTATTTTGATGGCATTTACGTTTTTAGAGGTTTCACAAAACGTTTTTTTTTTTATATATATATTGTCATTGGCAGAATTCATTCATCTTCATGGTTGGAAATAACACATAGCCTAGCCCTAAACATGATTATACTGTAGGCCTACTGCCTGGTAGCTCTAAAACTTCAATTCATCTCTCTAGGCTAATTGACCATTGACAGAAGTGTCATGGACGCCTTAGTAGGCCTACATTATTAAATATATTATTCGTAGTCTATACCAAAATTGAATTTCTCAGGAAGGGACTAGCAGCAGCCAGGCAGAGCACTTATGGTTATCAACAACAAGCCAGTTGCTGAGGAAATGTGTGCCAACAGCTGGACAGAGACAGGTATGTGTATAGCAGGCCTCTTATTAGTTCTGGAACATTCAGCCAACTCCTTTGACTAACCTATGTCCTGTCCTGACTCCTGCCTAATGGCAGCTGGGGACAGACATGTCTGTAGGGTCAATGGAGCAGTCCTCTCCAAAGAAAGTGGATTCATACCTCAGTTAGCAGCCCAATACCTCATCTCCACGAGTAAGGGTGCTTTCCAACAAAGGAGGCACATTCTGGTTATATCCTCGCCTAATAACAGGAAGTTCACCTTTATTGGATATTGCCTCAGTCTCACCACAGAGTACACAGGCAGTGTCATCACATTTGATGCACGGGATGTAGTTCACCGGCATACCACACATCCTGCATTCTCTCTGCCCCATGGAAATATGTGTATAATTACAGGAAATTAGCTTTAAAAAAGCTAAATTCTCTCAACCTCATTGCAAAATGTGTAAAATAGCATGAGATTAGCTATAAAACTGTACATTTTTCTCTTTACCCCATGGCAAAATGTGTAGAATTGTAAGAAGACAGCCCCCCCCCCCCCCAAAAAAAAAAAAAAAAAAACGTATACCTTGCAGGGGCCCCTGTACGCTATTGATGTAGCTACATATGTTATTGCTTGCAATAACACAGTAGGTTAGTCATTTTAAACATGAGCAGAGCAAGGACCTCTCTGTCTGCGGTGTGCATGTGCACCATTACCTGAGAATGTGGCCTCCCGTCCCATGTGTCCAGCCAGCCGCTAAACATGCTGATTGATAAAGCAGTGTCCAGAGTGGACTAAGCGACAAAACAAAGATGTGGCTGGAATGTATGTAGAATGAATGGCCACAGCTGTACACTGGGTATGTATGACTACTGGGTAGGATTAGGACCTGTGTTTCTGTCACTAATAGGGCCCGTATTTATTAAGCCTCTCAGAGTAGAAGTGCTGATAGAGGTTCAGTTTAGCCTTTTATATCATAATGAATTAGATTATTATGGACAGAGACCACCTGATGCTAGATCAGCACTCCTACTCTGAGACACTTGGTAAATACGGGCCCATGTAACTTTACCTTGAAACGGCTTCCGTAGAGTTGAGAGAGATTTGGTTATCTCTGGGCGCCCTCTACTGGCATTGACTCTCAGTCAGAAGTGACCTGTAGTAGCCATGAACGATGGCTCGGCATCATCGGCATGGCTGTCTTGTGTCATAGGTAGACTGTGATTCATTGGAGAGGTCGGTTACCAGTGTACAAGGAAGACTCTGTGGTTGTGATGGTGATGATAGCGATGATCAAATGAATCATCAGAAAATGTTTGTTTTTCTTCCTTACGCTCCTAAGTGAGCATTCACACTTACAAGTCAGCCAAAGCCTTATGCAATGACCAATGCGAACCAAAACGCATTACAGGATTTTGTATTGAGCCTCAATTCAAGTGAAAGGGGAAGGGGAAAGAGGATTTTTCTTGGAAAAATATAATATCTCCCCAGTGGTTTAGCCAGCCAGAGTCCTCTAATCATTACTGGCTGTGGAATCTCAGTACAAAGAAAACATCTTCTCCAGGGCAGTGTCTACTATTATGACAGACCTCCTATAATATTGCTATAACCAAGCAGCTAGAACAAACAACCTCTGTTTAAGTTTGTTTGGCATTTAAGGTTGTTTGTCATAGACCACATGACAGTGATGAAAGAATGTCAATGCTCAGGTAAGTGTACAGCAGGGTTATAAGTTGAAACAACACAGTCAAACTGTGTAACACAGTATCTGTCATATACTGTATCTACATCCTTTGTGATTCTATTTGCTCACATATCACTTCCTTAGAATGCATATAAACCTCTCTTCTTCCTCTGCACTTCTTTGAGTGCTGTCGTCAATACTTTTACCCTGAACCTTGACTTCCCAGGTTGATAGGTAAGTTCTACTTTGACTTTGAGATACGTGGTTATTACAACACCCAAAGATGTATTGCTACAATAATCATAATTGCATAAACTTGATTCAATTTTAGTATTTACAACCAGCATTCAGTGGTGACTGGTAAGTGAGAAGATGGGTTATTTACAAAATTATAGCAGCATTTCCTCTCACTGTGCTTTAGGGCCCTTTACTGTAAGGTCACATGAAAGATGCATAGGTGATGAGATTGAATTTGGTTTTATTAAAATGGATTGTTTCTGAATTAAAGGCAAACAAATATTTTGTGACTGACCATTTTCACTGGATTCAAGTATAGGTCCTTAACACATTAGCTACTCTATTGGTGCAATACAGAGACAGTGTGAAGTTGAGTTAGAATATTTGGGCATTGCAACACCTGGAAGATTGAATCAACCAATATGTGACATCAGATAAATATAATAATGGTGTAGGGGATGTCTTTGCACCTCATGTTTGACTTTTACCAACACAGGATGAAGTCCAGGTTTTTCTACATCATGGTTCTGCTCACTATTCGTGCTCCAACTACACTCAGGTTAGCTTACAAATATGAGTTAACCGGCTTACTTAAGAATTTAAATTGTATGAACCTGATTATTATGTTACGGATATTCTGTTGCCTAGTTTTATCACTTTGATTTCCTGATTTTGCATCAAATGTACATTTTATTTTAAACAAATGTAATGAACTCAGATTTTTCATGAATCGTATTGTTTGCACAGTTCTGTCTTATGTTCCGTCTGTAGTCGATGTGGATGGTGTAAGATGCTGGATGGAAGTTGTCAATGAGCAGTTTAAGACGGAGAACCTCAGCACTATTTTTAAGTATGCATCAATGATTTTGCACGATAATATAGATTATATAGCTCATACATTTTATACACTCCAAATGTGGTATTGACATCTGTATGTTTGCTGAACCTCAAGGAATATGTATTATTTTTGTCTGTGCTTTGCTTACAGATCTGTGGAGAAACGAGAAAGGGTTCTTGTTCTCATTGTTGAGAGGCTTGTGGCCCACATATTCAGGGCCGAGGGCAAGTTTACTGGGCTTAATATATCTGCCACTCGAGAAGGGGCAAGATGACAGTGACCCACAATGAAATGCTTGAGGAAGTTTAGACACAGTTTTTTGAAAACCACGTGCAGTTTGGCATTTATTGGGAATGGGATGAATGTTGTCCTGGAGGCAGTTCTGCAGAGTGGTCACTAGCTGCCTTAGCCACACAAAGTCATAAAATCTGACTTTAAGCCTCCCTAATATTAACCCGAACCTTAACCACACTGCTAACCGTATGCCTAACCCTAACCTTAAATTTGTTTTTATAAAACATTTTACGATATAGCCAATTTGACTTTGCGGCTGGCCCATCTAGCGGAAAGCGCTCAGCTCGGCCTCAGTGACAAGATTAATCTCAATAAACTTCAAACCTGCGAACTGCGTCACATGCAAATACAGTTGAAGTCGTAAGTTTACATACACTTAGGTTGGAGTCATTAAAACTAGTTTTTCAACCACTCCACAAATGTCTTGTTATCAAACTATAGTTTTGGCAAGTTGGTTAGGATATCTACTTTGTGCATGACACAAGTAATTTTTCCAACAATTGTTTACAGACAGATTATTTCACTTATAATTCACTGTATCACAATTCCAGTGGGTCAGAAGTTAATATACACTAAGTTGACTGTGCCTTTAAACAGCTTGGAAAATTCCAGAAAATTATGTCATGGCTTTAGAAGCTTCTGTTAGGCTAATTGACATCATTTAAGTCAAATGGAGGTGTACCTGTGGATGTATTTCAAGGCGTACCTTTCAAACCCAGTGTATCTTTGCTTGACATCATGGGAAAATTAAAAGAAATCAGCCAAGACCTCAGAAAAACAATTGTAGACCTTCACAAGTCTGGTTCATCCTTGGGAGCAATTTCCAAGCGTCTGAAGGCACAACGTTCATCTGTACAAGCAATAGTACGCAAGTATAAACACCATGGGACCACACAGGCGTCAGACCACTCAGGAAGGAGACGCGTTCTGTCTCCTAGAGATGAACGTACTTTGGTGCGAAAAGTGCAAATCAATCCCAGAACAACAGCAAAGGACCTTGTGAAGATGCTGGAGGAAACAGGTACAAAAGTATATCCACACTAAAAGTCCTATATCGATATAACCTGAAAGGCCGCTCAGCAAGGAAGAAGCCACTGTTCCAAAACCGCCATATAAAAGCCAGACTACGGGTTGTAACTGCACATGGGGACAAAGATCGTACTTTTTGGAGAAATGTCCTCTGGTCTGATGAAACCAAAATATAACTGTTTGGGCATAATGACCATCGTTATGTTTGGAGGAAAAACGGGGAGGTTTGCAAGCCGAAGAACACCATCCCAACCGTGAAGCACGGAGGTGGCAGCATCATGTTGTGGGGGTGCTTTGTTGCAGGAGGGACTGGTGCACTTCACAAAATAGATGCCATCATGAGGTGGGAAAAGGATGTGGCTATATTGAGGCACCATCTCAAAACATCAGTCAGGAAGTTAAAGCTTATGTCACGTTCTGACCTTAGTTCTTTGTGATGTCTTTGTTTTAATATGGTCAGGGCGTGAGTTGGGTGGGCAGTCTATGTTCTTTTTTCTATGATTTGGTATTTCTGTGTTTGGCCTGGTATGGTTCTCAATCAGATGCAGCTGTCAATCGTTGTCCCTGATTGAGAATCATACTTAGGCGGCCTGTTTTCACCCTTGAGTGGTGGGTGATTATACTTTCTGTTTAGTGTGTGTTGCACCTGACGGAGCTGTTTCGGTTGTGCTTTTTGTTTCTTTGTCAGATTTTGTTCAGTTTTAAATAAATAACATGAACAAGTACCACGCTGCGCTTTGGTCCTCAACTTCTTCCACCGACGACCGTTACAGCTTGGCCCAAAATTCACCCAACTTATTGTGGGAAGCCTGTGGAAGGCTACCCGAAACGTTTGGCCCAAGTTAAACAATTTAAAGGCAATGCTACCAAATACTAATTGAGTGTATGTAAACTTCTGACCCACTGGCAATGTGAAATAATATCTGAAATAAATCATTCTCTCTACTATTATTCAGACATGTCACATTCTTAAAATAAAGTGGTGACCTAAGACAGGGAATTTTTACTATGATTAAATGTCAGGAATAGTTTAAATGTATTTGTCTAAGTTGTATGTAAACTTTGACTTCAACTGTTTATAATTTGAATGAAAATATTAATATAATATTTGAGGTATGACATTTGGGGCGGGGGGGGGTGATTTGAGATGGGGATGACATCATGATAGAGTTCAGTTTTACAGAAATAGTGAACTCTGTGCCTGATCGGGGCGGCAGGTATCCTAGTGGTTAGAGAGTGGTTAGATCAAATTCCCGAGCTGACAGGGTAAAAATCTGTCGTTCTGCCCCTGAACAAGGCAGTTAACCCACTGTTCCCCAGTAGGCTGTCATTGTAAATAAGAATTTGTTCTTAACTGACTTGCCTAGTTAAATAAAGGTTAAATCATATATTTTTTATCATCCCTTTTACCTAGGTAACATCAGACAGTGACCATGTGGCCAACACTACCGTCAAGGTCCACCTACCCAAAGAGCTCCTGATAGCCAAAGAGAACGATACCATCTTCTGCATGATTACCTCACCTGAAAAATATGGGGTAGGTGTGTGTGTGTAGGTGTGTGTGTGTATGTGTGTGTGTGTGCGTGCGTGTGTGTGTGGGTTTTTAGTACCATGCTTAATTATTTCAGTTTAGCCATATTTTGAAATGTTCCTCTAGCCATCGGGACTTCTTGATGGCCAAGTAGGAGGTCTGGCTGTGAGCATGAAGACAGTGGTAGGTCTGCAGGGCAAGATCAACTTCTTCATGCCTCTACAGCGCCCCACATTGGAAAGTCAGGTGAGTGCAATATCAACTCTCAGCTACCTACACCAGTTCTATGACTGTGATAGTGGCAAGAATATAAACTTTGATGACTCATTTCTGTTGTTGTTCATAGGCTGACAAACAACCATCTTGTCAATGCTTTAATTTTTCAACCAACGGTAGGTGCCAATATGAAATGTTATAAAACTCATTATAATACTGTTATGAAACTTTTTATACCTTTAAGGTATCAATTCATGTGATGTCACATGGCTGTGTTTCCTCTGTACAAATGAATGTTTAGAGTTCTACCAGGATGACTGCACCACAGAGTGGAAGAGAGACGAGGGCCGTGTGGTGTGCTCATGTGACCACCTCATATTTTGCTGTGCTGATGGTAGACAACTTTACAACTACCACAGTCCTTCCTTTGTTTCCTTATCGCAGCATAAGCACTTCTTAAATGGAAGAGAATAAAAACAAAAGTCAGTGAAGTATACCCATCTACTAAGATACACTGTAGCATTAGTTGTATTTTCCTGCGTTTAGGTGTCTCCATCTCTGAAAGCGATCAGCAGATCCTAAGCTACATCACTCTGATTGGCTGCAGTCTGTCTCTGTTCTTCCTGGTGGTCACAATCTTTCTGTGCGCTACTCAAAGGTATGTCACACTCTTGGCGTCATGGTCAGCTCCTCACAGGAACCCCTGGTTTGTCATAAGTTTGACGTCATCAGAAAGTGACACCAAGATGTACATGAACTGGAGGGAGCTGATTAAATTAAATTTTTAAAACAACAGACCTTGTTTTCACCATACTCTCTCTCTATTCCTTTGTTCAGAGGTATATGCACAGACATCTCCCTGAAGGTGCATATCAACCTGTCTGTGGCCCTGATCCTCCTCAACCTACACTTCCTGCCCAGCCAGCAGGTAGCAGCATTATCCTCCTCTGGGCCATGTATCTATGTTGCTGTCCTTCTTGCATTACTCTCTACTGGCCACCTTCACATGGACAGCAAGCGAAGGCTTCCACCTTTACCTGTTGCTGGTCCGTGTCTTCAACATCAATGTCAGGAGATACCTGCTCAAACTGAGCCTGGTAGAATGGTGTGAGATTGCACTTTACAACCTGAAACTGGCTGTATGACTGTAAACAGTAAGCAATAATAACGGTGGCGAACGAGATGGCTGTCGTTTTACGATCCCGTAACCAATTGTGCTATTGTGAATGTTTTTTCACATTATTTGTAAGTTATTTTGTACATAATGTTTCTGCCACCATGTCTTATGACCGAAAATAACTTCTAGATATCAGGAAAGCGATTACTCACCCCGTACTGGAGGAATAGTTTTTCAGCGAGTCAGGCGGGAAGGATTTACTACAGACGCCCGACAAAGCCCTTATCCTCGTAATTCACAGGAGAAAGAGACGGAGGTATCGTGGGTGAAGATCCGGGTGCCTTGTTAGGATCTGTCGCCGAAAGGGTAATCTACCTTTTCCTTTCGGTCCTAGTAGCCAATGTACAATCAATCCATAATAAAATAGACGAACTACGATCACGTACAGTGGGGCAAAAAAGTATTTAGTCAGCCACCAATTGTGCAAGTTCTCCCACTTAAAAAGATGAGAGAGGCCTGTAATTTTCATCATAGGTACGCTTCAACTATGACAGACAAAATGAGAAAAAAAATCCAGGAAATCACATTGTAGGATTTTTAATGAATTTATTTGCACATTATGGTGGAAAATAAGTATTTGGTCAATAACAAAAGTTTATCTCAATACTTTGTTATATACCCTTTGTTGGCAATGACAGATGTCAAACGTTTTCTGTAAGTCTTCACAAGGTTTTCACACACTGTTGCTGGTATTTTGGCCCATTCCTCCATGCATATCTCCTCTAGAGCAGTGATGTTTTGGGGCTGTTCCTTGACAACACGACTTTCAACTCCCTCCAAAGCTTTTCTATGGGGTTGAGATCTGGAGACTGGCTAGGCCACTCCAGGACCTTGAAATGCTTCTTATGAAGCCACTCCTTCTTTGCCCGGGCGGTGTGTTTGGGATCATTGTCATGCTGAAAGACCCAGCCACGTTTCATCTTCAATGTCCTTGCTGATGGAAGGAGGTTTTCACTCAAAATCTCACGATACATGGCCCCATTCATTCTTTCCTTTACACGGATCAGTCGTCCTGGTCCCTTTGCAGAAAAACAGCCCCAAAGCATGATGTTTCCACCCCCATGCTTCACAGTAGGTATGGTGTTCTTTGGATGCAACTCAGCATTCTTTGTCCTCCAAACACGACGAGTTGAGTTTTTACCAAAAAGTTATATTTTGGTTTCATCTGACCATATGACATTCGCCCAATCTTCTTCTGGATCATCCAAATGCTCTCTAGCAAACTTCAGACGGGCCTGGACATGTACTGGCTTTAGCAGGGGGACACGTCTGGCACTGCAGGATTTGAGTCCCTGGCGGCGTAGTGTGTTACTGATGGTAGGCTTTGTTACTTTGGTCCCAGCTCTCTGCAGGTCATTCAGTAGGTCCCCCCGTGTGGTTCTGGGATTTTTGCTCACCGTTCTTGTAATCATTTTGACCCCACGGGGTGAGATCTTGCGTGGAGCCCCAGATCGAGGGAGATTATCAGTGGTCTTGTATGTCTTCAATTTCCTAATAATTGCACCCATAGTTGATTTCTTCAAACCAAGCTGCTTACCTATTGCAGATTCAGTCTTCCCAGCCTGGTGCAGGTCTACAATTTTGTTTCTGGTGTCCTTTGACAGCTCTTTGGTCTTGGCCATAGTGGAGTTTGGAGTGTGACTGTTTGAGGTTGTGGATAGGTGTCTTTTATACTGATAACAAGTTCAAACAGGTGCCATTAATACAGGTAACGAGTGGAGGACAGAGGAGCCTCTTAAAGAAGAAGTTACAGGTCTGTGAGAGCCAGAAATCTTGCTTGTTTGTAGGTGACCAAATATTTATTTTCCACCATAATTTGCAAATAAATTCATAAAAAATCCTACAATGTGATTTTCTGGATTTTTTTTCCTCATTTTGTCTGTCATTGTTGAAGTGTACCTATGATGAAAATTACATGCCTCTCTCATATTCTTAAGTGGGAGAACTTGCACAATTGGTGGCTGACTAAATACTTTTTGCCCCACTGTATACCCTACCAATGGGACATTAAAAACTGTAATATCTTATGTTTTACTGAGTCGTGGCTGAACGACGACATGAATAACATACAGCTGGCGGGTTTTAAGCTTCTCCAGCAGGATAGAACGTGATCGTAGACGAACTACGATCACGTATACCCTACCAATGGGACATTAAAAACTGTAATATCTTATGTTCCACAGTGTCGTGGCTGAACGACGACATGAATAACATACAGCTGGCGGGTTTTTAGCTTCTTCGGCAGGATAGAACAGCAGCCTCTGGTAGGACAATGGGTAGCAGTCTATGTATTTTTGAGCTGTATACGGCCATAAGCAAACAGGAAAACGCTCATCCAGAGGCGGCGCTCCTAGTGGCCGGGGACTTTAATGCAGGGAAACTCAAATACCTAATTTACCTAATTTCTACCAGCATGTTAAATGTGCAACCAGAGGGGAAAAAAAATCTAGACCACCTTTACTCCACACACAGAGACGCATACAAAGCTCTCTCCTGCCCTCCATTTTCAAAAAATCTGACCATAATTCTATCCTCCTGATTCATGCTTACAAACATAAACTAAAGCAGGAAGCACCAGTGACTCGGTCAATGTGGAAGTGGTCAGATGAAGCAGGTGATGTGGTGTATAGGACTGTTTTGCTAGCACAGACTGGAATATGTTCCGGGATTCTTCTGATGGCATTGAGGAGTACACCACATCAGTGAGCTAAAGGGTAGAGCTGCTGCTTTCAAGGAGCGGGACTCTCACCCGGATGCTTATAAGAAATCACGCTATGCCCTCTGGAGTGCCAAGTCCAGGTCCAAAAGGCTTCTTAACAGCTTCTATCCCCAAGCCTTAAAACTCCTGAACAGCTAAACAAAGGGCTATCCAGACCCCTCTTTAACGCTGCTGCTACTCTCTGTTTATAATCTATGCATGGTCACTTTAACTCTACCTACATGTACAGAAACAGACAGAAGCAATGGGGAAAACGCTGGTAGGCTTGACAAACAAAACAAACTGGCAACAGACAGAGAACTAAGGTAGTAGGGATAATGGGGAAGATGGGCGACACCTAGAGGGGGGTGGAGACAAACACAAAGACAGGTGAAACAGATCAGATCATATTACCTCATTACCAACATTGTTGGTTAAGGGCTTGTAAGTAAGCATTTCACTGTAAGGACTACAACTGTTGTATTCGACGCATGTGACAAATACAATTTGATTTGATACAAACAAACAAATAGGACAAACAGCATCAAAAAAGGTTCATACCCTGCTGTTCCATAAACCACTTTTTCACGTTTTGTGTGAACTCACCAACACTTGCAACACATTTTAAACCTTCTGGAAGTTGTTTGTAATGCTTTTACAGCTTTTACAGAAAATTACAACTTTGAATAAGTATTGACCTTTGGAATATATTGTGTGGGTTGTGAGAGGTCGACTGAATACTGTAATGAAGTTCTGTTTCGAAGAGTAAAATGTGTCTTCTTCTTTTGTACATTTTATTCATCTTCCTCTGGTTTTGTGTGTTCAAATGGAAGACTGAGGACAGCCAACCTGGTATTGACACTCACTGTACCTGATCTGCCTGAGAACAAAAGTCTGTTGTCAACCAATCCAGCACTGTTGTTATCAATGTTAATTTCAACATTTTGTTATTTTGAGAATACTTGCCCTAAACTGTGGACCTTCGAAAGTGTCTACAAACCACTCACTTGTTTTGTACCAATACAATAGCATGTCATTGTTTAGTTATGGAATGAAGGAAGGTGTTTATCAGAACTGTTTTGTGTGTGGTTTGTTCAATCATAAATCATGTGAGCCAACAGGATCTGATGTAATGCTGTGAGATCCTATCCCTCACTAGTTGATAAACCTGCAACAGAAAATAAATATGTTGACGTAAACTGAACTATAGCCCATTCATTGATGCTTGGCTCGCGCAAGCTGAAGTTCGGACTAGATTTGCATAAAACAAATGCAATGCCACCAGGTTCCTCTAAAGGTAACATAAACGTACATTTTGCAGTCACAAAATGATATATGACTATGAACAATCATGACATGAGCTAACATTAGAAGAGAAGGGATTTTACTGTGTTCTCTCTTCAAAGCACACAGTGGTTTGACGGACCATTTTCTCACCCCAAAAGAACATCAAATGTGAGTGAAATCAACTCCTAGCATGTAAGTAAGTGTATGTGTTCGTGTGTGAGGAATATGATTCAATCCTATTTTGTCATCGTAAAGTTCAGCTGTTGAGTTGATTTTTTTGTTCCAGAAAAGTGCTTTCATTTAACTTGATAATGTTGTGTCATTATCTTACCTGAGTGATGGCAAAATGATATGCCTGGTAATAAGCAGACATCACTGTGTTGATAATCAGAAAGCATGGCTAGGTTTTGTTAGTGCTGACGCATTGTTGAAAACAAACAGAATGTGTTAGGGATATTGTTGTGGTATTAAGTAGTGTTAGCCTAGGTGTCAAGCTGAAATGTAATTCTCGGGCTGTATTGTGTACTTTACTGAGTGTGATGTTGAATGAGTGGCAAGGGCTATGACAGTATGTTGAAAACAAGGATTACTTTGTAATGTATGTTTTTGGTCATTCATATTTTGTACTGTTCTACCCTTAAAACAGCCACAATGTTTCCTCTGCATCTACTCCTGCTGATATCTGGAACACTGGCTATGATTTGCTCAAATTCAGGTACTAACACACTAATGATCTCAAACTGTGTTTCATTTTAATGCACTGTGGGACCAAATCAGTGGAGGCTGCTGAGGGGAGGACGGCTCATAATAATGGGTGGAACAGAGCTAATGGAATGGAACCCATGTGTTTGATGTATTTGCTACCATTCCACCTATTCCGCTCCAGCCATTACCACGATCCCGTCATCCCCAATTAAGGTGCCACCAACCTCATGTGGACAAAATATTGTATAAAGTATTGATAGGGAGGACTTAAGTACATTTGATTTGTGTTAATATTGATCACTGACAATGATGAGACAGCCTATAGGAAGGAGGTCAGAGAACTGGCAGTGTAGTGCCAGGACAACAACATCTCCCTCAATGTGAGGAAGACAAAGGAGCTGATCGTGGACTACAGGAAAAGGTGGGCCGAACAGGCTCCCATTTAACATCAAAGGGTTGTAGTGGAGCGGGTCTAGAGTTTCAAGTTCCTTGGTGTCCACATCACCAACAAACTATCATGGTCCAAACACACCAAGACAGTCGTGAAGAGGGCACGACAAAACCTATTCCCCTCAGGAGACTAAAAAGATTTGGCATGGGTCCCCAGATCCTCAAAATGTTGTACAGCTGCACCATTGAGACCATCCTGACCCGTTGCATCACCGCCTGATATGGCAACTGCTCGGCATCTGACCGTAAGTCACTACAGAGAGCACTGCGTACGGCCCAGTACATCACTGGGGCCAAGCTTCCTGTCATCCAGGACCTATATAATATGTGTCAGAGGAAAGCCCATAAAACTGTCAGAGACTCCAGTCACCCAGGTCATAGAGTGTTTTCTCTGCTACCGCATGGCAAGCAGTACTGGAGCGCCAAGTCTAGGACCAAAAGGCTCCTTAACAGCTTCTACCCCCAAGTCATAAGACTGCTGAACAATTAATCAAATGGACCCCCCCCCTCTCCATTTGTTTTGTACACTGCTGCTACTCCCTGTTAATTATCTATGCATAGTCATTTCACTCCTACCAACGTGTACAAATTACCTCTAACCTGTACACTAACTCGGTACCGGTACCCCCTGTATATAGCCTCGTTATTGTTATTTTATAATTTTTTACTTTAGTTTATTTGGTAAATATTTTCTTAACTCTTTTTGAACTGCACTGTTGGTTAAGAAAGCATTTCAAGGTAAGGTCCACACTTGTTGTATTCGGCGCATGTGTCAAATAAAGTTTGATTTGATTTGATATTGGAACAATTGGCAACTGTTGTAATAATTAGGCAACAAGTTGTAAATAACCCCATTCATGGTTGTTGTAACTCCTCATTTGAATTATGGGATATCAACCAAATAATAATAACTTAATGCATGCTATTACATTTCCATAGACAATACCTTTTATTTCAACACCACAACTGGGGTGATTTCAATGAAGATTCTACAAGAGAATATCACCATCAACGATAAAGCTGAGGATGCTCTGAAATGCTATTGGGCGTCCAGGGAAAGCTATGTTGATTGCACCTCGATGAATGTGACCTCAATGAACCTAACTGACTGTCGGACGGTGCAGATTTCTTTTGCCAGTCACTCAATCAGCAAGTTCATCTTCAACATATGTGAGCAAATCAACTTATTTTCTTTGTATATATATTCACAATATAGAAATTCTGGATGAAATGTGAAACTGTGGCGGTGATTCCTCTGTAATGTCATAGGTTTGATATAACCCCTCCTAAACTGTAATGTCAGTACAAAAGGCTCTTTTTTCTGTCCCTCAGCTTCGTCCACGTGTGAAGTCACCAATTGTACAGAGACAGCAATCAATGCCCTTTTGAGAGAGATACAAGACCATCCCGGTGCAGGTCCAAAGAAACTTAGAAAGATCTTGAACATACGAAGTATGTGTGCAGACCTGTTTAATAACAATCACACCATGGGCATGATGTTTATTGAGTAAGTAACCAGCCCACCTATTTCCATTTACTTCTGACAGAGACGTAACTTTGATAACCTGCCCTGTATCTGTGTTGTACTTGCAGCATTGAACGGGGCCTCATACACAGCATCATGAACATCTCATTCACTGGAGAGTCTGTGCTCTACAACCTCAGGGATCTGGCTCTGACTGTTTTCAACCTGGCCAACCTAACCAGTGCCAATGACAAGATGGTGCACATAAAAGCTCCAGAGGTAGGGCTGCTTTTATCTGGGGTTTTGTGTTTGGGCATCTTGTTTCAGATTGAGGTCAGAGAGGTACCCAACCTATAGAGCATGTGTAAACGCCAAATGTATACACTACCGTTCAAAAGTTTGGGGTCACTTAGACATGTCCTTATTTTTGAAAGAAAAGCAAATATGTTGTCCATTAAAATAACGTTCAATTGATCAGAAATATAATGTAGACATTGTTAATGTTGTAAATGACTATTGTAGCTGGAAACGGATGATTTTTAATGGAATATCTACATAGGCGTACAGAGGCCCATTATCAGCAACCATCACTCCTGTGTTCCAATGGCACGTTGTGTTAGCTAAGTTTATCATTTTAAAAGGCAAATTGACCATTAGAAAACCCTTTTGCAATTATGTTAGAACAGCTAAAAGGAAGCTGCCAGTTGAGGACTTGTCTGTTTCTCAAACTAGACACTCTAATGTACTTGTCCTCTTGCTCAGTTGTGCACCGGGGCCTTCCACTCCTCTTTCTATTCTGGTTAGAGCCAGTTTGCGCTGTTCTGTGAAGGGAGTAGTACACAGCGTTGAACGAGATCTTCAGTTTCTTGGCAGTTTCTCGCATGGAATAGCCTTAATTTCTCAGAAGAAGAATAGACTGACGTGTTTCAGAAGAAAGTTATTTGTTTCTGGCCATTTTGAGCCTGTAATCGAACCCACAAATGCTAATGCTTCAGATACTCACCTAGTCTAAAGAAGGCCAGTTTTATTGATTCTTTAATCCGAACAACAGTTTTCAGCTGTGCTAACATAATTGTGAAAAGGGTTTTCTAATGATCAATTATCCTTTTAAAATGATAAACTTGGATTAGCTAGCACAACGTGCCATTGGAACACAGGAGTGATGGTTGCTGATAATGGGCCCCGGTACGCCTATGTAGATATTCCATTAAAAATAATAAATTTCCAGCGACAATAGTCGCTGGTAATGATTTACAACATTAGCAATGTCTGTACTGTATTTATGATCAATTTGATGTTAATTTAATGGACAAAAACTGTGCTTTTTTTTCAAAAACAAGGACATTTCTAAGTGATCCCAAACTTTTGAACGGTAGTGTATGTCCTGAGTAAATATGTTGTCTGTGTATATTTTATGTACATATTGTAATACTCTGACTGCAGAAGGGTCCCTCTAATGAGAATGAGTATAGTATTCAGCTTGGTACTTATTTTCTCGCTGAAATCATTTAGCTCTTCCCTGAGAACAACTCTTACATTTCGGAAATATGGATCCCTATTGATGCACTCCAGAACATCCCAGAGGGAAAGAGGAAAGTGGGCTTGGTCACCTATAAATCACCCAATGAGTTCATGGTAGGACTTCTCATATTGTGCATCTATTCTATAATTCAATTCAATCATTCTTGCAATTCAATCAATTTAAATAAATTAAACATTTTGTGATTTGATGGACGAGGCTTTCATGAAATCAGAACCCTCATAATCCTCCATGTCATTATCACCCTCTTCTATCCAGTTTAAAGAGGAACTCGTGAGAACCAGGGTCATGCGGATAGAGATGGAGGGCGGCAGACGACTTCAGAACTTGACCACTCCACTGAAGATGCAGTTCAAATTGCTTGACCCTATAATACCAGTAAATTGTCATCATACAATTTAGGATGTTCCTGTACAAATCAACATTTTTGGTTGTTTTGGCTCTGTACTCCAGGACTATGAGTACAGAGCCAATTACTATGAGGTTAAAGTGCAGGGTATCCATATCGGGTGAACTGTTTAGAAATTACAGCCCTTTTTGTACATAGTCTCTCCATTTTAAGTCATTTATATGTGTATTAAAGTAGTCAAAAGTTTAGTATTTGGTCCCATATTCCTAGCACGCAATGATTACATCAAGCTTGTGAATCTACAAACTTGTTGGATGCATTTCTTGTTTGTTTTGATATTTGTACGTCTGTCACTTTCTCACTCGTCATTATTATTATTTATCAACCGATATGGATGAAAATACCCTCAAATGAAAGCGGACAGTCTGCACTTTAACCTCATTGTCATCAAACATGGAGTACCGAGCCAAAGCATCAACAAAAATGTGTCACTGATCCCAATACTTTTGTTTCTCACTGTAGTTCACAGCTGATTCTATTATTGCATTACCGTATCAGTGGTTTTTCTCTACAGGTGAATTACAGCCTGTCATGTCAATATTTCAATGAATATGGTGGGTATATTTCTGTTCCAGTATGTAACCGTGTTTGCATACAACTACAGTCCTTTGCATACCACAGTCCTTTGCATAACATTTTGTTATTGTCTCATATGGCAATAGAAGCTGTACACCTACTGACCACATTTGTGAATGACTAAAAACAGGCACTCTCTTCCACACTGGGAACATAAGCCTCCCAGACACTGTCTTTTGGAAAACGGATGGATGCGTCACTAAGATCAACGACAGCGTGGTGGAGTGCATCTGTAACCACGCTACGCCGTTCGCCGTGCTGCTGGTGAGCCATTTATATTCAATCCATTGACCTATCTACATCATTCTATCATAAATGTCATCTGGTGTTCGTCGTCATGCCTTATCCGTTCTTATCCCCTCCAGATCTCTGACCTATCTGTTGGCAGTGTGCACTGGCAGGTCTTGTCTTACATCAGCTATATTGGCTGTGGCTTGTCTGCCTTCTTCACCGCCGTATCCTTCCTCACCTACGTCATCACCACGTATGTGACCCCACCTCACCAAAATGTTGCGTGCCCACTTTTCCCTTCGTTCTTCCTTTTGGAATTGGATCACTTCCGCTGTATATTGTATCCCGTGCCTATTTCAGCATGGCCCGTGTAGTTATCCCCGCGTCTGTATAGAGGACTGCACCCGTACTAGTCATCTATCCACCCTGTTTTATCAGCTGTCTGATACTGTTGTGCCCTTACTTCAGAAACTCCAGGGGGGACAATGCCAACAGCATCCACGTGTCACTGAGCGGGGCTTTGTTCCTGCTCAACACCTCTTTCCTGCTCAACGAGTGGGGGGCCAGCCTGGACATCAGGGGCGTGTGCATCTTCATTGCGGCGGCCATTCACTACAGCCTCCTCAGCTGTTTCACCTGGATGGCCATTGAAGCTATCCACCTGTATCTCCTCCTGGTCAAGGTGTTCAACACTTACTACCGACACTATATGGCCAAGCTGTCTGTCATTGGCTGGGGTAAGTGAATCAATTATAAACATGCTCATTCAGGTGAGAGATACAGTGGAACAAGACATTGCGTACATGGAACCGGGGTCAGATATGTGAATACACTCATCCTGTGTATGCACTGTTCAGGGGTCCCTGGTATCATTGTGGGAGTTTCATTGGCAGTCAAGGATATCAAACCATTATATGGACCTACAAAAATGACTATGGCAGACACTAACCAGACAAATACAATGTGAGTAAATGTTATCTTTCTCTTTTTGAATGTTTTCAGGGGTGGCCCAATGTACCGTGTAGTTATGCTCCTAATGTGGAGATCAATAGGTGAACGTTAAGGACAAGGTGATGATGTGTTTGGTAAAGACCAGGTGCAGTTTGTCCAATAGAATCTCTGTTTAATCACTGTGTCACTGCAGCTGCTGGATCATGGACATCCCCTTCTTCTACTGCATGAACGTGGCCTACTTCACCCTCATCTTTGTCTTTAACTCTGGAATTCTGTTAACGGTGACCACCCGGATCTGCCAGCTGCAGTGCTATAGCAGTAAGGGCATGCCTGGGAAGGCAAGCCTGGCCTGGAAGGACATCTGCACCGTCCTGGGTCTGACCTGCCTGCTGGGCATCACCTGGGGCCTGGCCTTCCTCAGCTACGGCTATGTCAACCTTCCCATCCTCTACCTGTTCAGCATTTTCAACTCCCTTCAAGGTGACCCAGGGAACATCACGAAAGACAGGGACAGAAAGAGATAGGAAAGCTGATGTTTAGGGTGTGGAAGGGAAGAGAGTGGAGATCAAATAAGGTTATGTACCAAGGGAGAGGAGTGACAGGTAGAGAAACTTGGCCCCATGATCTTGCATAGTTTGAAAGCACCTATTATTTAGCACCTATGTGGGTGGAGTCTGGGTGATGATCTGTCTGTGTTTCTCTCTCTAAGGCTTCTTTATATTCCTATGGATCTGTGGCACTGCCAGGAAAGACAGGGAGCAGGCGGCGAAAAACAAGATCACATCAGCAGCTCTACACACCTCTACAGCCAAACCCAAGGAGGAGATGTATCCTGGCAACAACCCCGACCAGTAAACAAGGTCTGTCCACAATGGAGATCACTCATATCTACTTAGATGGCAAGGGGAGTTTTTGCTTTGTGTCTAATGGCATGTGCATTGTCTCTTTGTTTCTCTTTCACAAATATCATTCCCTTTGCCATCATACAAGTACTTGGGAGTATGGCTAGACGGTACACTGTCCTTCTCTCAGCACATATCAAAGCTGCAGGCTAAAGTTAAATCTAGACTTGGTTTCCTCTATCGTAATCGCTCCTCTTTCACCCCAGCTGCCAAACTAACCCTGATTCAGATGACCATCCTACCCATGCTAGATTACAGAGACATAATTTATAGATCAGCAGGTGAGGGTGCTCTCTCAAGCGGCTAGATGTTCTTTACCATTCGGCCATCAGATTTGCCACCAATGCTCCTTACAGGACACATCACTGCACTCTATACTCCTCTGTAAACTGGTCATCTCTGTATACCTGTCTCAAGACCCACTGGTTGATGCTTATTTATAAAACCCTCTTAGGCCTCACTCCCCCCTATTTGAGATATCTACTGCAGCCCTCATCCTCCACATACAACAGCCGTTCTGCCAGTCACATTCTGTTAAAGGTCTTAAAGGTCCCCAAAGGACAAACATCCCTGGGTCTTTTCAGTTCGCTGCAGCTGGCGACTGGATCGAGCTGCAACAAACACTCAAACTGGACAGTTTTATCTCAATCTCTTCATTCAAAGACTCAGTCATGGACACTCTTACTGACAGTTGTGGCTGCTTTGCGTGATGTATTGTTGTCTCTACCTTCTTGCCCTTTGTGCTGTTGTCTGTGCCCAATAATGTTTGTACCATGTTTTGTGCTGCTACCATGTTGTGTTGCTACCACGCTGTGAGGTCATGTGTTGCCGCCTTGCTATGTTGTTGTCTTAGGTCTCTCTTTATGTAGTGTTGTGTTGTCTCTCTTGTCATGATGTGTGTGTTTGTCCTATATTTATATTTATTCACTTTTTAAAATGCCAGGCCCCCGTCTGCGCAGGAGGCCTTTTGCCATTTGGTAGGCCGTCATTGTAAATAAGAATGTAACTGACTTGACTAGTTAAATCAATTTAAAATAAAAAATAAAGTTGTGTTGATGTATTTTCTTCTGTATCATTCCAATGTATTTATTGGGAAAGTGCTTTGAGAGAATGATTTCATTGAAGTGTATGCTGTTTATGATTATCAACCTTCATTAATATGCGATCTCAAGTTGCTGAACTGACTGTTGCATAAATTAGCCAGTGACAAACCAAAGGATTTATTTTCCTGCATACCATGAGGTTTCTCTATGATTGCTGTGGTAAAGCAGAATGAAATCTCAACTGTACTGATAATAAGGCACACACATTTAAAAGAAATGATACTGTCAATATTCTGTTTCAAATTAGTTACTGTAATGTTTTACAAGAAGAAAGCCCATGTACCATCAAAGTGAGTTTTTGCGATCTTGTTGACATAGTGCAAGAAAACGTAAACTGTGACTTAGGTTTTTCTGAATTTTAGGATAAAGCCCACATAATACATGTTGAGACAAAGCATTCTTATGTGATAGACCGTTTCACACAGCCTCGTCCTTATTAGTTTGGCAATCTATCCCTTGCTTTTCCACAGTCTAACCAACTATGGTTAGTGTGTTGCAATCTGGTCATGTTTTTTACATTTGAAATAATATCACTTCTGCAGAAAGTGTCTCACTGTGAGCAGTAGGTTCTCAAATACACTCACATTTGACCATTTCCTTATGATTGGGAAACAGAGACATCCTCTTTTCTAGTAACTTTCTGGGGAATGGCAGAATGAGTCTTAGAGATGTTGTAACGATGAAATCCGTATCAGAGAAATGCCACCATCTATGATTTGTTTCTGATTCTAACTAAAATTATTTTAATATATTAATTTACCTAACATTAACCCCTCAAACCCCTCAAACACCCCCCCCCCCCCCAAAAAAAAAAATTACTACAAAGGAAATATGCTTTTAAGCTTTATTGTGTTATTCTTGATGATTTTTCTTAAATTGTATGCTGTATGTTAACAAATTGAATCAACCACTAATAAAAGTGCTGTATTCATTACATGCTGTGTTTACAACAGCCTACTTGTATTCATCCTGTTTTGAAATGACACAGTATACTCTATGTCGAATTTGAATAAGAAATCAACTTCCTGCATGTATAAATATGTCCAACCCCCTCTCTATTTGTGGGGATGATATGAAATCAGGAAACATCAACACACAAGCAAAGATCAACAAAGAAGACAGACCATTAACCCATCGGCGGTCACAGACTGAAAAAGGGAGAGCGTGATGAAGATCCGTGATTTAATTATCATATTTATATGCATCCCTGCAACCCTGAGTACCAATGGTAAGCTCCTGTTTTGTTTCTATGTGTTGATCAAGTGTTAAAATGGATGGCATTTGTGGATGAATATAGGTCAAGGTTACGTAAACATGTTTGGACATTCATGGGCATCAGTGAAAATGAGTTGACCAGTTAAATATTAAAGTGCATTACTTATATCTGGGGTGGACAACCCTGGCCTGGAGAGCTGTCATATTCAAATAAGATACCTAATCAAGGTCTGTTAAATATACATGATTAGTTCAACCTGGTGTTTCTCAACTAAGCTGAAAAAAAGCTTGCGGCTCTCAAGGACCAGGGTTTGCCACCCCTGATTGATGTGGTCCCCACTGAGTTTTTGTCACCCGCATTGGCTTTAGTGCTAGAGTGCCTACAGTAGTTTTTCATCTGGTTGTTTTGATGTGGTTGTCTTGAAATGAAGCATTGGTACCTTGTATGGATTTTAGTCGTTTTCAGAGTGATACATGCACCATAATGGCTAACCTTATCGATAACGTTTCCAGACCATCTTCCAAACTGTAAAGATGCTCTTGAAGATTGCCTTCACCAAGAAGTGCCATGGACCAGGTACTCCAATAAAAGCCCTGCACCTATCATCCCCCGTTGTAAGGGGATTTTAACGTGCCATGGATATTACAAAGAAAGTCAGTACCTGTTTATCATTTTAGCTACACAGTTAAACATCTAGCTAGTCCATATGGGAATGTCCATTAGGGTAACATTTTTGTTATTTAGAGCTCTCATCCAGAGCAACTTACACTAGTGAGTGCATACAGATTTGTACTTTTACATACTGGTGGTCCCCTGTGGGAAACAAACCCACAACCCTGGTGTTGCAAGCACCATGCTCTACCAACTGAGCCACACGGGATTTGATAGCCATGTATTAGATTGATTAAGTTGAATATAAGAAAGGGGTCAAATCGTGTAAGATGATTTGTGTTTTTGGTAGGTGTTATGAGGATAGAATTACAAGATGCATTCAAAAGGGCAGACTGCACATCCCAAACTTCTACAGATGGTCTGTCAACGCATCCAATCAGGTGAGATCATGAATTCATTGCTGTTGATCTCACAACCTTCTGGTTCAGTCATATGTACTGGGGTGCAGCAACAAAGACTTCAGACACAGCCTTATCTCTTTACTGTTGCATATTGCAATTGTTGCTATTTCCGATGGATGTGTTGCACTCAAAATGTAAATGTCCGTTAATAATTCCACCATAGGCAGAAGCGGGCACGGATTCTGGACACAGAGTGCACTTCCCTGCACATGCCCTCCAGAGAAGCAAGAGGAGCGACTCTCATACCACTGACTATGTGCACATTACTATGGCTGTACTCAACAGCTCTCTATTCAAGGTTTGTAACTGACTCATAGGCCATTCTTAGTTTTAGCTGAAACCAACCAATGGTAACGGACAAAATCGTATCACTGCTACCATATCAGGTATGCAATTTATCACTACAGTAAAACAATGAATATATGATTTAGTATCGTGAATTCGTTAAATACAGATGTTTCCCTTGAGGAAGGATTTTATGAAAGTAAAAGGCACATTTGCTCCTCTGTTACTGCTTTCTGTTGCACTTTCCTCCAATGTCGCCAACAGCTCGGTCTAGTTCGAGGCTATAGATCAGGGGAGGTCCTAAGGCAGTCTGTGCTGGCTGTGAGGGTGGGGGACCACGGTGTGAGTGACCTTGACCAGCCTGTCAGAATCGCCTTCAGAAACACAAATGTGGTGGGTGAATGGACAAACTGTGCAATGGAGGCTACTTGAACTTTAGACACTAATTGGACGAATAAGACTGTGACTGTGCATCTCTAAAACAAATATTAATCTAGTCTATACTTCAATGATGTAACCATACATTTTACACACTGTGTGTTTTACATTGCCTTTGTTTCAGACGGAGCGAGGGACTTGTGTTTTCTGGAAGGACTCAGAAAATAATAATGGCGAAGGTAGGGTTATGGCTTGACTCATCTTTTAGTGGTTGAAACACTGCTGTGGACTACCATGTTATTTTCCTGTGTGTGTGTGTGTGTGTGTGTGTGTGGTTGTGTGTGTGTGTGGTTGTGACATTTGTGGCTTTTCTGTCTGCAGGGGATTGGAGTTCAGAGGGTTGTAACACCACCCTCATTCACGGAGAGTTTGTGTGCAGCTGCAACCATCTCAGCTTCTTTGCTGTGCTTGTGGTAAATACGTGCTACAGTTGTTTAAATAGATGATTACTTTAATTATTTGAATGACTCTATACAAAGCATAGCTGTGTAAGACATGCAAAGACTGATATAGAAGTCTTCAAAACACTCACTTTAAAGGGATACTTCACCCAAATGACAAAATGTCATAATGATTTCCTTACTCTATAAGCAGTCCTTCGACAAGGTATGACTGCAATCTATGCTTTGATTGGTTAACCTGGCCATGTTTTAGCATTTTGGGCATAAATCCAATGCAAGGCAATGATACAGATATTATCATATTTTGCACTTCATGTCCAAATCATCTATAAGTAAGTTAATTGTGTTGTGCAATCAATAGTAGATACTTTAGGATAATTTGGACATGAAGTGCGAAAAATGATAATAGGTACCATTGACTTGCATTGGATTTGTACCACCAACGCCAAAACGTTAATTTGGGTGTACTATCACTTTAATAATGACATCATTTTTGTATGGTCAGTCCTAGCTGGTAACATACTCTTGATTCCTTGTCCTATTTTCCCACTGACAGAACTCAAAGTTGTCGGTAGACTCTGTGAATGCCGCCAACCTAGGCTACATCTCCTACATTGGTTCATCATTCTCTGTGGTTTTCACAACAGTAAGCCTTGTCATGTACACATGTCTTAGGTAAGTATTCTCTCTTCCTTAAAAATAAACAGAGTAGTTAAACCATCCACCAATAGTAGATATTCATAAACGTATGTGTCAAAAATATCAAGCAATAAAATTCAAAGTAGAGGTAAGCAAGAGAACTCACTTTAGCCCTTTTAACATGTCCACAGACTGATCACAGAAATAGAGCATAAATGGTATACATTATATAAACATCTCTGTGGGCCTGAGCCTCTTGTTTTCTGTCCCCATAGGAAGAGGAGTTCTGAACAGTCAATAGGTATTCATGTGCATCTGACAGGAGCGCTCCTGTTTCTGCACCTCTCCTACCTCTTGAGCGAGTGGTGGGTGTGGCATGAGGCTGATGGGGCTGAGGGATGTGTCTGTCTGGCCTTTGGGTTGATGCTGCACTGGGCTCTCCTGTCTACCTTCACCTGGTTGGCCATTGAAGGATTCCATCTCTACATGCTGTTAGTCCGCGTCTTCAACATCTATGTCAGGAAATACCTGCTCAAACTGAGCCTGTTTGGATGGGGTGAGATCACAAGTTTCACTCATAAGTCTTTTTTTTTTCTTTGACATTTGAGTGATATTCTGCACCATACAATGTATAGTCTAAAAGCAGTATTTGATTCCAGGCATACCCACTGTGACTGTGGTGGCCTGTGGTTTCTCAGGAGTCTACGGAAGACATAGCTTCTACATGAAGGGGGCCAATAATGGCTCATCAACAGACATGTGAGGTTCAATTCACGGTATTTTGTGACAGAAAGTTCATATTTAAATAAATATATAGCCATGAAAACAAACAAAGGTTCAAATGGACTCTTGTCTAACTGCAGATGTTGGATAAGCAGTGCTACAGACAGCCCTGGAGTGGTAGTCAGCTACGTCACAGTGAGTGGATACTTGGGCCTGGTCTTCCTCTTCAACACAGCCATGCTAGGTGTGGTGGTGGTGAAACTTTGGGGGCAGAGAGGGAAGGATAGAATGTGGAAGGACTGGGCCACGCTCCTGGGGCTCAGCTGTGTGCTAGGAGTACCATGGGGGCTGGCGTTCTGCACCTACGGCCCTCTTTCTCTCCCTGGACTGTACCTCTTCAGTATATTCAACTGCTTCCAGGGTCAGTATCCTATCACACACAACCTCTCTAAGGAAAGATATATGATTGACTGCTTTAAATCTGAGTGATCGCTGAGTGATTTGTGACTTTTCAATCCCTCCTACAGGTGTCTTCTTGTTCCTGTGGTTTCTTGCCCTTTTACATAAGGGCCGCCCAGAGCGCTCCTCTGTGAAAGACTCTTCCAGTCAAAAGATGATGGAGACAAACCTCAACTGATACCTGCAACACATTCCAGCATACCTTTAGTAGTGTTTGCAGACCAAGTCCCATTTTACCCATGCATACAATGAGTTTAAACCAGATGTGAAAGTCTAGTTAATTTGTTCCCGGTGCAGACCTCTTATACCGAGAAATAAAATGTATGACCTTTTATTATGGCATAAACACAACCCGTCATGATGTTTTCATCTGATTATCAAACAAGAGCTCCTTTACTAGGCTACTCGCGCACGTTCACTCACTCGCAATATATTTCCAGCCTCCAAACAGTGGTGAATGGAAAGAGACAGCTGTTACACAAAACACCAAAAAGTGTCATGACATTTGGCATTTGGCATTAGGCCAGAATGTATGCGTCCACTGCTGTCTGCGTGTATCTCAGTGTCGGCCACTCATCTCTGCCTTGGCATAATTTCAGTGTTTCTTTTTGTCGAAACACATTACATTTTGGAGCATATGCCTACCACCTGTTTTCATGTCCATTTGCAAAATGCTCCTGACTCTGACATGCGGTAATGATAAAACATAGTATAATAGGCCACAGTTTTTTTTAAACATTTTGATTTAAATGATTGTGATAGGCTCATATTTTACCTGTACAGCGTACCCCCACCATTTATTTTGTGGACGCCAGACCGTACCACTTTACTTTCACCCCTGGTGTAAACATGACATTTATGATATGACACATAAAGTGTGACACAGGGAGCAAATAGCCATTAGCACACAGCCTATCTACTGGATAAAATGGTGTTGTGGTGTTAATCAGATAATTGAATAATTGAATGTTTTCTTATTGTTTCATTAAAATAATTTACCAACACTATCTAACCTATGATTCAGCCTTTTCCCCAACGGTTTAATGATACATAGAATGTCACTTTAAACTTTAATGTAATGTAATTTATTGTAGCAAGAGCATGGTGAACGGAGAGATGTGGTTATGGACAGCAAGGAAGAAGGAGAAGAGGTGAGTATAGTGGAAAGATGTGTGTTGAGGAAGAATGGCGCCAAGTATAAACCATATTCTGCTGTCTCTGATGGCTCAGAAATGGAACCTGACGCGAGTGAGAATGAATTACCTGTGGTGGCAGGTGTGTTGAAGACCTCCGAGCCCGGGCCTCGCCCCGATGGTCATGCAAAGGATGATTCTGGCCAAGTGGGAGTGACATTTCTGTATTTCTTCTGTCCAGAGAGAGTGGGTGCTTCTTTTATTATTATTTTTTATTTCACCTTTATTTAACTAGGTAGGCTAGTTGAGAACAAGTTCTCATTTACAACTGCGACCTGCCAAGATAAAGCAAAGCATTGCGACACAAACAACAACACAGAGTTACACATGGAATAAACAAACATACAGTGAATAATACAAGAAAAAGTCTATATACAGTGTGTGCAAATGAGGTAGGATGAGGGAGGTAAGGCAATAAACAGGCCATAGTGGCAAAATAATTACAATATAGCAATTAAACACTGGAGTGATATACAGTGCCTTGCGAAAGTATTCGGCCCCCTTGAACTTTGCGACCTTTTGCCACATTTCAGGCTTCAAACATAAAGATATAAAACTGTATTTTTTTGTGAAGAATCAACAACGAGTGGGACACAATCATGAAGTGGAACGACATTTATTGGATATTTCAAACTTTTTTAACAAATCAAAAACTGAAAATGTGGGCGTGCAAAATTATTCAGCCCCTTTACTTTCAGTGCAGCAAACTCTCTCCAGAAGTTCAGTGAGGATCTCTGAATGATCCAATGTTGACCTAAATGACTAATGATGATAAATACAATCCACCTGTGTGTAATCAAGTCTCCGTATAAATGCACCTGCACTGTGATAGTCTCAGAGGTCCGTTAAAAGCGCAGAGAGCATCATGAAGAACAAGGAACACACCAGGCAGGTCCGAGATACTGTTGTGAAGAAGTTTAAAGCCGGATTTGGATACAAAAAGATTTCCCAAGCTTTAAACATCCCAAGGAGCACTGTGCAAGCGATAATATTGAAATGGAAGGAGTATCAGACCACTGCAAATCTACCAAGACCTGGCCGTCCCTCTAAACTTTCAGCTCATACAAGGAGAAGACTGATCAGAGATGCAGCCAAGAGGCCCATGATCACTCTGGATGAACTGCAGAGATCTACAGCTGAGGTGGGAGACTCTGTCCATAGGACAACAATCAGTCGTTTAATGCACAAATCTGGCCTTTATGGAAGAGTGGCAAGAAGAAAGCCATTTCTTAAAGATACCCATAAAAAGTGTTGTTTAAAGTTTGCCACAAGCCACCTGGGAGACACACCAAACATGTGGAAGAAGGCGCTCTGGTGAGATGAAACCAAAATTGAACTTTTTGGCAACAATGCAAAACGTTATGTTTGGCGTAAAAGCAACACAGCTGAACACACCATCCCCACTGTCAAACATGGTGGTGGCAGCATCATGGTTTGGGCCTGCTTTTCTTCAGCAGGGACAGGGAAGATGGTTAAAATTGATGGGAAGATGGTTGGAGCCAAATACAGGACCATTCTGGAAGAAAACCTGATGGAGTCTGCAAAAGACCTGAGACTGGGACGGAGATTTGTCTTCCAACAAGACAATGATCCAAAACATAAAGCAAAATCTACAATGGAATGGTTCAAAAATAAACATATCCAGGTGTTAGAATGGCCAAGTCAAAGTCCAGACCTGAATCCAATCGAGAATCTGTGGAAAGAACTGAAAACTGCTGTTCACAAATGCTCTCCATCCAACCTCACTGAGCTCGAGCTGTTTTGCAAGGAGGAATGGGAAAAAATTTCAGTCTCTCGATGTGCAAAACTGATAGAGACATACCCCAAGCGACTTACAGCTGTAATCGCAGCAAAAGGTGGCGCTACAAAGTATTAACTTAAGGGGGCTGAATAATTTTGCACGCCCAATTTTTCAGTTTTTGATTTGTTAAAAAAGTTTGAAATATCCAATTAATGTCATTCCACTTCATGATTGTGTCCCACTTGTTGTTGATTCTTCACAAAAAAATGCTGTTTTATATCTTTATGTTTGAAGCCTGAAATGCGTCAAAAGGTCGCAAAGTTCAAGGGGGCCGAATACTTTCGCAAGGCACTGTATGTGCAGAAGATGAGTGTGCAAGTAGAGATACTGGGGTGCAAAGGAGCAAAATAAATCAAATAAATAACAGTATGGGGATGAGGTAGTTGGATGGGCTATTTACAGATGGGCTATGTACAGGTGCAGTGATCTGTGCGCTGCTCTGACAGCTGGTGCTTAATGCTAGTGAGGGAAATATGAGTCTCCAGCTTCAGTGATTTTTGAAGTTCATTCCAGTCATTGGCAGCAGAGAACTGGAAGGAAAGGCAGCCGAAGGAGGAATTGGCGTTGGGGGTGACCAGTGAAATATACCTGCTGGAGTGCTTGCTACAGGTGGGTGCTGCTATGGTGACCAGTGAGCTGAGATAGGGCGAGGCTTTACCTAGCAAAGACTTATAGCCTACTGTAGCATACCATGTTATATAATAAATATGTTGCTGGAGTCATTGCAAATCAATTTGTGCCACTGTGCCAGTGGTGGAAAAAAGTAAGTCACCCAAAAGTCATACTTGAGTAAAAGTAAAGATAGAAACATTATACTCCAGTCTAGTAGGTGGCGGTAATGCAACATTTATTGGATGCCAACCGCCGTTCAACCTCATAGAAGAAGATACAATAGTGGAAAAATAAGAAGAACCCTGCCTCCTCTTTCACAAGTGCGACTATAGCTAGCTAGTTACGGTAGCGACAGCTGGAGCAGTAGCCATGGATCCAAGCACCACTATTCTCCGGGTGAAAAGAAAGAGAGGAACTGACCCTGCCGATGCTTTGCTACTTGCCTGTAAACGTATTCGACCAGAGACCACATCCCAGACCGTTGGGGAATCTGTGCCTGAGCCGGATGATACAGAGGTTGAGAATTCGGTCTTCAAACTCGTGGCGACCGTTGCATCACAGGTATGGGCCGCTTTCAAACCACGGTGTCTCGTGGGCGCTGGACAGTCTGCTGGTGTTGCGCAAGACAATATAGTCTGCTGTTTAGCTAACTAACTATGGTTAGCTTATCAGCTGGTTAACGAACGTTATGTTTATTACTAGTTAGGTATCTAAATTAGATTTTCTCTCCAGCTCAAGTCATCCTTACTTAGCAAACTGGCTAGCTCGCTTTGTGTTGATTAGCAAGCTAGCCAACGTTAGCTGGCTAACAACACAGATAGCTATCGTTAGCAAGCTAGCTAGCCAGCCAGCCTACGTTCTAGATAATGGTGCTGTGAAGTTAACGTTATCTGGTGTACCTGCCTTTTTGTATTCATGCCATTTCAAGACCATGGGACAATATTAATTTGTATAGCTGTCTAGCTATGAGGAAATAATCCTTCGCAACACCTGTTGTTTGGGTAGGAAATAACTTTTGTTCGCAGATGACTTGTGTGGTCATGGTCCTGAAAGTATGACAGTCATAGCTAGGTAGCTAGTTTCTATGACCTACTACTTCTACATTGAAAATAAAACAATCTTAATGTGTTCTTAGCACTCAAACAGTTCTGTTAGCTAAGTTAATTTAGTAAATCTTTAATGTAATGCACTGCCAGTCTTATTAGTCTCTCAACCCTCTTTGTTAGGATAACTGTTTCCCAACTTTGTCACTATTCTCAGGATGCCCCGGTCCAGACACATGTTCGTGAAGCACTGACCCGCCCCCGCATGGCCCACGCCCTGCGCCCCTCCGCAGGCAGCTCCCAGAGGATTGTGGGAGATCTACGGAGCGCTAAGTGGAGCACCAGGCGGGAGGAGCGATACAGGATCCTCTCCAGCCATCGAGCAGGGCTGCCAGCAGAACAGCCCCCCTCAACGCAGCCAGAGCCCACAGAGGAGGAGCCAGGCAAAAATGCCTGGAGCCTGGGTGAAGTTCAGGTGTTTGACATTATCCAGGAAGATGGGGACCAGGACAAAGCTTCTAGCAAGGTAAGTGTGAGCCGGGCTCCCTAATGTTTAGCTAGAGCTGGGGAAACATTCTTAAAACCAGGATATCCTATGTAAACGTATCGGTTCCAACAGTTCCCATATGATGAATTCAGTTGATCCAGATTTTAGCCTACCTGCCACTGACATACAGGCCTAATATTTGGATGGCTTGAATATGATGCTTATTGTGTGACTGCACTCTGTGTTTCCCAGTTGCTGACCCCTGACCCAGAGACTATCCTGTGTAACTCGATGAAGATGATCCGTGAGAAGCTGAGTGTGTCTGGAGAGGGTGTGGGTGTTGAGCATCGTGAACGGGAGGACGACTACGTGTATGACCTTTACTACCAGGAAACCGTCACAGCAGGCTGGATCCAGGACATCCTGTCCGTCAGGCCCTACTCAGACGAGGGAGAGTTGGTAAGGATCAGAACACAATACTCAAATGCAATGCACATTCATGATACAAGTATGACCATTCACAGCCATGCAGATAACTTAGCCTAACACATAGACCAATCTCAATTGTACCCTCCTAATTGGTTTGGTGAACCGCTGTGGTATCTGACTAATCTCGTCTTCCAGCCGACTCTTTCAAACTGTCTGGTTTCACAGTGCCTCAGAAAGGGACTTGAATGGAGCCTATGGCAGGATTGGGAAGAAGTCCAGCTGGATTTCATTAGCTGATCTGTCAAAATTCAAAAGGCACTCGCACATCTGAGCAATGTTTTTGCAGGTGCATGGCAACAGTTGAACAAGATGAAGGAAAAAGGAAACCGCACACCGCTCTTGGTAGTATCACTGATATTTAATAAGCGTATTGGCCTTGCGGCCTTCATCAGAGCTTTTCAGAGCTTTTAGTTGATCTGTCACCATCTAGCAGAACCCCAATGTAGAGGGGAGGTTCTGAGGGATTTCAAAGCGCAAGCAGTAAAAGTGATTTTAGCCTAAACAAGGAAGGGAAATGGGAATGTTTTCAAACTGTGCCCAAACTCACTCAATTGGGCTTCCCAAAACTATGGTTGCGGTTATAACTTTTTACAAATTCTAATAGAGATGTAGCAGGCTCTCTCTCGCCTCGATTTTAACCCATGCCTCTTTCAAATAAATGCAAGGCCCACTTTGTTGCACTGTGTTTCCAGGCTCTATATGCGGTAGCAATTGAGCCTGGGATGAGGTTAGTATCTGAATAACATAAAATGGTGCAGGAGGGATAACCTCGATGTCTTGGTTTTCCAGGTGCCTGACTTGGTGGTGAATGAGGAAGAAGTGTATGAGGACGAGGATGATGAGAATGAAGAGGGGAACTGGAGGAATGACTACCCAGATGAAGACGGTGAGGATGGCAGCGACAGAGAGGAGCGCTATGGAGGTAGGCTAGTACTTTTTCATTTTTTTTCATTGTACAAAAGTTTCACACAATGATTATCAAAGCTCCCGTATTAAGGATAGTTGTGTTACTAGTTTCTCTCCGGAACCTAATTTTGCCGTTCTCATGCTGAAGGGTACTGGGAAGAGGAGCACTCGTACAGTCGGAGATCCTGGGACCAGTACCAGAGCGAGGTGATGCAAGAATTGGATGATGACGATGGAGACAAGGATGACTCCGACTGATCTCCAACTTCGAGTATTGGTGGATGTTTGAGTGTCCTTTTTTACTGTGCAAGTGTTGGTGTGAGATGTGTCGCACAACCGTGGTATACTTTGTGTGCTTCTTGTTAAATTTGTATGTTGGTGAGATGGTTTGGACTGCGTGTTTGCATTTTGTGCATGTTAGTATGTACATGTAAGCGTATGGTAGTGAATCATTGTGTGTTAATGTTTGGGTCTACATTCCCTGTCACATGGAGATTGTACTCTTGAAGTGTGAGTGACGTTTGAAAGATTAACTCTGAATCCCTTTTGTAAATATGTAGATGTGTATAAAATAAAGCTTTCAAAATAAATGTGCATTTATTGCTGTAATGAATTAAAATATACTGCAAACTGGTTAAGAATTTTTATTGCTAAAACTACACAAATTAGAAAACCATCAAATCTTCCATGGGGCATTTTGTGAAGTTAGTTGGCTCAGTCATGTTTGCCAGTTGTCATTCCCCAGAAATAAATATAGTGAACTTCATTGAGTATTGGCCCAGGAGATCCTTTGCATGTGTTTAATTCACTGCTGCTGCCCCAATAAGCCCATCAAGTGATCCCAAACTGTTGGTAAAGCTGACATGACCTCATGAGTAACCTTCCAAAGACCATGTTGACATTTGCCATTGCTGAGATTGCATGGCATTTAGTTGGGGCTGTTGCACATTTTCCAAAGCAATACAGAATGTCTGGGTGGGATTGGTTTTTCAGGTTAATGAATATTGTATAATTTGACAGAGGTCCAGCCCCATTACAGAAAATGTGTGCGTATGGACAAATAGTTTATATAATTGAATACTACATTAACCTTAGAGGTCAATCAGCAGTTCACAGAAAAATGAGCACGTGATAACTGAAGTTTTCCAGAGGAGGGCTGGAAAAAACACTGAACTAAAGGACAGTAGTAGAGCTGTGGTGAACCACATGGCAGCAGACGGAGTCATTTTGTTCCCCTTTTCCAAAAATCATCCATAACTCAAAAGCTCCATGAAAACACAGACCGTAGCATCACTTTTAAGAAATACATTTTAATATTTATAAAAATCTGTCTGTTTGCATGTCCCTTTGGCATTTGCAGTGTACAAAACATTAGGAACGACTTCCTGATGTTGAGTTGCACCCCCTTTGGCCCTCAGAACAGCCTCAAGATGTTGAAAGCATTCCACAGGGATGCTGGCCCATGTTGACTCCAATGCTTCTCACAGTTGTGTCAAGTTGGATGGATGTCGTTTGGGTGGTGGACCATTCTTGATATACACGGGAAACTGTTTAGCGTGAAAAACCCAGTAGAGTTGCAGTTCTTGACACACTCAAACCGGTGCCCAAGACAGCTACTACCATACCCCATTCAAGGGCATTTAAATATTTTGTCTTGCCCATTCACCCTCTAAATGGCACACATCCACAATCCATGTCTCAATTGTCTCAAGGCTTAAAAATCCTTCTTTAGCCTGTCTCCCCCCTCCCCCCCCCCCCTTTCATCTACACTGATTGAAGTGGAATTCACCTAGTCAGTCTGTCATGGAAAAAGCAGGTGTTCCTAATGTTTTGTACACTCGGTTTATATGTTTTTGACAGGCACAGCACATTCAAATTCTAAAAATGAAAGTGTACTCTGAGATCATAAAACAAAATTGTCTAACCTCTCTAGGTAATTCCATCACAAGATACGAGATGTATTGCCATCTTACATGGATCTCCAGCCCCTGAGAAGGGAGAGACCTCCACAGGCTCTGATGTGGATCTCACCCCCTCAGCTCATACACCAGGCAGGGGACAATGCTATGTCAGGAGATGGGGAGAAGTGAAACTATGAGTAGTATAATGACATAAGGAGGAGGGGATGTCCTAGAGTACTGGTCAGATGACCATGGCTTTCTTTGGGATCTGTCCTGGTCCAATGCTTAACTTCACATGAACCATCAGGCACCAGGTTGGCGACAGTGAAAAGCAACTGGAGTCCCACACTGTCACCTCTCTATACCTGTCTGTGTGTGTAAACGTGTGTATAGTGTCCCAACTTGTAAACTACAGACTAATGTAGTAGTCAGACGTTCAGGTAAAATGTATAAATATTCCCTTGTTTTTGCAAAATAGATGATTTTCCATGAGTTGGTCCCATGAGTCTGTTTGTGAATTGCAAAGGGTGGTGGGTAACATGGTGAGAACCTTGTGTCATGGTTGGGAGTGAGGTTTACCCACTGATGTCCATCTCGGTAAGCACACAGAAACAGGTGAGCTGGGTGAAGCGTGTGAAAGAACCTGGCACAAGAGAAAGAAAGAGCAATCGTAAATTACTAAAAGAAAATACTGATTACACATCTCTCAATGGAATTATTTTAAACTATTATACAAGATAGGAATATAAATCAGTTCTTATTTTAAAACAGGCTGAGGAAAGGGTCTTATTTAGAGAGGGTAACTCACATAGTAACTTCGTAATGTAGGGTGGGCGTTTGGTCTCGGGCAGGTGGATGCCCAGGAAGTAGATTGGCACTCCTGAGATGGCAATGGCAATGCCAATGAGAGAGTTGAGGGTGTCACTGTAGAGTGGCACTGCCACGAGGAACACAGTGCAACAACAGAAGATGATGGGGTACAACAGGGTCATCTGCACACAGGAACACAGTGCAACAACAGAAGATGATGGGGTACAACAGGGTCAACTGCACACAGGAACACAGTGCAACAACAGAAGATGATGGGGTACAATAGGGTCAACTGCACACAGGAACACAAGGACAAACATGGAAGAAGAAAATAACATGTAACTACTTATCTTTAGTCTATTAATTGGTAAAGTATGAACATACTGGTTCACGGGTGAGACAGTCAAGTTATCTCATCTCACCTTGAGTGGTCTGGGTCTGTCTGGTTCCTTCCAGCGCAGGTAGATCTGCCCAGCGATAGACAGACCCATAAAGAACCAGTAGCTGAAGCTGTAGTAGTTGATCAGCTGGAAGACATCCTCCACAGTCAGGTATACCAAGGCCATGGCACACTGTGGGCACAAAAAAAAAGACACTGGTTAACAGAGGCAGAATGTGTGACATGGCTCATCAGCATCATCCACTCCAGAGAGTCAGGAAGCTGCACTGGGCATGTCCATCCACCAGGTGTCAGCACTGACAGCAGGATTGCGTTGATGTGGACAGTGGAGATTAATCTACTTCGTTTGTTTGGCATAGAAGTTGATGACATTGTTCTAAAGTTTGTGATGTAAGAAAAGGGGGTGCTTACGTTGAAGAGCAGAGCAGGGACAGGTGTATACCTCTCCGCATGAATCATTGATAAGGCGTCCGAGAGGTGACCTTCACGAGCACCCACGAAGAACAGCCTGCCAACGGCAGAGGTATCACTTAGAGATCATGCTGAGCGATTAGTGCTTTGTTTGGTCAGTTCAGTTTCGGTTACATTATTTAATGCACTATGCATTATGTGGGTTGAACAACACAGAATTAAAAAAATCATAAAAGTCCCATTATGGTAGTGCCTGCCCATTACTGTTTATCACTTATTAATCATCAGTTATTCACATGATTTTAAGTATTAAAATTAAGTATTTCAGTTGTTGTATAAATTACATTTGATGACTTTATTATTTAATTCCAATTCATCACCTCATCTCTATAGAGCTCCTGCCTATGTTGTCTGACAAAATCATATTTTCTTATATTTAACCTTTATTTAACTAGGTAAGTCAGTTAAGAAGAAATTATTATTTACAATGACGACCTACCCCAGCCAAACCTAGACGACGCTGGGCCAATTGTGCGCTGCCCTATGGGACTCCCAATCACAGCCAGATGTGATACAGCCTGGATTCGAACCAGGGACTGTAGTGATGCCTCTTGCACTGAGACACAGTGCCTTAGGCCGCTGCGCCACTCGGGAGCCCAAACTATTTCAATAGTTCTTCAAAGTAAATAAGGCCTACTTTTATGACTGCTGAATACCAACTGTCCATCACTTAGATCGTGTATTTTCAGATAGAGATACCTCACGAAGCAACTGCCCTCTATCCCTCTCAATCGCGCCTCTTCTGTCTCTTCTCTCCCTCTCCGTGGCTGCCCCACACAAACCAGACAAATAGCCGTGCAATGGATTATCGTCAATGTAGTTAATAATCACGTTTTCTGCGCCAAACTACGTAGAAAATTGGCCTTTGGTAACTAGAACTCCCTGCTACATCGCACAGTTCAGGCATGATCTGATTTATGACGAGGGAAACTGCAGCCAACGTGTGCATTGAGAGCTCAAAAAAAAGAGAACGAAACTGAATTCAAATAATTTAACAGATGTCGGTCAATTACAAAAATAACATACATTTCGGTTAATCGCTCAGCACTAGCGGCCCCTAAATCAAATCAAATCAAAATCAAATCAAAATCAAATCAAATTTATTTATATAGCCCTTCGTACATCAGCTGATATCTCAAAGTGCTGTACAGAAACCCAGCCTAAAACCCCAAACAGCAAGCAATGCAGGTGTAGAAGCACGGTGGCTAGGAAAAACTCCCTAGAAAGGCCAAAACCTAGGAAGAAACCTAGAGAGGAACCAGGCTATGTGGGGTGGCCAGTCCTCTTCTGGCTGTGCCGGGTGGAGATTATAACAAAACATGGTCAAGATGTTCAAATGTTCATAGATGACCAGCATGGTCGAATAATAATAAGGCAGAATAGTTGAAACTGGAGCAGCAGCACAGTCAGGTGGACTGGGGACAGCAAGGAGTCATCATGTCAGGTATTCCTGGGGCATGGTCCTAGGGCTCAGGTCCTCCGAGAGAGAGAAAGAAAGAGAGAATTAGAGAGAGCATATGTGGGATGGCCCTAGAGTATCTGGACAACATAATGGTAAATCTGTGGCATACAGCATATACTATATATACAAAAGTATGTGGGCACCCCTTCAAATTAGTGGAATCGTCAATTTCAGCCACATCCTTTGCTCACAGGTGTTTAAAATCGAGCACACAGTCATGCAATCTCCATAGACAAACATTGGCAGTAGAATGGCCTTACTGAAGAGCTCAGTAACTTTCAAATTGGCACAGTCATAGGATGCCATCTTTCCAACAAGTAAATTAGTCAAATTTCTGCCGTGCTAGAGCTGCCCCGGTCAACTGTAAGTGGTGTTATTGTGAAGTGGAAAAGTCTATGAGCAGCAACGGCTCAGCCGCGAAGTGGTAAGCCACACAAGCTCACAGAACGGGACCACGAGTGCTGAAGAGTTCCAAACTGCCTCGAAGCAACGTCAGCAAAAATAACTGTTCGTCGGGAGCTTCAGGAAATGGATTTCCATGGCCGAGCAGCCGTACGCACACAAGCCTAAGATCACCATGCACAATGCCAAGTGTTGGCTGTAGTGGTCTAAAGCACGCCGCCAATGGACTCTAGAGCAGCGGAAACGCGTTCTCTGACAGTCCATCTGACGAATCTGGGTTTGGCAGATGCTAGGAGAACACTACCTACCCGAATGCATAGTGCCAACTGTAAAGTTTGGTGGAGGAGGAATTAATGGTCTGGGTCTTTCATGGTTTGGGCTAGGCCCCTTAGTTCAGTGAAGGAAAATCTTAACGCTACAGCATACAATGACATTCTAGACGATTCTGTGCTTCCAATTTTGTGGCAACAGTTTGGGGAAGGCCCTTTCCTGTTTCAGCATGACAATGCCCCCGTGCACAAAGCGAGGTCCATACAGAAATGGTTTGTCGAGATCGGTGTTGAAGAACTTGACTGGCCTGCACAGAGCTCTGACCTCAACCTCACCCAACACCTTTGGGACGAATTAAAACACTGACTGCGAGCCAGGGATAATCGACCAACATCAGTGCCCAACCTCACTAATGCTCGTGGCTGAATGGGTACGAGTCCCCGCAGCAATATTCCAACATCTAGTGGAAAGCCTTCCCAGAAGAGTGGAGGCTGTTATAGCAGCAAAGGGGGGACCAACTCCATATTAATGCCCATGATTTTGGAATGACACGTTCGACGAGCAGGTGTCCACATACTTTTGGCAATTTAGTGCACCTCCGTAGCCATTACCAGAAAGTAACTCCAGATGGGTTTTGTTATAGAACGTCACTATAAAGCTCTATAGCTCAACATAACCAGAGATATAACCAGATGGAACATGGAAATCGAGGCCTTAGACTGTACAGCAAGACTATAAAGTTTAGGGCATTGTATGGGAGTGTATGTGTGTGTCACAGGGTTTACCTGGATGCAGCGATAATAGATGCGTTTAGCCCTCCGTAACAGGACAGAGCCACAGCGATGGGGATGGTCCAGCTCATCACTCCCAGAGTGTGGTCGGCAAACGTCTACAGAGAAGATTTTATTTTATTTTAATTTTAACACAGAATCTCAAAAACACACTTTTCCAGGGGGCACTTTTACACATTTATAAAGAAAGATCCATATCTAAATGGGAGTCTGTTGGACTGCAATTAAACATCCAGACTCTCACTGGGCCGGGCCAGCCGACAGCGTTGCCTGAGGGTGAGCAGACGCTTATAGAATCAAAAGACAAACAGAACATCAACTCAATGTATACATAAATAAAAAGCAAGGGCATTAATCGCCTGGTAATAACTTCAACATGTGGCATGTGGGTCGGCGCTGCATGCAATTTACCTCTCAAACTACATTCCCGGAAATCAGAGCAATAATCTGCTCTTCAACAGCTCTATTCCATGATATAAAAGTGAGAGCTCTTAATTCTGAACTCACCACAGCCACGGCATCACTGGCGAGGATGGCACTCATGTCCAGCACGGCGTAGTAAGCCACGTTAGTCATGATATATATGATCGTGACAATGGGCATGGAGATGGCAATGGACAGGGGCAGGTTCCTATGGAAACAGGGTAAGAGGTCAAACATTATCATTCATACAGTATACGTCTCTCTCTCTCTCTCTGCTTGGCATATACTCTTACCAGAGTTTACTTGTTTTAACCTACAGTGCAACATGGTGGTAAGGTTACATGTCAATGGCGTTAATGTGTGAACGTACATACGGTAGGTTCTACTTTGGAATCACAGCCAGCTGCCAGCGATCACTATGGCACTCCATTTTCTAACCACTGCATTCACACATCCTTGTTACCAAAGCTTCCTCCAATTAGTAACAGAACCCAGTTACCGTTCTAGCACAGGAGCGGAGCAGTTTGTGCTTCAGCCGACCGCTCTGTTGGATTCGTTGTCATGCCAAACTGTCATGTACGACAAAGGAGTTGGCTAAAGCACAAGCAGATCTGTGGCCAGGCTAGTTAATGACTGACTATAGAGGCGGAAATCAAACAGGTCAATAACGGTATGTTTGGTATGTGTTTGTCAGGGTGTCATGAGTACCTCTCTGGGTCCTTGATCTCCTCGGTAACAAAGTTGAGTGTGTCCCAGCCCGAGTAGGAGAACAGGGCAGAGTACAGGGCCAAGGCAATGTCTCCTGGGTCTGTAGAAGAGCCCTGGAACGACGCCTCAAAGTTCACGGTGTATCCTGAGAGGATAATTACTAATTACAATAATTACTATACAACCTCTCATTCAAATGGGATAAAATTCTGATATGAAAATGAATCAACAATTGTGTGTTGGCAGCAGTGTTAGTGTCACTGACCTTGGCATAGTTTCACTATGCCTGTGATGATGATGACGACGAGGGCGAGAACTTTGGCATAAGTGAAGACATCCTGCACCCTGGTGCCCCACTTCACGTAGGCCGAGTTGATGAACGTCAGCAAACCTAGGCCAACCGAAGACAGTGTTCACACAACATCAGCAGACGAGTACTTAGCAGAAGACTGGTAAAGATCAAAGATCAGAGCCAAATTGTTTTACTGTGCTGTGAGACTTTCAATCACACAGTACTCTTTCAATTCGTTACATGTTATGTGTTACAATTCACAGGTCACATGATGAGAGGACTCGAAGCTTCTTAACTTTGAGAGTAGTTCTGCCTGCTCTATTGGGCTTCTGTCTGTACAGATGCACAGTCCAGTGAGTGCACGCACACACATGCATGAAAACAGATTTGGAATCAGTTAAAATGTACACCCTGTAATGCAGGAACAGTATGTACTATTTCTTGGCCCAAATGTTAGCACACCGTTCTGCTGAAGTAGCGAAGGGTTACTAAAAATGGGTATGAGGTAGGAAGGTACTGGAAAACCTAGAGAGCAAGTCCTACTAAGAGCAATTTGAGAGCATTTTTAGTGACTCAACTTAAATTAAACAGTCTGCTAATATTCTATTTTTACAGTGTCTGCATTTCAGAGCGTGTCCTTTGACACTTTGTTTGCCACTTGTGAGAGAAGGATAAAGGAAAAAGTGAGGCAGAGAGGGCGTAAACGCGTCATAAGTGTTTACTCACATATGCAGGCGGCTGCGATGAGGCGCGAGGCTGAGTAGGGTGGCTCACACGTGGGGAACAGTGGCTGCACCAGGTAGTTAGAGAACGTTATGGCGATGACCGCCTGACTGGTGGGCTCAATGATGAGCAGTGATGTCCACAAGCGAATAAAGGCAATGAATGGACCAAAGGACTCCAGGATATAGGCATAGCTGGCCCCGGACTTGGTGATGGTGGTGCCCAGCTCTGCGTAACACAGAGCGCCGACCACTGAGAATATTCCACCGATGGCCCAGATGACCAGCGACAGGCCGTAGGAGGCGCTGTAGATGAGCACGCCCTTGGGAGACACGAAGATGCCCGAGCCAATCATGTTGCCCACGATGAGGCTGACTCCGTTGAGCAGGGAGATCTCCTTCTTCATCTGCATGCTCTCTTTAGCCTGCTCGGGGGCCACGGCTGAGGTGCCGTCGGGGTGCGAGGAGCTGCCGTTCAGCTTCCTGGTCTCGTCCTGGTTCCCCATGCTGGGATTGTCTGTCTGGGGTCCTAGCTGGCTGGCAACTTCTGGGAAAAGGGTGACTAGGGTGACTCTGACTAGGTGCTATCTGCCCTAAAAGACTAGAGACAAGAAATGAGAAGACAGAGAATTAGAGATTTAAAAGAGAGAAAGAAAACTAGCATGGCTAATGCCTCTGAAGCAAATCCCTCTACTCTCCTTCAAGCCCACTCACCGGTGCAGCGGAAACCTCTGTAGCTCTGGGAGGCCCCATCATTGCCCATCATCTCACACCCATGTCTAAACTGTATGAACATTTTAAAGAAATAATTGACAATAACCCTCCTTTTTAATTTCCACATGTAGCAAGCAATTTTACAGTTGCATCGTCTATGACAATGTTTGACAGCTATCGTCGACGGTGACGACATTGTGATGTCACAAACAATGGTGTAGTATATTTGAATTTGACTGCAGGGCGACATGCCAAATGGCCTATTCCCTATTTGCCATAGGCCTAATACATTTCAATGCATATGTGGTAGTTAGACTATAACATAATGCAAGAGAACAACGTAGATTGTAGAAAGAGCAGAGAGCACCAACACAGCCCGAAATGTCAGATAGGCCTATATCATTGGTTGCTTGGGAAAAAGGGCCCTACACATAGGCTACTGTGAATACAAATGGCAGTAAACGTTACTTTCACAAGTTCATCTTTTAAACAAATGTGTTTTTTATTTATTTCACCTTTATTTAACCAGGTAGGCTAGTTGAGAACAAGTTCTCATTTACAACTGCGACCTGGCCAAGATAAAGCATAGCAGCGTGAACAGACAACATGGAGCAAACAATTAACAAGTCAATAACACAGTAGAAAAAAAGAGAGTCTATATACATTGTGTGCAAAAGGCATGAGGAGGTAGGCGAATAATTACAATTTTGCAGATTAACACTGGAATGATAAATTATCAGATGGTCATGTACAGGTAGAGATACTGGTGTGCAAAAAAGCAGAAAAGTAAATAAATATAAACAGAATGGGGATGAGGTAGGTAAAATTGGGTGGGCTATTTACCGATAGACTATGTACAGTTGCAGCGATCGGTTAGCTGCTCAGATAGCAGATGTTTGAAGTTGGTGAGGGAGATAAAAGTCTCCAACTTCAGCGATTTTTGCAATTCGTTCCAGTCACAGGCCGAAGAGAACTGGAATGAAAGGCGGCCAAATGAGGTGTTGGCTTTAAGGATGATCAGTGAGATACACCTGCTGGAGCGCGTGCTACGGGTGGGTGTTGCCATCGTGACCAGTGAACTGAGATAAGGCGGAGCTTTACCTAGCATGGACTTGTAGATGACCTGGAGCCAGTGGGTCTGGCGACGAATATGTAGCGAGGGCCAGCCGACTAGAGCATACAGGTCGCAGTGGTGGGTGGTATAAGGTGCATTAGTAACAAAACGGATGGCACTGTGATAAACTGCATCCAGTTTGCTGAGTAGAGTATTGGAAGCTATTTTGTAGATGACATCGCCGAAGTCGAGGATCGGTAGGATAGTCAGTTTTACGAGGGTAAGTTTGGCGGCGTGAGTGAAGGAGGCTTTGTTGCGGAATAGAAAGCCGACTCTAGATTTGATTTTAGATTGGAGATGTTTGATATGAGTCTGGAAGGAGAGTTTGCAGTCTAGCCAGACACCTAGGTACTTATAGATGTCCACATATTCTAGGTCGGAACCATCCAGGGTGGTGATGCTAGTCGGGCGTGCGGGTGCAGGCAGCGAACGGTTGAAAAGCATGCATTTGGTTTTACTAGCGTTTAAGAGCAGTTGGAGGCCACGGAAGGAGTGTTGTATGGCATTGAAGCTCGTTTGGAGGTTAGATAGCACAGTGTCCAAGGAAGGGCCGGAAGTATACAGAATGGTGTCGTCTGCGTAGAGGTGGATCAGGGAATCGCCCGCAGCAAGAGCAACATCATTGATATATACAGAGAAAAGAGTCTGCCCGAGAATTGAACCCTGTGGCACCCCCATAGAGACTGCCAGAGGACCGGACAACATGTATAATATTGTTGAAGCGTTTAGCCTTTTAATGCCCTTAAATTGCACAACCGGCAAATCGGGGTAGAAGCTCTCGCAGCAACACTTTCAATAAGCAGAAACAAAAGAAAATTGGCTAAATGAATGATGAGTCAGTGCATGAATGAATGATGAGTCTGTTTTATATGGCTTACAAATTGTGCATTTGTATAAAAGTCAACAACAATCAGATTAAATAAATTATTATTTAGCCTATAACAATCTTTATAACACTTGAATGAACATTGATTTAGGCTAAAAACGAAATAGGCCTATTATTCTTTTTGCCCATCGAACTGTAAAAATCATAAATATACAATGAGATAAAACAAGTGATTTATAACCTTTAAAAACGAATGGCTTATAACCTTTAAAAACATTGGCTTATGCTAAAAACGAATAAGCCTATTAGGATATGGCTTTTGCCTATCGAACTCTACAAATCATATAGGGCTACAAGTTTCAAAATAAATAAAGTAGCCTAAACAAATAAGTACGAAAAAAAACTCAATTAGTGCAAAAAAACTGTGCAAATAAGTCTTTCAAGGTCTATTCTATGTCTCTCGATTAAGATGAACCTGGATTTGAATATAGTCTACATTTAAAATGTAATAAAAAAGTGCAATGAGGAACCATTAGGTTGAGTTGTTTTTTACCTTGTCTTAGCATAAAAAGTTTCTGGCATGGAACACCAGCATCAAATCAAATCAAATTTTATTTGTCACATACACATGGTTAGCAGATGTTAATGCGAGTGTAGCGAAATGCTTGTGCTTCTAGTTCCGACAATGCAGTAATAACAAGTAATCTAACTAACAATTCCAAAACTACTGTCTTGTACACAGTGTAAGGGGATAAATAATATGTACATAAGGATATATGAATGAGTGATGGTACAGAGCAGCATAGGCAAGATACAGTAGATGGTATCGAGTACAGTATGTACAAATGAGATGAGTATGTAAACAAAGTGGCATAGTATAAAGTGGCTAGTGATACATGTATTACATAAGGATACCGTCGATGATATAGAGTACAGTATATACGTATGCATATGAGATGAATAATGTAGGGTAAGTAACATTTATATAAGGTAGCATTGTTTAAAGTGGCTAGTGATATATTTACATCATTTCCCATCAATTCCCATTATTAAAGTGGCTGGAGTTGAGTCCGTGTCAGTGTGTTGGCAGCAGCCACTCAGTGTTAGTGGTGGCTGTTTAACAGTCTGATGGCCTTGAGATAGAAGCTGTTTTTCAGTCTCTCGGTCCCAGCTTTGATGCACCTGTACTGACCTCGCCTTCTGGATGATAGCGGGGTGAACAGGCAGTGGCTCGGGTGGTTGATGTCCTTGATGACCTTTATGGCCTTCCTGTGACATCGGGTGGAGTAGGTGTCCTGGAGGGCAGGTAGTTTGCCCCCGGTGATGCGTTGTGCAGACCTCACTACCCTCTGGAGAGCCTTACGGTTGAGGGCGGTGCAGTTGCCATACCAGGCGGTGATACAGCCCGCCAGGATGCTCTCGATTGTGCATCTGTAGAAGTTTGTGAGTGCTTTTGGTGACAAGCCGAATTTCTTCAGCCTCCTGAGGTTGAAGAGGCGCTGCTGCGTGTTCACCCAGTGGCGAACTCAGCAGGATGATGAACTTGTAAATACTGTGCTCACTGTATTTTTCATACAGGAGTAATAAAGGCCTAGTTCAAAACTATATCTGGTGCTTCAGCACCCTCACCATCCCTACTTCCCGCAGCTATGCTTATATGAGTACTTTTATAGACAAGAGAAACTAAGCCCTACCAATGTGAAAATCATGCGGCCTAGACTAGATAAAAAATAACTAGGTGTAACACAGTTTAGACCTAGCAATGAGTCCTTGATATATCTACAATCTATAGCAAAAAAATTGCCTTAAATGATAACAAATAAAGTACATTCTTTGGGGCGAACCCTGCAATATAGTTTTCATGCATCTAATTAGCCTATTTCTCAGCCGCGCCAGCGACTGGCCTCGGCCTCCTCACCTAATTGGTTATGAAGATGGACAAACAAAAGGCAAGACCAAGTGGTGCACAAAAACGCCCCCCAAAAAACTTTCTGGGAAAACTAGAAAACAGGAACAAGAAAAAGACAGGAGCAAGGGGAGAACCGGTCGTAGGCTTGACGAACAAAACAAACTGGCAACAGACAAACAGAGAACACAGGTACAAATACACTGGGGATAATGGGGAAGATGGGTGACACCTGGAGGGGGGTGGAGACAAGCACAAAGACAGGTGAAACAGATCAGGGTGTGACAGTCTGAGTGTTGGAGTGTGCCCCTAGCGATCCGTCAATTTAAAAACAACAAGAAAGTTGTGGCGGCTGGTTTGCTTAATATAAAGAATTTGAAATTATTTATACTTTTGATACTTAAGTATATATTAGCAATAACATTTACTTTTGATACTTAAATATATTTAAAACCAAATACTTTAAGGCTTTTACTATAGTGACAGTTCCTCTAGTGAGAGTGCCGACCCTCCTTCTCCTCCTCTCCCAGGAAACCAAGCTGGCTCCCAGTGGCGCTCATGAGAGCAGGAGGAGTATTCTGTGAACACTGATAAGCCTACGAGTGATGAGATGAATTGCCCCAACAGTGTGAAGTCCGAGTTCCAATATATAATGTAAATAGGCTACCAGCTAAATACTGTATGTCCAGTGGCTTGCGAAAGTATTCACCCCCTTGGCATTTTTCCTATTTGGTAGCCTTACAAATTGGAAATAAAAAATATTTTTTGGGGGTTTCTATAATTTGATTTACACAACATACCACTTTGAAGATGCACTGTCCGGCTGGAAGGTGAACCTCCATTCCAGTCTCAAATCTCTTGAAGACTGAAACAGGTTTCCCTCAAGAATTTCCCTGTATTTGGCACCATCCATCATTCCTTCAATTCTGACCGGTTCCCCAGTCCCTGCCAATGAAAAACATACCCGCAGCATGATGCTACAAACACCATGCTTCACTGTGGATGGTATTTAGTCTGACCAGAGTACCTTCTTCCATATGTTTGGGGAGTCTCCCACATGCCTTTTGGCAAACACCAAACGTGTTTGCTTGTATTTCTACTTTAAGCAATAGCTTTTTTTCTGACCACTCTTCCGTAAAGCCCAGCTCTGGAGTATACGGCTTAAAGTGGTCCTATGGACAGATACTCCAATCTCCGCTGTGGAGCTTTGCAGCTCCTTCAGGGTTATCTTTGGTCGCTTTGTTTCCTCTCTGATTAATGCCCTCCTTGCCTGGTCCGTGAGTTTTGGTGGGCGGCCCTCTCTTGGCAGGTTTGTTGCGGTGCCATATTCTTTCAATTCTTTAATAATGGATTGAATGGTGCTCTGTGGGATGTTCAAAGTTTTGGATATTATTTTATAACCCAACCCTGATCTGTACTTCTCCACAACTTTGTCCCTGACCTGTTTGGAGAGCTCCTTGGTCTTCATGGTGCCGCTTGCTTGGTGGTGCCCCTTGCTTAGTGGTGTTGCAGACTCTGGGGCCTTTCTGAACAGTTGTATACAGTGCCTTGCGAAAGTATTCGGCCCCCTTGAACTTTGCGACCTTTTGCCACATTTCAGGCTTCAAACATAACGATATAAAACTGTATTTTTTTGTGAAGAATCAACAACAAGTGGGACACAATCATGAAGTGGAACGACATTTATTGGATATTTCAAACTTCTTTAACAAATCAAAAACTGAAAAATTGGGCGTGCAAAACTATTCAGCCCCCTTAAGTTAATACTTTGTAGTGCCACCTTTTGCTGCGATTACAGCTGTAAGTCGCTTGGGGTATGTCTCTATCAGTTTTGCACATCGAGAGACTGACATTTTTTCCCATTCCTCCTTGCAAAACAGCTCGAGCTCAGTGAGGTTGGATGGAGAGCATTTGTGAACAGCAGTTTTCAGTTCTTTCCACAGATTCTCGATTGGATTCAGGTCTGGACTTTGACTTGGCGATTCTAACACCTGGATATGTTTATTTTTGAACCATTCCATTGTAGATTTTGCTTTATGTTTTGGATCATTGTCTTGTTGGAAGACAAATCTCCGTCCCAGTCTCCGGTCTTTTACAGACTCCATCAGGTTTTCTTCCAGAATGGTCCTGTATTTGGCTCCATCCATCTTCCCATCAATTTGAACCATCTTCCCTGTCCCTGCTGAAGAAAAGCAGGCCCAAACCATGATGCTGCCACCACCATGTTTGACAGTGGGGATGGTGTGTTCAGGGTGATGAGCTGTGTTGCTTTTACGCCAAACATAACATTTTGCATTGTTGCCAAAAAGTTCAATTTTGGTTTCATCTGACCAGAGCACCTTCTTCCACATGTTTGGTGTGTCTCCCAGGTGGCTTGTGGCAAACTTTAAATGACACTTTTTATGGATAGCTTTAAGAAATGGCTTTCTTCTTGCCACTCTTCCATAAAGGCCAGATTTGTGCAATATACGACTGATTGTTGTCCTATGGACAGAGTCTCCCACCTCAGCTGTAGATCTCTGCAGTTCATCCAGAGTGATCATGGGCCTCTTGGCTGCATCTCTGATCAGTCTTCTCCTTGTATGAGCTGAAAGTTTAGAGGGACGGCCAGGTCTTGGTAGATTTGCAGTGGTCTGATACTCCTTCCATTTCAATATTATCGCTTGCACAGTGCTCCTTGGGATGTTTAAAGCTTGGGAAATCTTTTTGTATCCAAAGCCGGCTTTAAACTTCTTCACAACAGTATCTCGGACCTGCGTGGTTGGTTCCTTGTTCTTCATAATGCTCTCTGCGCTTTTAAAGGACGTCTGAGACTATCACAGTGCAGGTGCATTTATACGGAGACTTGATTACACACAGGTGGATTGTATTTATCATCATTAGTCATTTAGGTCAACATTGGATCATTCAGAGATCCTCACTGAACTTCTGGAGAGAATTTGCTGCACTGAAACTAAAGGGGCTGAATAATTTTGCATGCCCAATTTTTCAGTTTTTGATTTGTTAAAAAAGTTTGAAATATCCAATAAATGTCTTTCCACTTCATGATTGTGTCCCACTTGTTGTTGATTCTTCACAAAAAAATACAGTTTTATATCTTTATGTTTGAAGCCTGAAATGTGGCAAAAGGTCGCAAAGTTCAAGGGGGCTGAATACTTTCGCAAGGCACTGTATATACTGAGATCATGTGACACTTAAATAAAGTCTACCTGTGTGCAATCTAACAAATTCTGTGACTTCTGAAGGTAATAGGTTGCACCAGATCTTATTTAGGGTCTTCATAGCAAAGGGGGGGAATACATATGCACGCACCACATTTTCCATTTTGAATTTTGTTTTGAATTGTTTGAAACAAGTTATTTTTTTCATTTCACTTCACCAATTTGGACTATTTTGTGTATGTCCATTAAATGAAATCCAAATAAAAATCCATTTAAATTACAGGTTGTAATGCAACAAAATAGGAAAAATGCCAAGGGGGTGAATACTTTTGCAAGGGACTGTAGCTATAGATAAGCTAGTGGGCTAGACTGCATAGTCTGTATAATGAAACAATCCCTAGTAAGCTATTGTTTTGATGGTGGACTGATTGTATTTTTATTTATTTTTTGATGTGTTTTTTCACCTTTATTTAACCATGTAGGCTAGTTAAGAACAAGTTCTCATTTGCAACTGCGACCTGGCCAAGATAAAGCAAAGCAGTTCGACACATACAACAACATAGAGTTACACATGGAATAAACAAACATACAATCAATAATACAGTAGAAATATCTATATACAGCATGTACAAATGAGGTAGGATAAGAGAGGTAAGGCAATAAATAGGCCATGGTGGCGAAGTAATTACAATATAGCAATTAAATACTGGAATGGTAGGATGTGCAGAAGATGCATGTGCAAGTAGAGATACTGGGGTGCAAAGTAGCAAGATAAATAAATAAATACAGTATGGGGATGAGGTAGATTGGATGGGCTATTTACAGATGAGCTATGTACAGGTGCAGTGATGTGTGAGCTGCTCTGACAGCTGGTGCTTAAAGCTAGTGAGGGAGGTAAGAGTCTCCAGCTTCAGAGATTTTTGCAGTTCGTTCCAGTCATTGGCAGCAGAGAACTGGAAGGAGAGGCGACCAAAGGAAGAATTGGCTTTGGGGGTAACCAGTGAGATATACCTGCTGGAATGCGTGCTATGGTGGGTGCTGCTATGGTGACCAGTGAGCTGAGACAAGGTGGGGCTTCACCTAGCAGAGACTTGTAGATGACCTGGGGCCTGGGGGTTGGCGACGAGTATGAAGCGAGAGCGTACAGGTCACAGTGGTGGGTAGTATATGGGGCTATGGTGAGAAAACGGATGGCACTGTGATAGACTGCATCCAATTTGTTGAGTAGAGTGTTGGAGGCTATTTTGTAAATGACGTCACCGAAGTCAAGGATCGGTAGGATGGTCAGTTTTACGAGGGAAGGATGCTTTGTTGCGAAATAGGAAGCCGATTCTAGATGTAATTTTGGATTGGAGATGTTTAATGTGAGTCTGGAAGGAGAGTTTACAGTCTAACCAGACACCTAGGTATTTGTAGTCGTCCACATATTCTAAGTCAGAACCATCCAAAGTAGTGATGCTGGACGGGCGGGCAGATGCGGGCAGCCATCGGTTGAAGAGCATGCATTTAGTTTTACTTGCATTTAAGAGCAGTTGGAGGCCACGGAAGGAGAGTTGTATGGCATTGAAGCTCGTCTGGAGGTTAGTTAACACAGTGTCCAAAGAAGGGCCTGAGGTATACAGAATGGTGTCGTCTGAGTAGAGGTGGATCAAAGAATCACCAGCAGCAAGAGCGACATCACTGATGTATACAGAGAAGAGAGTCGGCCAGAGAATTGAACCCTGTGGCACCCCTATAGAGACTGCCAGAGGTCCGGACAACAGGCCCTCCGATTTTACATACTGAACTCTATCGGAGAAGTAGTTGGTGAACCAAGCGAGGCAATCATTTGAGAAACCAAGGCTGTTGAGTCTGCCAATAAGAATGTTGTAATTGACAGAGTAGAAAGCCTTAGCCAGGTCGATGAATACGGCTGCACAGTAATGTCTCTTATCGACGGAGGTTATGTGTAGCGCAAATCTTTACACATAGGAATGCACGGTACCTTTGACATCGGTTTTTAACATCGGCTTTAAACTAGACATCGACACCGATACCAATACCGATGTTTGCATTTTTAGCTAATATCGGCTGATTCCGATATGTTCACCGATATATCGTGCATCCCTAGATGACAACCAATGAATTCTAAGTGGTTTAAATGGGCTTTCTCCATTCTGATTGTTTTATACTCAACCCCAAACTAGGACAAAACTGACAGTAAACTAGTCCAATTTGTCCAACTTTTCATTTATTTAGCACTGTATCATAGACTGTATTTTTTTTAAAACAACGGTACGTGGATCCATAGCAGTATACATTAAAATACTATATATTGCCCAGCCTTACCACCATACTCACAAGGTCTCTACACAAAGGAAAGTAATGACTTATGACTATGAATCTTTTCAATTACCAGCCTTTCGTTTTCAGTAAAAGGATCATTCTGGGGTATGGCTTATCAAAATCTCTCAAACCACGTAGACATAAATCATGCATCTGACCAATGTTCCCTCAAAAGAAATTAGCACCTGAGCAAATTTCTGGTCTGCTGAGCACAAACTTGAACATTGTGAAAATTTAGTGCAACTTCTGCCGCGCATTTACTGTTAACACTGAGGATGTATCCACTTTAAGTTAGTTTTAACAGTAGACTGCTGTGGCTATTTGTTCATAACGTAGGCCTACCAACCATCCAACCACCAAAAACAATAGAGAAAAATGCACCCCATAACATTTTAACATGGAAATAGCTGTTCTATCATTCAGCCTACAGTAGCAGCAAATTATTACACAACCCCCAATGGATTTTGAGTAGGCACTGTGACAACCAACCCCGTTCTCCCCTACAGGGAAATCGAGGATTTGAATTTTTAGCCTAAATCAGATTGATTTTGGTCTGTTTCTAAAACAATATTGACATTATGTTTACTGTAATGTTCAGTAAAACATACAGTAAACCCCTTTGCAAACGCAAGGGACCAGTCATTTTTTCCATCTTCTTTCCAGGAAATAACAACGTCCTTTATCCTACATGGCAGGTAGGCTGTGAATCAGGCATTTACACCAACTAGTGAAATTAGTAGTAACCGCTACATTTTGTATCGGCTATTTGTCTTACCTTGTTCTTGTTTTCTGTTTATCGCTCTTGACGACCTGCCAAGATGTGTGGCTGCGGCATGCCCACTGAGCACACAGCAGAGATCAATTATCATAGTCACGTAACAGCGGCAATAAACGATCACACGAATGGATACGGTCTCTCAAATACAGTATATTGGAACACTTGTATGATTCACTATTTACTTTAAATATATATATATATACTTTGTGTTCACAGTGTATTTGTTTGATTTACAACTGCACTGGACCAAGAAACAAAAATGAAACCGATTTTTCACTTCAAAGTAAAATAATTACCTGGAATCAATTATTCAGAATTAAAATCAAATGAATTTGGTTGGAGGTAAGTGAAGTGATTCTCGTTTACTGTGTAATTTCTCATCTGTGGAAATTTGCAGGTGTTTTCGGGGTGAAAAAAAGCCATTCAACCACTTTTGAAGCGAGAAAAAACCCACTGGGCACAGATGACAATTAGTCGTCTATTCCACATTGGTTCAACGTAATTTCATTGAAATGACGAGGAAACATTGATACAACAAGTGTGTGCCCAGTGGGCTATATATTTGAGCGCAACAGTAATAGGCAACAATTCTAGAAGTAGACCTACTTTAAGCCACTGGATGAAAATTACAGCCTTTATTAAACATCTGCCTTTGTTTCTGAGTGCATGAACTCAAAACCCAACAAGAAAAGAGCTGCTTGAGTGTCAAGGAGGAGTCTTGATCTAATCATGTAGTTATATATTAATTTACTTTATTATACAACTCCAAATATTCCAATCATTAGGCTATTCACACAGACAGTGCTTGGGGAAATTACTGTCTTCTGTTCTCAGCATGATGTTAAACAGGCCAACAACAAAAAAATCTGTACACTATGGCCAATACTTCAGTGGGCCTCTCATTTGACAAGACCCCTTTTTACCCTTTTAGTACATAAACGTCTTTAGACTCTACTTGTGTGACAATTGGTACTGTGTGAAGCCGGTGGTGCAGTGTGAACACCAGACATGCAATTAGACATATACTGTTAAAAGGCGTGTTGCGCGAGATGGGCAACAAAATCAAAGGGTACCCTGAGGGGAATGTGACAATGACCTATAGGTTCAAGGATTTAACACAAATAACCAACAAAAGTGGCATAAAATGAGACTCAAGTTCAGTTATTTTATCTGATAAACCAACAAATAATAATCTTGTTTCAAGATACCAAGTCAGAAAGTGCTGAACAGGACAATCCAAACTATTTTGAACATATAGTTTCGTACAATATGTACTTTACAAACAGGCTGTCAAAAGACGAGCAACATTGTGGCACCACACAATAACCCACAGAGCAGAGAGAGGGTCAAAAGTCACAACACAACACAGAAAATGTAGCATATAATATAGAACAAACTGTGTTTTGTGTGCTAGCTCAGTAGTCCCTCAACACATAGTTAACACTCATTATCGCTAGTGATGGGTCATAAACATGATCAAAGCAGATGAATCATCCACACAGCTATTCACTTTCATTGGTTTCTCTCCAACACGATTGTTTCTATCATTTGACTGTCACAGAAGCTTCCTCTAATCAAACGTTTGATTGACATCAACTTCAGAGGTAGCACCACTCTGATTGAATACTCAGACTTATCAAAGGCATGGACAGGTGTGTCCCCAACATGGATCTCTATGGATATAGATGAGTCATTGCAGCTGTTCTGATGAAATTAGGAATCTCAGGTTCTCCAATTGATATTCACTCTGACTGACTGTGGTCTGTATTAGACCTGAGTGAGTATAGAATAGATTTGGTTAGGGTTCCTCAGCTCTTCATTCCAAGGCTCCAGTCTCAATTGACACTCTCTGAGATACAGTATGACATGATAAACCGTGAACAGATACATTTGGTTAGGGGCCCTTCACTACACAACCCCCCATTCTAATAACCATCCATCCACCTTCAGTGAGGCATGTGTGGAGGGCCACGATTGGTGGCAATGGACATCAGACCGAGGGTGGTAGCTACCAGGGAAGCTGCATGTTCCCCCTGACAGGCACAGGTGTCCAGTAGGGAGCGTATGCGAGAGGTCAGTGTCAGAGAGGCAGAGATGACCTCAAAGGCCTCCGGGGGAAGGGCTCGCCGTGAGATGAGCACATCCAGCAGGTTGTTGAGTCGTCCCTCCGTCATGCCTCGAATGATGCCTTCACGTCTCTCGCGCAGCATACGACAATAGCTCACCGCCACCGGAGTCGCAGACACACCCCGGGCAGCTGCGGACAAAGAAGGTAGGGTGAAGTTTCAAGGATGACACAAGAACTATAATATCACGTCTCTCTCAAACACTCATAAGACACAAATCGTGTAGAGAGGACTTTGAGAAAAATACCTGGACAACTCAGAGAAAGAGGACAAGAGACAAGCAGTAGCTATCTGATATGAAAGACAGTAATACTTACCGTAGATTCATAGCCCTACTAGACAAGTTACCCTCTTAATCAACACACTGGTCACAATCATAAATGTCTAGTAGCCATGTATTGCTTTTTAAAAAGACAAAATGTTTTTGACTCAGAGCATTTACTGGGACAACAGACAACTTGTAGAGAGAAACAAAGATCCTCAAGGGAGGAAACGCATTGGACACTGATAAGAAAGGATGGCCATGCAGGAAACCAGCAATCCCCCAAACTGCTTACTGTGCACATACAAACACACAAATGGAGGCACTGTTTGTAACGTCTACTCATTTTCATGTTGCTTTACTTTGTCTTCACCTTTTTCAGCAACATTTTAGACACGCTAGAGAAAGATAAGTCAATTCTAGATAGCTACAGTCTGGCACTGTACATACGTTTGCAGACAAAACTGGGTAATAGGTGGGAGGTCTAAGCTTAAACACATTTTCTACCATGGGAGCTGGCAGTGGGCTGGTTGAGAGGGCTCTGTCTGAGGGCTTTTGAGGGACTGGAGGAGAGTGGGGGTGGTGGGCTGAGTCTCTGTCCCTGGGAGACACCTCCTGTCCCTCTGGAATGCTCAGGACCCGGTCCACTGCTGGGACATCTGGGACTGGTGGAAGACACCACAGAGCCGCCAGACACACAGTCTGGGGAGAGACACGTTGCTGTTAGATTGTTCAAGGTACGATATCAATTAATTATTATTTAATAAAGAAGATAAACAACAGGGTGGTTTCACTGACAACAAACTGAGCATATTCACAAACTGCTCTCATTATCAATCAGTTTGAAGTTCTTACCCTGACAGTGCCTCCTCTGGGATGCTTCCCCTGTATATATGGCTGTAGGGGGACTAGGGAGTGTTTCACTAGGACAGGAAGTCTGTGGAAAGGGCAGTGTCTTGTTGCCCACACATTTAGTGTCTCCGGAACCAGCGCAGGCCTAGTAATGAGATAAGTAAATATTGTTTTCAATGTAAGACATCACAAGCATTAAATACAATCAGAATATCACAAAAAATGTGAACCAAGCTCACTTCTAGGTTGTTTATCTCAATGGGAATGTCCTTCACAGGATGTATTTTAGAGTCATGTAGCGCCCTCTCCTGGTAAAGGGACAGAAAACACATACGCATGTTTGCTCATGATTAGTGACTGGTCTATTTACTGTTTTCAGTAATTAAAAGCACATGAAACATATCCTGATTTCCTCAGTCAAAACAAACTGATAGCAGATCAGGTTTGTGGAAACAGAGAATATCGGACTTTGGAGTGTAATAGAACTTATTAAATGAGGATGATCCGTACCTTGCTTTCCCTCACCCTGAGGGTAGCCCTTGTCATGGCATCGGGATCAAAGGTTGCTATGACGCTCCTCAGTTCCAGTGCACAGTCTGTGGACAGAGAGCCAGAGAAAGAAGAGGACATGAGAATGAACATAAACGCACCAAAAGTTTCCGTTTTGTATATACCCACATGGCAGTCATAGGAAAGGAAATACATGGATAAGAACTAATACCAGAAAATAAACAATTGAACACAATTTAGATGAGAAGACTCAAAGAGTCTTATTGATTAAGTGGCAGAAGTAGGGTATGGGATTGTATCTCTCAGTCTCGGCGTGTGGAACAGAGAGGAAGTGGGTGCTGCAAGTGGTTCTGCTTGTCACTCGTCCTCAACAGGCAGGTAGGTAAGCAGTCAAGGAAGGGGGGCTTGTAGGGAGAGATCACAAAGACCAGGCACAGCTGCTCTCTTTCACCATTGTCTATCTACACTCTGATTCACCCTCACAGACAGACTTACCCTCTGCTGTTGGACGGCTGTGTGGGTTAGTGCTCCAGCAGTTGGTCATCAGCTGAGAGAGGGTATGGCAGTGGGGTACATGCTTGGGTAGCAGCTCATCCTTCAGGCCTGAACCAATCCCATCATCACCTGAAAGCAGCTGGAGCAAATCTGCTTGGGTATAGACAATGACGTGTTACAAATGACAAATGTAATAAAATATTGAGACTGTATGATATTCGGCCAGGTATAACCTAGCCTCTGCTGATAGAAACAGAGTTGTGCTTTGAATAGACGGAAAGAAATAGAATCACCTTCACATGGTTGTCTTCTGTTCAACGTCTCCCACAGCAGCACACCAAAGCTAAAGAGAGAAGATGCTCATTGGGTAACTGCATGGTCATTAGTAAAGGCATCTGTAGAAAAGTGGTAAACATATCCTTCCCCCACCTGGTAAATTGAATTAGTGAATATGACTGTTTGAAGTGGCAGGATCATGAAAGGTGACCTCACCTGTACATGTCTGCCTCCACAGTGGGTGTGGTGCCAGTCAGGGCCTCAGGAGACAGGTACACCAAGTCCCTGAAGCAGGGCCCTCCTCCAGCAGAGAGAGAGGAGCCAACCCTCCACTCCCTGGGCAGGCCCCAGTCACTCACCTGGAGGTAGGAACATTAACACCCACACAGATGAACATAAACACCCACACACAAACCGACAAAAAACACCTGCTCTAACACAGACTCAAACCCACGTACGTACACTGTAAAGCTTACACCTGCAACTGTTCACAATACACCATATCCCATGGAAAATATACCATCAATCAAAGGGAGTTCATTCTCACATTAGTTTCACCACTCAGAGAGAAGACTTGAGTCTCTGTAGTACAGGACTGGGTCAGTTATCAGTCACTGTTCTCTACCTTGGCCCTGTACTGCTGGTCCAGGAGAACATTGGTGGGTTTCAGGGCCTGATGGGGGAGTGGTATGCAGTGGAGGTGGCACAACCCCTCTGTCACATCTAATAGGATGCCTAGCCTGAAACTCATGGGTAGACCTGGATACAGCTGGGTCTGACAGGGATAACAAATGTTACAATCATTCAAAAGATGCAGTATCAAATCTATTCACTTCATTATAATGGATAATAAATACAAGGGAACTGAAAAGCACATGACAACACGAAGTTGAAATTGTGAACTGAAAATACTATAGAATTCAACATGACCACAACACAACTTACTGTGTGTAAATACAGTTTAACTACAGATAGACTAAATCATGCGCAGTGTCACGTCTACTGTCTGAACTTTCTCCTGAAACAGGAAGAGCTCTTTGTGTAAATAAGGCAGTGACAGTGCTGATGAAAGATAGATCTCTTTTTGCATCTGCCAGGGGCTTTCCAGACATAGCATGTGGATGACAAGCACAGCACTGGTCTCCATGAAGACACAGGAATTGTAAATAAAGCAATCAAAAGAAGGACATTACTTGACTAACTTTATGTGCATCTATTGACCACCAGTTTGTTGATACACTGAGTGTATAAAACTTTAAGAACACCTGCTCTTTCCATGACAGACAGACCAGGTGAATCCAGGTGAAAGGTATGATCCCGTACTGATGTCACTTGTTAAATCCACTTCAATCAATGTAGATGAGGAAACAGGTTTTTGAGGCAATTGATACATGGATTGTGTGTGTGCCATTCAGAGGGTGAATTGGCAAGAGAAAATATTTCAGTGCCTTTGAACGGGGTATGGTAGTAGGTGCCAGGCGCACCGGTTTGTGTCAAGAACTGTAACGCTGCTAGGTTTTTCATGCTCAACAGTTTCCCGTGATCATCAAGAATGGTCCACCACCCAAAGGACATCCAGCCAACTTGACACAACTGTGAGAAGCATTGAAGTCAACATGAGCCAGCATCCCTGTGGAACGTTTTCGACACCTTGTAGAGTCCATGCCCTGACAAATTGAGGCTGTTCTGAGGACAAAGAGCGACTCAATATTAGGAAGTTTTTTTGAATGTTTGGTGTACTCTGTGTCTACTGTATGCTGCAACACAGGGAAGCTGTAGAACCAACTTAGATGAATCAATTAGCCTACTGCCACACACTATACATGCATATTCATATTTGAGTTAGACTGAGCGCGCATATATAACACTGACCTGGTATAGTAGAGAGTGTAGAGAGCCCTCAGGCATCCAGTCATAGAGCAGGCCCATCAGACACCAGGCCTCGTACACACCCAGAGGAACCAAAACCCGCTCTGAATGGACTTGTCTGACCACAGCCACATCTCTCATCCACTCAGTCCACTTACTGGGGAAGAACAGAACACACAGTAAACACACCACATACAAACCTATGCACACATATACAGTAAACGCATAAAAACACACAAACCCTCAAACAGACACGCACCTGCTGCAGTGGTCTTGGTTCACAAGGCTTTAATTTAAACTAATCAAGTAACCACAATAATGTGTCAGATTTTTTAAAAATATTTTGGAAAGTTGTGAGAGAGAGAGAGAGAGAGAGAGAGAGAGAGAGACCCGACCTCACCCTCCTAGAATCTGAAGTAAAATGTTAACTGTTTGCTGATGATCTGGTGCTTCTGTTCCCAACAAGGGCCTACAGCAGCACCTATAATACAAATAATGGGGATCCAAAAAAGGTTCAATTGCCAGGACCACAAATACAAATTCCATCTAGACACCGTTGACCTAGAGCACACAGAAAAACACACCTACCTCGGCCTAAACATCAGCACCACAGGTAACTTCCACAAAGCGGTGAATGATCTGAGAGACAAAGTAAGGGCATTCTAAGCCATCAAAATGAACATAAAATTCAACATCCCAATTAGGATCTGGCTAAAAGAGCCTTTATATTCTACAACCACCTAAAAGGAAGTGATTCCCAAACGTTCCATAACAAAGCCATCACCTACAGAGAGATTAACCTAGAGAAGTGTCCCCTCAGCAAGCTGGTCCTGGGGCTATGATTCACAAATACATGACAGAGCCCCAGGACAGCAGCACAATTAGACCCAACCAAATCATGAGAAAAGAAAAATAGATAATTACTTGACACATTGGAAAGAGCTAACAAAAAAACAAAGCAAACTGGAATGATATTTGGCCTTAATGATATTTGGCCTTCTCCCGGCAGGCAGTCACTGAGTCCGAGGTGCTAAAGGAGCTCCTTAAACTTGACCCTTTCTTCTTCAAGGTTGCTGACCCTATCATCGCCAAGCCTATATCGAACCTTTGTAACCGGTCTCTCCTTTATGGTGAGGTTTCTATTGCTTGGAAGCGAGCCACGGTTCGTCCTTTACTTAAAGGGGGAGATCAAATTGATCCTAACTGTTATAGACCTGTTGCTATTTTGCCCTGTTTATCAAAAGTGTTGGAAAAACATGTCAATAATCAACTGACTGGCTTTCTTGATGTCTATAGTATTCTCTTGGGTATGCAATCAGGTTTCCGCTCAGGTTATGGATGTCTCACTGCAACCTTAAAGGTCCTCAATGATGTCACCATTTCCCTTGATTCTAAGCAATATTGTGCTGCTATGTTTATTGACTTGGCCAAAGATTTTGATACAGTAGACCATTCCATTCTTGTGGGCCGGCTAATGAGTATTGGTGTCTCTGAGGGGTCTTTGGGCTGGTTTGCTAACTACCTCTCTCAAAGAGTACAGTGTATAAAGTCAGAAAATCACAAACACCATTGTAAATACATACTATATTTATCTGTCTACTTATTTTCCCTTTCGTAGCCTAATTCAACTAGTTGCATATTGTTGCAACACTGTACATGGCTAGTAACACAACTTTTAAAATGGCTCTATTATTTAGAAACTTTTGAGAGTGTAAAGTTACTGTTTATTTCACTTTTGTTTATTATCTATTCCACTTGCTTTGGCAATGAAAACATGTTTTCCATGCCTATAAAGCCACTTGACTTGAATTGAGAGAGAGATTTTGTCATTGCATTTGAGATTTGCCAAATTTACCTTCCACCTGCAGTGCGAGACGAGAGGACCTTGATTGACACCTGTAGCTCTGTTCTCTTGTAAGTACCCTGAAGACACCCGCCTGCGCTGGTTCCGCACAATATCACATTTAGCACATCCTCTTGATGAACAGTTTCCACCGCCATCTGATAGTAGGAACAGAAATCAGTCGACTCTATAATAATAACACTTTATTTTATCTTGCTTGTTGCTCTGCCATGGATTAATGTATTTGTCTTTCACTGCACTGACACATTGAACAGGAAGCATCGAGTTGCCGCGTGGTGCTCTGAAGACAGTGTATGTACATCGACACGATTGGCTGCTTTGTTCACGGAAATCTCCTGGCTAGCTACAGTAGGCTATAAAATGAGGGATGAAGTCATTTTTTTTTGGCAATGGCGTAACAACCGATAAAGGCAGCGACATAACTTGGCTTGAACAACTCCTGATTCAACTACCCACCGGTCAAAAACGGGTTGAACCAACGTAGTTCCCACGTGATTTCAACCCGCAAAATCTACATGGCAATGTTTAATCAACGTGGAAAACTAATTGGAAAACTGAGGGCATTTCGTATTTTTCCCACCCAACGTTTAACCTAAATGACAATGACATAGTGAATATTTTTGTTAGTTGACAACTCAACCAAAAGTGAAAGGGCTGTTAGGGGACAGAGTTGGGAAATTCATTTAAAAAAAGTTTACATAATGTACCTTTCCCCTCCTTCCAAGCAGAAGGGCTGCAACCAACTGACTTTAAATACCATCTGTGTCAGGAAGCCTGCACTAGTGAAATATACTATATATCCCTATATAAACAGGGGGCTTAGGGTATGTAGTCCAATAGGCTACCCACTTTCCTATTTTCTACACTGTTCCAACAGAATTGACTATGTTACCTGTAAAAAAAAAATGGCCAATGTTTATTATGAGCACTTTTCAAACAGTTCCATTTTCACAAAATTCTTGCCCGCAGAAGCCTTCTATACATCCTGTTTGCATGCCGGCACCTGTTGGTTACCAGTGGGAGTATGTGCTGAAATTCTAATAAATCCATTGAAAATACATCACAAAGAAATCCATTATTAATTCATTTAGGCAGGTTCTAAGAAACATAAGACTAAGAAAAATAGAATAGCATATTTTGAGTTTAATGATGTTACTGGTCTGTGTAGCCTATAGGCTGCATGGCTGCGCCATGCAAATGAAATCAATAGTTCATTATATTGTTCATTAAACAGTAAACGCACATATTTTACAGTAAAACAATTATGGAATATAACAGAATAAAACAACTTACACTACCGTCAAAAGTTTTAGAACACCGACTCATTCAAAGGTTTTTCTTTATTTTTACTATTTTCTACATTGTAGAATAATAGTGCAGACATCAAAACTATGAAATTACACATGTAATAACCCAAAAGTGTTAAACAAATCAAAATCTATGTTATATTTGAGATTCTTAAAAGAGCCACCCTTGGTTTTCAACCAACCAGCGGAATGTCGCAGAGTAGTCTGCGGAATACACCACCTGTCAAAGCGACTAGTGCCTTCGCACACAAGGCGACAGCCCACCACAGTCTATGCGACAGCCACCGGTGACCATAGCAATGAAATAAACAAACATTGTCAACATGCGAAAAGGATAATCGCTATAACAACATAAGCATGCATTTAAACGTACTTACAGGCAACAGAAATTATTCACAAAAAAATCTATTACAAAACAATGATCTTTATTGTTAAACGTGACAGTAAGCAGATTGTGCTAACCAGCTAATTTAGCTAGCTAGCTAGAGTGGTGAAGTTAGCTGTGATGGTGTGATAACATTGACTGGTGATGATCAATGTGCTGCAGTAGCCTATTAGGCCTAATAATTGGCCAACGAATGATGGGATAATATGAATGAGCTTCTTCAGCTACACAGCCTGACGTTTCACCAAGCATGCCACATTTTCTAACTGTGATTGGTCAACAATGAAAGGCACTTCTTGAAAAAATAGAGCAGAAGCCAAAGGGCTGTGTTGGAGAGGATCAAAACAGCAGTTTATCATGGATAAATTGTGACTGACTGATCTACAAATAATAATGAGTTGTAATTTATGATGCAAGGTGATTTGTTGATCAGTCCGTAAGCAGTCAATTTGATGCTCTCCAACACGGTCATGTTCTCCTCTCCACCTGGATAGAATACCACCCCCACCTGGGCTTAATTGAAAATGTAGTGGCCACCGCTGTTTGTCAGCACCTTAATAGAGATAGCCCTAACCCTGTAGTCCTAACCTCTTGTTCTTTCAGCCATTCTTACAGTGTGGCGAAAATAAATGGGGAAAGAAAAGGGTTTGGGATAAACGCCGAAAATAAGGTATGAGGTTAACACACGCTTAGGAGATCGTATACGTTTTGTTCTACGAGATAATATTAATAAGTTAACATGACCTTTATGAATTATGAAGCCTTTGTGCTTTTTGGAATGACAAATGCTACAAAATTCACAAAATGTGACTTTAGCTGCTGAAGATTTTCATAGAACAATGCGTATAAGATCTCATAAACCTGTCAACCTTACCTTACTTTCGGCGTATATCACAAAAACGGCGTTCATTTCCACATAGACTTTGTCCAACGAACCATGGCGGAGTTAGTGCCTACAAAAATACGCTATTGCTATTGCTCTCTGGATTGGCTCATTCTCAAACCCGTGCTCAGTGGCACGCGAGCCGCCGCCTAGTCAATCTCCTTCTTCTTCCATGAGGTTTAACGGTGGTTTGCATCCAATAAATGTTGCATTACCGCCACCTACTAGACTGGAGTACAACCCCCTTATACGTTGCTTAAAAAAAATAAACAAATAGCATCCCATCTAACACAACACTCACAAAAAATGATCTAATAACCCAACACAACTCCAGGCTTCGTAAGGGCTATATGACCAACAACGAGAGTGATGGAGGGCTGCATCGGATGACCTGGCCTCCACAATCACCTGACCTCAACCCAATTGAGATGGTTTGGGATGAGTTGGACCGCAGAGTGAAGTAAAAGCAACCAACAAGTGCTCAGCATATGTGGGAACTCCTTCAAGATTGTTGAAAAGCATTCCAGGGGAAGCTGGTTCAGAGTTTATCAAGGCAAAGGGTGGCTACTTTGAAGGATGTCAAACATAAACAAATACAAATATATTTTAACACTTTTTTGGTTACTACATGATTCCATATATGTTATTTCATAGTTTTGATGTCTTCACTATTATTCTACAATGTAGAAAATAGTACAAATAAAGAAAAACCCTTGAATGAGTAGGAGTGTCAACTTTTGACTGGTACTGTATCTGACTTGGATCATCATTTTGTCCATGTGATGATTTTATGACTGGCCTGAATGACTCCGACACAGAGGAAGTGATATTTGTTGAGACGGATGAGGTAGACACAGGTGATGGAGGTATAAAACAGAAATAGAGAAGAGCATGACCTATGTGTCTATCTTTATTCCTGTTTCCATTTACTTTAAGGGCGCTATGCTATTTAACAATAGGCTACAATATATGTATGAGTGTTCAATGAGTAGGTTGAAATGTTTGTGGGTATGAAAACTGTGACTGTGTCTTATTAAACACTATGTTTTACTCACACCTGCCTTTGGGCATTAAACGCACAGGTTTGCTGTATCTAAGTCTGGTAACAGTAAATTCTAATGTAGGCTAAATATAGTCAATCCTCTTATAAGAATGGACATCTCATTGACAGGCTAAAAGTGACATAAGTATCAGTTTGATGGCTTACTTCCTCATTCTCCCCCACTCTTTTCCATCATGTGTTTTTACAGTGCATTTACCCTGCTCCCTGTCACTCTGAAGTAACCCAGTGTGTGGGCCACGTAAAAACCCTGTTGTGCAACTTTCCACACAGTCACTGTAACCATCCTGCAACTAAGCAATCATGACACTCTGTTTTCCTTAGAACCTCTGCAATTTACTGTAAACCAGAGCTACAGCGTCATACACTGAGTGTACCAAATATAAGAACACCTTCCTAATATTGAGTTGCACACCCTTTTGACCTCAGAACAGCCTCAATTTGTCGGGGCATGGGCTACAAGGCGTCGAAAGTGTTCCACATGGATGTTGGCCCATGTTGACTCCAATGCTTCCCACCGTTGTGTCAAGTTGGCTGGATGTTGGGTGGTGGACCATCATTGATACACACGGGAAGCTGTTGAGTGCGAAAAACCCAGCAGCGCTGCAGTACTTAACACACTCAAACCGGTGAGCCTGCCACCTACTACCATATCATGTTCAAAGGCACTTAAGTCTTTTGTCTTGCCTATTCACAAGCCATGTCTCAAAGCTTCAAAATCCTTCTTTAACCTGTCTCCTCCCCTTCATCTTTAACCTGTCTCCTCCTCTTCATCTACACTGATTTGAAGTGGATTTAATAAGGGATAAGGGATCATAGATTTCACCTGGCTTCAACTGGTCAGTCTATGTCATGGAAAGAGCATGGGTTTAATGTTTTGTACACACATTGTAGTTGTATACAGTGCAGGTATTTCGCTTATGAATTGTTAATAATGGTCAATTATTGCCTATTTTTTGTAGTTGTACATTCAAACTAAGGTCCTGGTGTTCTTTTCTTATACAGTCAACTTTTATTGAAGCAATATACATTTACATCCACACAAATACAATATGTTTTCAAAAGTTGCAAAAGATATACACACGATAATGTCAGTGGCACAACCAGTCATGTTTTCTAAAAAATACATCTCTGTACAATAAAGTGCAAAACATAGTCCAGTAACTATGATCTGAAAATACAGTGTTTGTCACAGAATAGAGCAAGTTGCCAACTTCAGCCAAATGTCATTGTACAATGCCTGCTGTCTTTCAGATGAATAAAACAAGCTTATCAAGGTTCGCCCTCGGCTTAAAGCTGAAATCTGTAGGGGTGAAACTGCCACATCCGTTTGCAATATTACAACAAAGACGTTACTTCAAACAACGAACACATTTTTTTTTTCATTGCACATGCGATAGATCAGCAGAGTACTATGATATATATATTTTTTTACCAGGATGCGTCTCTGCCCCATAATAAAATAATAACAAATGTGCCTGGAGTGACCAGTGGCGCTGTTTCACCTTATGTCAATTATAGCTTTAATTTTGACGGTATTTTTTTTTTACAGTCACTCAGATATGTGTATGGAAATGGCTTGTATCGTGCAATATTCTGAATCTCAACCCCAGAGTTGGAATGTTCTGAGTGACAGAGTTACATTTGGTACATTGCTCCTCCTTTAGCCTACAAAAAAATGGTATCCCATGTACCCCAGCTCAGCTCTTCTACTGCAGCATGTGTTGCCTGGTGGAAGATGCTGTGCTACCATCCAAACTAGACCCCGATTGTTTCCGCATCCGATCAAGAATGTAGAATCGGAGCATCAGGAAGAAACCTATGGGACAGACCACACAATGTTTCAGATTAGTTCTGTGATGGACCAATAATACAGTACATAAGCTAGAATCTATGCTCCAGAATTAGATTCCAGATTCTGAATTCAAAACAGCCTATAATCAACATCATTCTAAACTATCTGTAACAACTAAATGCTTAATGAATGTCACTTATTTCAACAGTAGTGAAACAAATGACATGGAAACAAATCCATATTCACTACCGGTCAAAAGTTTTATAACATCTTCTCATTCAAGTTTTTTTTAAATTGGACTTTTTTTTTTTACATTGTATTATAGTGAAGACATCAAAACTATGAAATAATACATATGGAATCATATAGTAACCATAAACTATATGTGTTCAACAAATCAAAATATATTTGAGATTCTTCAATGTAGCCACCCTTTGCCTTGATGACAGCTTTGCACACTCTTGGCATTCTCTCAACCAGAATGCATTTCAATTAACAGGTGTGCCTTCTTAAAAGTTAATTTGTGGAATTTCTTTCCTTGTAAATGCGTTTGAGCTAATCAATTGTGTTGTGACCCAGTAAGGGAGGGGGGGGGGGGGGGGGTATACAGATGATAGCCCTATTTGGTAAAAGACCAAGTCCATATTATGGCAAGAACAGCTCGAATAATCAAAGAGAAACGACAGTCCATCATTACTTTAAGACATGAAGGTCAGTCAATAAGGAACATTTCAAGAACTTTGAATGTTTCTTCAAGTGCAGTCGCATAAACCATCAAGCAATATGATGAAACTGGTACTCATGAGGACAACCACAGGAAAGGAAGACCCAGAGTTACCTCTGCTGCAGAAGATAAGTTCATTAGAGTTACCAGCCTCAGAAATTGCAGCCCAAATAAATGCTTCACAATGTTCAAGTAACAGAAACATCTCAACATCAACTGTTCAGAGGAGACTGTGTGAATCAGGCCTTTGTGGTCGAATTGCTGTAAAGGAACCACTACTAAAGGACACCCATAAGAAGACGAGACTTGCTTGGGCCAAGAAACACGAGCAATGGACATTAGATCGGTGGGAATTTGTCCTTTGGGTTGGAGTCCAAATTGGAGATTTTTGGATCCAACCGCTGTGTCTTTGTGAGATGCGGTGTGGGTGAACGGATGATCTCTGCATGTGTATTTCCCACCATAAAGCATGGAGGAGGAGGTGTTATAGTGTGGGTGTGCTTTGTTGGTGACACTGTCTGTGATTTATTTAGAAGTAAAAGCATACTTAACCAGCATGGCTATCACAGCATTCTGCAGCGATATGCCATCCCTACTGGTTTGGGCTTAGTGGGACTATGATTTGTTTTTCAATAGGACAATGACCCAGCACACAAGGAAAGTGATGGCGTGTTGCATCAGATGACCTGGCCTCCACAATCCCGACCTCAACCAAATTGAGATGGTTTGGGATGAGTTGGACCGCAAAGTGAAGGACAAGCAGCCGACAAGTGCTCAGCATATGAACTCCTTCAAGACGGTTGGAAAAGCATTCTAGGTGAAGTTGGTTGAGAGAATGCGAAGAGTGTGCAAAGCTGTCAAGGCAAAGGGTGGTTGTTTGAAGAATCTAATATAAAATATATTTTGATTTGTTTAACACTTTTTTTTGGTTACTACAAGATTCCATATGTGTTACTTCATAGTTTTGATGTCTTCACTATTATTCTAGAATGTAGAAAATAGTACAAATAAAGAAAAACCTTTTGAATGAGTAGGTGTTCTAAAACCTTTGACTGGTACTGTAGGTATTTTAAAAAGGTCACACCAGCAATAAAGAGCAGCTTTTTTGTGAACTTCTAGCAGACAGAGCTATACACTAGCTTATAATCTAAATATGTAGCTAATAGCTAGTGAATACAACTGGAAATCGGTTGCAGGGAGGTTTTTCCTGATACGCTGTTGAAACTTTTACAGGGCATTGTTTCAAAGCAACACAATAGACGGTTGGCTCTGACAGCCTCCTCTGGTCATGTGACCATATTAACCTTTTGATAGACTCAACAGAGGTGGACCTACCCTGTAGGGAGTTGAGGATGCAGAAGAGGAAGGGGATGAACTCCGAGAGCTGTCCAAAGTCCAAGAATCCCAGGCCCCACGTGGTCCCGAACAGGCAGCTGAGACCCCAGATACTGAGGAACGCCACCTTGTTCTTCCGCCACTCGTCTCGGTTCTGGATATTTCTCAGGACCAGGAAGAGCATGATCAGACCAGAGAGGACCACTACAGCCAGGAAGGTCAGGTTGATGAAGTAATGGGCTAGTAGGCCTACAGAGTGTGGAGACACATCCATCCAGCACCTAGAAGACCATGGTGAAAAAGCATGAACCACTGGGCTAACTTACTCATCACCTCAGTCAAATGTCAAAACTTTAACTACTGTTCATCTTACAGGTACAGTAGATCCAAAGTGCACTCACATCAAGTAGGGGTTGTTGACATCCTCACTGGACACAACCTCTATCACACCATAGACTTTTCCAATGGCAAGCAGTACAATGACCGGAACAGCTGGGAGACCTGGGCAGAGGATCAAAATGATGGTAACAGTCAATGGTTTAAAGGTGTATTCATGTCAATTGTATTCATCTACCAATGGGCAGTGGAATATAAACCGATTCTTTGTGTATGTTTCCACTCACCAAAGCCAACCAGGTGCCAAACATTCGGATTGGGGGAGGGGCTGAACACCATGTAGACCAACCAAAAGGTGTGTAACACTTCAATAAACATCCAGGAGAAGGAACTGAGCAGAGCATAGTGGAGAGCCGCCCCAAAAACCCAGCATGCCTTGTTACCTCCCACGTTGGCCACAGTCCCTGTCAGGAAGAAGAGGAGGCTAAGAAGGAACAGTGCCATGGCCAGACCCCGATGGACTGCAGTGGACTGGTCCTTCACTCTCCTGCCACAGTGCAAGAAGAGGAGATACAGTTAGTGAGTGAGAGAGATGGGGGAGGGGGGATGGAGAGAGAGAGAGAGGGTAACTGCTATGAAACAAATATCACTCATATTTTTTAAGCATTTAGGATTTCCCATGATCTCAGATATTTGCACAACAGGATTAGGAAGTATTGTCACAAGTTGAGGCCTGGTAGGAGATATTATGCGTAGGACAGGCTGCAGGGAGACAGATTATTGCATGTGAGGAGAAGTACCTCTGTGTGTTAAGGAAGTAGATGAGGACAACACAGCTCAACGTAGAGGCAGCACAGCCCATTGATGTAATGACTGTTAGAGCCACCAGATGGCGGACTGGTCGTGGTTCCAATTGCTGAGGTGAATAGAAGACAAAACCAATTTTAGGTCTACTATTACCAATCTACTTGAGATGAGTTCTTATTTATTTATTCAAATGATTGCCCATGTAAATATTCTAGATAGAGGTTATAGCTCACCACTAGGATGGCAAAGTATGTGAGATGATTACAGTGGCACTCTGTGTCCTCCACACCTTTCTGTATGGTCTCACAACCTTCCTTTTTCCATGTGACCTCTGCTGGATCTGCAACAATTAAACCAATACCAATAGCCGTAGCAAGACCGGGAAATGCTAACACTGCATAATTAAGCGTTAAGGCCCAAGGTGGTGTGGTATATGGCCAATATACCACAGGTAAGGGCTGTTCTTACACACGACGCAACGAGAAGTGCCTGGATACGGTCCTTAGCCTTGGTATATTGGCCATATACCACAAACTCCAGAGGTGCCTTATTGCTATTATAAACTGGTTACCAACGTAATTAGAAGAGTAAACAAGTAATTTTGCATCATACCCGTGGTATATTATCTGATATACCACGGCTTTCAGCCGATCAGCATCCAGGGCTCGAAAGACCCGGTTTATAATAATGAATAAACTCTTCTTTACAAACCTTTCTTTGTGTCCCAAGAAACACATTTTCTTGAGTGACTTGTCTGAAAAAGATAAGTTACAAAAGGGAGATAAGAGGCAAGTAGGGACTAACATATTCAATTCACCACTAGATGGTGACCTGGATACTGAACAGCAACACATACCAAATCATGTATATCTGTCTGGCATGCAAGATGAGCTGCAATCATATTTTACAAGTGCTACCGTTGACCAACTCACACACTGAGTCAGACCAGAAAGAGGGATCAAGTGTGCAATGATGTGACCCACAACATTTTCAATTGAACTTATACACCAGAATCAATCAAAATATCTAAAAGTGATAACAATAAGACCATGCTGAGATAAAGTCCAGAAACACTAAACACTACAACCATACAACAGAAAGTTAACTTTACTCTAACTGTACAGCTGTTTAAGGATACACATCTACTGTACTCAGGGGCAACACCCCTGTGATGTACAGTGGTGAATAAAAAGCTACTTGCTACAGTACAATTGCTAGATGACTCATTCTGTGATGAAGCAGACATCTTTTTCTACAAATCTTTCACTTTGTTTCCTTTTGCTTCTGATGGGGCTTTTGAAGTGGTTTGTGCTCGGAGGGTTTGAGACAGTAAAATACATCAAGGGAAGGAAATGGCGTGCTTCCAGTCAACTAAGACACACGGATGCATTCAGGCAAGCACGCACACACTTACTGGTATGGCAGAATGATGGAAACCAATCCTGATTGGCTCTGGAAGGTTGGTGATGATCTCATTCTCCACAGTGATTCCCACCACATCTTCTAGAATCCTGATGTCATTCTGGTCTGCCTTAGAACTCCCCTGTGAACACAACAACCAGAATCACAACTACACTTCATACTATACGGACCCAGATTAAACTTCGTCTTGGACTAAGAAGCATGTTCAATGGAGAATCTTCATTGTCTAATTCTTAGCTTAAATTATGTCCGGAAAGCCGGTCCTGCTATAAGGAAGCATTACCAACGGTTTGGTGCTTTAGTGTAAACTGTAATGTACAGTTTACATCGACTAGGTTAGCAGCCAAGTGAAAAACCCCATTGGCTCTTACCTGGAATAAGATACTGTTTTTGAAGTAGGTACAGACAACCTTGACCTTTTTCTTTTCTGGAGGTTTCAGACAAGAAGGCAGGTGAACTGATGGAATCATTTGAGGAGGAACTCCTCGAGGCACCTGCACAACACCAACACACAAGTTAGTTATAATAATCATATAACATTACGTGTTTGTGTGTCTGTGTGTGCGTTTATGGTCTTACAGGCAGAGTGATGTTGTAGCCCTGAAAGCCTTCCTCCATCTCCACCACAGAGCTCAGGGCACAGGGCAGCACCACGTTCCCCAGCACCTTGGACCTCATCACTGTCTCCTCTATCCTACAGACCAATACAGACAGTATTTACAACCCACTCTATCTCATACAGGTAATTTCTATGCATTACATACAGTGCCTTTGGAAAGTATTCAGACCCCTTGACTCTTTCCACATTATGTTACGTTACAGCCTTATTCTAAAATGGATTAAATGGTTTTTCCCCACCCTCATGAATCTACCCAGAACACCCCACAATGACTAAGCAAAAACAGGTTTAGAAATTGTAGCTAATTTATAATAAAGAAAGCTTGAAACATCACATTTACACAAGTATTCAGACCCTTTACTCAGTACTTTGTTGAAGCACCTTTTGGCAGCGACTACAGCCTTGAGTCTTCTTGGGTATGATGCTACAAGCTTGGCACACGTGTCTTTGCGGAGTTTCTCCCATTCTTCTCTGCAGATCCTCTCACACTCTGTCAGGTTGAATGGGGAGTGTTGCTGCATAGCTTTTTCAGGTCTCTACAGAGATGTTTGATCAGGTTCAAGTCCGGGATCTGGCTGGGCCACTCAAGGACATTCAGAGACTTGTCCCGAAGCCACTCCTGCGTTGTCTTGGCTGTGTGCTTAGGGTCCTTGTCCTGTTGGAAGGTGAAGCTTAGCCCCAGTCTGAGGTCCTGAGCGCTCTGGAGCAGGTTTTCATCAAGGATCTCTCTGTACTTTGCTCCGTTCATCTTTGCCTAGATCCTGACTAGTCTCCCAGTCCTTGCCACTGAAAAACATCCCCACAGCATGATGCCACCACCACGCTTCACTGTAGGGATCCTGCCAGTTTTCCTCAAGACTTTACGCTTAGCATTCAGGTCAAAGAGTTCAATCTTGGTTTCATCAAACCATAGTATATTGTTTCTCTGAGAGTATTTAGGTGCCTTTTGGCAAACTCCAAGCGTGCTGCCATGTGCCTTTTACTGAGGAGTGGCTTCTGTCTGACCACTCTACCATAAAGGCCTGATTGGTGGAGTGCTGCAGAGATGGTTGTCCTTCTGGAAGGTTCTCCTATCTCCACAGAGGAACTCTCGAGCTATGTCAGAGTGACCATCAGGTTCTTGGTAACCTCCATGACCAGGCCCTTCTCCCCCGAATGTTTCAGTTTGGCCGGCTGGCCTGCTCTAGGAAGAGTCTTGGTGGTTCCAAACTCCTTTCATTTAAGAATGATGGAGGCCACAGTGTTCTTGGGGACCTTCAATGCTGCAGACATTTTTTGGTACCCTTCCCCAGATCTGTGCCTCAACACAATCCTGTCTTGGAGCTCTACGGATAATTCCTTCGACCTCATGGCTTGGTTTTTTCGGTGACATGCACGGTCAACTATGGGACCTTTTACAGACAGTTGTGTGCCTTTCCAAATCATGTCAAATCAATTGAATTTATCACAGGTGAACTCCAATCAAGTTGTAGAAACATCTCAAGGATGATCAATGGAAACAGGATGCACCTGAGCTCAATTTTGAGTCTCATAGCAAAGGGTCTGAATATTTATGTAAATAGGGTCTCTGTTTTTAAATTTTTTAATACATTTACAAAAATCTATTTTTGCTTTGTCAATATGGGGTATTGTCACGTGTGCTCCCTCTCCGGCCTCTAGGTCACCAGGCTGCTCGTTATGGCGCACACCTGTCACCATCGTTAAATGTACCTGCACGTCATCAGACTCACCTGGACTCCATCATCTCCCTGATTACCTTCCCTCTTTATGATTACCTTCCCTCTCCCTTTGGTTCCTTCCCCAGGCGTTTTTGTGTCTGTTCCTAGGTCATGTCTGTGCATTGTTTGTGATACGTGTTGGTTTCATTTACTTATTAAAACACTCACTCCCTGAACTTGCTTCCCGACTCTCAGCACACATCGTTACAGAATAACGCCTCACCTAAGGGAAGCATCAGGGAGTCTTTTTTTGTTTGTTGTTTCAGTGTAAATGCAGTCGGGTCCGGGAGCCACTACAGGCTCTCATGCCTCAGCCGGATTGCCAGGCTCTCATGCCTCATGCCTCCTCAGGCGTTATTGTTTCTGTTCCTGGGTCATATCTGTGCGTTGTTTGTGTTACGTGTTAGTTTCATTTATTTATTAAAAACACTCATTTATTTATTAAAAACACTCACTCCCTGAACTTGTTTCCTGACTCTCAGCACACTTTGTTACAGCTATTGTGTGTACAGTTGTGGCCAAAGGTTTTGAGAATGACACAAATATTAATTTTCACAGTCAATTAATTGCAAAGTCCCTCTTTGCCTTGCAAATGAACTGAATCCCCCAAAAAACATTTCCACTGCATTTCAGCCCTGCCAAAAAAGGTCCAGCTGACATCATGTCAGTGATTCTCTCGTTAACACAGGTGTGAGTGTTGACGAGGACAAGGCTGGCTCTGTCATGCTGATTGAGTTCGAATAACAGACTGGAAGCTTCAAAAGGAGGGTGGTGCTTGGAATCAATGTTCTTCCACTGTCAACCATGGTTACCTGCAAGAAAACACGTGCCGTCTTCATTGCTTTGCACAAAAAGGGCTTCACAGGCTAGGATATTGCTGCCAGTAAGATTGCACCTAAATCAACCATTTATTGGATAATCAAGAACTTTAAGGAGAGCAGTTCAATTGTTATGAAGAAAGCTTCAAGGCGCCCAAGAAAGTCCAGCAAGCGCCATGACTGTCTCCTAAAGTTGATTCTGCTGCGGGATCGGGGCACCACCAGTACAGAGCTTGCTCAGGAATGGCAGCAGGCAGGTGTGAGTGCATCTGCACGCACAGTGAGGCGAAGACTTTTGGAGGATGGCCTGGTGTCAAGAAGGGCAGCAAAGAAGCCACTTCTCTCCAGGAAAAACATCAGGGACAGACTGATATTCTGCAAAAGGTACAGGGGTTGGACTGCTGAGGACTGGGGTAAAGTCATTTTCTCTGATGAATCCCCTTTCCGACTCTTTGGGACATCCGGAAAAAAAGCTTGTCTGGAGAAGACAAGGGGAGCGCTACCATCAGTTCTGTGTCATGCCAACAGTAAAGCACCCTGAGATCATTGATGTGTGGGATTGCTTCTCAGCCAAGGGAGTGGGCTCACTCACAATTTTGCCTAAGAACACAGCCATGAATAAAGAATGGTACCAACACATCCTCCGAGAGCAACTTCTCCCAACCGTCCAGGAACAGTTTGGTGACGAACAATGCCTTTTCCAGCATGATGGAGCACCTTGCCATAAGGCAAAAGTGATAACTAAGTGGCTCGGGAAACAAAACATCGATATTTTGGGTCCATGGCCAGGAAACTCCCCAGACCTTAATCCCATTGAGAACTTCTTGTCAATCCTCAATAGACGGGTGGACAAACAAAAACCCACAAATTCTGACAAACTCCAAGCATTGATTAAGCAAGAATGGGCTGTCATCAGTCAGGATGTGGCCCAGAAGTTAATTGACAGCATGCCAGGGCGGATTGCAGAGGTCTTGAAAAAGAAGGGTCAACACTGCAAATATTGACTCTTTGCATCAACTTCATGTAATTGTCAATAAAAGCATTTGACACTTATGAAATGCTTGTAATTATACTCCAGTATTCCATAGTAACATCTGACAAAATATCTAAATACACTGAAGCAGCAAACTTTGTGGAAATTAATATCTGTGTCATTCTCAAAACTTTTGGCCACAATTGTAGATTGCTTTTGGGCATGTGATAGTGATATAGAAACTGCTGTACTATAGATGGACGTTTTGTGTACAAACCAGCCACCACCCACTAGTCACAATGAGCTCAATTTTCTGCTTTGCAGCTCACTCATAATAGATGACATCATTCTTCACTGCTGCCCGAACATGTTTACAACCACGTCTTGTCATGGTGGTTAGTCAACTCAGGAGGATAGGCATAGCCATAGAAGATAAAGGAGTTTGAGAGATGACATGGAGGGGTGTAAAATAAGGTGCAAAATAAAGAGGTAAAACTTACATGTTCACCTTATCACCAGATCCCTGACTCGCCTCATCACAAAACTCATTTTCTGAAAGGCAAAGAATCCATTCAGAAACAGTGTAGTATTTATATTTTCAAGACTGTATAACACACCCAAAATGTACTTAGATGAACAATAAATTATTAAAGTTGATTTCCTCATCAGACAATTTAACTGACAACCTAAAAGCTTGCTTACTGCAGTTGATAATTTCGCCAAAAAACTCATAGGCTGGGTGTGTTTTGTAACTTATGATATCATCCCGTTGTGTCGCGTTGAGTATCCCGTACGTCGAAATCCCTTTGTTTCCGCCTTGGGACAGGTCAGTGCAGCAGTTCCCCTGTAGACCAGACGGCCAGCACAGAATGTGGTTCTGTCCATTCACCTCTACCCAGAGCTGGTCCAGAAGGGGCTCCCAGTACACACAGAAGGGTCTCTCTCTTGCCTCTGGGCTCGGATCCAGCTTGATGACAGAGGAGTTCTCACATTGGGCCGTTATCTCACCTCGGATGGACAGGGAGCTCTCATTGGCTGAGATGGTGATGGTGCCACAGCCCCTTTTCAAATCGTGAGCCAGAGTTAAGAGCCCGTTGCCATGGCGCCAGGTTCCACACATTTTGAAGTCCATGTCGTTTTCCCCTGATCCTGTTTGGACAATAGTTTTTGAGAATTATTTATGTTTTACTTTTAAACTTTTTAAGAAACAGAATCCCTCTCAGTTCATACAGTATTTTTATTTATTTATAAGACATTACAAATAAAATGTTCACTTACCTGATACAAAGAGGGCAAAGAGAAAGATCATCCACAGGGTCCCTCCAAACCCCTGATTAGGCTCCATTGTTACTGTATGGTTTCACCTCTGACCTCTATAGAACGGCAAGAAGAACAACACAGTTGTAAAACATGAATACTGCTCAACTTTAATTAGTGTTCTGTGAAAAGCAGGATAGATCTGTCCCAGGGTGATTGCAGTCAGTCTGAAAACACATATCTGTACCATTCCGTCCAGAGGCGATTCTCTAATTATTTATCCTGTCTTCTCCAAACAACACATTTCCTAGACACCATTCCTCTTCTTAGATACACTTATTCTTTAAAAAAAATGTATAATTAACTATTTCCTTATCAATAAAAACGTTTGTTCAAAAAATACATTCAGTGTCCTTTATTGAGTTCTTATCAATGAGAACACTCTTTCCTTCCAACGATCACACAGACGACACCAGTCACTGTGTCTTGTATTCACTGAGTCTTCAATGACATGTATGTGTTCTGAGGTCTCACAGATGCAGACTTACCAGTGAATGCAATGCTAATTCACTGTATTCACACTAATTCCCTTTTTGAGAACTAAAATATCTATATTGTGGCTGCTGCCATGGTGATCGACGTATCTTCCCACAGACACACGCCACAGTCTTTTATTTCATATCCAACTGAGTTGTAGTAGCAGACAAGTGACCTACATGCGCACAATTTAAAATGTTGGGAAGCTACTCTGAAGATATAGTTTACCAAGCTGCACTCTTACAAAAAAAAAAGGGTTCCAAACAGGTTCTTCAGCTGTACCCATAGGAGAACCCTTTTTTGGTTCCAGGTAGAACCCTTTGTATAAAGGGTTCTACATGGAACCCAGGACGGTTCTACCTGCAACCACAAAGTCTTCTTCAAAGGGTTAAACGCAAAAATTGGGTTTCAAGTAAGAATAATGCAGGTCTGATGCCGAAAAATAAAGGAAATTCTTGCCTACTTCATCCATATTTTATTTTTGTTAAAAAAGTAGTGTGTCATTCCAGTAGTTAGCTACACCACTACATGGAAGCTAGCTAAGGGTGAATTTCGCTAAATTAGTCAAATATGTTTAGTGAGATCTATCTCTCTTCAACATCAGATTTACAACTTTTCTGTTCACACTAGCCTCTGATGTGGTATGGCCAAAGCCACATTACTGCTTCATGTGTGAGTGCAGCTATTAGCATACTGTAAATACCATAGTTTATAGACAAACAAAATAAGGACACCAATTCAAACTATACAGGAGCTTCTCATCTAAACAATATTGAGCACAGTGTTGCACACTTGGTTAATGCAGTGATTTATTCACAAATATATTTGTGGATATTTTTAGGGCCTTTAATTTATAATTTGGCTAACAGAGCAAAAATCCCATCTACTGGTATTACGATAATTAAGGTAATTCTTGCAGGGAAATTATCTTCACGTTGTACGACTCAGAGGGGGGTATATGGTGTAGATGTCTCCCACATTACCTCAGGAGGAAGTGTTGAAGACATCTCTTGAAGAAAGATTTGAATCTAGATCTGTCTCTTTACACCACAAAAGTATATTTCCTGGAACTAGTTTGTGTCGTCAAAGTAGTGTAGTGTAAAGAGGCCCTAAGATTGAGGGGACAGGACGGGATTTTAGCTAGCTAACGTTAACAATGCTAGCTATTTTTGACAAACTTTGCTAGCTAATGGCAACATTGCCATCTCTCTAAAGTAAATTTGACGACATGATAATGATGGCAAAGTTATTTCCTACTAATTATTTGCCTACTTTAGCAATGCCATAATTTAGACTAAATAGTCATTAGTCCCCTTTCAGAATGACTGGATATCAGTCAACTTTTCGGCAGCAATATAGTGGACAGTGGCTTTAGAACGTTTATTACAATGGCATTCCCCAAACGAAGGACGGCAGTGCAAGCTATTGGCTACATGCTTTGGTTTGTGGGAAAACTGCACTCCTCCATTAACAGAATACAGACAAAAAACTGCACACAGCCATTGGGGTTTGTGGAGGAGACAGTTTACGTACAACATACCTAAGAAACCTGTCACCTGCAAATGATATCCACGTACAAGCACTGCGCTAAATGTTGAGACAGAAAGGTTTCCTACAGGTGAAGGCCTATTCTCATCTATGCAAAAATATATTTATTATGTAATGAGTGTGAGCACCAACACAAGTGAGATATCGATCAATCCCACAATAGGCCTACTGTATCACCCTTGCATGACCTACTCCCTTGTAGCCACCTCAACAAGCAGTGTTGCACACCTTCCCTATCTGTCACATTACTGCTAAAGTGGGCATCAGATCATTTGCCAACAAGTTGAAGTACAAAAACAGTGTAACAGTAGTGTTATTATCATGCAAAAAGTGAGCACAATAAGAGAGGTCTTGATTATTTGTCTATGAGTAAATGCAATGCAGCACATTTTTGAAAGTATGAAGACAACGTCAAATATCAGACAATCGTCAACAGCATGGTCTTTATGGATTATACAGTGGACTACACCTTAACCATATTTATAAGAAATGTCTCCCCCACCACATAATCAGACTTCACATAATCAACAAGTACACACACGGTGGTGCTCAGTTCTCTTTTGTTTGAGAAGGGCGAACCCGACCTCCACCCAGTCTCTGCCCCCACCCCCTCTCCATTGTTCAAGCCGAGGGCCTAAATGCAGTGAAAGAATGTCCCTTTCACTTCTCAACTTTGTGTGTGTGTGTGTGTGTGTGTGTGTTGACCCGGTTCAGACAGTTATAAATGTTCAAGGCCACAAAGCATATTGCATAGTAGCTAGCCAAATAACGCAAGAGCTTGGTGTCAAATATGAGTCTTAACATTCGGTAAGCAACTTAAGTTTACATTGTGATACTTCTGATGTGACAGAGGTAAATTCACACACACACAATCATACAAAAATTTGAACTGCTTACTGTAATATCTTTTCACACTTCCCTCACCCGTTTCACCCTTTCTTTTCAAAGATGCTGCATGTGTGAAATTGTGGCCTCAATCGAAACTTCCGCTATCCCTTGAACTCTTGTTCAAACTTTTTTCTTTAATAAGCTGCAGTATTTTAAGCTGCAAACGTTCTTTCTTTAAGCTGCAGTATTTTGATGTATTCAACAACAGTGATTCATCCTGTCTGTCACAGACAGCATCTGTATATCACTTCAGAGTAGTATAGCTCTGAGTGGCAAAGCAGTCAAAGCAATTGTGAGTCAGACAGACATGCAACAAGCTTTACTCCACCACCTTTTGTCTGAGAAGAGCAAACAGAGCATAAACGCCCCGCTAGGGCAGAGAAATGTGACCTGGTCCGTGACATCAGAGCTGAACAAAAAAGCTCTGTTGTTGGGGCACTAAGCTAAACAGACAAAGAGCGTGAATAAAGTTCAAGGTTCAAACGATGGTCCAGCATCTGCTTTAGCTATGTTGACCAGTGTCCCCTCAAAGACCTGATTTCAGCCATTTAGATGAACAGGTGGGCAGAGTAGCTGGTTCAGACCAGAGATGAAAGCAAAGCTAGGAAACTCAGCTGTTTCAAGAGGGCCAAAACAAAGATGAAAGTGACAAAAATATTCACATTTACTACATTTTAATATAGGGGTATACAGTTCATCCAGTAATTTAATATGACTTTAATATTGCTTCCTTCTGTGAGGAAGCCATGGCCCAGTAAGCAACAACATTGCCAATGGGGTGGGAGGTAGCTTAGCGGAAAAAAAAACAAAAACAAGAGTCGATTTAATTTTACCTTTATTTAACTAGGCAAGTCAGTTAAGAACAAATTCTTATTTCCAATGATGGCCTAGGAACAGTGGGTTAACTGCCTTGTTCAGGGGCAGAACGGCAGATTTGTACCTTGTTAGCTCGGGGATTCGATCTCGCAATCTTCCGGTTACTAGTCCAACGCTCTAATCGATGTCCATTCCCCTGCGGGAATCTAATTAGCATAAGAGGAAAATCCCCATAAAAATCTATCAGTTAGACCTAGAGATACTGTGCATACGGAGAGTATTCAGACCCCTTGACTTTTTCCACATTTTGTTACGTTACAGCCTTATTGACAAAAACAAAAAACTGAAATATCACATTTACATAAGTATTCAGACCCTTTACTTAGTACTTTGTTGAAGCACCTTTGGCTGTGATTACAGCCTCGAGTCTTCTTGGGTATGAGACTACAATCTTGGCACACCTGTATTTGGGCAGTTTTCCCATTCTGCTTTGCAGATCCTCTCAAGCGCTGTCAGGTTGGATAGAGAGCCTCGCTGCACAGCTATTTCCAGGTCTCTAGAGATGTTCGATCAGGTTCAAGTCCAGGCTCTGGCTGGGCCACTCAAGGACATTAAGAGACTTGTTCCGAAGCCACTCATGCATTGTCTTGGCTGTGTGCTTAGGGTCCTTGTCCTGTTGGAAGGTGAACCTTCACCCCAGTTTGAGGCCCTGAGCGCTCTGGAGTAGGTTTTCATCAAGGATCTCTCTGTACAGTATTTTGCTCCGTTCATCTTTCCCTCGATCCTGACTAGTCTCCCAGACCCTTCTGCTGAAAAACATCCCAGCAGCATGATGCTGTAACCAACATGCTTCACCGTAGGGATGGTTGTCCTTCTCCCCCGATTGCTCCGTTTGGCCAGGCGACCAGCTCTTGGAAGAGTGCTGGTGGTTCCAAACCTCTTCAATTTAAAAATGATGGAGGCCACCGTGTTCTTGGGGACCTTCAATGCTGCAGACATTTTTTGGTACCCTTCCCCAGATCTGTGCCTCTACACAATCCTGTCTCGGAGCTTTATGGACAATTCCTTCGACCTCATGGCTTGGTTTTTGCTCTGACATGCACTGCCAACTGTTAACCCCCAACAACAACTGCTACCTGGGCGCCTATGATGCTGATTAAGGCAGACCCTGCACCTTTCTGATTCAGAGGGTTTGGGTTGGGTTTGGGTTGAATATGGGAGACATATTTCAGTTGAATGCATTCAGTTGTGCAGCTGACTAGATATCCCCATTTCCTAAGGTGCATTTAGTTAATGCCATTAGTTATTGAACTTTGCAGTCTTTGCATGCATTTAGTCCCAATGTTTATAGCAACAATTGTAATCTGCTGGTTAAAAGGCTTGTACTGATACAGGAACTGTATTATTTTGCCAACCTGGCAAGCAAGCGGACAAACATTAAACTGCACCAAAACCATCACCCAAGCATTGATATACATACTAGCAGCATCTCATTCTTCGATTCTGCATTTCATAATAGTAATACCATTACAATTATGCCTACTAAAAGTAAGAACAGATAGAATTTTGAAGAAATTCAGCCAAAATCAACTGTCACGTACTTCAGAGCAAGTTATTCATGTTTTGGTCAACCTGACAAAGTTATCAAAGTTATCAAGTTAACGGAACATATTCCTATCAACAACAGAAGAAAAAAAAAGAAATGAAAGAAAACACAAATGTAAGAACTGGTTTCTAACGGGTTGTAGACTAATTTAGCGCAATGTGAAGCAGACCAAACCTGAGGTTCACTATTAGACCCTAAAATACAGAAACACCTGCCTCTGCTTTGTCAATAAATGAATTGCCTCCACACTGCATGTATTAACCGGTAGGCTACACATGTGTTCTGGTGAAATTAGGAAAACAATTAAATATCACAGATTAATGCAGTAAAAAACGGGTTTACATTTGTTTTGTTTTTGTTACCTTTACACAGTCGGACCTCGTCTGCGCCTCTGCTGAACGTGGTGGTTATGGTTTTGTTTTCCTTCGATTCCTTCCTTCGTCTAAAAATGTGTCAGAGGTCCTCCTATAAGCGATGCTCTTCACAACTCCACACGCGGACTATACACTAGTGACAGAAACATAAACGGACGGTGTGAAATGGAATGCGTAAAAAACCTGGATTCCTCCCCAAAGCTCACACACACTCAGACACTCACAGCAGCGTGTGAAAATGAGCTCAGTCATACATGACTGAAAGTTACTCTTTCAAAGACTCGGGTATTTTTTAAATGTCATTAGACAACTTCCAGACACTTCAGACCATCCGTCACTGCACTGGCACCCGTGCTACACAGTACACCCACAAAGAAAAGGTCCAGTATTGTTTGAGCTGCCTAACCCTGTACAGAAAGCCACTCCTTAGGGAATAGCTGTCAGCACGGACAACGTGTGAGCGCCAGACTGCCTGCGGGTGGTTGGTAAGAGGAGGGCCACCGTTTGGTGAGCTTTCTCTCTACAAGAAGAATAGAAAGTAATAGGCTATTCACTATACAATCTATTTTAGGCTATACCGGGTTCCTAGCTCTCACTTTCTGTATGTTTTCTTAGAGAACGTCATTATCTATAAGTGAAGTCTACATACTACTGTATGTCTTATTGTTATGCTCTGTTATTTCCCCAAGGTTATCAGCAATAGGCTCGCCAACTGTGATATTGTGCCACGTTAATGTTTAACCATGGGTAACAATTACCTGTAGACTTTGACAATTGACATTTTGTCAAGTCACATTTTCCATGAAAAACCTTCTCACAGGAAGGAGAGAGAGAATGAGGTAGAGGCTCCTCTTCTGTCTTCAGCTGTCTGTGTTTGTGTGTCTGTACAGGAGGGTGTGCACATGCCTGCATGTGAAGAAAGCAAGCTAACAAAGGGATACTTGTCTGTGGAGTGGAAGTATTTTCCAGTTGTATTTTATTATATGGCTGTTGCCCTCAACGAGATAAGGATATGTTCCACTTCACTGGTGATGAAAGGTGTCTGCTGATTCTCTGTGGCTTGTTTTTTTGGTTGGTATCGGGAACAGGACAATACAGAATTCATATAGACATAGGGGGCTACAGCTGAGAGTCACAACTGGCCGTCCGTCCAGCAATGCATGCACCCTGACACCCCAGTAACTGTTCCGCCTACCCCAGGATTTAAAAAGGGAAGCAGAGATTTGTCAAGCCTCCATTTAAGAGACAAAGAGGAAGATTTAACAAACGTCACTATTTATTTGCCAATCTCCAGACAGTGGTTATCATGGTTGATGATTAGGCTTTTTAACTATTAGGATTAGGACATAGAGTTTTTGTGGTGAAGGTAGTAGGCTATTAACTGTGGCAGTCAGCTCAGTAACAACTTCACAATGGTTCCTCAGCACGCGCACGCACACACGCACACACGCACACACGCACACACACACAGACCTATCATCTGTTCTAGAAGGTCTGTCATTTGTTAAAGATTTGTAAAACAGTGATGTTCTTTGTTAAAATTGCATGTTGGTGTAGTTTTCACTGGGAGACCAATAGGTAGTGATGAGTCAGCTCAGCTGCATGTCTTTATAGGTTTGGTGGCCTCTGTCTGGACTCCAACATCCTGCAATTATGGTTTTCACCTTCAACCTTTCATAAACAAATATCAAACACAAATGTGCTTTGCTTTTAACCACTTGTGAAAAAATTGTCTGTCATTTTTTGCAGAGAAGTCATCATAAAAATGTAGAAATAAGATGTGAACTTGGTGTTAAAGGAAGCTGCACTTCCTCAAACCTTTCTTTGAACATCGTGTCATTTGTAGGAGGTTTCATTCATTTGTTAATGCTCTGAAGCTCAAAGTTTAAAACATTCCGTAATATCTCAGACCGTATCAGGTAGATTCCCCTCATACACTTGCACACTCACAGCTATGGCTCAAATACAGCAGGTGCCTTGTGCTCCGAGATACTTTTGTTAACCTCCTCACACCCTTTCTCCCTCCCTCACCCCTGGAATTCCGTGGCGCCCCAAGGTAATAACACTGATGTATTGTGCCTAGGGTCACACACACACACACACACACACACGTGTACCCTATTAAATATTTGATGGATGCAAACCAAGACACTTGGACTCACGTTCTCTGAGGCATCCTCTTGTTATTCTCCAAGTCAATGGTTTCATAGCAATTTGGGTGAGTTGGGGCCTCACCACTAACTCCAGTCAATGGTTATAGCACCTTAAGCCACACTAAAGAGTATAATACCACATTCACAGCAAACACAAAGATGTAATAGTATTTTGGACCTGTAATGCTGAGTTTGCTACACTTTGGTATCACAGCTTTTTGGCATCTCTGAGTTTATGTGCCCTCATTGTCACCACAGGCCCAATCCTGACTACACATGCATGTGTTGTAGTTGTTATTCCAGGGTGCTGAACATTGAGACTGGCTGCCTGCCAATGAGGTGCCAGCAGACTTCTTAAAACCACCGCCCATATCCCTACTCCCACACCTGTTTTGTCTAACTCCTACTACCAACGGTGATAGAATGTGGGGGAAATCCAGGTGGTTGCCTCACAGGAGATAATATCTGTTTAGGTGAGAGTCTCTCTCACACTTAAAGCTCACATTGTAGTGTTTCCCAGACTATAGTCTATGTTTTTCAAAATTTAGTTGAGTGTGTACTGATGATCAGTGGTGTAAAGTATTTATGCAAAAAATACTTTAAAGTACTACTTAAGTCGTTTTTTGGGGGGTATCTGCACTCTACTTTACTATTTCTATTTTGGACTACTTTTACTTCACTACTGTCGTGTCTTTGGCTATGCCGGATTAAATGATATGACATGCTATTCTATAAAATAATTTCTCCGTAATTAATATCACCTGATTGAGCTAATCATGTAAATGTAATTAACTAGAGAGTCGGGCACCACAAAATAATATTTATAGAGCTGTTATTTTCCGAATAAACTCTTAAAGACCTTGTAATATTTTACATCAATAGCAGTCAATATCAATAGTCATCTTAATTCAGTCTCATCTGAAAGTTGTAAATTCTTGGTTATCTGCACGAACCCTGGCTAACAATTTGAATCAGCAATTCAAAATTGGGTTTAATTATTTATTTACTAAATACCTAACTAATCACACAGAATTATACATACACATAATTAAATCATAACTTGATTACAAATTACGTCATAGAGGAAAACGTCACTAGCGGGCGGAACAGATGTGACAGCTTGTTACACAAAGGAAAAGGGGCAGGGTTTGAGTGAAAGAGCGGGAAGACTGAGGAACAAAGGCGAAGCTGCTGTGCTATAGTAAATACAGTATCTAATGCATTCTAAATTACCACCCATTTGGAAAAGGAAAATGCTATAAATATTTACTCTGAGCTGCGCTTCGGTAGGTTGGTGGTAGATGGAAGGCCCTGTTGCCAAACCGAGTCCTTTGAAGAATGTCTCTGGTTGTCAATTGGATACGTTGTGGTAACATCGTTGTGTGGTAGACGGGATACTCTGTCTGTTCCTTCCTAACCTGCATTTGCATCTGCTGTTGCTAACTCAACGGCCAGGAGGTATCACTGATGTTGGCTTCGTTCTGTAGTTATTATCTGAACCATTCTGACATAAGGCCGTCGTCCTCACATCTTTGGAACATATAGTTATATTGTCGTCAAGGGCTTATATAGGAAGGGAGAGGAGGGCGTGTTTGAAAAGTTTTATAGCCCATGTCCCTTCACAGGGCGGGCCACTGATTGAGCAGCCCTATCTTATGAAAATCCAAATCTCTCATTTTAGAAGCTAAAATCACATTTCATCCCATCACAAATAATTTCATATTCAAACATTTAAATTGAACAACAATTCCATGTGAATCCGAGAACTCTGATGTGTAGACTTTCCACTGTAGAGTTTGTCATCTTATCATTGATGAGAATGTCTCAGATGACAACCGAACTGACATCATACCCCCCCCCCCTACTGATGTTCCCAGAATCTCTATGTTAACCAAGGGTTTTGCAAATGTAACCTCAGTAGGGTAGAGAGAGGAAAAAGGGGGGAAGAGGTATTTATGACTGTCATAAACCTACCCCCCAGGCCAACGTCATGACACTACATTCCTAAAGAAAATAATGTACTTTTCCGTGACACCCAAAAGTATTCGGACAGGAAAATGGTCCAATTATCACACTTATCAAGAGAACACGTGGCTATCCCTACTCCCTCTGATCTGGCAGACTCACTAAACACAAATGCATTGTTTATGTTAGCAGTTGATGTTATTCTTCAAAAACAGACCCCAAAGCAAATCGGGGAGAAAAATATGTTATTCAAAGAGAACAAATTAAAGTAGTTATACTGGGAAGTAGAGGGTAGATGTTCATTCTTGGGTGACTTTCACTTTTACTTGAGTAAAAGTGTGACAATTGGGTACTTTTTCCACCACTACTGATGATTTTGTGCTGTTTGTATAGTTGCTGGCAGGTGGAGTTAATCTAACAGTCAAACGCTGATAAGAATCTCTTATTTTAGATAGAATGCAAACACTTCCCCTCTAGTCTACATGACCTGTGTGCAATCAAACAAGCAAAATGTGAGTATAAAAGACAAAGTGAAGTCGCAATTCAACGTCTTAAACACGAGACACATGTGGCAGGGTCTACAGACAATCACGGACTACAATAGGAAAACCAGCCACGTTACGGACACCGACGTCTTGCTCCCAGACAAACTTAACACCCGCTTTGAGGATAATACAATGCCACTGATGCGGCCCGCTGCCAAGGACCTGGGCTCTCCTTCTCCGTGGCCGACGTGAGTAAGACATTTAAACGTGTTAACCATTGCAAAGCTGCCTGCCCAGACGTCTTCCCGAGCCACGTCCTCAGAGCATGAGCAGACCAGCTGGCTGGTTTGTTTACAGACATATTAAATCTCTCCCTATCCCAGTCTGTTGTCCCCACATGCTTCAAGATGGCCACCATTGTTCCTGTACCCAAGAATGCAAAGATAACTGAACTAAATGGCTATCACTACATAGCACTCATTTTTGTCATCATGAAGTGCTCTGAGAGACTAGTCAAGGATCATATCACCTCCACCTTACCTGTCACCCTAGACCCACTTCAATTTGCTTACCGCCCCAATAGGTCCACAGACGATGCAATTGCCATCACACAGCATACTGCTTTATCCCATCTGGACAAGAGGAATACCTATGTAAGAATGCTGTTCATTAAATACAGCTCAGCATTTAACACCATAGTATCCTCCAAGCTCATAATTAAGCTTGAGTCCCTGGGTCTCATCCCCACCCTGTGCAATTGTGTCCTGGACTTCCTGACGGGCCGTCCCCAGGCGGTGAAGGTAGGGAACAACATCTCCACTTCGCTGATCCTCAACACTGGGGCACCACAAGGGTGCTTGCTCAGCCCACTCCTGTACTTCATGTTCACCCATGACTGCGTGGCCATGCACGCCTCCAACTCAATCATCAAGTTTGCAGATGACACAACAGTAGTAGCCTTGATTACCAACAACGACGAGACAGCCTACAGGGAGGAGGTGGCTCTCGGAGTGTGGAGTCAGGAACATAACAACAAAACAAAGGAGATGATCGTGGACTTCAGGAAACCGCAGAGGGAGCACCCCCCTATCCACATCAATGGGACAGCAGTGGAGAAGGTGGAAAATGTTAAGTTCCTCGGCATACACACCACGGACAAACTGAAATGGTCCACCCACACAGACAGTGTGGTAAAGAAGGCGTAACAGCGCCTCTTCAACCTCAGGAGGCTGAAGAAATTTGGATTGTCACCTAAAACCCTCACAAACTTTTACAGATGCACAATTAAGAGCATCCTGTCGGGCTGAATCATTGCCTGGTACAGCAACTGCACCACCCACAACCACAGGGCTCTACAGAGGGTGGTGCGGTTTGCACAAAGCATCACCAGGGGCAAACTACCTGCCGTCCATGACACCTACAGCACTCGATATCAGGAAGGCCAAAAAAGACCATCAAGGACAACAACCACCAGAGCCACTGCCTGTTCACCCCGCTACAATCCAGAACGTGAGATCAGTACAGGTGCATCAAATCCTGAAAAACAGTTTCTATCTCAAGGCCATAAAACCATTAAACAGCCATCACCAGCACAGAGAGGCTGCTGCCAACATAAAGACTTGAAATCATTGGCCACTTTAATAAATAGAACTCTAGTCACTTTAATATTGCCACTTTAATTATGTTAACATATCTTGCATTACTCGTCTCATTTGTATATACTGTATTCTATACTATCAAATGCATTTTAGCCTATGCCACTCTGTCACTGCTCATCCATATACAGTATTTACACTACCATTCAAAAGTTTGGGGTCACTTAGTAACGTCCTCGTATTTGAAAGAAAAGCACATTTTTTGTCCATTAAATGACCATCAAATTGATCATAAATACAGTGTAGACATTGTTAATGTTGTAAATGACTTGTAGCTGGAAATGACTGATTTTTAATGCAATATCTACATAGGCGTACAGAGGTCCATTTTCAGCAACCATCACTCCTGTTCCAATGGCACATTGTGTTATCTAATCCAATTTTATAATTTGAAAAGGCTAATTGATCATTAGAAAACCCTTTTGCAATTATGTTAGCACAGCTGAAAACTATTGTCCTGATTAAAGATATGCGTGTATTTATATGTCCTTATTCCATTCCTTTACTTAGATTTGTGTGTATTAGGTATCTCTTGCGGAATTGTTAGATATTACTTGTTAGATTTTGCTGCACTGTCGGAACTAGAAGCAAAAGCATTTTGCTACACTCACTATAACATCTGCTAACCATGTGTAAGTGAACAATAACATTTGATTTGAGTTACAGTTGAAGTTTACATATACCTTAGCCAAATACATTTAAACTTAGTTTTTCACAATTCCTGACATTTAATCCTAGTAATAATTCCCTGTTTTAGGTCAGATCACCACTTTATTTTAAGAATGTGAAATGTCAGAATAATAGAAGAGAGAATTATTTATTTCAGCTTTTCTTTCTTTCATCACATTCCCAGTGGGTCAGAAGTTTACATACACTCAATTAGTATTTGGTAGCATTGCCTTTAAATTGTTTAACGTTTGTTTAACAAATGTTTCAGGTAGCCTTCCACAAGCTTCCCACAATAAGTTGGGTGAATTTTGGCCCATTCCTCCTGACAGAGCTGGTGTAACTGAGTCAGATTTGTAGGCCTCCTTGCTCACACACGCTTTTTCAGTTCTGCCCACAAATATGCTATAGGTTTGAGGTCAGGGCTTTGTGATAGCCACTCCAATACCTTGACTTCGTTGTCCTTAAGCCATTTTACCACAACGTTGGAAGTATGCTTGGGGTTATTGTCCATTTGGAAGAACCATTTGCGACCAAGCTTTAACATCCTGACTGATGTCTTGAGATGTTGCTTCAATGTATCCACATAATGTTCCTTCCTCATGATGCCATCTATTTTATGAAGTGCACCAGTCCCTCCTGCAGCAAAGCACCCCCACAGCATGATGCTGCCACCCCCGTGCTTCACGGTTGGGATGGTGTTCTTCAGCTTGCAAGCCTCCCCCTTTTTCCTCCACACATAACGATGGCCATTATGGCCAAACAGTTCTATTTTTGTTTCATCAGACCAGAGGAGATTTCTCCAAAAAGTGCCATCTTTGTCCCCATGTGCAGATGCGAACCGTAGTCTGGCTTTTTATGGCGGTTTTGGAGCAGTGGCTTCTTCCTTGCTGAGTGGCCTTTCAGGTTATGTTGATGTAGGACTCATTTTACTGTGGATAAAGATACTTTTGTACCTGTTTCCTCCAGCATCTTCACAGGGTCCTTTGCTGTTATTCTGGGATTGATTTGCACTTTTCGCACCAAAGTGAGTTCATCGCTAGGAGACAGAACGCGTCTCCTTCCTGAGCGGTATGATGGCTCTGTGGTCCCATGGTGTTTATACTTGCGTACTATTGTTTGTACAGGTGAACGTGGTACCTTCAGGCATTTGGAAATTGCTCCCAAGTATGAACCAGATTTGTGGAGGTCTACAATAAAAATGTCAAAAAGATTTTTTTATTTTCCCATGATGTCAAGCAAAGAGGCACTGAGTTTGAAGGTAGGCCTTGAAATACATCCACAGGTACACCTCCAATTGACTCAAATGATGTCACTTAGCCTATCAGAAGCTTCTAAAGCAATGACATAATTTCTGGAATTTTTCTAGCTGTTTAAAGGCACAGTCAATAGTGCATTTAAAGTTCTGACCCACTGGAATTGTGATACAGTGAATTATAAGTAAAATAATCTGTCTGTAAACAATTGTTGGAAAAATGACTTGTGTCATGCACAAAGTCGATGTCCCAACCGACTTTCCAAAACTATAGTTTGTTAACAAGAAATTTGTGGAGTGGTTGAAAAATAAATGTTAATGACTCCAACCTAAGTGTATGTAAACTTCCGACTTCAACTGTATGTATTTGGTATGATAACATTTGAATAAGAAAGACAATCCTAAATTCTGCTCCAACATGCTCCCAAGCACCGTTTTAATAATTTGGAATGTGCATATCACCCACACAATTTTCAAAGATAGGTAGTTTGATGTTTTCAGTGGGTAGCCTACTTTTTTTAAATCTCCCATTCTTCTGCCGCTGTTATCTTACTTAAAAAGCAGAATAACAAATGTTCTTTCCCCTTCCCCACCATCTCCCGTTGAGAATTTCTGTCCTGAGGCAGTAGCCAGCATCTAATATTCTCTCTCCCTCTCTCCTTTCTGTGTCTGCCCACAAGCAGCATTGTAGCTGACTGACTGTGTGGTCAGTGGCATCTCTCACAATACTGTAGACAGATGGCAGGGGTTTGGCTTGGGCTGGGCTGACAAAGACAACCACAGATGGACCTTGTCCCCTGCATTATTAAAACAATTTTAACTGAACATAGGGACTCACTAGGACACTGAACGACCCTGCGATTACATAAGGTCCTCATCTTCTGTGTCCTGTCACCAAGGCGACAAATGTGTGCCTAGGGACCAGCTAGTCAGCGTTGCTCCTCCCCCAGGTTCTCTCTCTGCAGTCAGTCAGCCACTGAGCTGCCTCTTTACAGCCATTGCTATATAGATAGCGCTTGTTTAGCCATTGAATGACTGTATCACTTATACTGGAGTACTGTATCATAAAAAAACTAATCTCACAAAATAGCCATATTGATAGGATTGTACTTTGGTCATTATGATAAAGGAATAATACCTCCCAATGCTATGGTTTATGGCTACTGAGTAGTGTGTATATTTCAGAACCATCGAACCCGGGGAAGTTGTAAGAATGTGTGGAGACCAGCTCTGTTGCTTGTAAGAGAGTCTACATCACATATGTCAGAGTCAAGGCCCGCGGGCCACATCCGGCCCGCAAGAAGGTTTTTTACGGCCCCTGGGATGATCTTGATTTATTATTAGAACCGGCCCGCAGCAAGCCGGCAGCCCGCAGATCTTTTACACGCACCAATACTACATTTCCCACAATGCAAAGGTGACGCACCGAGCAGTAGGCTGCTTCATTTCAATATTTATTGGCACAGCAGTCGTCAGCATCACAGTAAAATTAACTTTCAGATACCCATCAAAAATGGCAAAACGGAAGGTGGATACTGAGAACCGGGGGTTTCAAACAAGGTGGGAGTATATGTTCACGAAGGTAGCTGGAAAACCTGTGTGTCTTCTGTGTGGAGAAAGTGTGGCGGTACTGAAAGAGTATAATCTGAGACGACATTATGAAACGAAACACGCGGACAAAAACAAGAATATGGACATGGAACAAAGGCTACAAAAGGCAGAGGAATTAAAACGAGGCCTCAAATCTCGACAGGCTCTGTTCAAAAAAGCCAAATCACAAGGCCAGGCTGCTGTCAAGGCCAGTTTTATTTTGGCAGAAGAGATCGCTAAATCAGCCCGGCCATTTACGGAGGGGGATTTCATCAAAAACTGCATGATTAAAGTTTGTGACGAAGTTTGCCCAGAAAAAAGGCAACTCTTTTTAAATGTGAGTCTGAGCAGAAACACCATTGCCGAGAGAGTAGACCAGTTGTCCATCAATCTAAAAGAGCAGCTTGTGAAAAAGGGAAAAGATTTTATTGCATATTCCTTGGCTGTGGATGAGAGCACCGACATTTCTGACATTGCCCAGTTGTCAATTTTCATCCGCGGAGTGGACTCCAACCTAAGCGTGACAGAGGAGTTTTTGGCTTTACGTCCTATGCATGGCACAACTACGGGGCATGATTTGTATGAAGAGGTGTCAAGATGTGTAAATGAGATGGAGCTGCCTTGGGAAAAACTCGTGGGTTTGACAACCGACGGAGCACCTGCGATGTGTGGACACAGGAGCGGACTGGTGGCGAAGATACGGGAAAAGATGCAAGAGGAAAACGCGACAGGTGAGCTGACAGCTTATCATTGTATCATACACCAGGAAGCGTTGTGCGGTAAAGCCTTGAAAATGGAGCATGTAATGAGCATCATCACGCGCACAGTTAACTTTATCAGAGCCAAAGGTTTGAATCACCGCCAGTTCAAGGCATTTCTGACGGAGTTAGAAACGGAGCATGGTGATTTGCCTTATCACACAGAGGTGCGATGGCTAAGCCAGGGAAAGGTGCTTCAAAGATGTTTCGAGCTTCGTGAGGAGATTTGTCTGTTCTTGGACAGCAAAGGGAAAGACACAACACAACTCCGAGACGAAATGTTTCTGTGTGAAATGGCTTTTCTGTGTGACATTACGAGTCATCTGAATGCAATAAACTTGCAGCTGCAGGGTCGGGATCGTGTCATCTCTGATATGTACAGTACAGTGAAGGCATTTAAAACCAAACTGACTCTGTGGGAGACGCAGATGCGGAAAGAAAATTTGAGCCACTTTCCCAGCTGCCAGACCATGAAAGAGAAGCTCTCTACCAGTGCGTTCCCGAGCACACAGTTGGCTGATAAAATAGGTATGCTTGCCGCTGACTTTCGACGCCGATTTGCTGACTTTGAAGCACAAAAAAGCAGGTTGGAACTGCTCGGTAACCCATTTGCTGTTGACGTGGAAAGCTCACCACCAAACCTCCAAATGGAGTTGATTGACCTCCAATGCAATGATGCACTGAGGGCAAAATATGCGGCAGTGGGTGCTGCGGAGTTCGCCCGTTTCCTCCCCGGCACAATGCCCCAGCTGCGCATCCAGGCTGCTCAAACGTTGTCTATGTTTGGCAGCACATACCTGTGTGAACAACTGTTTTCTTTGATGAACCTGAACAAAACATCACACAGAAGTCGACTTACTGCTGAACACCTCCACTCAATTCTGAGGATTTCTTCAGCTCAGAGCCTTACCCCGAACATTGATGAACTTGTGGAAAAGATGGGACACCACCAAGTATCACCCTCAACCTCAAACAAGTGAACATTACTGTGCAATCACATATTTAGAGTTTTTACTCAGTTCAAGTTTAAAAGTTAAAATTTAATATTTGTTTTCACTGCATGTTACTTCTCCTTAAACAAAGTGTTGTTTTTGATTAATAGATTTTTGCACTTTATTTTTTTGTATTTCAATCCAATTATATTTTAAAAATATTTCAGTTGAGTGCATGATAGAAAATTGCTATTATTGTTTTTTCTTTGAAGTAAATTTAGCCCACTTTTGCTAAAATAGAAAATATAGTCTACTGATGGTGCCTTGAATACCGGTTTCTTTCATTTAATGTTCATGTTATGGGGATATTTATATAAAGGAAATTTGTCTTTTGTGTCTGTTGAAAATTAAAGATTACTGACAGAGCCATAAGAAAATATTGCTTTATTTATCTGATCATATTGTAATATATTTGTTAGGTTTTCAGTAGGTTCAATTAGGTTCACTAGACTATATGCGTCATTTAAAAATTTTTCAATGAACATTCGAACAGTCCGGCCCTCGTTTTGTAGCTGATTTTTTTATTTGGCCCTCCGTCCATTTGACTTTGACACCCCTGGTCTACATGATTACAGAGTAAACATGCAAAGGTTTCCATTATATCACTCCATACTTACTCACTCATTTCCAGCTGCCTCACTCTAGTATGCTCTTTAGTTAGGTTATATGAAACACATTCTATTCTGTGCTGAACTGATCAATTATCTGCTGTTTTTCCCTGGCCTTACTTGGTATGGATCCTGACACCCCTTACAAAAAAACTTGTGGAAAAACATGAGCTGTGTTCGAATAACCATACTGTATACTACATACGTAATGAGTATATACTACATACTATATATTATTAGTTCATTTAAGTATACTGTCAACGAACAGTATGCTTTCAGTTGAGCGTTTGAGTTGATGCTGTTGCTATGCAACCTCTTGCTAGCTAGCATAACAAATGACTAGTTAGACATTTTCAATCTGGATTGCCAGAGTGAGCTCGTAAATTCAGAGCTTTGTCAGGTTGTTAGTTTGTAAATTCAAAGTGTTTTGCTGTCGGAGCGCACACTGGAATCTCAGGACAAGGAGTAGGGTTGATTTGAGCGTTCTGACCTTACAAAAGCAGTCAAGCACCCAAGCTTGCTAGCTACTTCCGGACACAAATGAGACCACTCTGACCATTTTAATCGCCCTAGCAGAGCTGGTTAGGCAGTTTTCATGTTATCCAGAGCGTTGATGACCATAACTGTGCTGATAATTACGCTTTTTAGCCAGGTGTTGAGCGCTCCTCAATTCATTATTCTGCGCTCTAGTACACTCAGACAAGAGTGCTCTGAAATCGAAGTAGATAGCCTGAGCAAATTTACAAAAACACCCGAATGTCCATTAAGAAGGCACAATGACTATAACATTTAGCTAAGCTAAGAATGACAGGAAAAATCAAGTCAATAAATGTTGGGTAGTTAAGTTAGATAGTCTATAGGTAATATACTGGCAAGTTTGATGTATAAGTAGCCAACTAACATTAGGTAACGAGCTAACAATATACCGGCACATACTGCTGTAATGATACGCAGTGTGGTTCGTAAGGATTGTCAAGCAATATAACATATAAGGTAACTAATTTGAAAAGTCATTACTTTGTTACATTGCTCAACCTTTTAACATTTGTCATAATTAGTTAAAGCAATGAATTTCTGTCTTCCCTCGTTGTACTTCGACTGCATATTTTCCGCCATTTCCTGAAGAGTTGCATTATGTACCCTAAAGTATGGAAATAGTGTCCTTTAAGTGTATACTTCATATTTTGGCGAATTTAGTATGTTTAAGCAATTTAGTATGACATAAGCATACTATATTAGTATGTTTAGTGCGGTTAGTATGAGTATTCGAAAACAGCTGTGGTTTAAGACGTGTGAAATTTCACGTTAATTTTTCCTAATGTGAAAAAGAAATTACCACGTGATTTTTTTCTACACATTTTTTAAATTATTGTTATTATTATTTTTGATCACTTCCAACTACAGCTGGTGTCCCATCCAGGGACGACCCTGCTTAGCTTCAGAGGCAAACCAGCAGTGGGATGCAGGGGGCTGTTGATGGAATGAATATCCCAGAACTTACACCTGGACAAAAGGCAGCAAAAGCAAAGGCCAGGGTAACATAACCAAAGATAGGGAAAATTGCAGGAAAGAGGAATGTGTTTTATTAATTGCGTTGAACCCTGTTTTTTGTTTTTTTGAGATACAATGAATTTGCTCTGGCATTTAAAAATGATATCCTTGCAATTTTCTTGTTGCTATCAGTACTTTAGGGTTTATCTTTATGTTTTTTTCAATATCATTATTTTTGTTTGCAATACTAAGAATTCGTTTTCGACTACTGAGGTTTTGCTTGATATTAATGGCACAAAAGTAACTCAATCACTAGAGTAAAACATCTGTCGATGTGCCTTTGAGCAAGGCACTAAACCATAACTTTCTCCAGGCTGCCATACTTCTATGGCTTACCCTGTAAAACAACACATGTCACATCTGGTGTATGTGACAATAAATACATTTTATTTTCTTCAGGAAGCTGAAAAGATTTGGCATGGGCCTTCAGCGTTCTACAGCTGCACCTTTGAGAGCATATTGACTGGCTGCATGACTTCTTGGTATGGCAACTGCTTGGCATCTGACCACAAGGCCCTACAGAGGGTATTGCGTATGGCCCAGTACATCACTGGGGCCATCCAGGACCTCTATACCAGGCAGTGTCAGAGGAAGGCACTAAAAATTGCCATAGACTCCAGCTACCCAAGTCATAAACTGTTCTCTACTACTTCACAGCAAGTGGTACTGTTACGAATCCCTTTTGGCCCGACAGTCTAGGGGGGATGGTAATGAGACGCGTAACATAACTCATGCAAATTATAATTGTGACAAAGTAAAAGTGTGAACGTAATAACCAGGACAACTGAAATCTACCGTCAAACTCAAGGTTTATTTGATAAACACACGGTAATGGGGGGAGCAGGAAAAGGGGCTGAGCTGGACCCAAGGAAAGAAACAAATATGCAAAAACACCCCTAAGCTAGACTAGCCTACTTTAACAACAGCTAACTAACCAAAAATACAGTGGGTGGTCCGCCCAGTTCTAACTAGTGTTTTTAACAAAGTTTACCTACGGGTAGTGTATGCCCATGGGCGACTTGTCTTAGTTTCCCCTTTTCCCACCAGCAAAACACCATAAGCAAAAACAATACTCACAGGAGATGACAAAGTGATTTGGAGGTGCTCAAACAAAAGGAGAGGTTAATTAATACACAGAGCGAGCGAAGAACAGAGATCTACAAACATGGCATTTACAGAGAGATTTAGCTACTGAAATCTATGAAGAACAGAGATCTACCAACATGGCATTTACAGAGAGATTTAGCTACTGAAATCTATGAAGAACAGAGCTCTACCAACATGGCATTTACAAAGAGATTGAGCTCCAGAGCAAACAAATGATGGGGTTTTTAAACCATGGGGAAGGAACTGTGATAGGGTAGGAAACAGGAGGAGGTGTGTCTTCTGATTGATGGGTTGATTGTTGACTGATTGGGGAGTGATGATTTTCACCTGTAGGGGAGAAGGAGAGAAAAGAAACACACAGGATACACACACAGGATAACTGTATCCGTAACACTCCCACCCTTAAAAGAGCAACCCTAGGGGGGATTGCGATCACAGTATTTAAATTAATACTCACAATAACAAAGTCAACCTTACAAAAATCATTTTTACACACGAGACAAAGCATCTGCCAACACATTATCAGAACCCTTTTTGTGGCAGATCTCCAAATTATAATTTTGTACAATCAGCGCCCAACGCATAAGGCGCTGGTTCTGGTTGTACATTCGGTGGAGAAAAACTAAGGGGTTATGGTCAGTATACACAATCACTGGTAGGGCACTGGAACCAATGTATACTTCAAAGTATTGCAGAGCCAACAACAAAGCAAGAGCTTCTTGTTCTATTGTCGCATAGTTTGTTTGACATTTATTAAATTTACGTGAAAAATAACAAACAGGATGATCTACTCCACTCTTGTCCTGCTGCAGTAGAACAGCACCAGCACCTCTGGCACTAGCATCTACCTCAAGTTTGAATGGTTGTTCAAAATCCGGAGCAGCAAGTACAGGGGTACTACATAAGAGTGCTTTCGCAGATTCAAAAGCGCTCTTACATTCAGGGGACCACACAAATGGTCTAGCAGGACTAAGCAAATTGGTCAATGGAGTAACTACCGCAGAGAAATTTTTACAGAAGCTACGGTAGTAGCCAACCATCCCTAAAAAGCGGCGTAGCTCTCGTCTGGTGGTAGGTGCAGGGAATGCAGTTATAGCCAAGACCTTGGCATCAACAGGGCGCACCTGTCCATGGCCAACCTCTTTACCGAGATAGGTAACAGTAGCCTTCCCAAACTCACACTTTGCCAAGTTCAGGGTTAGAGAAGCAGCTGCCAACCGTTCACATACTACCCTTAGCGAGTCAACATGATCTGACCACTCAGACGAATAAATCACTAGGTCATCAAGGTATGCACTACAATTAGGAACGCCAGCTAATACGGAGTTAACCAGTCGTTGGAAAGTGGCTGGTGCATTTCGCATCCCAAAAGCCATGACTGAGTACTGTAGGAAGTTGTCTGGGGTCACAAAGGCAGAAATCTCTGAAGCACGTGAAGTTAACGGAACCTGCCAGTAACCTTTTAAGAGGTCCAACTTGGTTACATACTTAGCAGCACCAATAGTGTCGATACAGTCGTCCAGTCTGGGTAACGGGAACGAATCTGGCATTGTGACAGAATTGACCTTTCGATAATCCGTACATAACCTGGACGTACCATCAGGTTTAGGAACCAAAATGCAAGGAGAACTCCAAGGGCTGGAACTTGGCTTAGCCAGGTCATTCTCCAACAAATATCTCACCTCATCCCTCATTATCTTCCTCTTGGAAGCGTTGATACGATATGGGTGTTGCTTGATAGGTGTAGCATTTCCAACATTAATGTCATGTTCCAACACATTTGTGCGAGTAGGAACGTCATTAAAGAGACATGGAAAACTGTGTAGTAGCCTCACAATATCATTTGCCTGTCCATCCGTTAAATGAACCAGACCGGATTGGATAGACAGCAGCATTTCTGAGTTGGGCAATCTAACACACTGCTGTTGAGTATTGCGCAACTCCAATCCATCATCATCATCATCAATATGACAGTCCACTATGATAGCAGTAGTAGCAGAGGAGACTGTAGTACCTTCCTCAGTTTTTGAACTATCTAACTGTGTGATGGGTCGGGTGTGGTATGCTTTCAACATGTTAATGTGACACACACGAGATTGGCGTTGTCTATCAGGAGTTTGAAGCACAGAGTCAGTTTCACTTATTTTCTTTTCAATCAAATAAGGACCAGAGAAACGAGCTGACAGTGAAGATCCTGGAACAGGTAATAACACCAGTACTTGGTCACCTGGCTGTAGTGGACGAGAAACAGCCTCTTTATCATAGTGTCTTTTCATGCTCCTCTGTGAGGAAGACAGAGCTTCCTTTGCGAGAGCACAAGCTTGGTGTAGGCGCTCACGAAAGCGACTAACATAGTCCAACACATTCTCATCTCTGGTACACAACTCTTGGGACAAGAACTGTTCTTTAAGGACTTTCATTGGTCCTCTCACTGTGTGACCAAACACTAGTTCAGCCGGGCTGAAACCTAGGGACTCCTGCACAGTTTCACGAGCAGCAAACAAAACTAGAGGAACTCCCTCATCCCAATCTTTCTCAGATTCCAAACAATATTTACGTAGCATAGACTTCAGTGTCTGATGCCATCTTTCAAGCGCAACCTGAGACTCTGGGTGATAGGCGCTTGACACACGGTGCGTAATTGATAAGGATTTCAACACCTGCTTGAAGAGCTTGGATAGGAAATTGGTACCTTGATCGCTTTGTACCACCTTAGGTAACCCAAATGTCGTGAAGAATTTTATTAAGGCTTTACTCACTACCGGGGCTGTAATCCTTCTCAGAGGAATAGCCTCGGGGTATCTTGTAACCATACACATTATCGTTAACAAAAACTGGTTACCCGATTTTGTCTTCGGTAAAGGTCCGACACAATCAACCACCACATGCTCGAATGGTTCACCTATGACAGGTATTGGACAAAGAGGAGCGGGAGGAATAACCTGATTTGGTTTTCCTGTTATCTGACAGGTGTGGCATGTCCGACAGAACTGAGCCACATCTTGTTTTAAACCCGGCCAAAAGAAATGTCGAAGGATCCGATCATACGTCTTTGTAATTCCTAAATGACCAGACCACTGGTGATCATGAGCAAGGGATAACACATTTTGTCGAAAGGCTGTAGGAATCACTATTTGGTAAACAGCATTCCAATCTCCACCCGCGTCAACATGGGATTTCCATTTACGCATGAGGAGATTACCATCAATGAAGTAAGCCACATTCTTCTTCTTCACCTCTTCCAATGAGACAACACTAGTAAAACATTTAGCAAGTTTGTTGTCAACCTTTTGGTTAGCAATCAGCTGCTCACGAGTGACTGGTAACTGTATTGCATCAGCAATAAGTTCAACGTTCTTTAATTCTTTCCTGGGCTGTTTGTCAGAGGTAATCAACTTCTCAGAGGTATCACACAATCCATCCTCTTGATCATCCTCTTTGAACAGAACAGTGTTCGACAAATCTATCACGTCACCCTCTTGTAGTGCCTGAGCACGAGTGACAGCACAAGCGGGGAACACATGTGGATAACTCTGTGCCAGCTCAATAGAGAGAGAGTGGTCACTTTTATCCAATACTTCCAATACGGGTACTACCTTTCCTCCGGCAATATCGTTACCCATTATAAAGGTCACACCTTTCACTGGCAACATAGGACGTACCCCCACTCTGAATATTCCACTGATTAACTCAGAGTGTACTTTCACAAAGTGCAACGGCACGGGGACAAAACCCATTTCAATACCCTGCACTAACACACTGGAACCACAGTATGTATCGTCAGATAAGGGCAACACATCAGACAATATAAACGACTGCGCCGCACCAGTATCTCAAAGGATTTTAACCGGACGCTGAGACGCTTCGTCATTCGTTACGGACACAAACCCCTCGAAAATGAATGGTTCATAACTGTGGTCAGGGACTGAGTCTTTCAAACTACAGTTACTCTGAGGCACCTGTTTTGTTGCAGACCTCACAACCGTACGAATTAGACCTGTTGGTGGCTTGGCACGAAGAGGCATCCCTTGTTTGCGTTTAAGCATGAAGCAATCATTGATCATATGTCCTACTTTATGACAATAGAAACAGGGACGCTCATTCTTCTGGCGTGCTTGATATACCACTGCTGGTCGACTAGGGCTAAAGGTAGGAAACTCAGTGGCTCTACTCTCAGTTTGAGCCGAAAACACACTCTTGTGCGTCAACACAAACTCGTCTGCCAACACAGACGCTTCTGCCAGGGAGGATACTTTGTTCGTTTAGGTAAACTACAATGCGTTCGGGTAAGCAATTTTTAAACTCTTCCAACAAGATTAACTCCCGGAGAGAGTTGAAATCAGTTACCTTACTAGCAGCATGCCATTTATCAAACAGATTTCCCTTGTCTCTAGCAAATTCCACATAAGTCTTACTAGAAGACTTTCTATGAGACCTAAATCTCTGTCGGTATGCCTCAGGCACAAGCTCATAGGCACGAAGAACAGTAGCTTTGACCACTTCATAATTCAAACTGTCCTCTAGAGGTAGCGCTGACAAAACCTCTTGGGCTTTACCAGTTAATTTACACTGAAGTAATAGGCACCATACCTCTTCAGGCCACTTCAATGCTACGGCTATATGCTCAAATACACAAAAATAGGAGTCAACCTCTGACTCTCTGAACAAAGGTACTAAGGCAATCTGCCTACTAATGTCAAACGTGTTTGAGGACACAGCAGATGAGGACGACTCACTAACAGGCACAGTAGGAACGAAGGCTAGCCTTGCTGTCTCTGCCTCCAGTTCCATCTGGCGCATTTTAAACGTCATCTGCCGCTGTTCTTTATCTGCCTCAATTTTACACATCTCCAAATCTAACTGCCGCTGTTCTCGTTCTTTTTCTGCCTCAATTTTACACATCTCCAACTGGAGAGTCTCGCCTAATTTGGGCTCTCTCTTCCACCTCTAGTTGTAACTGTGCTAAACGGACATCCCTTCTGGCATCACCGTTTGACAGTGGGGAGAGTGGATCAAAATGGGACAATGTGGCTGGTGTTTTAGCCTCGCCCGAATTATCAGACACCAATGGGCTTACAGGAGCAGCAACATCCCCTACAGGGTTAGTAGACTCAGGCAGCGGTAACACAAGCACCTGCTCTTCCAACAATACATTTAATACTAGCTGTTTAACCTCCGCCTTAACTAAACTCTGCGAAATCGATACTGAATAATGGTCAGCCAAGGTCATTAAATCAACTCTACGACATTTGTCAAAAACCTCCCACGAAGGGTTATCCAAAAAGGACTTCAAATCAAAAGTAGCCATCTTACACTACTTCACAAGAGCCAACGAAAATAGCAAACACTAATGCTACTTCAGCTATAACGTTCAACACTGAACTATACCACTATCAACAATCTACATGAGCGGCATGGGTGTCAGTAAAGACAGATCCCGGATGAGCCCCCACTTATGTTACGAATCCCTTTTGGCCCGACAGTCTAGGGGGGATGGTAATGAGACGCGTAACATAACTCATGCAAATTATAATTGTGACAAAGTAAAAGTGTGAACGTAATAACCAGGACAACTGAAATCTACCGTCAAACTCAAGGTTTATTTGATAAACACACGGTAATGGGGGGAGCAGGAAAAGGGGCTGAGCTGGACCCAAGGAAAGAAACAAATATGCAAAAACACCCCTAAGCTAGACTAGCCTACTTTAACAACAGCTAACTAACCAAAAATACAGTGGGTGGTCCGCCCAGTTCTAACTAGTGTTTTTAACAAAGTTTACCTACGGGTAGTGTATGCCCATGGGCGACTTGTCTTGGTTTCCCCTTTTCCCACCAGCAAAACACCATAAGCAAAAACAATACTCACAGGAGATGACAAAGTGATTTGGAGGTGCTCAAACAAAAGGAGAGGTTAATTAATACACAGAGAGCGAGCGAAGAACAGAGATCTACAAACATGGCATTTACAGAGAGATTGAGCTACTGAAATCTATGAAGAACAGAGATCTACCAACATGGCATTTACAAAGAGATTGAGCTCCAGAGCAAACAAATGATGGGGTTTTTAAACCATGGGGAAGGAACTGTGATAGGGTAGGAAACAGGAGGAGGTGTGTCTTCTGATTGATGGGTTGATTGTTGACTGATTGGGGAGTGATGATTTTCACCTGTGAGGGGAGAAGGAGAGAAAAGAAACACACACACACAGGATACACACACAGGATAACTGTATCCGTAACAGGTACCAATACACCAAATCTACAACCAACAGGATCCTGAACAGCTTCTACCCCCAAGCCATATAACTGCTAAATAGTTTGTTAAGTAGTTTACAAAATAGCTACTCAGACTATCTGCTCCATGGACACTTTTTGACTCATCACATACTGTACACTGCTGCTTCTGTTTATTATCTATCCTGTTGCCTAGTCACTTTATTCCTAGTTATATGTACATACTGTATCTTCCTCAATTACCTCGTACCTCTGCACTTCGACTCGGTACTGGTACCCTGTGTATATAGCAAAGTTATTGTTACTCATTGTGTATTATGACTTTTATTACTACGTGTTATTACTTTTCCGTTATTTCTCAATTTTCTTTCTTTCTGCATTGTTGGGAAGGGCCTGTAAGTAAGCATTTCACTGTTAGGTTATAGCTGTTTGCGAAGCATGTGACGAATACCAGTTATTCTCCTCACGTGACAAATGTAATGCATATGAAAATATGGTTTCACATGTAAAAATTTAAGCTCAACATTTGAAAACAAATATTTCACTTGTGAAAATGCAAATTTGACAAAAATGCAAAAAAAAATCCGTAAGGGACATCTGTTTTACAGGAAGTCACATGGGAAGAGGGGGATGGGGAGGCAGAATAATTTATCAGTCTTTGTGCCTTAATAACAAGAGATTCTTTCTGACTCAGCTGGGATTTAATCTCTTTTTGGTCAGTGTGTATCACCTCTGACCTCCTCCCCTTGCATTCCCTCAGCATTTCCTCCCAATCATATCGGTGTGATCAGGCGTGTATCTGATTTGATTGTTTCCATTCCCATATGACAGTGAAATGTGTAGAAATGTGTTTATTCGTCCTTAACAGTCAGATAAAATGTATGTTTCAAATTGAATTTTAACCCTGAATATGTAATTGGAGTATTGTTCCTCATTACATACGAATCCTTGTGACTCAGATGTTACTGGTTATCCCTCATCATACTAGGCAGGGGCACTGAGAAAGTTCATGTTTTTCTAATGTGAACACAGCACCATTGAGAATGTTTCAGTACCAGAAATTGTGTATTCTTGGCTGGTTTTCATACTTTCATACTTTATAGACTTTAAAATATATTGCCTCAGATTAACCTTGGCCCCTAGAAACAGTATTGTGTTGTCGACTGTATGTCTGTCTACACAGTGAATTAAGCAATTGCACTGATGCTACAGTGAACTTTCTAAAAAGAGAAAAGTGAATATATAGCGCCACGTTTGGACTAAATTTATATTGCATGCAATTAACTAGGAAAAGCACAGAGATCAACATTCCATATAATGCCTGTCTACTGTTTTTTGATTTACATGTTTATATAGTCCTCCCCTGCAGTGTGTTTGTAGGTAAGGCACAGCTGGCAGTTGTGGTGTCCAGTGATGCAGAGGAAGAGAGCAAAATTCCAGGTCCCACAGAATGGGAAAGAGTTGATTGTGCAGAAAGTGATTATCTTATTATCAGCAAAACCGTATTCCTCCAGTTTCTCACATACCAAACATGGACGACATCAGAGAGCTCAGTTTCTCTGCACATTCACCATCCTCTTTGAATGTGCAGCATGGAAGAGCACCAGTAAGCCAGTGACTCAGCCCCTGTAATATGGTTAGAAGCAGAGAATCCCAGTGGAAAGAGGGGAACCGGCCAGCCAGAGACAGCAAGGGGGTTCGTTGATCCAGTGCCTTTCCATTCACCTTCACACTCCTGGGCCAGACTACACTCAATCATAGGACCTACTGAAAAGATGAGTCTTCACTAAAGACTTAAAGGTTGAAACCGAGTCTGCGTCTCTCACATGGGTAGGTAGACCATTCCATAAAAATGGAGCTCTATAGGAGAAAGCCCTGCCTCCAGCTGCTTGCTTAGAAATTCTAGGGACAGTAAGGAGGCCTGCGTCTTGTGACCATAGCATACATGTAGGTATGTACGGCAGGACCAAATCAGAAAAAAGCAGAGAGAAAGAGAGAGACTTCACACACAGCTTTTTCCCTGCAAGAAAAAAGAAAGAGGGATGGTGTGGAAAATTGGAGAATAGAGTAATTGTTGTGACAGCATATGCACTCTGATACACGGATTCACAGTCGTACTGCATAATGCTGGGCCAATTGTGCGCCACCCTATGGGACTCCTAGTCATGTCTGGATGTGACACAGCCTGGGATCGAACTCAGTGCCTTAGACTGCTGCGCCACTCGGGAGGCCCAGTGACTTCCTTTTTTATGCTCCAATTCTGCAATACTGGTATTTTTATTTTATTTCACCTTTATTTTACCAAGTAGGCCAGTTGAGAACAAGTTCTCATCTACAACTGCAACCAGCCAAGATAAAGCAAAGCAGTGCAACAAAAACAACAACACAGAGTTACACATAAACAAATGTACAGTTAATAACACAACAGAAACATCTATGTACAGTGTGTGCAAATGTAGAAGAGTAATAAATAGGCCATAGAGGTGAAATAATTACAATTTAGCATTAACACTGGAGTGATAGATGTGCAGGTGATGATGTACAAATAGAGATACTGGCGTGCAAAAGAGCAAGAAAATAAATAACAATATGGGGATGAGGTAGTTGGGTGTGCTATTTACAGATTGGCTGTGTACAGGTACACAGGTACAAGCTGCTCTGACAGCTGATGTTTAAAGTTAGAGAGGGAGATATAAGTCTCTAGCTTCAGTGATTTTTGCAATTCGTTCCAGTCATTGGCAGCAGAGAACTGGAAGGAAAGGCGGCCAAAGTAAGTGTTGGCTTTGGGGATGACCAGTAAAATATATCTGCTGGAGCACGTGCTACGGGTAGGTGTTGCTATGGTGACCAGTGAGCTGTGATAAGGCTTATAGATGACCTGGAGCCAGTGGGTTTGGCGACAAATATTTAGCGAGGGCCAGCCAACGAGAGCGTACAGGTCGCAGTGGTGGGTGGTATATGGGGCTTTGGTGACAAAATGGATCGCACTGTGATATACTACATCCAGTTTTCTGAGTAGAGTGTTGGAGGCTATTTTGTAAATGACGTCGCCGAAGTCAAGGATCGGTAGGATGGTCAGTTTTAAGAGGGTACGTTTGGCAGCATGAGTGGAGGCGGCTTTGTTGTGAAATAGTAAGCCGATTCTAGATTTAATTTTGGATTGGAGATGCTTAATGTGAGTCTGGAAGGAGAGTTTACAGTCTAACCAGACACCTAGGTATTTGTAGTTGTCCACATATTCTAAGTCAGAACCGTCCAGAGTAGTGATGTTATTTGGGCGGGCGGGTGCGGGCAGCAATCGGTTGAAGAGCATGCATTTAGTTTTACTAGCATTTAAAAGCAGTTGGAGGCCACGAAAGGAGTCTTGTATGGTATTGGAGCTTGTTTGGAGGTTTGTTAACACAGTGTCCAAAGAAGGGCCAGATGTATACAGAATGGTGTCGTCTGTGTAGAGGTGGATCAGAGAATCACCAGAAGCAAGAGCGACATCATTGATGTATACAGAGAAAAGAGTCAGCCCGAGAATTGAACCCTGTGTGCACCCCCATAGAGACTGCCAGAGGTCTGGACAACAGGCCCTCCAATTTGACACACTGAGCTCTATCAGAGAAGTAGTTGATGAACCAGGTGAGACAGTCATTTCAGAAACTAAGGCTATGGAGACTACCAATAAGAATGCGGTGATTGACAGAGTCGAAAGCCTTGGCCAGGTCAATGAAGACAAATGCACAGTACTGTCTTTTATCGATGGCGGTTATGATATCGTTTAGGACCTTGAGCTTGGCTGAGGTGCACCCATGACCAGCTCGGAAACCAGATTGCATAGTGGAGAAGGTACGGTGGGATTCGAAATGATCGGTGATCTGTTTGTTAGCTTGGCTTTCGAAGAATTTAGAGAGGCAGGGAAGGATGGATATAGGTCTATAACAGTTTGGGTCTAGAGTGTCTCTCCCTTTGAAGAGGAGAATGACCGCGGCAGCTTTCCAATCTTTGGGGATCTCAGACGATACGAAAGAGAGGTTGAACAGGCTAGTAATAGGGGTTGCAACAATTTCGGCAGATAAGGAGGAAGAGAGGGTTCAGATTGTCTAGCCCAACTGATTTGTAGGGATCCAGACTTTGCAGCTCTTTCAGAATATCAGCTGTCTGGATTTGGGTGAAAGAGAAGCGGCGTGGGGCTTGGGCAAGTTGCTGCAGGGGTGCAGAGCTTTTGCCCGGGGTAGGGGTAGCCAGGTGGAAAGCATGTCCAGCCGTAGAAAAATGTTTATTGAAATTATCGATTATAGTAGATTTATCGGTGGTGACAGTGTTTCCTATCAATCAATCTATCAAATGTATTTATGAGGCCCTTCTTACATCAGCTGATGTCACAAAGTGCTGTACAGAAACCCAGCCTAAAACCCCAAACAGCAAGCAATGCAGGTGTAGAAGCACGATGGATAGGGAAAACTCCCAAGAAAGGCCAGAACCTAGGAAGAAACCTAGAGAAGAACCAGGCTATGAGGGGTGGCCAGTCCTCTTCTGGCTGTGCCGGGTGGAGATCATAACAGAACATGTCCAAGATGTTCAAATGTTCATAAATGACCAGCATGGTCAAATAATAATAATAATCACAGTGGTTGTCGAGGGTGCAACAGGTCAACACCTCAGGAGTAAATGTCAGTTGGCTTTTCATAGCCGATCATTCACAGTGTCTCTACCGCTCTTACTGTCTCTAGAGAGTTGAAAAAAGCAGGTCTGGGACAGGTAGCATGTCCGGTGACCAGGTCAGTGTTCCATAGCCGCAGGCAGAACAGTTGAAACTGGAGCAGCAGCACGGCCAGGTGGACTGGGGACAGCAAAGAGTCATCAGGCCAGGTAGTCCTGAGGCATGGTCCTAGGGCTCAGGTCCTCCGAGAGAGAGAAAGAAGGAAAGAGAGAATTAGAGAGAGCATACTTACATTCACACAGGACACCGGATAAGACAGGATAAATACTCCAGATATAACAGACTGACCCTAGCCCCCCCGACATATTAACTACTACCCAAGGGGAGGCACCAACCCGGACAGGAAGATCACGTCAGTGACTCAATCTTCTCAAGTGACGCACCCGTCCTAGGGACGGCATGGAAGAGCACCTGTAAGCCAGTGACTCAGCCCCTGTAATATTGTTAGAGGCAGAGAATCCCAGTGGAAAGAGGGGAACCGGCCAGCCAGAGACAGCAAGGGGGTTCGTTGATCCAGTGCCTTTCCATTCACCTTCACACTCCTGGGCCAGACTACACTCAATCATAGGACCTACTGAAAAGATGAGTCTTCATCAGAGTCCCTGGGTTCGCGGGTCCGTGGGGCGACGCACAATTGGCCTAGCGTTGTCCGAGTTAGGGAGGGCTTGGTCGGTAGGGGTGTCCTTGTCTCATCGCGCACCAGCAACTCCTGTGGCGGGCCGGGCACAGTGCGCGCTAACCAAGGTGACCAGGTACACGGTGTTTCCTCCGACACATAGGTGCGGCTGGCTTCCGGGTTGGATGCGCGCTGTGTTAAGAAGCAGTGCGGCTTGGTTGGGTTGTGTATCGGACTTTCAACCTTCGTCTCTCCCGAGCCCGTACGGGAGTTGTAGCGATGAGACAAGATAGTAGCTACTACAACAATTGGATACCACGAAATTGGGGAGAAAAGGGGTAAAATTAAAAAAAAATAAAAGATGAGTCTTCAATAAAGACTTAAAGGTTGAAACCGAGTCTGCGTCTCTCACATGGGTAGGTAGACCATTCCATAAAAATTGAGCTCTATAGGAGAAAGCCCTGCCTCCAGCTGCTTGCTTAGAAATTCTAGGGACAGTAAGGAGGCCTGCGTCTTGTGACCGTAGCGTACATGTAGGTATGTACGGCAGGACCAAATCAGAAAGATAGGTAGGAGCAAGCCCATGTAATGCTTTGTAGGTTAGCAGTAAAACCTTGAAATTAGCCCTTGCCTTAACAGGAAGCCAGTGCAGAGAGGCTTGCACTGGAGTAATATTATCACATTTTTTGGTTCTAGTCAAGATTCTAGCAGCCGTGTTTAGCACTAACGGAAGTTTATTTAGTACTGTATCCGAGTAGCCGGAAAGTAGAGAATTGCAGTAGTCTAACCTAGACGTGACAAAAGCATGGATACATTTTTCTGCATAATTTTTGGACAGAAAATTTGACTGTTGCAATGTTACGTAGATGGAAAAAGCTGTCCTTGAAACAGTGTTGACATGTTCGTCAAAAGAGAGATCAGGGTCCAGAGTAACGCTGAGTTCTTTCAGTTTTATTTGAGACGACTGTACAACCATCAAGATTAATTGTCAGATTCAACACAATATCTCTTTGTCTCTTGGGACCTAGAACAAGCATCTCTATTTTGTCAGAGTTTAAAAGTAGAACATTTGCAGCCATCCACTTCCTTATTTCTGAAACACAGGCTTCCAGGGAGGGCAATTTTGGGGCTTCGCCATGTTTCATCGAAATGTACAGCTGTGTGTCATACGCATAGCAGTGAAAGTTAACATTATGTTTCCGAATGACATCACCAAGAGGTAAAATATATAGTGAAAACAATAGTGGTTCTAAAACGGAGCCTTGAGGAACACCGAAGTTTACAGTTGATTTGTCAGAGGACAAACCATCCACAGAGAAAAACTGATATATTTCCGACAGATAATATCTAAACCAGGCCAGAACTTGTCAGTGTAGACCAATTTGGGTTTCCAGTCTCTGCAAAAGAATGTGATCGATGGTATCAAAAGCAACATTAAGGTCTAGGAACATGAGGACAGATGCAGAGCCTCGGTCTGATGCAATTAAAAGGTCATTTACCACCTTCACAAGTGCAGTCTCAGTGCTATGATGGTGTCTAAAACCAGACTGAAGCATTTCGTATACATTGTTTGTCTTCAGGAAGGCAGTGAGCTGCTGCACAACAGCTTTTTCTAACATTTTTGAAAGTAATGGGATATTCGATATAGGCCGATTGTTTTTTATATTTTCTGGGTCAAGGTTTGGCTTTTTCAAGAGAGGCTTTATTACTGCCACTTGAGTTTGGTACACATCCGGTGGATAGAGAGCCGTTTATTATGTTCAACATAGGAGGGCCAAGCACAGGAAGCAGCTCTTTCAGTAGTTTAGTTGGAATAGGGTCCAGTATGCAGCTTGACGGTTTAGAAGCCATGATTATTTTCATCAATGTGTCAAGAGACATAGTACTAAAAAACTTGAGTGTCTCCCTTGATCCTAGGTCCTGGCAGAGTTGTGCAGACTCAGGACAACTGAGCTTTGGAGGAAGACGCAGATTTAAAGAGGAATCCATAATTTGCTTTCTAATGATCATGCTCTTTTCCTCAAAGAAGTTCCTGAATTTATCACTGCTGAAGTGAAAGCATCCTCTTTTGGGGAATGCTGCTTTTTTAGTTAGCTTTGTGACAGCATCAAAAATACATTTTGGATTGTTCTTATTTTTCTCAATTCAGTTGGAAAAATAGGATGATCGAGCAGCAGTGAGGGCTCTTCGTTACTGCACGGTACTGTCTTTCCAAGCTAGTGGGAAGACTTCCAGTTTGTTGTAGCACCATTTCTGTTCCAATTTTCTGGAACCTTGCTTCAGAGCTCGGATATTTTCTGTATACCAGGGAGCTACTTTCTTATGACAAATGTTTTTTTGTGTTTAGGGGATCGACTGCATCTAGGGTATTGCGCAAGGTTAAATTGAGTTCCTCAGTTTGGTGGTGAACTGATTTTTGTACTCTGACGTCCTTGGGTAGGCGGAGGGAGTCTGGAAGGGCATCTAGGAATCTTTGGGTTGACCGAGAATTTATAATATGACTTTTGATGATCCTTGGTTGGGGTTATTTGTTGCGATTCCAAACGTAATAAAATGGTGGTCCGATAGTCCAGGATTATGAGGAAAAACATTAAGATCCACAACATTTATTCCATGGGACAAAACTAGGTCCAGAGTATAACTGTGGCACTGAGTAGGTCCGGAGACATGTTGGACAAAACCCACTGAGTCTATGATGCCTCCGAAAGCCTTTTGGAGTGGGTCTGTGGACTTGTCCATGTGAATGTTAGTCAGCAAATATTTGAATATTAGCTGCCATGACTACAAGGTCTGATAGGAATTCAGGGAACTCAGTGAGGAACGCTGTATATGGCCCAGGAGGCCTGTAAACAGCAGCTATAAAAAGTGTGAGTAGGCTGCATAGATTTCATGACTAGAAGCTCAAAAGACGAAAACGTCGTTTTTTTTTTGTAAATTGAAATTTGCTATCATAAATGTTAGCAACACCTCCTTTGAGGGATGCGCTGGGGATATGGTCACTAGTGTAACCAGGAGGTGAGGCCTCATTTAACACAGTAAATTCATCAGGCTTAAGCCATGTTTCAGTCAGGCCAATCACATCAAGATTATGACCAGTGTTTAGTTCATTGACTATAACTGCCTTGGAAGTGAGGGATCTAACATTAAGTAGCCCTATTTTGAGATGTGAGGTATCACAATCTCTTTCATTAATGGCAGGAATGGAGATTGCTAAGGTGAACACCGCCATGTTTAGTTTTGCCCAACCTAGGTCGAGGCACAGACACGGTCTCAATGGGGATAGCTGAGCTGAGAGCACTCCTCCAGCTAGGATGAAGTCCGTCACTCCTCAATAGGCCAGGCTTGGCCCTGTTTGTGGGTGAGTCCCAGAAAGAGGGCCAATTATCTACAAATTCTATATTTTGGGAGGGGCAGAAAACAGTTTTCAACCAGTGATTGAGTTGTGAGACTCTGCTGTAGAGCTCATCACTCCCCCTAACTGGGAGGGGGCCAGAGACAATTACTTGATGCTGACACATCTTTCTAGCTGATTTACATGCTGAGCGCTATGTTGCGCTCTGCGTCTCAGACCCCGTAACGGGAGGAGTAGAGACCAGAGAAGGCTCGGCCTCTGACTCCGACTCGCTGCTTAATGGTGAGAACTGGTTGAAAGTTTCTGTCGTCTGAATGAGCGACACAGGTTGAGCATTCCTACAGCATTTCCTTCCAGAAGCCATGAGAAAGTTGTTCGGCTGCAGGGACTGTGCGAGAGGATTTATACTACTATCTGTACTTACTGGTGGCACAGACTCTGTTTCATCCTTTCCTACACTTAAATTACCCTTGCCTAACGAATGCGTCTGAAGCTGGCCTTGCAGCACAGCTATCCTCGCCGTAAGGCAATCGTTCTCCTACTGTATATATTTTGAGTACAGTGACTCAACTCTGCAGGTTATCTCTGCAGTAGATTGCAACTCCGCCCCCTCGAAGGCATCATGTCAATGTTACTACTTAGCTTCGGCTGGTGGAGGTCCTGACAAACCACATCCAGATAAAGCGTCCGGAGTGAAAAAGTTGAATGAAAATTTGAGCGAGGGAAAAACTAAAAATATAAACGGTAATTAAAAAGTAAAAACCCTAAAGTTGGCAGGTAGCAAAGTAAGGTTAGCAACAAAACGCACAGCAGCACGTAGACCCATTCCTAGCCTCAGTGCAGTGGGCAGCTGGGAGGAGGTGCTCTTATTCTCCATGGACTTCACAGTGTCGCAAAACTTTTGGGGAATTAGTGCTACAGGATGCAAATTTCTGTTTGAAAAAGCTAGCCTTAGCTTTCCTAACTGACTGTCTATATTGATTTCTGACTTTCCCTGAAAAGTTGCATATTGCGGGGGCTATTCGATGCTAATGCAGAACACCACAGGATGTTTTTGTGCTGGTCAAGGGCAGTCAAGTCTGGGGTGAACCTGTTTTTGTTCTACGTTTTTTAAATGGGGAATGCTTATTTAAGATGGAGAGGAAATAATTTTTAAAGAGCCACCAGGCATCCTCTACTGACGGGATGAGGTCAATATCCTTCCAGGATACCCGGGCCAGGTCGATTAGAAAGGCCTGCTTGCTGAAGTGTTTTAGGGAGCGTTTGACAGTGATGAGGGGTGGTCGTTTGACCGCGGACTCATAACGGATGCAGGCAATGAGGCAGTGATCGCTGAGATCCTAGTTGACGACAGCAGAGGTGTATTTGATCAGGATGATATCTAAGAGGGTGCCCATGGTTACGGATTTAGGGTTGTACCTGGTAGGTTCCTTGATCATTTGTGTGAGATTAAGGGCATCTAGCTTAGATTGTAGGATGGCCACCCCGGCCATCCTACAATCATATCCCAGTTTAGGTCACCTAACAGTACAAACTCTGAAGATAGATAGGGGCAATTAATTCACATATGGTGTCCAGGACACAGCTGGGTACTATAACAAGTGGCAACAGTGAGAGACTTGTTTCTGGAAAGGTGGATTTTTAAAAGTAGAAGCTCGAATTGTTTGGGCACAGACCTGGATAGTATGACAGAACTCTGCAGGTTATCTCTGCAGTAGATTGCAACTCCGCTCCCTTTGGCAGTTCTATCTTGTCAGAAAATGTTGTAGTTGGAGATGGAAATTTCAGGATTTTTGGTGGCCTTCCTAAACGCCAGGGTTCAGACACGGCTAGGACATCTGGGTTGACGGAGTGTGCTAAAACAGTGAATAAAACAAACTTAGGGAGGAGGCTTCTGATGTTAACATGCAGGAAACCAAGGCTTTTACAGTTACAGAAGTCAACAAATGAGAGCGCCTGGAGAATGGGAGTGGTGCTGGGGGCTACATGGCCTGGGTTAACATCTACATCACCAGAGGAGCAGAGAAGGACTAGGATAAGGGTACGGCTAAAGGCTATAAGAACTGGTCGTCTAGTGCGTTCGAAATAGAGAGTTAAAGGTGCAGATTTCTGGGCTTGGAAGAATAGATTCAAGGTATAATGTACAGACAAGGGTATGGTAGAATGTGAGTACAGTGGAGGTAAACCTAGGCATTGGGTGACGATGAGAGAGGTTTTGTATCTAGAGGAACCAGTTAAGCCAGGTGAGGTCACCGCAGTTGTGGGGTTGGAACAAAAGGGCTATCTAGGGCATATTGGGCAGGGCTGGGGGCTCTACATTGAATTAGGACAATAATCACTAACCAAAACAACAATAGACAAGGCATAATGACATTAGGGAGAGGCATGTGTAGCCGAGTGATCATAGCGTCCAATGAGTAGCAATAGATGAGTCAGAGGGACGATTCAGTAGTTGCTACTATGCTAGGCAAGCTGGAGACATGGCGATTCAGACAGCTAGCGGGCCGGGGCTAGCAGATGGGCCTCCGGCGACTTCGCAACGGAAGAGCCTGTTGAAACCACCTCGGACGATTACATCGGCAGACCAGTCGTGATGGATCGGCGGGGCTCTGTGTTGGCAGTAAAGGGTCCAGACCAATTGGCAAAAGAGGTATTGTAGCCCAAAAATTGGCTGGTGGACCTCTTCGGCTACCCGGGAGATGGGCCTAGCTCGAGGCTAGCTCCAGGCTAACTGGTGCTTGCTTCGGGACATAGATGTTTGTCAGGTGTAGCCACTCGAATTGCAGCAAGCGCAAGCTAGCTGCGATTATCCAGTGTAAAGGTTCAGAGCTTGAAGTAGGAATCCGGAGATGTGGTAGAGAAAAAGCAGTCCGATATGCTCTGGGTTGATATCGCGCTGTGCAGACTGGCCGAGCTGAGGCTGGTTGGAGTCCGAGTTAACGGTGAAGACCGCTAGCAGTAGCTAACTGATTACTAGCTAGTAGCTAGTTAGGTGGCTAGCTTCTGATGGGGGTTCTAAAGTATAAACATAGCAGAATAAATAGCAGATCCGTACCACATTGGGTGAGGCGGGTTGCAGGAGAGTATATTCAGTTCATAGATGGAAAGTGAGATTAAAATATATACAAAATATATATAAAAAAAACAATATTTACACGGGACAGGACGGGACAAGACAAAACATGTCAACTATCAAGTGAACTTGTGTAGCACTGGGTGGGGAGCAGAATCTAAGTTTCTTAGCTAGCCCAGGAAAGTCTCTGTGCTCTGCTCTAGATCTGAGTATATTATTGTGTGGGCTATGTGAATCCTTGTTGAAGTGTGCACCACCTTCACGCTGATCCTAACAACTTCTCTCTACGAGCTCTACTTTGAGGTGTCCCCTCTACTTACTCTCTCTCGATCTGCACTCTCTCTCTTCTTCTCTACTCCGCATATCCCTCCTCCTCTTCTTGGATGTCTCTCTGCTGTGTCTGGGCAGCTCTTCAGTGAAAGTTTCCTGGCTTTGAAAACAACTCCAGGGCTCCACAATGTGACGTAGCATTGATTTGTTTTCTTTGGAAGCGACCTGTGCACGACTTTTTGCATGGACTTGTGTGTGCTTATTTGTGTGCATGTACTCTATGAATGTTTGAGTAAGTAGGAGTGTGGGTGGAATATTCACTCATGTATACATGATGATGACTCCTTCTGTGGTTTGTATGACTTCTCATGAACCAGATATACAGAAGACATGCTGATCTTTCAGCACAGCGAGCCCCAGAGACTAGCTGCTGGGCTGGGGAAGAACAGGAGGAGAACCCCCTGGCCCCATCTACCCTTCCCTCCCTCTTCGCCTAGCCCCATCCTGCTCCACACTGCATAAACTAGGCCTGAGCAGATGTGCTTGACTGAAAGTGCGTTTGTATTACATGCATTTTCCCAAACATTTGAGAGGGCTGCTGGCTGTGGCGCAGTAGGCAGGGGAGAACAAGAAATACTATTTCTTCCTTTCTTGGTGTTCACAGGGTTCTTCCTTTCTTGCTATTCACAGAGCATACTAGGCTCTCTTCCTGAAGAATCCCCTGCTTGATTTGTGTGGATGGTCTTCTCCCATCCCTTGTTCAAAGCTGATGGCTGACTAGAAGTGACAGTGCAATGTTATGTCCTGTTATGTTTTACACGTTGATAATGTAAATAAATAATGCTCATACTTCCTGTACAGTCCAGCTGAGACTTGCAAAAATGAAAATCAGCCAGGCAAACAAAACAAAACAAATTGAGTAGCAACGGAAACCTGTAGTAATAATGGGTTAGAAAAAGGATTGACTCCCCCTTTCATAATTTCTATCAGTGTCCTAGTCCCCCCACCCAGACCACAGTTATGTGAGTCTCCTGGCTGTGTGGAGACTGAGAGGAAACCCCAGGGGAAGTGACCTCATCATCAGCTATTAACAATCATCCCGAGAAGGCCTGTGGGCCTGCTCGGCTCCCTAGGGAAGATGAGAGAGAGTGCTGTGAGAGAGGAGTGCAGTCAGAGCGCCCACGACAGTGCACATGTCATTCTGACCTTGGCCTCCATATTGTTGCACTTGTCTCTGAAGCATTCTTCACCACCCCCTCTTCCCCCACAGGGTGAAGAAAAGCTGCAATTGTTATAACAGATAACAGTTAGACAGGATTATACATAACACAATGAAATCATTGATTTGAAGGGGTGTGCCTCTATCCGTCGCTCACCTTCTCACCTCCACCTCGTCCTTCACCTCTAACCTCAGGTCCGCCCAATACAACACCTTATGGGTAGAGTCAGGAGTTTTTCCTGACCTCTTGACCCAACCAGGAAAACCTATAGGCACTAGTTATAGCTAAACCCCATGCTAAAGACGATTACACTAATATTCTAGTATAGTGTAATAGAGGCTAGTATCCTCTTTGCCCCTACTCATATGGAATAGATTTCTGCAAGATATTAACATCTCCCCTTAAATTAATACAATATTTTTTCTGGCAGGGGTTTTATGGTCTCTCCTCAGTCCCTCAGGTTTAATTTACCCCCTCTGGCTCCCTGGTTGTCTCCCTGGGAGGGGGTGCAGACCACACCACACTGATGGACAGGCTCCCACAGACAATGATAGGCTAGGGAGAGAGAGTTACTTTGGCAGCAGGCCCTCTTTCTGTACTGCAGAGTTTGTGTAAAGAGTAATCCACGCCTGCCATCATCAATCAGCTGAAGCCTTTTTTGTGGATCTAGCACCCTGCTAAGTGTTATAGTCTCCATGGATACACCCAATTTTGGGGTAATTTAAGATCTAACAGTTTGGTGGTGATATATGTTCAATCCATTGAAAGAGCGTATAATGTGTCGAAATGTTAGCATCACTTGATGTGTTTGCCACAAATGTTCTGGAGAACGGAGATCACATACATAATTTATCAAAGGAAGATGTTTTAGTTCCAACAGTGCAGCTGATGTAATGCACTGAAAAAACAATTAAGGGTACTGGTGAGAAAGCACACACACCATAGACGTATCTAGGGCGCACTCTGTGAAGTTATAGCCTACATAAAGAGAGAAAGCTTGGATCCTCTTCCTTAAAAAGTTGAAAGAAAAACACGTTGTCTTTGATATGTAATAGACATTTGCAATGCAGTAAAACATGTTACAGTTACATTGGCTGTTTATTTAACCATGGATATGATTATATAATCAAGGATATTTTTCCCATACTTCCATTCTACAAGGGGTAGGCTACAGATATTCACAGTTGGCTACATTATGTCCTTACTTATTTCTTCTTATCTCCTTGACTGTTTAAACAATGTATTTTTGTGAAAAGGAATCTGGTCTTTACCATGACTACCATGATAAATACAATGTTGTAAAATGTGAGTGATACAGTTGCTATGTTAATGAAAAAGGATGGAATTAAATGGTTTTACAACCTTTGCACAGGGTTTGTGGTTTATGCCCAATCAAAGTGTGAATGCACAATTCGATTGGCCTGTTAAATTGGAACGTCGTTTGGGTCTTTGCGTGTCAAAAAAGATGCACGTCAAATAACACAATTCTATTATAGAATGTTGTGTGTGCTGAATTTGCACGTGGAAGCCAAGCGCCACCATTACAATCACTGTCAAAGCTGCACAATACCGTGTTGGTAGTAATAAGGCATGATTTGTTCGACCGAATGTGAAAACGTCTGTGTAAGCATTTGATATTAGATCAGGATCAAACGAGCAGGATCAAAAAGGTTTGCAAATATCTTTGATACAGATGTTAGCAACTTCTGGGGTAACTAGCTAGCTTTAGCTTAGTACATAGCTAGCACCAATGCAACCAACCTGAAAACAATAAACAACAGAAACTGCAGTCATTTTCAATATTCATAGCAATGATTTAGTAATCCATGTGAGAATTAGCTAGGTAGCCATCCAGCTAGCTTCATCTGACTACTATACTGTAATGAAACTGGCAGGGAGCAGGTCTCGAAGCCTCGATCTAGCACGCTATCAGTACAGTTGCATCAAAGACTGAAAAACAGCTTCTATCTCAAGGCCATCAGGCTGCTACACATCAATCACTCACTCAGAGAGGCTGCTACCTACATTGAGACCCAATCACTGGCCACTTTAATAAATTGATGACTAGTCACTTTATACAATGTACTCCAAATAATGCCACTTTAATAATGTTTACATACAGTTGAAGTTGGAAGTTTACATACACTTAGGTTGGAGTCAGTTTTTCAACCTCTCCACAAATGTCTTGTTAACAAACTATAGTTTTGGCAAGTCGGTTAGGACATCTACTTTGTGCATGACACAAGTAATTTTTCCAACAATTGTTTACAGACAGATTATTTAACTTATAATTCACTGTATCACAATTCCAGTGGGTCAGAAGTTTACATACACTAAGTTGACTGTGCCTCTAAACAGCTTGGAAAATTCCAGAAAATGATGTCATGGCTTTAGAAGCTTCTGATAGGCTAATTGACATCATTTGAGTCAATTGGAGGTGTACCTGTGGATGTATTTCCATGCCTACCTTCAAACTCAGTGCCTCGTTGCTTGACAAAGAGAAAATCAAAAGAAATAAGCCCAGACCTCAGAAAAAAAATTGTAGACATCCACAAGTCATCCTTGGAAGCAATTTCCAAATGCCTGAAGGTACCACGTTCATCTGTACAAACAATAGTACGCAAGTATAAATACCATGGGACCACACAGCTGTCATACCGCCCAGGAAGGAGACGCGTTCTATCTCCTAGAGATGAACGTACTTTGGTGCGAAAAGTGCAAATCAATCCCAGAACAACAGCAAAGGACCTTGTGAAGATGCTGGAGGAAACAGCTACAAAAGTATCTATATACACAGTAAAACGAGTCCTATATCGACATAACCTGAAAGGCCGCTCAGCAAGGAAGAAGCCACTGTTCCAAAACCGCCATAAAAAAGCCAGACTACAGTTTGCAACTGCACATGGGGACAAAGATCATACTTTTGGAGAAATCTCCTCTGATCTGATGAAACAAAAATATAACTGTTTTGCCCTAATGACCATCGTTATGTGTGGAGGAAAAAGAGGGAGTTTTGCAAGCCGAAGAACACCATCCAAACCGTGAAACATGGGAGTGGCAGCATCATGTTGTGGGGATGCTTTGCTGCAGGAGGGACTGGTGCACTTCACAAAATAGATGGCATCATGAGGTAGGAGCATTATGTGGATATATTAAAGCAACATCTCAAGACATTAGGCAGTAAGTTAAAGCTTGGTCGCAAATGGGTCTTCCAAATGGACAATGACACCAAGCATACTTCCAAAGTTGTGGCAAAATGGCTTAAGGACAACAATGTCAAGGTATTGGAGTGGCCATCACAAAGCCCTGACCTCAATCCTATAGAAAATTTGTGGGCAGAACTGAAAAAGTGTATGCGAGCAAGGAGGCCTACAAACCTGACTCAGTTACACCAGCTCTGTCAGGAGGATTGGGCCAAAATTCACCCAACTTATTGTGGGAAGCTTGTGGAAGGCTACTCGAAACATTTGACCCAAGTTAAACAATTTAAAGGCAATGCTACCAAATACTAATTGAGTGTATGTAAACTTCTGACCCACTGGGAATGTGATGAAGGAAATAAAAGCTGAAATAAATAATTTTCTCTACTATTATTCTGACATTTCACATTCTTAGAATAAACTGGTGATCCTAACTGACCTAAAATTGATTTTTTACTAGGATTAAATGTCGGGAATTGTGAAAAACTGAGTTGAAATGTATTTGTGTATGTAAACTTCTGACTTCAACTGTATCTTACATTACTCATATCATATGTATATACTGTATTTTATACCATCTATTGTATCTTTCCTATGTTGCTCGGCCATCGCTCATCCATATCATTACATGAACATATTCTCATTCACCCCTTAGACTTTTGTGTATTAGGTAGTTGTTGGGAACGTGTTAGATAATACTGCACTATCTGACTCGAAGCACTAACTAGAAGCACAAGCATTTCGCTACACTCACATTAACATCTGATCACCATGTGTATGTGACAAATAAAATTAGATTTCATTTGATATCGACTGTGCCCCAAAAGCATGCTCAAGCGGCCGAGTCTATATCCTCGTTTATAAACCCAGGGTCTTTACACCGGACCGGGTTATGTGTTGTGAAGCTAGCCACAATAATTATTTGCCACAATAGTGGAATTTGCGGTTCACCTTTAAAATAAAAGTCCCTCTTTAAAAGGGATGCAAAAGGCTACAATTGTTGAAATCATGCCATATTTAGACTTGATCATGTTAAACATGGTGTGAGTGTTGGAATGTGGAGCAATGAAATTGGGTATCAGTCTACTAGGTGACACCCAGAGAACACAACTTTGAAGAGTTTACGAAAATGTTAGCGTCGTAGCTCTTATTGCAGGACTTTGACTGTGGGAAATCACCTCCACAGTCAGTCTAATGTGCATATTGACATTCTTATTGCACTGTACAGCCTTACCTAATGATTGGGGATCAATGAAATGGGCTATCAGCCTACTCATTACCCAAGTGCATTTTTCCCCAAAGTCCTCGTGAGTTATCAGGCTCCAACAAATCCACGTTGTATTGTTTTCCTCTGGAATAGTGTTCAATACACACAGTAGGTTGACTGGTACAATAAATGTGTCTCAATTCACAGTGGTTTCAGAGTCCCGCAATAAGAGCTACGACGCTAAAGGTTCTCTGGGTGTCCCTGAGTAGACTGTCAATGATCCACAACCCATAGGGAAGGCTGTAAAGAGAAATAAATATGCCCTCAATGCAATTCTAGTCTCAAATCAAATCAAATTTTATTTGTCACATACACATGGTTAGCAGATGTTAATGCGAGTGTAGCGAAATGCTTGTGCTTCTAGTTCCGACAATGCAGTAATAACCAACAAGTAATCTAACTAACAATTCCAAAACTACTGTCTTGTACACAGTGTAAGGGGATAAAGAATATGTACATAAGGATATATGAATGAGTGATGGTACAGAGCAGCATAGGCAAGATACAGTAGATGGTATCGAGTACAGTATGTACAAATGAGATGAGTATGTAAACAAAGTGGCATAGTATAAAGTGGCTAGTGATACATGTATTACATAAGGATACAGTCGATGATATAGAGTACAGTATATACGTATGCATATGAGATGAATAATGTAGGGTAAGTAACATTATATAAGGTAGCATTGTTTAAAGTGGCTAGTGATATATTTACATCATTTCCCATCAATTCCCATTATTAAAGTGGCTGGAGTTGAGTCAGTGTCAGTGTGTTGGCAGCAGCCACTCAGTGTTAGTGGTGGCTGTTTAACAGTCTGATGGCCTTGAGATAGAAGCTGTTTTTCAGTCTCTCGGTCCCAGCTTTGATGCACCTGTACTGACCTCGCCTTCTGGATGATAGCGGGGTGAACAGGCAGTGGCTCGGGTGGTTGATGTCCTTGATGATCTTTATGGCCTTCCTGTGACATCGGGTGGAGTAGGTGTCCTGGAGGGCAGGTAGTTTGCCCCCGGTGATGCATTGTGCAGACCTCACTACCCTCTGGAGAGCCTTACGGTTGAGGGCGGTGCAATTGCCATACCAGGCGGTGATACAGCCCGCCAGGATGCTCTCGATTGTGCATCTGTAGAAGTTTGTGAGTGCTTTTGGTGACAAGCCGAATTTCTTCAGCCTCCTGAGGTTGAAGAGGCGCTGCTGCGCCTTCTTCACGATGCTGTCTGTGTGAGTGGACCAATTCAGTTTGTCTGTGATGTGTATGCCGAGGAACTTAAAACTTGCTACCCTCTCCACTACTGTTCCATCGATGTGGATAGGGGGGTGTTCCCTCTGCTGTTTCCTGAAGTCCACAATCATCTCCTTAGTTTTGTTGACGTTGAGTGTGAGGTTATTTTCCTGACACCACACTCCGAGGGCCCTCACCTCCTCCCTGTAGGCCGTCTCGTCGTTGTTGGTAATCAAGTCTACCACTGTTGTGTCGTCCGCAAACATGATGATTGAGTTGGAGGCGTGCGTGGCCACGCAGTCGTGGGTGAACAGGGAGTACAGGAGAGGGCTCAGAACGCACCCTTGTGGGGCCCCAGTGTTGAGGATCAGCGGGGAGGAGATGTTGTTGCCTACCCTCACCACCTGGGGGCGGCCCGTCAGGAAGTCCAGTACCCAGTTGCACAGGGCGGGGTCGAGACCCAGGGTCTCGAGCTTGATTACGAGCTTGGAGGGTACTATGGTGTTGAATGCCGAGCTGTAGTCGATGAACAGCATTCTCACATAGGTATTCCTCTTGTCCAGATGGGTTAGGGCAGTGTGCAGTGTGGTTGAGATTGGACCTATTTGGGCGGTAAGCAAATTGGAGTGGGTCTAGGGTCTCAGGTAGGGTGGAGGTGATATGGTCCTTGACTAGTCTCTCAAAGCACTTCATGATGACGGATGTGAGTGCTACGGGGCGGTAGTCGTTTAGCTCAGTTACCTTAGCTTTCTTGGGAACAGGAACAATGGTGGCCCTCTTGAAGCATGTGGGAACAGCAGACTGGTATAGGGATTGATTGAATATGTCCGTAAACACACCGGCCAGCTGGTCTGCGCATGCTCTGAGGGCGCGGCTGGGGATGCCGTCTGGGCCTGCAGCCTTGCGAGGGTTAACACGTTTAAATGTCTTACTCACCTCGGCTGCAGTGAAGGAGAGACCGCATGTTTTCGTTGCAGGCCGTGTCAGTGGCACTGTATTGTCCTCAAAGCGGGCAAAAAAGTTATTTAGTCTGCCTGGGAGCAAGACATCCTGGTCCGTGACTGGGCTGGATTTCTTCCTGTAGTCCGTGATTGACTGTAGACCCTGCCACATGCCTCTTGTGTCTGAGCCGTTGAATTGAGATTCTACTTTGTCTCTGTACTGGCGCTTAGCTTGTTTGATAGCCTTGCGGAGGGAATAGCTGCACTGTTTGTATTCGGTCATGTTACCAGACACCTTGCCCTGATTAAAAGCAGTGGTTCGCGCTTTCAGTTTCACACGAATGCGGCCATCAATCCACGGTTTCTGGTTAGGGAATGTTTTAATCGTTGCTATGGGAACGACATCTTCAACGCACGTTCTAATGAACTCGCACACCGAATCAGCGTATTCGTCAATGTTGTTATCTGACGCAATACGAAACATCTCCCAGTCCACGTGATGGAAGCAGTCTTGGAGTGTGGAGTCAGCTTGGTCGGACCAGCGTTGGACAGACCTCAGCGTGGGAGCCTCTTGTTTTAGTTTCTGTCTGTAGGCAGGGATCAACAAAATGGAGTCGTGGTCAGCTTTTCCGAAAGGGGGGCGGGGCAGGGCCTTATATGCGTCGCGGAAGTTAGAGTAATACGTCCAGTGTGATTTAAACAGATTTTTTGTCAAATTAACAAATGATTGCCTTTTGTTGATTTATAAAAGAACATTCCAACCTCGTTTAGCAGGATCTCTTCCATTATGGCATGATTCCACTATTTGTATTGTTTGCATGACTTTCAGTGAGATACTTTTATTTTGAAGGCAAACCGCAAATTCCACTATTGTGGCTAGCTTCACATAGGTAGGTCCGACCACCATTAATCAAATAAGAACCGTCTTATAAATTAGGGGTATTTTAGATGATGACACTTAGCTAGATATATAGCTAACTATAGCTACTGAAACAGATGATCTCGTTTTGCTATGTTTTTGTTGAAGAACATTGTTTGAATCCATCAGCTAGCTAGCTTTTTAACGACCAGCACTGTCCAGAGCTTGGGGAAGTGTGTCTACGCTCGTGCGGCAGCGGCACCGGCGCAAGACAAAACTTGACCAGCGTCATAGCATACGTTTTCCGTGCATCGTTGTGACCTATGAAACGCGAGTGATAGTCTAATCAATCTGCAATAATTACGTCGACAATTAATTAACGTGTTCAATTATTATGTGACGTGCAGTCATATTCGGGTCCTGATTGGTCAACAGGCTTATTTGACACGTCAGATAGTGTTATTTGACGTGTATATTTTTTTGACAGCAAAAACACAAACGGCGTTCCATATTTAAGCAAATTTTCAAACTCTCAGTAGGCTGGATGGACGGTTTCAAAGCTTCGTCTCCAAGTCCCACCCCTTTTCGCTTCCCCACCCGGTCAGCCGTACCTCCAATTCCCAAGGAGAAATTCCTGTTGGAAGAATGACGTTAAGACTAGCGAAGAGAGGATAGCGACTTCTATCCAACAAATATCGCATCAAGTGGCATTTAGAATAAACTGAAATTGTGCCATTATAAAGGTATGTGCATATATGTATTTTATTCTGCAGTGGACAGCTAGTTTCACTTAAAAGCCACAGCTTGCTTTCAACACCGGGGTGTCAAATGACAGACAACACGGCAGAATTCCATGCAGGAAAGCCCAGTCGGATCCCTTTCTGTCCTTGTGTGTGCATGGATATTATTCAACATTCGTGAATGAATATAATACGTTTGTCTGTATGTTGACTTAACTTGACAATGTTGATACATTGTTACAAACCCATTATTGCTCGCTTTTTCTACAGAATTACCACACCATGAAGTTAATATAATGGAATTATTTTTTCGTCACTGCACCTAGCTCGCTGGTAGTATTGTAGCTGTCAGGAGTTAATTATTCTCTGTTTGAGTTGACCGACATTTCCACTGTGAAATGGCTTTGCTTATGAACTGCATTGACGCACTTATAACTCGTTAATAACGAGGCGCGTGTGTTACAATCTCACAACAAAGTGCGAAGTTCAGAAGTTTGATTGATACTGTACCTCTTATTGAAGAAACAATCATGCTACACTACAGTATTTGCTACGACAATTTTAGAGGACTGTTGAATGAGACCGTTGAATGACACAGAATAACAAGTTTGTGGAGTGACACGTTTTTTACATTCAGAGGTATCCTTCTTGGCGAATCCATCTGCTGAAAGTTTTGTGCCGTCATTGTTGTCAAAGAACTAGCTCTACAGTGTTAACATCAGCATGGGAGTTAATTCGTTCTACAGGACTGGAAATCTCTGCTTGATCTTTTTCTAAATATATATATTTTTTTTTGTGTAGGCCTACTTTGTTGGAAATTCCATTGTTACATGACATCTTTTCCTTTCTTTTTTAATTCTGTTTGTTTGTAAGGAATGGGTGTTTCCCAGAAGATGATGCCAGCTCTGTAGCCTACTATGCTGTATAATCTTATTTTAGGGTACTGCATTACATGTTTTGTTGTTGTTATATTTTCCATAGTACTGTGAAAGTGACATTGAATCAATGGGACATGTTTATTATGGTTTGTTTTCAAGTGAACTCCATTCCTCTTTCTATCTCCATGTATCCCTCTTCCTCTCCCTTTAATTTCTTTTCCCCTTCCCAAACATACCAAGCGGTTTTGATTGAGTGGATATAGCCTTCAGGTTTTTAAAAACATAACATATTTTTTTCCTCCAGGCTGGGTCTGGGTCTGGGCCATCTGCCTTTACACCCATCTTTAAAAAACACCCTTGGCCTCCCACTTCAAAACAGTGTTAACGTGAGGCCAGACACATTTTGTTAAGCCCAGGTCACTCTCACATTTTCCACACTTGTAATAGCAACTCCAAGGCCACAGAAAATATTCTTCCACGATAAATCCCACCACTCTAAATTATAATGTTAGGTTGTCATCTTCGCATATTGGTTTCCGTTTTAAAAATAGTTACAATAGAGAGCATTTAAATAAAATCTTGCGGAAAAGTGAAAATGGATTTATAATACAGCCGGCCCAATAACTCTCACCATGTTCCCCTTTCTCCACCTCCACCTTTTTTCAAAATAATCTTGAGGCCTCTTGTCGCCCACAGATGTCATGATTTCTCTCTTTCTCCCCTTCATTCCACTTCTTTTCTCAATGCTCCTGTCTTGACTAACCAGGCTTGGGGCTAAGTGAGACATGCTCACTGAAACCCTGGCCACTCTGGCTGTAGTCCACCCCAGTGATGTCCCTGTTTAGCATACTATAGTCTACCTACCTACTGGATGACTGTTGATGAAGATGACAAGAATGAGGATGATGGGGATGAGTCCAGCTGATCTTTTCTTTACAACCTTACTCCCCACATTCAGGCACATAACCCCCTGAATGAATGTCCTAACACTAACTGGGCTTGCTTTAGTAAGCTACTTAATGGCTCCCTGATGCATGGGGCAGCTAAACAGACAGACCCAAATACTGAGATAATTCCCATCTCTAGTGGGTTTCTTCTCTCACTCACTCACTCACTCACACACACACACACGCACACATGCACACATACAGATGTACAACGCCACCACGTGTGGTTGTCATGGCAACACCCCATTTTTAGGAAGGCAGATACCCATCTGCTTGCGTGCCACATGCATCAGACTGTGGGTCTGTGAACTGATATTCTGAATCTGTGTGTGTGTGTGTGAGTAATAACAATAACTACACAGGATTGATGTACCGCTTTTCTGAAAACCCAAAGACTCTTCGCTTAATGTAGAGTAGACTGTGCTTTTGGCTTTGAAAATACCTCTCCTTTGTCTAAGTTCCTGTGTGGAATATCAACATCCTCCAATACCTCTCCACACATCTCAACACTTACATAAACAATGTCAGACTATAACAATGGCTCATAGAGTACTAGTGGTTAAGTGTAGCTCGGCTACTCTTTTAGTGAATGTCCAGGATAAATACTGGAGGCTGTACTGTGTTTATTTCGGTGCAATAAAGAGCAATTGGTATGTAGCCTGCATGCCAAATTGACAGTGTACCTACAATCATTCTCGCTAAATACATTCCATTCCTCCACACCCAGCTCTTTACTCTCTCCTGGTGTTTGCTCTCCCCTCAAACCCCCTTCTCCATTCCCTTTGCTCTCTCTATCACTCACTCTCTCTCTCCCCCTACCCCCTCTCTCTCTAATCCAGTTATTTGACTGACATGCCTTTGGGCTTTGAAGTCAAGTTGCTGTCAACAGGAGATCTATACATATTGTTATTTATTCCCGACTGGAAGACGTGTCCAGAAGAAAAACAAGTGACCAATCAGAGCTGACGTCAGTAGACCTCTGTGGCACTGGGTGCAATAAGTAATGACTGTTAATACATGTTTAAGGAGCCATTTCTTCTATCAGCTCTGCGCTGGTAAATTCATGGTCAGGGACAGAGACCCTATGACGGATTGATGTATAGAAGCTCCTATTGCAGTGCTATCTCAGCCAGCCCCATGACCATGCTTATTGTCTTCATGTCATCAGTCTTAGGATGGGTTTTACAGTCTGAGGCTTGGCTTAATGACTGATCCAGAAGCTCATTAACGCTTTGACAAGTACCAACACACAGGTGTGATCATTCTACAGTGGTCCCTGCAGTGGTCCCTACAGTGGTCCCTGCAGTGGTCCCTGCAGCGTACGCTCAAACCGATTAGAACAGTTATTTAGAACGTCCAGTCAGCGTTTGAGCTGGCCACACTGTTTTCTCACAGAAACATTTAGCATAAACACAGTCCTTACAACGTTATGTCCTGAATGTGACCCGTTTATTTTTGGATGCAATGTTCAGACATTCACAGAAGTATCGACAGCATAACACAATCATCCAAACCTAGCGCTGATGCTCGGGCTGACAGAAACCATAATATGAATGAGCTAATAGCAATTACTATTTTGAAATTCGTCACATCACAGGTGAGCTCACCATTGATCGAAATAATTGAGTAAAAAACGTTCAAAAAAATTGGAAGTAATCCGACGATGGGTTGTTTGTGCACGCCGCCATATTTGTTTTTCCGCTCCAAACAAAGATAGGAAGAGGAGACAAGATGAGTTTGGTCTGTTTGCAGTATGCATGTTGAAGGGGGTGTGTCGTCTACCATCATTCACTTCCCTTCATTCACTTCCGGAAGTTTACACGGGGTTTAAACTATCCCTTCACCTCATTTTGTTATAACATCTTTGGTCTGACAGACGTTTACGTGACTCCCAGAAAGCATTGTATTTATTTTTTATTTTATTTCACCTTTATTTAACCAGGTAGGCAAGTTGAGAACAAGTTCTCATTTACAATTGCGACCTGGCCAAGATAAAGCAAAGCAGTTCGACACATACGACAACACAGTTACACATGGAGTAAAACAAACATACAGTCAAGAAACAAGTCTATATACGATGTGAGCAAATGAGGTGAGAGAAGGGAGGTAAAGGCAAAAAAAAGGCCATGGTGGCAAAGTAAATACAATATAGCAAGTAAAACACTGGAATGGTAGATTTGCAGTGGTAGAATGTGCAAAGTAGAAATAAAAATAATGGGGTGCAAAGGAGCAAAATAAATAAATAAAATAAAATAAATACAGTAGGGAAAGAGGTAGTTGTTTGGGCTAAATTATAGATGGGCTATGTACAGGTGCAGTAATCTGTGAGCTGCTCTGACAGCTGGTGCTTAAAGCTAGTGAGGGAGATAAGTGTTTCCAGTGTCAGAGATTTTCGTAGTTCGTTCCAGTCATTGGCAGCAGAGAACTGGAAGGAGTATAATGTCAACAAACATGGCATCACACTTAGTTGGCAAATAGCTTAACATTAGCTGTTCTTAACCCATACAATGTTCAAATAGCTTAACATTAGCTGTTCTTAACCCATACAATGTTCATCATATGTGTTCATTACAATCTATGCAAGAATTGAAATGCATGATTTGTCACCAGTCTTTGAAAACATGTGAATAAAACAGTAAATACATTATGCTCCATATATACGGTATGCTACAGTAGAAACAACAGCATGATATACAGAAAATAAGGCACTTACTTTGATAGGAACACACACATGTCCAAAGTTATTATTTGTAAGGAAAACAACAATAAAGACAATGCGAGCCCCAGCCAGAAAATGTGCCAGGGGGGGAACATTTGTGCAAGACTGCGCAAATGTCTGCATACTTGATTTGGGGAAACACTGGGGAAGTGCTTGGACTCTCTTCGAAGAGAGAAGTTTGTCCTGCTCAGTAAAGCCTGAGGGCAGCACGGTCTTTCCTGTTGCGTAACAATCACATTTTGGAACAGTGAGTGCATTCTGACATCTCACGCATAAAGAAACTCACGCTGGGGAGAGATATTTGGAACTCACACTTGAAAAGGTTAAGAGATAAGAGACCGTTCTTGTTTGCTTGTTGGTGTCCTAATCTCTCAATTGAATTGTCAGCCTTCTGCAGAGCTCACTCGTGAATCAACACTGTGATAACGGATGATATGGCTGATACCCAGAGGTCTGCATAGTGTTCAGTATGGCACCATCACACAGGTTTAGATCTTATCTTGTATGTCGAGGATCATGTTTCAATAACCAGCGTCCATCACTATTTTACTTAAGATCTTGAGACAGTTAGGGTTGGTTAGTGTCATTTGTTTTTGGCTGTCCAGTCCGTCCAGTCCGTCCATGCTCTGAGCAGCTAGGTGGGTGAGCTGTTTATCCTTGGTGTCAGATTGAGACTTGTGGCTCTGATGAGGAGCTGTGATAAGACAGATGTCGATGCTATCTCACAGTAGGACTGTGTCTATGAAAGCACTTTGTGTTAGCGTCTCTCTCCGTCTTCCGCTCGCTGTCTTTCTCTCTCTCTCTCTGTCTCTCTCTGTCTCTCTCTCTCTCTCTGTCTCTCTCTCTGTCTCTCTCTCTCTGTCTCTCTCTCTGTCTCTCTCTCTGTCTGTCTCTCTCTCTGTCTCTCTCTCTCTGTCTCTCTCTCTCTCTCTCTCTCTCTCTGTAGCTATGACCAGAACCTGCTAGCAGGCCAAACCTGGGAGAATGGAGAGAAGAAAATACTTTTTATCAATGATGAGAGGATCTAGGAGGAATTTGCTGGCCTTTGCATAGTAATATATTTGTCCTATTTCACACATGTACACGTGTGTATTAGAGGTCGACCGATTAATCGGAAAATTCAAGTATTTTGGACGCGGAAGCTATACTGTTACACTGGCAATACTAAAGTGCCTATAAGAACATCCAATAGTCAAAGGTATATGAAATACAAATGGTATAGAGAGAAATATTACTATAAATACTATATTAACTACAACCTAAAACCTCTTACCTTGGAATATTGAAGTCTCATGTAAAAAGGAACCACCAACTTTCATATGTTCTCATGTTCTGAGCAAGGAACTCAAACGTTAGCTTTTTTACATGGCACATATTGCACTTTTACTTCTCCAACACTTTGTTTTTGCATTATTTAAACCAAATTGAACCCGTTTCATTATTTATTTGAGGCTAAATGTATTTTTATTTTTTAAATATTTAGTTAAAATAAGTGTTCATTCAGTATTGTTGTAATTGTCATTATTACAAATCTATTTAAAAAAAAATTGTCTGTTTAATCGGTATCTGCTTTTTTTTGGTCCTCCAATAATCGGTATCGGCATCGGTGTTGAAAAATCATAATCGGTCGACATCTAGTGTGTATTATACGCATGTGTGAATTGGAAATATGTTTTTTTCTTGCATATCAAATCCTCCAAGACACCCTCGGAGACTGCATATTTCACTGGAACTAAGTGGAAGAAGGACCTTGCTTGCCATGAATATGGCCTCAGGGGCACATGGCTCCTGTGAACGTTTTGATGGCATAACATCAGCTGTTACAGAGAGTAGTAGATTGTTGAAATATTGCTCCTTTCTGAGTTTAAGCATTAAAAAAATAGAGCATCACAACAGTTTAGAAAAAGCTCTGATTCAGTGGCTGTTGATGTGAACTCGGTACTGCCTGCAAGTCTTTCCATGTGAAGCTAACAGCTAAGCTGACAGAATCTCAGACTTTAGCTTTATATAAGACGTTGTTATTACTGTTTGGCAGTAATGTTACATTTGAGCAAGGCATGGAATGCCTTTGGTCTTGTCTGTCAATGGGGCATCACTATCGGGCAATCTTGCTGTGGTTGCTGCCATTAAAGCAGCCTTTTGTTTAATTCTAGCTTCTTAAACCCGAGTGTGTGTGACTTTAACGTTGTTTTCAGAGATTGTTATGTTGTTGTCCGGAGACCACAGTAAAGAGATGTGGGTGGAGCAGACAACAGAGTTGGGGAATTGACTGACCACCACTGACAAACCCCCTATTTCCTTCCCTCTCCTTCCAACCTGGAAACAAGTTTGACTGCCCTCTCTCCAGGGAGTGGCCGTAAGTCACCCTGTAGCCTTTTGGGTGGGACAAACAGACTGACATCATTGGGCGATCTGTGCCTCTCTAAGCAGTCGGCCAGATGCACCAGAAGCAGCTGTTTGTGGCTTTAGGTTAAGAGGGACTGTGGCATGCTATGTTCTTCGTTATTAGAGAAAGAGGCCCCTATTTACGTCCACAGAGTGCCGACATCGGCCCTGGTTTGGTCTGTCAGTGGAACGAATGGTGAGGAGGACCAGGCCTCGGCTACATTAAAGAACCTAGCTCTGCTCTCCCTAATGTAATGCAGCCCAGATTCCATTGGGCGCTGTGTATTTATGAGTGTGTTTGGTGTGTATTAAAGACACAAGTGTGTCATGCAAACCAAATGTAGGTGCATGTCTGTAATAGGTTAATAAAAGCACTGAAGTAAATAAAAACAAGTCTTAGGCAATCTGCGTTTCTGGATAATTTCTTGAAATTGAATTTCCTTTCCTTAACTTTTCATTGGTGGAGGCCAAGACTGCCATCAGCCTTGACCAGACGAAATTTGGCGTCAACGTAGCCAAAAACAGTTGCTATAATACGAGCTCATAAATGCTGGTATGCCATATTTTTTTTGTCGTCCTGTTTCCTCTGTATGTGTTGATGAGAAGACCATGAGAAGGATTTATTTTGGTCTGCTGTCAGTTCTGCCTTTCATAGTGATATGAGGGAGGACTATGTTCCTATAGGTGCAATCACATGAAGGTCTCTGAAGCCTCCTCAGATTGCTGTGCAGGACTAGTTGATCTCAAAGCCAGTTACACAGAAATACCCACAGGTAGTCTGACCGCACTGACTGAATGAGCTTTGTTGGGATGTGGAGGACTGCCAACACATCCCGCCACCAACTGGGACAACATGTGAGTTATCATTTAAAGTATTAGACAGTAACGTTGGTCAGCCTCTGTTGAGATTCCTGGAGGTATTCAGTTTCCCTCTTTTGGCAGTTGGCGTCAAAGTAAAACCTCTCCTTCTGGGAGAGCCTATCATAATGTCTGATCCTGTAGTTTCTCTCCGTCCGCCCATGTGCAGACAGATTTAGAGAGCTTTAATGCTCAATTACTTCTGCCTTACAGCCACCACCACTTACCCATGATGCCCGGCTAATAGGGGCGGGCCCCCTGTCAGAAATAGGACCCTCTATTTGATGAAAAGTAAGAACAAGTTACATAAGCTCTGCACAGTTGCTCTGCACAGCGCCAGCCATCTTTGTCTGGCAGAAAGCTGTGATTCATGCCTAAACAAAGTACAGTCAGATCAATAAAGGGAAGGTGCCTTAATCCATACTCTACAGCCTGTATCCTTTTACTGCAACTTAACACCTACTACTAACTGGACTGAGGATCTGTCCCCACCCCAGCGTTAGTGATTGTCTTTTACCCCACCCCACTGTGTTATAGCACTAGTGTGGACTCAATCCTGTGGTGAGGGGTTGGGCTTATTGCACTTAGCGGCAAAACTTAGCCTGCTTGATGTTCCAGGCACAGTATTTACCATCCCATTGGATTTTTTTCCTTATTCCCTGACACTTGCCTCTAGTTAAACAAACTAACTGAGAGCCTCTATCTCTCGCTCTCTCTTGCTCTCCTCAACACCTGTCTGCCGAGGCAATTGATTGAGTTAACCTTTAAGTTGTGTGTAAATAATGGACAGCTCATCCACTTGGCTGATGTGTTCATGGGCACACTTCACACTGAGAGCGAAGAAACACTGAGGCCCATCCTGGGAGGTAAAGTCATCCCATGACTAATAATATTGTCTGCTCCATGGAGTGAGTTGGGGCTTTTATTTAATCGTTCCTAACAGCATGTGAGGTGGTCCATTTCCGATTTTAATTAAACCGTGCAAGCTGAAATTGGAATATAACAAATGATTCCTTATTGTGCTGGAGACCTTATCAATACTGTTGGAAAATAATGAAAAAAGAAATGCTGTTTGGGGGACAGGTATGATTAAGGGAAGGGGAGCTGAGGGGCAGGGGGACAGATGGGAGGGCGTGGTGGACTGATTGTTAGTGTTTTCCTCTGACTGAAACAGCAGGACTCCTCACTGAGCTGACAGGCCCTGCAGAGAAGAGCAGCTCCACTGAGGAGGAGAGGACATGCAGGATTCACTCTGTCACTCAGAATCTGCTCTAACCACTGTAGCCCCAGTAGTGACAGCAGAGAGGGAGGAGGAGGATGGGGAAGAATAGAGGAGAGGTACAAGTGGACAAGGAGAGGGATTGAGGTGATGGTAGAAGAGAGCAGAAAATGACTGACTAAAAGGGGGATAGTGGATATATTGGGGTGTTTCTTTTACATCTCCTGACAAAAGATCTTTGAACCTACTGTGACTGGTGTCTTCTCCCTACACCCCCAGCTTCATTCAATAAAACGTCCTAATCCTGCTGGGTCATTTTAGTGCTTGTAGGAGATGCCTGTAAGGGGGGTTACGGACAGATCTGAGCCTTGTCGCTCTGCTCCAACAAGGAAGCAACCTATCAACAGACCAGATGGCCTTTACAACTAACTTTATGTGTGTTTCTGTTGGAGTTTATATGGGTGACATGCTCCTCCCTCTCTAGCCCCTAATCCCAGACAGTTTGACCCCACTAATGGGGAGAGATAAATTGGGGTTTGTACTGCGGCATTAACCTGCCAGGTCAGTATTCGACATCCATCCCTGGCTGAGGACGTCAGGACGTGGAAACTGGCCTCTAGGAGCAACAGTGAAGCTCTGTTACCTTCAAGTAGGTTTTGGTTTTGATAGGGCATTTGGATAAGGCATACAACTAGAAACAACTTTCTATTGCTAGATTCGAATTTGTAACCTTTGGAATCGGAGGCAGATTGCCTCCGATTCAAAAGGTTTCAAGTTTGAATCCAGCGGTAGAAAGTTGTTTTTGAGATTTTAGTCTATCCCAAACCTTAACCCTTGCCTTAACCATTCAGAGTTAATACCTAACCTTAACCCTAACTGTAAAGAGTATGCAGAAATTGCCCATCAAAATTAATTCATTTGTTTCACGCTTTGAAGCTCGTACCCTGCAGTCAGATGTGATCTACTCTTAGCTTAGGAGCTGTAACACAGGGCTGAAAGATATACTGTATACACTCACCAAGCTGCAGAGAGCAGGCAGTGAAACAGGCAGTCAAATAGTATCTCTCCAGCCCTCCATCACTTCCTGGCCTGCCTGGGCTCTGGGCTGGCTGCTGAATAAATGATGGCTATTTAATAGTGCAGAGCCGCTCTAGACTCTGGACACTCAGTCAGCAATACACAGGTAGAGACAACTCTGAGACAGAGCAAGGCCACTATGCTGAACACAGCACATCATCGCCACAACACAGGCGACAGGTAACCTAGCGGTTAGAGCATTGGGCCAGTAACCGAAAGATCGCTACTTTGAATACCCCGAGCTGACAAGGTATAAAATCTGCCGCTGTGCCCCGTAGCAAGCCACATAGCCTTAATTGCTCCAGGGTCTGGCTGGTTGTGACCCCACTCTCCAAGGGTGTCTCGTGGGGAGTTGGGATACGCAAAATACACATTTCCAAATCACACCTGTATAATACATTCTTGCCCATCTGTGAAATAGGACAAATATACTGTATGTACCTCAAATAGTTATTATATATCAGTGAAGCCTTCAAAATATGTTCAATATGTGTGTCGTGTTGTGTACATTGTATGTGTGCATTTGTTTATGCAGACATGTATAGGTGTGTGGTAACCAATCCTCTAAACGAGTAGACAATATGAATTGATTGTAAGGGATTGTAGTCATGTACAGTAGCACTTTTAAGGTGTCCAAAGCCCATTGCAATGCAATTACGTCTCACCTCATCCTCATCCCACTTCCAAGTTTGTAAAAAATCCCACACACATTCCTCTGACTGCAGTTGTACTCTTTTAATTAGATCTAGTTTATATCCTGCTGCCAGTGAATCTCGCTGTGATTCTGCTCCAGTTCAGCTCCAGTTTGCTCTTTGATCACATCAATGAGACTTTTAATGTGGGCGACTGTCATAGGGACTTCTGTTAGTACTTACAGACCTGCGACCTCGGTCTGTGAGTCATTCTTTGGTATTTGTTTATTTGTGGGTTCATGTGTTTGCATGTGGGATGAGTGTTCGTTTGTGTTTGTTTAAAAAGTCTTCCAAATGACCTCCATCCAGTAATGTTTGTGCTTTGGAATTTCATGGAGCTTTGTGATTCTGCTTTTATTCATTTTGTATGGCTGTCCAGTGTCCATTTCCTCTCCTTCAAGTCATCTTCTCTCTGATCTTGTCCCTGAATGTGGTGTGACTAGAGCATCTTTGTGGGGGCTGAGGTTTGAGGGAAAATGTGAAATGAACATTTCACACTTCCCACCCCAACAGTTTAGCGATGGGGTTAGAATGTCAACATTGGTGACCAAATCTCATGTCATCGTCTGCAGTAATAGGGTGTGATTTATGTGCGCACTTGTGTGTGTGTGCGTGCATGTGCGTAGGTGTCAGGTGTGTGTGTGTGTGTGATGCATGAGATGTATTTTTAAAGGCATATGTGTGGGTCTAAGTTTCTGTGCATGAGGACAGGATGTTAATGAGTCATGGTTCAGGAATGCAGTGTATTATACATGGTAAACCCAGATCCCACTGCAGCCACGACACCTACACTCTTTAGTAAAAAAGGTTCCAAAAGGGTTCAAGACTTTCCCCATCGGATAACCCTTTTTGGTTCCAGGTAGAACAGAACCCTTTTGGGTTCCATGTAGAACTATCTGTGGAAAGGGTTCTACCTGGAACCAAAAAGGGTTCTTCAAAGGGTTCTCCTATGGGGACAGCCGAAGAACCCTTTTAGGTTCTAGATTTTTCCTAAGAGTGTAGGTCCACATGGAACACGACTCTTCCTATTGTTGTGCAGTGTCAGACAGAGGGGAACTAGAATGAACTGTGTGGGTCCAGATGAGTTAGGCCCCATGCCATAGATGACGAGACACACATTGAGTTATAGATGTGTAACCATAGAAACAAGCTTCAGAAATGTTATTTTGAGGTAAAGAAGACTGACAGTTTTTTACTCTGTGTGACTAGGGTTTCCATTGGCGATGGACGTATTAGACCAGGGCTCAGAGTGTACTAACCAATTTCTGTGTCTGGCTGTAAATGACAGATTCTCAATTGCTATGTCTGTCACCCATTGTTCATTGATTGCCATGGCAACACCACAGCTAGCACTTTAAATAGGGAATGGCTAGCTAGTCTATGATGTCTTTAGCCTAGATTCAAATCAAATCAAAATGTATTTGTCATGTGCGCCGAATACAACAGGTGTAGACCTTACAGTGAAATGCTTACTTACAGGCTCTAACCAATAGTGCGGGGAAAAAAAGGTGTGTGTGTGTGTGTGTGTGTGTGTGTGTGTGTGTGGGTAAGTAAAGAAATTAAACAACAGTAAAAATATATTTGAAAATAAGAGTAGCAAGGCTAAATACAGACACCGGTTAGTCAGGCTTATTGAGGTAGTATGTACATGTAGGTATGGTTAAAACCTTTCTGATCTCCCCATCCCGGATCCGGGATCGTGAATACAGACTCAAGCTCATTACCATAACGCAACGTTAACTATTCATGAAAATCGCAAATGAAATGAAATAAATATGCCATCTCTCAAGCTTAGCCTTTTGTAAACAACACTGTCATCTCAGATTTTCAAAATATGCTTCTCAACCATAGGAAAACAATCATTTGTGTAAAAGTAGCTAGCTAGCGTAGCATTTAGCGTTAGCATTAGCGTTAGCATCCAGCACGCAACATTTCAACAAAAACATAAAAGCCTTCAAATAAAATCATTTACCTTTGAAGAACTTTGGATGTTTTCAATGAGGAGACTCTCAGTTAGATAGCAAATGCTCAGTTTTTCCAAAAAGATTCTTTGTGTATTAGAAATAGCTCCGTTTTGTACATCACATTTGGCTACCAAAAAAACCCCGAAAATTCAGTCCTCAAAACTTTTTTCCAAATTAACTCCATAATATCAACTGAAAACATGACAAACGTTGTTTAGAATCAATCCTCAAGGTGTTTTTCACATATCTCTTCGATGATATATCGTTCGTGGAAGCATGGTTTCTCCTCTCAATCAAATGGAAAAATACTTGCACCTGGCTTTGCGCACCAGTTTCGACGCAGGACACCAGGCGGACACTTGGAAAATGTAGTCTCTTATGGTCAATCTTCCAATGATATGCCTACAAATACGTCACAATGCTGCCGACATCTTGGGGAAACGGCAGAAGGTCTAAGCTTATTCCTGTCGCATTCACAGCCATATAAGGAGACATTAGAAAACAGAGCTTCATAAATTCTGCTCATTTCCTGTTTGACGTTTCATCTTGGTTTCGCCTGTAGAATGAGTTCTGGGGCATAGTCGAGCATCTTTTCGTGACAAAATATCGCGCTTAAAACGGGAACGTTTTTTATCCAAAAATGAAATAGCGCCCCTAGAGATGCAACTGAGTATGCATATATTATGAACAGAGAGTAGCAGCAGCATAAAAGAGGGGTTGGTTGGGGGGGGGGACAATGCAAATAGTCTGGGTAACCACTTGTTACCTGTTCAGAAGTGTTTTGGCTTGGGGGTAAAAACTGTTGAGAAGCCCTTTTATCCAAGACTTGGCGCTCCGGTACCGCTTGCCATGCAGTAGTAGAGAGAACAGTCTATGACTGGGGTGGCTGGGGTCTTTGACAATTTTTTCCTCTGACACCGCCTGGTGTAGAGGTCCTGGATGGCAGGCAGCTTTGACCCAGTGATGTATTAGGCCATACGCACTACCCTCTGAAGTGCCTTAGGGTCAGAGGCCGAGCAATTGCCGTACCAGGCAGTGATGCAACCGGTCAGGATGCTCTCGATGTTGCAGATCAATCAGATCAAGTGTTAACCGGCGATAGTAGACACCCGCATAGCAGATGTTTTGGCGGTGTCAGAAGTGGAACTGCATTGGAGCAGTCAAATTGGTGAGCCGCTGCTCTTGCATCATTGTCACGAAGCCCCCCTCGAAGTTACAATAGCGGTTCCCAAACTAGGGGACCCATGTGGGGTCACCTGATATGAAAATGGGGTCACGAGTGAATTTCCAATATTCTGAAAAAACATATTTACCAAAATATATATATATATATATTATAATATTGTCTTTGTGTCTCAAAATCATTGAAATGTGGTTAACCTTAAAAATCGAAATGAAGATTATTCAAATCTAAAAGATAGAATTCAACTAGAGGGTGCCCGTAGATCATTGGAAAAGGCGGCACTTGACACTTGAATCATTCCCATGGTGATTGGATAGGCCTGCTGTCGTCTCCCTCTGGAGCATTAATGCCGTGTTCACAACAACTGGGAATTAGAAGCTGGAAACTTGGAAATCTCAGACTTCAGATTTCAGTGCATTCAAGACAACTGGGATTTAAATTAAACAGTGATTCAGCTCAGAATTCCAACTCGGGAACTCAGGTCTCTTTCTAGAGCTCCGACTTTCCAACCTGAAGATCACTGATGTTATGATTTGACCTCATATTTTTCCAAGTGGTCTTGAAGCACCATAAACCTCATGGTACCCTTAGCCAGCTCATACACTATATATGCAACGTATGTGGACACCCTTTCAAATGAGTGGATTTGGCTATTTCAGCCACATCCATTGCTGACAGGTGTATAATTCGAGCACACAGCCATGCAATCTCCATAGACAAACATTGACAGTAGAATGGCCTTACTGAAGAGCTCAGTGACTTTCAACGTGGCACCGTCATAGGAAGCAACCTTTCCAACAAGTCAGTTCGTCAAATTTCTGCCCTGCTAGAGCTGCACCGGTTAACTGTTAGTGCTGTTATTGTGAAGAGCAACAACGACTTAGCCGCAAAGTGGTAGGACACACAATCTCACAGAACGGGACTGCCGAGTGCTGAAGCGCATATCGCGTAAAAATCGTAAAAATCGTCTGTCCTCAGTTGCAATACTCACTACCGAGTTCCAAACTGCCTCTGGAAGCATTGTCATCACAATAACTGTTCGTCGGGAGCTTCAAGGAATTGGTTTCCATGGCCTAAGATCATCATGCGCAATGCCAAGCATCGGCGAGGAGGAATAATGGTCTGGGGCTGTTTTTCATGGTTCGGGCTAGGCCCCTTAGTTAGTTCCAGTGAGGGGAAATCTTAATGCTACAGCATAAATGACTTTCTAGACGATTCTGTGCTTCCAACTTTGTGGACACAGTTTGGAGAAGGCCCTTTCCTGTTTCAGCATGACAATGCCCCCTGTGCACAAAACGAGGTCACTACAGAAATGGTTTGTCAAGATCGGTGTGGAAGAACTTGATTGGCCTGCACAGAGCCCCGACCTCAACACCATTGAACACCTTTGGGATGAATTGGAACACAGACTGCGAGCCAGGCCTAATCACCCTACATCAGTGCCTGACCTCACTAATGCTCTTGTGACTGAATGGAAGCAAGTCCCCACAGCAATGTTACAACATCTAGTGGAAAGCCTTTCCAGAAGAGTGGAGGTTGTTATAGCAGCAAAGGGTGGACCAACTCCGTATTATTGCCAATGGTTTTGGAATGAGATGTTTGACGAGTTGCTGTCCACATGCTTTTAGTAATGTAGTGCATCTGTGTGAAGATGTATTCAGTGCTCTCGTCTGCATTAAAACCAAATATCGATCCAAGTTTGATTTGACAGCAGAGATGAGATGCGCAGTGTCAACCACGCCCCCTGACTTTGAGAAGCTCCGACGTGATATGCATTGAGCACACCCATTTCATTAGTGGTGGTGAGAGAAGATACATAAATTATGTCTGTCTAATTTGCAATTGACTGTCATAGCCCCGCATGAAAAATATGTAATGGTGAGTTGAGAAGCCAATCAGAAATACTGTGTTAGAATGTTTTTCAAATGACTGCCATAGCCCCAAATAAAGAAGTTACCATTGGCTGTTAATTACATATTTTTTTTCACATGGTTGGGCTCGTGAGAATTTTCAGATATCAAAATGGGGTAGTGGGCCAAAAAAGTTTGGGAACCCCTACGTTAGAAATACAGAAAGAGAAAGGGTAGGCTATATAGAAATAATGACGCTCAAATTGAAAAATCATTAAACAAAATAATGAGGAGTTTTATCATCATAATGGAGGCGTGGATTGCATCTCACATTCCAGTGTTCCAACTCGTAAACAAGGCTGCATGGGATTTCTGTTGATGTCTCACTGTGTAGTCAATGGCAATGTCTTCTTTAGGTATTTTACCTTTATTTAACTAGGCAAGTCATTTAAGAACAAATTCTTATTTTCAATGACAGCCTAGGAACAGTGGGTTAACTGCCTGTTCAGGGGCAGAATGACAGATTTGTACCTTGTCAGCTCAGGGATTTGAACTTGCAACCTTTCGGTTACTAGTCCAACACTCTAACTACTAGGCTACCCTGCCGCCAGGAGTCACTTGTGGATTTGACAGCTCTAACACAGTTCGACTTCCAACACCGTCAGAACAACCGGGATACGGATGTTGGCTTAAATAGATCTGATTGAATTGAGCCCTTCGACTTTGGTAGTTGGAGTTGGAGAGCCTCTGAGCCTACCCATGTTTGCTGTTCCTTGCTGCCTGGCAGGCAGAGCAGGCTGTCCTGTTATAACTCACTGCTGACCTCTAACCCCTGCCTGGTCTTTATCACAGCTGTGAGGTTCCCTTCCTTCTGAGGATGATAACTGAAATGTAACGAGTTATGAATCAGCAAAACCCATCCCACCGTTTCGCTTCCGCTGCACAGGCAGTTGAACATCCTCAATGGACATTCCTTTGACGAGTCATAAGGGGGAAGTCCTAATTCTGGTGAGTTTTGTTTGAGGAAAATATATTGAGTGCAGGTCTCGAGTTACAAATCTTTTTTTCTGATGTGCTCTACTTCGTATGAGTTGAGCATTTCTTTTCTCAGACCGTTTGAAGTTTGGAACATCTCACGCTGGCTTGGTTTCAAAGCTTTAAATTGGACCCATAGTTAGCTAAATAGGTCTCTCTCCTCCCACATGTTTGCTTCTGAATGGTCAGTTTCAAAATATTTTTTTTTACACAAATGTCTGTTGGTTTATAGTGCTATAGACCAGGTGCTCTGGCTAAGCAAACTGCTAATGAAGGGCTCCCAGATCAACCAGAGTCCCAAAACCAGAGTGTATGGTCACAGCAAGACACACATTCCCTCGCCTCTTACTCATGCGGTCAAGGGAACTGTTTACCGGCCCAGCCCTATATAGGGTCTCAGAGAAAGGGTTGTGGTCAAACCAAAATCACAGAGCTATGCTTGCTCCAGCACAGTTTTAAAAATGTATACTCCAACTCTGTGGAAGTGAGGGAATCCTCTGAAACTCTTCTGATTAAATCCACTCTGACCACATTCCCACAAACCCCTGCTTTTAAAATAAAACCCCTCTCACTATTCCAGACCTGATATAAATGTCCTCCAGTTATGGTATTTAAAAAAAACTTAGCCTGGACTCAAAACCAGCCACTTAACTTGTATTAGTCTCTAATAGATAAGAACCCCCCACTTTGTGGAAGGATTGTAACGTGTGTTTATGGGGCGGAAATGTTTATGGCCCAGTTTGCAGTGATAAAGAGGCTGTTGGCTGGACTGGGAGTCGTCACACGGCTACAACACTCAGCAGCCACGACGACTGACTGAAAGCAAAAAGGGTGGGGTGGGGGGCAGTATGTACACAGTTAAAGAGAAGTGGGAAGAGAGTGGGTGGGAATCAAAGAGGCAAGATACAGTATTTTGACATTCTTTCTAATGTATTCTAACATGTGTTTGTCATTCTGATAGCTTTGGTGTTGATATTGGTGTGGGTTGTACTTGAGTGATTTTGGGGGCGGTGGGAGCCACAGCTCAGCCCGGCTCTCTGGGTCAGAGGACATGTCCCTGTCAAAGACTGGTGATGATTTATGGTCCTACGGTCGGGGACGGAGGGAGAGAGGAAGAGAGAGAGACGGAGAAAGAGAGAGTGGGAGAGACCCGGATGGGGATATTGTACAGTGGGAGAGGGCAGGAGAAGAAAGAGTTGGAGAGAGTAAAGACAGCAAAAACAGCAAGAATAGAAAAGAGAGTGTGGGGAAGAGAAGAATCAGGAAGAGTGTGAGGAAGAGCACCTGTTGGACAGAGAGACCTGTTAATAGTGGATGTAGAAACATTTTTGTTTCGAGCCATCTGTTGCACGAGGACATCAAATCTCAGGAATCTCAGCTATAGAGACAGGAAGGAAGAGGATCATAGAACAGACAGTTTGAAGAGTGGCTGCTGCTTGTTCTGGCTTTGCCACAGCATCGATTCCTGTAAAAGGACCATTCCTGCAGATCTAGCAGTGCTTCACTCTCTCATTCTCATCTCTCTCCTTGTCTTTACACTCTTAGGAAACAGGGTCCGAAAAGGGTTCTTCGGTTATGCCCATAGGAGAAACCTTTTTTTGTTCCAAGTAGAAACCTTTTTGGTTCCATTTAGAACTCTTTCGGGTTCCTCTGTGGAAAGGGTTTTTACATGGAACCCAAAATGGTTCTACGTGGGACCAAAAAGGGTTCTCCAATGGGGACAGCTGAATAACCCGTTTAGGTTCTAGAGAGCACCTTTTTTTCTAAGAGTGTGTGTTTGCGAGTGAAGGGTGTGTGGGTTTACCTCAGATTGGAGTTCTCCCTCCAGCATGCCTTACCTTGCAGTGTAGATGGGCAGCGGTTGACTGCTACATATAGAACTGGGTCTTCTGTCAAGCATGTCTGTTCTTGCTCAGACATTATGAGAACAAACAGGGATGCAAATATTAGCTGAGAACGTCTTGAAAACGATGCACACGCTTCAATGGGGCAGAAGGCAGTGTGTTGTGATTCTGGATGGTCAGATAGCTAGCAACAATGACAAGAAACTGCCACGTGGGGAATGGTTGGTGTCTCATTTCAGCTAGTTTTATCTTGTTCTTGATACCATGTCTTGTTATGAGGTAGTTTGACTGATGTCACGTCTATGCTAATATGGCAAAAATCCACTAGCTAGCTAACAAACAACTGTAACAATGTATTTGAGAGACAAGAAGTGCTCATTGTGCAACTTTATTCATGTTTTCAATAAACATTGGAGACGAAATGTAGTTAACATGTTTTCAATAATCTAAGCCAACCCTGTCTGTTTTGCTCCATAACTTCTGCATCTCCTTCATGGGTCACATGGTTGTGGCTATTTCCCCTCTGCTGCTTCCCAAACTTCCCTCAGAACAAAAGAGCCACAGAGCCGTGGCCCTTTGGTGGAAAACTTTTACAGCGTGTTTATTGGGATGCCAAACAAGCTTCATTTAGTTTCCGCAAAAGAGAGAAAGTGTCGGGTCATTCAACTACACACACGCAAACATACGCCTTACACCCACATTTTGTACACACAAAAGGATTTTCATAAGAGCCCATAGTGTCAGAACAGGTGGTGAAAGGAAGAGAACTTTGTCTCTGCACTCCAACCCAACACACAAGTTACCACAAGCGCTCACACGATGAGTCACACACTCATTCACACATTATTCCATGGTAGACACTCATACTTACACAGCCGTGACATCTATTCATTCCCCTACTCTCCTTTCACCTATACCCTCCCATCTCTCATCTGCCTCTCTCCTCTCTGGGTAGTGGGGCCGGTAATAAATCAAATGGGTGTGTCTATGCCTGCGGGGTGGATGGCGGTAGGGCAGGCTGACTCTGGGCTTAAAATAACCTGTATGTTTTTATATCCAGAGGGGAAACCCCATCAATAGTGGCCTCTACTCTCCCATTGGCTGCCCTGTCAAAGGCCTGTTACACTCCCCCCATCTACGGCTGAGTCGGCTGCCCTGTCAAAGGCCTGTTACACTCCCCCCATCTACGGCTGAGTCGGCTGCCCTGTCAAAGGCCTGTTACACTCCCCCCATCTACGGCTGAGTCGGCTGCCCTGTCAAAGGCCTCCTCCCTCGCGGTCTTCGCCGCCTCTCCCTCAGCTACTGCCTCACATGGTCTGCTCTGCTCCCTCCGTCGTTGTCCGAACGAAATGTCTCTCGCTCACCACATCTTTCCCTATTCCTTATCAAGGCTGCCGCTTTTCCATCCCTCGGATCTCAGTAACCACATGGTCTATCCAGACACGGAAGCTGTCCATTTTCCTTCACAAGTCTCGGCGTGCTGGGCTTCACGGTCTGTGAATGTGAATACTGACAATTCTAATTGTCTCCGGTTCTCTGTCTTTGTGTCTTTGCAAAATTCCATTACATAGCTGGGGGGAGTTAAGGCAATACAATTCACATCGTTATTCACGTCATATACAGTGGGGCAAAAAAGTATTTAGTCAGCCACCAATTGTGCAAGTTCTCCCACTTAAAAAGATGAGAGAGGCCTGTAATTTTCATCATAGGTACACTTCAACTATGACAGACAAAATTAGAAAAAAAAATCCAGAAAATCACATTGTAGGATTTTTTATGAATTTATTTGCAAATTATGGTGGAAAATAAGTATTTGGTCACCTACAAACAAGCAAGATTTCTGGCTCTCACAGACCTGTAACTTCTTCTTTAAGAGGCTCCTCTGTTTTCCACTCGTTATCTGTATTAATGGCACCTGTTTGAACTTGTTATCAGTATAAAAGACACCTGTCCACAACCTCAAACAGTCACACTCCAAACTCCACTATGGCCAAGACCAAAAAGCTGTCAAAGGACACCAGAAACAAAATTGTAGACCTGCACCAGGCTGGGAAGACTAAATCTGCAATAGGTAAGCAGCTTGGTTTGAAGAAATTGTGGGAGCAATTATTAGGAAATGGAAGACATACAAGACCACTGATAATCTTCCTCGATCTAGGGCTCCACGCAAGATCTCACCCCGTGGGGTCAAAATGATCACAAGAACGGTGAGCAAAAATCCCAGAACCACACGGGGGGACCTAGTGAATGACCTGCAGAGAGCTGGGACCAAAGTAACAAAGCCTACCATCAGTAACACACTACGCCGCCAGGGACTCAAATCCTGCAGTGCCAGACGTGTCCCCCTGCTTAAGCCAGTACATGTCCAGGCCCGTCTGAAGTTTGCTCGAGAGCATTTGGATGATCCAGAAGAAGATTGGGAGAATGTCAGATGAAACCAAAATATAACTTTTTGGTAAAAACTCAACTCGTCGTGGACAAAGAATGCTGAGTTGCATCCAAAGAACACCATACCTACTGTGAAGCATGGGGGTGGAAACATCTGTTTTTCTGCAAAGGGACCAGGACGACTGATCCGTGTAAAGGAAAATGAATGGGGCCATGTATCGTGAGATTTTGAGTGAAAACCTCCTTCCATCAGCAAGGGCATTGAAGATGAAACGTGGCTTGGTCTTTCAGCATGACAATGATCCCAAACGAAGGAGTGGCTTTGTAAGAAGCATTTCAAGGTCCTGGAGTGGCCTAGCCAGTCTCCAGATCTCAACCCCATAGAACATCTTTGGAGGGAGTTGAAAGTCCGTGTTGCCCAGCAATAGCCCCAAAACATCACTGCTCTAGAGGAGATCTGCATGGGGGAATGGGCCAAAATAACAGCAACAGTGTGTGAAAGCCTTGTGAAGACTTATAGAAAACGTTTAACCTCTGTCATTGCCAACAAAGGGTATATAACAAAGTATTGAGATAAACTTTTGTTATTGACCAAATACTTATTTTCCACCATAATTTGCAAATAAATTCATAAAAAATCCTACAATGTGATTTTCTGGATTTTTTTTCTCATTTTGTCTGTCATAGTTGAAGTGTACCTATGATGAAAATTACAGGCCTCTCTCATCTTTTTAAGTGGGAGAACTTGCACAATTGGTGGCTGACTAAATACTTTTTTGCCCCACTGTATTATCCATCACATGTGTCCCGTTATGCAGTACCAATGATTCATACTGCACAGCATATTTAATATAGCAAATTAACAATGATCCATGTGTCGTCATACAATCCATAGAAGCCATTTAATCAAGCACATAGGGATCAGAATGGGAATTTTGCAATGACCCATCACATTGCATTCCAGTGTGTGTCCTTGTAACGGTGCCAGATGTGACTGTTGGATAGCTGCAGTAACTCTGTTAAAGCGGCGATGCCAGGTGTCCACAGGCGCTATGTCCTGTACAGTGACAGGATGATAAAATGTAGTGAGGAAGATTCAAGACAGGGAAATGACCAGCTGACCACAAACTCGAGCTCAGAATAACTCTGCCCTTCAGGAAGACAGCCCTGGTTATAGGGAGGAGAGAAATGCATGTGCAAGTGAATGATTGAAAGGGATGGGAGAGATTACGGTTAACATACTGTATATTGAGTTAAAGACAGCTCTGCTTCTCTTCATTAATTACTGCTCAGACTTTGCCAGACGTGCTGGATGGATGACAACACTGCAAGATCAATGTAGCCTGAAGGCAGCTAGCTTCTCACCCTCAGATCCTTGGTTATTGTTAGCAACAGAGACAATGTGATGTTATCCCTGTAGGCGGAAGAGAAGAGCCCTGTGGCCAGGTGCTGTGGTCATTAGCTGGCTGCTGCTGCTTAGTTATTCATGTATTCAGACTGCCTGCAGGGGGGCACTGCGCATCACCTTCTATTGCACCCTAGTGAAACTTCCAAGACACAGCCATTTTCCTGCAGATTAAGGTTCTCTCTCTTTGTTTACCTTTGGCTGACAAGTAAGAAAGTGAGAAATTGACAAGAAACACCAGTCTCAACGTCAACAGTAAAGAGGCGACTCCGGGATGCTGGCCTTCTAGGAAGAGTACCTCTGTCCAGTGTCTGTGTTTTTTTGCCAGTCTGAGATATGGCTTTTTCTTTGCAACTTTGCCTGGAAGGCCAGCATCCCGGAGTCGCCTCTTCGCTGTTGGCGTTGAGACTGGTGTTTTGCGGGTACTGTTTAATGAAGCTGCCAGTTGAGGACTTGTCTGTTTCTCAAACTAGACACTCTAATGTACTTGTCCTCTTGCTCAGTTGTGCACCGGGGCCTGCCACTCCTCTTTCTATTCTGGTTAGAACCAGTACACAGCGTTGTACAAGATCTTCAGTTTCTTGGCAATTTCTCACATGTAATAGCCTTTATTTCTCAGAACAAGAATAAACTGACGAGTTTCAGAAGAAAGTTATTTGTTTCTGGCTATTTTGAGCCTGTAATCGAGCCCACAAATGCTGATGCTCCTGATACTCAACTAGTCTAAAGAAGGGCAGTTTTATTGCTTCTTTAATCAGGACAACAGTTTTCAGCTGTGCTAACATAATTGCAAAAGGGCTTTCTAATGATCAATTAGCCTTTTAAAATTATAAACATGGATTAGCTAACACAACATACCATTGGAACACAGGAGTGATGGTTGCTGGTAAGGGGCCTTTGTATGCCTATGTAGATATTCCATCAAAAATCTGCAGTTTCCAGCTACTAGTCATTTACAACATTAACAATGTCTACAGTGTATTTCTGATGAATTTGATGTTATTTAAATGGACAAAAAAATGTGCTTTTCTTTCACAAACAAGGATATTTCTAAGTGACCACAAACTTTTGAACAGTGGTATACATGTATGTCCCCTTGGGCCCTTGAAAGTCATGGTTCTTTATTTGATGGATGATTAGTGTGGAAACATCCCCTCTGTGTTGTGTCCCTCTTGTGCCCTGACGCCAGCTAAAAGGATTAAAACAGCCAGATTCTTCAGTCATCCTCATACCTCTGTCAGCTTCTATTCAGTTACTTTCCCCCGCAGTCACCGGCATCCTCCACACACACGCACACACATGCACACACACGCACACACACACAGTCTTGTATAACTACAGTCCTATTCAGTCCTATTTTCCCTAACCACAAACTAACCCTAACCTTAACCCCAAAACCTAACCTCAACCCTAACCCTAAAACTAACCCTAGCTCCTAACCCTGAAACTAGTTCTAACCATAACACTAATTCGAACCTTAACCCTAAACCCCCTAGATTAGAGGTCTGTTACGACTTCCGCCGATATCGGCTCCTCTCCTTGTTCGGGCGGCGTTCGGCGGTCGACGTCACCGGCTTTCTAGCCATCGCCGCTCCATTTTTAATGTAATCCATTTGTTTTGTCTTGTTCCCTGCACACCTGGTTTTCATTCCCCAATCAATTCATATGTATTTATTCCTTTCTTCCCCATCATGTCTTTGTGTAGGATTGTTTGTGTTACGTGTATTTTGATATTGTGGATATTGTTACGTGCATTACTTTTTGTCTATGTTCCGTGTTTTGGGCACATTTTATGTTACTTTGTGCTGTCATTTTGACCAGAATAAAAAGTGCGCCTGTTCACTACACTCTGCTCTCCTGCACCTGACTTCACCTTCAATACACACTCTGAACAAGGTCAACCGATTATGATTTTTTACCAATTATTGGAGGTCCAAAAAAAGATTGATCGGCCGATTTCTATATATATATTTGTTATAATGACAATTACAACAATACTGAATTAACAATTAACACTTATTTTAACTTAATATAATACATCAATAAAATCAATTTAGTTTCAAATAAATAATGAAACATGTTCAATTTGGTTTAAATAATGCAAAAACAAAGTGTTGGAGAAGAAAGTAAAAGTGCAATATGTGCCATGTAAAAAAGCTAACGTTTAAGTTCCTTGTTCAGAACATGAGAACATATGAAAGCTGGTGGTTCCTTTTAACATGTGTCACGATCATTGGAGTGAATGGACCAAGGCGCAGCGTACTTAGAGTTCCACATGTTTAAAAAAATATGAAACGCACCAAAAACGAAATGTGATGTTCTGGGCTGCTCACAGGCAGCTACACAAAAACAAGATCCCACAAACAACAGGTGGGAAAAGGCTGCCTAAATATGATCCCGAATCAGAGACAACGATAGACAGCTGCCTCTGATTGGGAACCATACCAGGCCAAAAACATAGATTGCCGACTCTAGTCACAACCTAACCTAAACAAATAGAGAATTAAAAAGAGCTCTAAGGTCAGGGCATGACAACATAAGTCTTCAATATTACCAGGCAAGAAGTTTTAGGTTGCAGTTATTATAGGACTATTTCTCTCTATACCGTTTGTATTTCATTTACCTTTGACTATTGGATGTTCTAATAGGTACTTTAGTATTGCCAGCCTAATCTCGGGAGTTGATAGGCTTCAAGTCATACACAGCTCAATACTTGAAGCATTGCAAAGAGCTGCTGGCAAACGCAGTAAAGTGCTGTTTGAATGAATGCTTACGAGCCTGCTGCTGCCTACCACCACTCAATCAGACTGCTCTATCAAATCATAGACTTAATTCTAATATAATAACACACAGAAATATGAGCCTTAGGTCATTAATATGGTCTAATCTGGAAACTATCATTTCGAAAACAAAATGTAATTATTTCAGTGAAATACGGAACCGTTCCGTATTTTATCTAACAGGTGGCATCCATAAGTCTAAATATTCCTGTTACATTGCACAACCTTCAATGTTATGTCATAATTACGTAAAATTCTGGCAAATTAGTTCGCAACGAGCCAGGCGGCCCAAACTGTTGCATATACCTTGACTTTGTGTGCGATGAACGCAAGAGAAGTGACACAATTTCCCTAGTTTAATATTGCCTGCTAACCTGGATTTATTTTAACTAAATATGCATGTTTAAAAATATATACTTCTGTGTATTGATTTTAAGAAAGGCATTGATGTTTATGGTTAGGTACATTCGTGCAACGATTGTGCTTTTTATGCAAATGCACTTTTGTTAAATCATCCCCCATTTGGCGAAGTTGGCTGTCTTTGTTAAGAAGAAAAAGTCTTCACACAGTTCGCAACGAGCCAGGCGGCCCAAACTGCTGCATATACCCTGACTCTGTTGCACAGAACGCAAGAGAAGTGACACAATTTCCCTAGTTAAAAGAAATTCATGTTAGCAAGCAATATTAACTAAATATGCAGGTTTAAAAATATATACTTGTGTATTGATTTTAAGAAAGGCATTGATGTTTATGGTTAGGTACACATTGGTGCAACGACAGCGCTTTTTTCGCGAATGCGCTTGTTAAATCACCCATTTGGCGAGGTAGGCTATGATTCAATGATAAATTCACAGCCACCACATCGATTATATGCGTCGCAGGACAAGCTAGATAAACTAGTAATATCATCAACCATGCTTCTACACCTGCATTGCTTGCTGTTTGGGGTTTTAGGCTGGGTTTCTGTACAGCACTTTGAGATATCAGCTGATGTACGAAGGGCTATATAAATAAATTTGATTTGATCAACCATGTGTAGTTAACTAGTGATTATGTTAAGATTGATTGTTTTTATAAGATACGTTTAATGCTAGCTAGCACCTTACCTTGGCTCCTTGCTGCACTCGCATAACAGGTAGTCAGCCTGCCACGCAGTCTCCTCGTAGAGTGCAATGTAATCGGCCATGATAGGTGTCCAAAAATGCAGATTAACGATTGTTATAAAAAATTGAAATCGGTCCTAATTAATCGGCCATTCCGATTAATCGGTCGGCCTCTACCCTAGATATAGCAATTGACCCTGTGAGGACTAATAAAATGTCACACATTAGTGTTGACCTTTATGTCCTCAGTGAAAGCAAGCTTTAATTTTCTGTTATGTGCAGTAGTACCAGTCAGTCTCTGCAGTGCAGAAGGTCCCTCTCTTACCCTGGCTGTTACCATTGGATCCTGCCTGACTGAGATGCAGACTCCACTTTCTCTGCTGGTCAGCTGTCCCCTGGCCCTCTCATTGTCCCCCCTCATCCTGCTGGGTGGGGACCCTATTAAGAGCACAGTCGCAACCAGGGCAGGTTGTTCGGATCATTGATAGGTAGAAGATGGAGACTGCTATGCCAGCTGTGTGATACTCCGATCCTGATTCCTGTCCCCCCCTCTCCATTATCCAGGACCTCAACAGGAAACAAGAAGCCCTAAAATCCCTGGATTGTTGTTGTTTTACTGGAGTCTAGAATTGGGAGATTTTTGTTGCTTGCCAAAGCAGTTAGGCGCTACAGGCTAAGAGATTTTAATGAGCTATGACACTTTGTGTGTAGTATTTGGACAAGCATCACTGAAAAAATATTAATCAGAAACTGTTCATATGGTTTTAAGTGTCTAGTACTTACGTTTTGCAAAACGCTTCCCTCTGCGGTTGCCGTCTGTTGAAGATTTAATATCATGGTAGCAAGATGACCAAATCATGACCCATTTTCCTGATGGTGTTGGATTTAACGTTAGTGAGCCCAAAGTCACGGTACAATGATTCTCTCTGTTGAATAACAGGAGCTAGATTAAAATGAACCAGAAAGCTCTCACTTCATCACTCCTGCATATATTTGGTGAGGCTATTGCTTGGTACTTTTCAAGTCACTTGATGTGCTGTAGGGAAGTAAACTGTTTCCTCCTATGCTGAAGTGTTTGCCCCAGATAGTCTTGTCTTACCTACAGTAGCACCAATAACACAACATCTCAAAGCACGTAGAGAAAGTGAAAGCACCACTGCCATCTCAGATCTGGCCCTGTGGCTTTCTGCACATCTACGTAAGAAGATGCAGAGACAAGCACTCGGGTTACTAGGTACATGTTTGTCTTGTGTGTTTTCAGATAAGAACGAATGAAGCGGTGAAGGAAAAAGAAGCTTTCCTTTTCACCGTGATGGAAGAGAGATATAAAAACACTTTCTCAGTCTGCGGTTGTAGACCCTAGGCTGCACAGCCTCTTTGGCTTCCTTTGGCAGTTTCAGGTGTAAAACCGCAAGGTGCTGTCGTGCAGGCAACTGGGACGCACGATACAGCCTGTAACAACTCAAGCGGTTGCGCTTTTTGTGTAAAGATACTGTTTGTGTGTCTTGTTAAAAATACGAAAGTGCATTGGCAATGTAGCACCGGCGGCAGTCAATTATATTGTTCCTTTCTCTTTTTCACTTGAATACAGTTGTCAAACTTTTTGCCTGCATCCTCTAAATTCTCCATTTCTGTCACTCTGTCTCTCCTCTATTTCTGATGGCAGAACACTGTTTTCTCACAGCAACACTAGGCTGTGTGTAGTGACAGCACTGTGTTCTCCCCCCCTAACCATTATACCCCACATAGTCTAGATGGAATAGAATTAGCAAATACATGTCATGGTTGTCTTACAGTATAAATGGAATCAAACTTGATTTGAAGTGCATTTAAAATCGCAACACACGTTATAGTTAAACATATCTATTCATATTAGTTTCTGTTGCTTTGAGTGGGGGTACGTCTCTGTGGTAGTTTCCAGTGAAGGCTACTCTACTCTCTATTTCTGCGTTTCATTTCTCAATATCCTGCAGCTATCGGCTGGATTCCACGTATCCGACATGAGCTTGGATCCTCCAGCTGGAACTAGTTTCAAATGGAAGTTCCCCAGAGAAATTGGGTTATTTATAGAGGCATTTCATTTTGGGATCGCTGACCCATGATACCACTGTCTTGGAACAGATTGTATTGAAATGCAAAAACTCTCAGCTCCAGCTTTTACTTTGTTCTTTCTTTTCTAGTTTTCAGTCTCTGTCCATCTCTTCTCCGGCTGGAGTCTTTTTGAAACTCGCTCCCTTTTGCACTCATTCTTTCACTCACCTGTTGTCGAGCCACGCTGATTTGCCCCTCTTTTTTCTCTTGGACTTCATTGACTAGACTTTTGTTTGTGCTTATTGTATCTGTCTGCAGTAGTCACTCAGTATTAGGATCACTTCCCGGTCCAATACCTTGATCCGCTCTTTGATGTTTCCCTACAAGACTCAGATCAGTGAATGTGAACAAATACCCCCTGGAGCCATAAGAGGGAGACAACAGGTAGTCCATGCAAACCAATGAGATAATTCATAGAACATCAGCTGACCTTCTAGGTCATGGATGGGTCCGAAGATCAACTTGAACTTTTGATTGGCATGTTGACAAATGTTAGTCTGTCAGTCGGCTTTGATATTGTTGAGGTGGGTCTTTGATCATTATGGAGAGAGACGCAACAGCTTAGCCCTTTATCTCAGCACCCATACACACTCTGTGATATTCCAGAAACAGACACAAACACTCTTCACCCCTGACCTCTGAAATGAAGTGACAAGAAGAGTCTGTTGTGGTAAAGTCAACTGCGCTCCATAGAAATGTATGCATGTTTCCTTTGTGGAACCACATTTAAGTGCAATGTCTGCCTGTCTGTCTGTTTGAATATTTTTTTTTTAGCAGACTGTTCAACCTCCTTTTACGCTCTAAGTAGACAGTTACAAAATAGACCATTCCTTACACAGGGGTTGAAATGTATTTTCTTTGCAATCCTGATCCTGAAGAGAAACTTAGTGCTTGATTGATTCATTGAAGCCATACAGTACTGTCCTCTCCATGTAGGCCTAGGTGAAAACCACTGTGTATGTACAGCGAAAACACCCAGGTGTCTTGTCCAGCTGTCTGTCAGCCAGACACAGACCAAACATTTCCCTTCTTATCTCCTCTATACCAAAATGTAATCTCTTCCAGTCATCGTCTTTGGGTTTCTGCACTCTTCTTCTGTCCCTCTGTTTCATACTTTCTATTATTCTTCTCTCGTTCCTGCTCTCGTTCTAACTTCCTGTCTGCGTCTGATGAGGTTCAGATTACAAACTTAACAAGAACCATGTATCAGCTCTGTTTTCCTTTTTCTTTCCCTCACTCTCCCCCTCTCTGCTTTCTCGGTCTCCCTTTTGTATTACAAGCCCCGGTTCCTATGTGTTTTCACTTGATTCAGTTCAGATTACATCCACAGTTAGCTGATAGAAGAAGAGTTGTGTCTCGTTTTCCACTTTACCTTCTTATTTTCGGTAGCAGCCTCTTCACCTGTTCTCCTCTTCTTCCACATACATATGTTCACTTTTTCTCTCCATAAAAGTGTTCCCTTTCCATGCGAGGGGACAACAGAAATGGTTTGTGGTCCAGACAGAGCCATTGTGTGTGTTTCTGTGTATATTGCTATCCCTGACTGATATGTCGTACAAAGGCGACAGGGCCCAAACCATCTCCCGCTCTGACTCTGTCGCTGCCTCCCTTTTAGAGAGCACAAGACAAGACTCTCAGAGGATAGTGTTCAGTGTAGGTGAGAAAAGGGGGGAGGTTATCTCCTTCCTCTACTGGACTGCCTCAGCTGACTCCCACCACCATCTCTGAGCCGTAGCGTGAGCCCTGGTGCGGAGTGACAGAGTAAGCTAGTGAGAGAGGTGGGTGCCTACTAGGGGGGTTAGGCAGAGAGTTTATATGGAGGGGACATTAAAATGGCATGGCGTAATGAGGTGTTATAGATCGTCCCCCACTGAAATCTTAATGAACATGAAATGGAGAATATGGATCACAAGGAGACGGCAGGCAGTGAAGGTGTTACATAGGTACATAATACATCTCTGATGGCATTGCTCCCCGTCTTTCATATCATCTCCGTTGTGTTTGAGATTCCTGAAGATATCCACTAGTACAGAGAACAGTCCGAGACAGAGATGGTATTTTAGACAAGATCTTTGAGAGAATGCATGGTGAATGAGCGTCCCTCATACATGTGTTACTCACAGGAACTGGTGAGTTTGCTGCTCAGTGTTTGGGACTAATGTGTTGGTCTATTACTGCAGAATCCTTGCTATGTTTATTCCACAATTTGCATCTTTGTACGTTTGGTGTGCCACGCTCGTAGCCTACGGTGGGTGTATTTTTATATTTAGTCTCTCTCATCAGCATATAAACAGCTTCCCTTAAGCCAGAGCAAATAATTATGGCTCAGCCATGCAATTGATCCATTACATGAGTCTCCCTCACACACACAGTGTTACAGGTCTGGTGTGATTAGTTGCAGTAAACATGTCAGATACAGGCTCTGATGGTGATCAGGAGCGGGATTCTGCACTAGACTCCAGGCTCATCTCATGTTTTGCACCCCAGAGAGTTGGTTTGGGGTGTTGATTTGAGAATTCACATCTTTTTACACCAAAGTCCTCTCATTCTCTTTAGTCGCCTCATTCTCATACATAGATAAGCCATGCTGTCGCTGCCTCTGGGGATCGGAAATTTAATGATCAGAGTTTCGGTTTCTATCCTCCAAAAAAACAGCTAAAACGGTCTCTACTCAGCCACCCCCCCCCCCCCCCCCCCCTCGCTCTCTTTCTCTCTCTCTCTTACACTATCCTCTCTCCCCTCTTCTTTTTCTGTCTGTCAAGTCTACCTGTCCCTCATTGTCAGCAAATGCAAATGTATTCTTGCTGTTGTTGACAAGGGTCATGACCCTGCAAAAATGTGTCGTTTTATAGTAAATTTCTTGCAATTCTGCACATATTGCAATAGGGCAGAGAGAAAATGTGGAGTTTTATAGCTAATCTCATGCTATTCTACACATTTTGCAATGAGGCTGAGAGACAATTTTGCAGTTTTACAGCTAATTTCCTGTAATTGTAAACATTTTTGCCATGGCTTATGACCTGTTCAAATCTGCCTTCCGGGGACTGTTGGGTGTGTGGTACTCTAGTGATGACCTGTCTGTAGAGTATTTTCATTCTGCCTTTCTGCATAATTTCCTTTCTGGCAACCGATTCGTCGGTGTCTAGGGACTGCAAGTTGCCATGGTGTTAAGCCGAAGTCTAGAGTCTGGACATGCGTGAGGTCAATGGGTTTACTGGGTTGCCATGGTGCTAGTTGAGGCTTCGTTTCTCATCCTTGGCTGTTTGCAAATTACCTTTGCAACTTTCTTCAAGCTGTACTGGCTCTAGGTAATCTCTCACGTGTGACCATTCGTCTGTAACCTCCTGTAACTGGCACCAGAACAGTATGAAGAGGATGGCCCAATGTGTCTCGCCTACTTAGACTGATCCCAGAACATATTTCCGAACTCCACAGGGACACTGGACTTTATGTCACTCATTTATCGACCAGAGTGTTTTGCTGTGGCAGTTGATGGTCGCAGAATAGGAGTAGACTAGAGCGTGTAAAAAATACTACTGTCAAAGGAAGTTGTACTGTACTGTCTAGGGCTGTGGATGTCACGAAATTTTGTCAGCCAGTGATTGCCAAGCAGATAGCTGCCGGTCTCACGTTAATTAACATAAACACATTTCGTATCCTCTGGCTTCCACACATAGCCTACAAGCCATTATAAAAAGTGTAATAAATCCATGTAATATAGCCTACACCTTCACAATAAATCCATTATTTATTTTAGACAGGTCTAAAGAAGCATGGTGAAGAAAATGTTGTCTATTTCAGAAGAAAATAATAGCATACTCGGATGTGGCTATGCCAAACGGATGTGGGCTGCACTAGTTCATTTAGCAGACAAGATTTGCTTATAATTCCATGGCATTATTTTATATTATTTTATAGTATATAAAATACAATTTAACAAAGCTGAATAAAATATAAATGTTTTCTTCAAATGATTTGGGGGAGTGCACACATGCGACCATTCTGTGTTGAGAGGTTAACAAAGAATTAGGTACTCCTACAGTATATGCTTCATTTAGTTGTTCTACAAACGTTGGGCTATATATTTTGATGTTTAATACATTGTAAGGCTGCATGATGAGACTCTAATGATGATTTGGGAAAAAAAGTATCTTGAAAGGCATGAGCCCTGCTTTGTTTTTTTTGTGCAGGCTGTACATACTCCAATAGTCTCTCATTCACAATTTGACAAACACTTAATAATGCCTCAAATTTCAAGGCTGCATCCCCTTTGTGGCCGTAATGCACCCTAAAAAAAACATGCCTTTTGCGGGTCGCAGTGCTGCGTTGTGCCCTTCTCCCTGTGTGTGATGCGCAATCCGTAGCGTCTCTCCCACACAAGCCTCTCGGTCACATGATTGGGTCTTTCTCACAGGCTACAAGTTAAGACAGACACATTGGGGATGCAACTGCGCACTTCGTGATCCAATTCCGAGGTGCATATTGAAGATATTTTTTCGTCAGCCAACAAGATGAGTAGGCCTTTCAAGAACAGCAAAAGCACTAGCCTATGTCAATCTACTATCCCCCATAGTACAAAAGTTGAAGTATTCTATTCTGTGCGATAAATAAATATTCCAATCCTAGTTTGGGACAGTTGTGGGATGCGATAGATCTCAAATTAATACAAACCTTTTTATGCAATGTGGCTGATGCAACAGATCAGAACATTTAGCTTAAAATGTTGATAAACTATTAGGCCATTTCTACACATTATAAGCGCAGCAATGCGCACATGGTAGTAGAATATAAGCATGAATGTTCCATTAGCAGAACACACCATTATCAAAAGTGACCGCAAATGCAATTAAGCATGTAATGCTTGTATTATTTGCCCACTTTAGTTGTGATACAAACCTTGTTAAAATAAATAGGCCGTTGGGCTAGGCTACATGAGGTGTGCGACTATGATTCGAACAAGTAAAGAAATGCTTATGCTGGGCATCATTCACAAGTGATAATATAGAATTCACAAGTGATAGGCTAATATTGTCACCAATCAGACTATTCTTGATTTAATCTTGTTTTCACATCTTCTAAATAATATATGTGTGACATTTGTTATGATTTAGAATGGACCATTATCATGCACCTGTATTGAAATGGGCAGCGGGAATAAATGCTTGTCATCTATGCACTTACATAGTGAATGGAGGATGCTTTTCCCCATGGTTTATTTACATGTCAACCAGGTAGGCTATAGTCCTGTTGTAAATATAAGCAATGTGCTTAATATTAGGAAAGTTGAGAAATAAATATAGTAGACCTAGCCTATAGAAAGCTGGTGGAATCCTCCTCTTTTTATTAGTGGCCATCACTCTGTTTTCTCACGCAATTGCATAGCCTATAGACATTTTGCGTAACATGACCTCATGGGCTCTCATGAAATGTTTGATTAGATTTTTTAATACATTTGCGTTGATGTCAGAGTGATTAGAGGGACAATAGACTGCTGAGTACCAGGCAGTTAGCAAGGTTTGTAGGCTACTAATGACCAGCAGCATCAGAGCTTGGAGAAGACTAATTACCGTGACTAAACGGTCATGTGGAATTTGGCTGTCTTCATGACTCGTGACCGCAGATGTGGTGGTAATATGGTCACTGCAACAGCCCTAGTACTGTCCAACTAACCAGAGTCTCCGTTTTGTGTTTGAATCTGCAGGTAGCCAACTGAGCAAAGGCGACCATGCACTCCTGAGTGCACAGCATCGCTCGTGTTTCCTGCTCTTTCCTGGATCATCATCGGCTCTGTGATGAACCACACCCCTAGCCCCCACATGGCCGAGGCCGCTAAGTCCGGGGCGGGCCTGCTCTGTGGCCTGGGCCTGGGGCCGGACAGGGTCCGCTCTCCTGATAGCCTGACCCACACGCCCAGCCCCACGGGGGGCACCCCCAGCTCCAGCCCTCCCCTGCTGCTCTCCCCTGGCCTGGGCGAGTCTGGGGACTGGGAGAGCCGTGAGGAGCTACGTCTGAGGGAGCTGGAGGAGGCCAGGGCGCGAGCTGCCCAGATGGAGAAGACCATGCGCTGGTGGTCGGACTGCACGGCCAACTGGAGGGAGAAGTGGAGCAAGGTGCGCTCCGAGAGGAACCGGGCACGGGACGAGGTGCGGCAGCTCCGCCAGAGGCTGGACACCCTGACCAAGGAGCTGATGGGCGCACGTCGGGAGCGCCAAGAACTGGCCTCCGAGAACGAGACACTCAGACAGGAAGCACTGCGTCGCCGTGCTGACCAGGCCTCGCCCTCCCACGCCCCCTCAGCACCACCCACCACCCCACCCTCCTCCTCCTCACAGCCCCTTGTGGACAGCAAGCAGGACAGGGTGGGCGAGGGGCCCGGGTCACCAGAACAAGAACCAGTGAGAGATGTGGACACAGATAAACCTGACAGACAAAAGGTGGGAGAATGGTCACACACTTTAGTACCAAACAATGTCAGGGACACACTACAGTACTCTATAACCCAGCACAGATCTGAGCCAGGGGAAAGGTTGGTCAAAGTTCTTGGTAGAAGATATAGCACCAGTCACTTATTTGGGCCAGCGTTTCATCTTGTTAATGAAGAGCCAGCAGCAGATATGTCTCAGAGCTTAACCTCCAGCATTGTGCCTCAGTGGGAGCTCTGCTGAAGTGTAGCTTTTGTTGTTAAAATAGAATCCCCCCTGCACCACCCTATCTTCTACCCAAGGGGCACAGCTTGGGTACTGCATCATTGAAGCCCAGTCCTTTCTCTGTGAGCCTCATATTCTCAGACATTTTGGAGGGAAGGGAAAGTCCCTGTTAGACACAAAATAAAACAAGCTTCCTGTCACAGAAAAGCCAGTCATCTTGCATGATTGGAAGGTGTTCTCAGATGTCCTTTGTCAATTAGACACAGGTCAAAATAGACTCCCTGAGCTGGCTCATCAGGTTTACAGTAGGGTAGCATTCT